>NW_027363389.1:0-600000 GCF_046119375.1 Phyllobates terribilis
GGGCCCGTCTGCCCACCAGGGACAGGTGATCGGGGCCCGTCTGCCCACCAGGGACAGGTGATCGGGGCCCGTCTGCCCACCAGGGACAGGTGATCGGGGCCCGTCTGCCCACCAGGGACAGGTGATCGGGGCCCGTCTGCCCACCAGGGACAGGTGATCGGGGCCCGTCTGCCCACCAGGGACAGGTGATCGGGGCCCGTCTGCCCACCAGGGACAGGTGATCGGGGCCCGTCTGCCCACCAGGGACAGGTGATCGGGGCCCGTCTGCCCACCAGGGACAGGTGATCGGGGCCCGTCTGCCCACCAGGGACAGGTGATCGGGGCCCGTCTGCCCACCAGGGACAGGTGATCGGGGCCCGTCTGCCCACCAGGGACAGGTGATCGGGGCCCGTCTGCCCACCAGGGACAGGTGATCGGGGCCCGTCTGCCCACCAGGGACAGGTGATCGGGGCCCGTCTGCCCACCAGGGACAGGTGATCGGGGCCCGTCTGCCCACCAGGGACAGGTGATCGGGGCCCGTCTGCCCACCAGGGACAGGTGATCGGGGCCCGTCTGCCCACCAGGGACAGGTGATCGGGGCCCGTCTGCCCACCAGGGACAGGTGATCGGGGCCCGTCTGCCCACCAGGGACAGGTGATCGGGGCCCGTCTGCCCACCAGGGACAGGTGATCGGGGCCCGTCTGCCCACCAGGGACAGGTGATCGGGGCCCGTCTGCCCACCAGGGACAGGTGATCGGGGCCCGTCTGCCCACCAGGGACAGGTGATCGGGGCCCGTCTGCCCACCAGGGACAGGTGATCGGGGCCCGTCTGCCCACCAGGGACAGGTGATCGGGGCCCGTCTGCCCACCAGGGACAGGTGATCGGGGCCCGTCTGCCCACCAGGGACAGGTGATCGGGGCCCGTCTGCCCACCAGGGACAGGTGATCGGGGCCCGTCTGCCCACCAGGGACAGGTGATCGGGGCCCGTCTGCCCACCAGGGACAGGTGATCGGGGCCCGTCTGCCCACCAGGGACAGGTGATCGGGGCCCGTCTGCCCACCAGGGACAGGTGATCGGGGCCCGTCTGCCCACCAGGGACAGGTGATCGGGGCCCGTCTGCCCACCAGGGACAGGTGATCGGGGCCCGTCTGCCCACCAGGGACAGGTGATCGGGGCCCGTCTGCCCACCAGGGACAGGTGATCGGGGCCCGTCTGCCCACCAGGGACAGGTGATCGGGGCCCGTCTGCCCACCAGGGACAGGTGATCGGGGCCCGTCTGCCCACCAGGGACAGGTGATCGGGGCCCGTCTGCCCACCAGGGACAGGTGATCGGGGCCCGTCTGCCCACCAGGGACAGGTGATCGGGGCCCGTCTGCCCACCAGGGACAGGTGATCGGGGCCCGTCTGCCCACCAGGGACAGGTGATCGGGGCCCGTCTGCCCACCAGGGACAGGTGATCGGGGCCCGTCTGCCCACCAGGGACAGGTGATCGGGGCCCGTCTGCCCACCAGGGACAGGTGATCGGGGCCCGTCTGCCCACCAGGGACAGGTGATCGGGGCCCGTCTGCCCACCAGGGACAGGTGATCGGGGCCCGTCTGCCCACCAGGGACAGGTGATCGGGGCCCGTCTGCCCACCAGGGACAGGTGATCGGGGCCCGTCTGCCCACCAGGGACAGGTGATCGGGGCCCGTCTGCCCACCAGGGACAGGTGATCGGGGCCCGTCTGCCCACCAGGGACAGGTGATCGGGGCCCGTCTGCCCACCAGGGACAGGTGATCGGGGCCCGTCTGCCCACCAGGGACAGGTGATCGGGGCCCGTCTGCCCACCAGGGACAGGTGATCGGGGCCCGTCTGCCCACCAGGGACAGGTGATCGGGGCCCGTCTGCCCACCAGGGACAGGTGATCGGGGCCCGTCTGCCCACCAGGGACAGGTGATCGGGGCCCGTCTGCCCACCAGGGACAGGTGATCGGGGCCCGTCTGCCCACCAGGGACAGGTGATCGGGGCCCGTCTGCCCACCAGGGACAGGTGATCGGGGCCCGTCTGCCCACCAGGGACAGGTGATCGGGGCCCGTCTGCCCACCAGGGACAGGTGATCGGGGCCCGTCTGCCCACCAGGGACAGGTGATCGGGGCCCGTCTGCCCACCAGGGACAGGTGATCGGGGCCCGTCTGCCCACCAGGGACAGGTGATCGGGGCCCGTCTGCCCACCAGGGACAGGTGATCGGGGCCCGTCTGCCCACCAGGGACAGGTGATCGGGGCCCGTCTGCCCACCAGGGACAGGTGATCGGGGCCCGTCTGCCCACCAGGGACAGGTGATCGGGGCCCGTCTGCCCACCAGGGACAGGTGATCGGGGCCCGTCTGCCCACCAGGGACAGGTGATCGGGGCCCGTCTGCCCACCAGGGACAGGTGATCGGGGCCCGTCTGCCCACCAGGGACAGGTGATCGGGGCCCGTCTGCCCACCAGGGACAGGTGATCGGGGCCCGTCTGCCCACCAGGGACAGGTGATCGGGGCCCGTCTGCCCACCAGGGACAGGTGATCGGGGCCCGTCTGCCCACCAGGGACAGGTGATCGGGGCCCGTCTGCCCACCAGGGACAGGTGATCGGGGCCCGTCTGCCCACCAGGGACAGGTGATCGGGGCCCGTCTGCCCACCAGGGACAGGTGATCGGGGCCCGTCTGCCCACCAGGGACAGGTGATCGGGGCCCGTCTGCCCACCAGGGACAGGTGATCGGGGCCCGTCTGCCCACCAGGGACAGGTGATCGGGGCCCGTCTGCCCACCAGGGACAGGTGATCGGGGCCCGTCTGCCCACCAGGGACAGGTGATCGGGGCCCGTCTGCCCACCAGGGACAGGTGATCGGGGCCCGTCTGCCCACCAGGGACAGGTGATCGGGGCCCGTCTGCCCACCAGGGACAGGTGATCGGGGCCCGTCTGCCCACCAGGGACAGGTGATCGGGGCCCGTCTGCCCACCAGGGACAGGTGATCGGGGCCCGTCTGCCCACCAGGGACAGGTGATCGGGGCCCGTCTGCCCACCAGGGACAGGTGATCGGGGCCCGTCTGCCCACCAGGGACAGGTGATCGGGGCCCGTCTGCCCACCAGGGACAGGTGATCGGGGCCCGTCTGCCCACCAGGGACAGGTGATCGGGGCCCGTCTGCCCACCAGGGACAGGTGATCGGGGCCCGTCTGCCCACCAGGGACAGGTGATCGGGGCCCGTCTGCCCACCAGGGACAGGTGATCGGGGCCCGTCTGCCCACCAGGGACAGGTGATCGGGGCCCGTCTGCCCACCAGGGACAGGTGATCGGGGCCCGTCTGCCCACCAGGGACAGGTGATCGGGGCCCGTCTGCCCACCAGGGACAGGTGATCGGGGCCCGTCTGCCCACCAGGGACAGGTGATCGGGGCCCGTCTGCCCACCAGGGACAGGTGATCGGGGCCCGTCTGCCCACCAGGGACAGGTGATCGGGGCCCGTCTGCCCACCAGGGACAGGTGATCGGGGCCCGTCTGCCCACCAGGGACAGGTGATCGGGGCCCGTCTGCCCACCAGGGACAGGTGATCGGGGCCCGTCTGCCCACCAGGGACAGGTGATCGGGGCCCGTCTGCCCACCAGGGACAGGTGATCGGGGCCCGTCTGCCCACCAGGGACAGGTGATCGGGGCCCGTCTGCCCACCAGGGACAGGTGATCGGGGCCCGTCTGCCCACCAGGGACAGGTGATCGGGGCCCGTCTGCCCACCAGGGACAGGTGATCGGGGCCCGTCTGCCCACCAGGGACAGGTGATCGGGGCCCGTCTGCCCACCAGGGACAGGTGATCGGGGCCCGTCTGCCCACCAGGGACAGGTGATCGGGGCCCGTCTGCCCACCAGGGACAGGTGATCGGGGCCCGTCTGCCCACCAGGGACAGGTGATCGGGGCCCGTCTGCCCACCAGGGACAGGTGATCGGGGCCCGTCTGCCCACCAGGGACAGGTGATCGGGGCCCGTCTGCCCACCAGGGACAGGTGATCGGGGCCCGTCTGCCCACCAGGGACAGGTGATCGGGGCCCGTCTGCCCACCAGGGACAGGTGATCGGGGCCCGTCTGCCCACCAGGGACAGGTGATCGGGGCCCGTCTGCCCACCAGGGACAGGTGATCGGGGCCCGTCTGCCCACCAGGGACAGGTGATCGGGGCCCGTCTGCCCACCAGGGACAGGTGATCGGGGCCCGTCTGCCCACCAGGGACAGGTGATCGGGGCCCGTCTGCCCACCAGGGACAGGTGATCGGGGCCCGTCTGCCCACCAGGGACAGGTGATCGGGGCCCGTCTGCCCACCAGGGACAGGTGATCGGGGCCCGTCTGCCCACCAGGGACAGGTGATCGGGGCCCGTCTGCCCACCAGGGACAGGTGATCGGGGCCCGTCTGCCCACCAGGGACAGGTGATCGGGGCCCGTCTGCCCACCAGGGACAGGTGATCGGGGCCCGTCTGCCCACCAGGGACAGGTGATCGGGGCCCGTCTGCCCACCAGGGACAGGTGATCGGGGCCCGTCTGCCCACCAGGGACAGGTGATCGGGGCCCGTCTGCCCACCAGGGACAGGTGATCGGGGCCCGTCTGCCCACCAGGGACAGGTGATCGGGGCCCGTCTGCCCACCAGGGACAGGTGATCGGGGCCCGTCTGCCCACCAGGGACAGGTGATCGGGGCCCGTCTGCCCACCAGGGACAGGTGATCGGGGCCCGTCTGCCCACCAGGGACAGGTGATCGGGGCCCGTCTGCCCACCAGGGACAGGTGATCGGGGCCCGTCTGCCCACCAGGGACAGGTGATCGGGGCCCGTCTGCCCACCAGGGACAGGTGATCGGGGCCCGTCTGCCCACCAGGGACAGGTGATCGGGGCCCGTCTGCCCACCAGGGACAGGTGATCGGGGCCCGTCTGCCCACCAGGGACAGGTGATCGGGGCCCGTCTGCCCACCAGGGACAGGTGATCGGGGCCCGTCTGCCCACCAGGGACAGGTGATCGGGGCCCGTCTGCCCACCAGGGACAGGTGATCGGGGCCCGTCTGCCCACCAGGGACAGGTGATCGGGGCCCGTCTGCCCACCAGGGACAGGTGATCGGGGCCCGTCTGCCCACCAGGGACAGGTGATCGGGGCCCGTCTGCCCACCAGGGACAGGTGATCGGGGCCCGTCTGCCCACCAGGGACAGGTGATCGGGGCCCGTCTGCCCACCAGGGACAGGTGATCGGGGCCCGTCTGCCCACCAGGGACAGGTGATCGGGGCCCGTCTGCCCACCAGGGACAGGTGATCGGGGCCCGTCTGCCCACCAGGGACAGGTGATCGGGGCCCGTCTGCCCACCAGGGACAGGTGATCGGGGCCCGTCTGCCCACCAGGGACAGGTGATCGGGGCCCGTCTGCCCACCAGGGACAGGTGATCGGGGCCCGTCTGCCCACCAGGGACAGGTGATCGGGGCCCGTCTGCCCACCAGGGACAGGTGATCGGGGCCCGTCTGCCCACCAGGGACAGGTGATCGGGGCCCGTCTGCCCACCAGGGACAGGTGATCGGGGCCCGTCTGCCCACCAGGGACAGGTGATCGGGGCCCGTCTGCCCACCAGGGACAGGTGATCGGGGCCCGTCTGCCCACCAGGGACAGGTGATCGGGGCCCGTCTGCCCACCAGGGACAGGTGATCGGGGCCCGTCTGCCCACCAGGGACAGGTGATCGGGGCCCGTCTGCCCACCAGGGACAGGTGATCGGGGCCCGTCTGCCCACCAGGGACAGGTGATCGGGGCCCGTCTGCCCACCAGGGACAGGTGATCGGGGCCCGTCTGCCCACCAGGGACAGGTGATCGGGGCCCGTCTGCCCACCAGGGACAGGTGATCGGGGCCCGTCTGCCCACCAGGGACAGGTGATCGGGGCCCGTCTGCCCACCAGGGACAGGTGATCGGGGCCCGTCTGCCCACCAGGGACAGGTGATCGGGGCCCGTCTGCCCACCAGGGACAGGTGATCGGGGCCCGTCTGCCCACCAGGGACAGGTGATCGGGGCCCGTCTGCCCACCAGGGACAGGTGATCGGGGCCCGTCTGCCCACCAGGGACAGGTGATCGGGGCCCGTCTGCCCACCAGGGACAGGTGATCGGGGCCCGTCTGCCCACCAGGGACAGGTGATCGGGGCCCGTCTGCCCACCAGGGACAGGTGATCGGGGCCCGTCTGCCCACCAGGGACAGGTGATCGGGGCCCGTCTGCCCACCAGGGACAGGTGATCGGGGCCCGTCTGCCCACCAGGGACAGGTGATCGGGGCCCGTCTGCCCACCAGGGACAGGTGATCGGGGCCCGTCTGCCCACCAGGGACAGGTGATCGGGGCCCGTCTGCCCACCAGGGACAGGTGATCGGGGCCCGTCTGCCCACCAGGGACAGGTGATCGGGGCCCGTCTGCCCACCAGGGACAGGTGATCGGGGCCCGTCTGCCCACCAGGGACAGGTGATCGGGGCCCGTCTGCCCACCAGGGACAGGTGATCGGGGCCCGTCTGCCCACCAGGGACAGGTGATCGGGGCCCGTCTGCCCACCAGGGACAGGTGATCGGGGCCCGTCTGCCCACCAGGGACAGGTGATCGGGGCCCGTCTGCCCACCAGGGACAGGTGATCGGGGCCCGTCTGCCCACCAGGGACAGGTGATCGGGGCCCGTCTGCCCACCAGGGACAGGTGATCGGGGCCCGTCTGCCCACCAGGGACAGGTGATCGGGGCCCGTCTGCCCACCAGGGACAGGTGATCGGGGCCCGTCTGCCCACCAGGGACAGGTGATCGGGGCCCGTCTGCCCACCAGGGACAGGTGATCGGGGCCCGTCTGCCCACCAGGGACAGGTGATCGGGGCCCGTCTGCCCACCAGGGACAGGTGATCGGGGCCCGTCTGCCCACCAGGGACAGGTGATCGGGGCCCGTCTGCCCACCAGGGACAGGTGATCGGGGCCCGTCTGCCCACCAGGGACAGGTGATCGGGGCCCGTCTGCCCACCAGGGACAGGTGATCGGGGCCCGTCTGCCCACCAGGGACAGGTGATCGGGGCCCGTCTGCCCACCAGGGACAGGTGATCGGGGCCCGTCTGCCCACCAGGGACAGGTGATCGGGGCCCGTCTGCCCACCAGGGACAGGTGATCGGGGCCCGTCTGCCCACCAGGGACAGGTGATCGGGGCCCGTCTGCCCACCAGGGACAGGTGATCGGGGCCCGTCTGCCCACCAGGGACAGGTGATCGGGGCCCGTCTGCCCACCAGGGACAGGTGATCGGGGCCCGTCTGCCCACCAGGGACAGGTGATCGGGGCCCGTCTGCCCACCAGGGACAGGTGATCGGGGCCCGTCTGCCCACCAGGGACAGGTGATCGGGGCCCGTCTGCCCACCAGGGACAGGTGATCGGGGCCCGTCTGCCCACCAGGGACAGGTGATCGGGGCCCGTCTGCCCACCAGGGACAGGTGATCGGGGCCCGTCTGCCCACCAGGGACAGGTGATCGGGGCCCGTCTGCCCACCAGGGACAGGTGATCGGGGCCCGTCTGCCCACCAGGGACAGGTGATCGGGGCCCGTCTGCCCACCAGGGACAGGTGATCGGGGCCCGTCTGCCCACCAGGGACAGGTGATCGGGGCCCGTCTGCCCACCAGGGACAGGTGATCGGGGCCCGTCTGCCCACCAGGGACAGGTGATCGGGGCCCGTCTGCCCACCAGGGACAGGTGATCGGGGCCCGTCTGCCCACCAGGGACAGGTGATCGGGGCCCGTCTGCCCACCAGGGACAGGTGATCGGGGCCCGTCTGCCCACCAGGGACAGGTGATCGGGGCCCGTCTGCCCACCAGGGACAGGTGATCGGGGCCCGTCTGCCCACCAGGGACAGGTGATCGGGGCCCGTCTGCCCACCAGGGACAGGTGATCGGGGCCCGTCTGCCCACCAGGGACAGGTGATCGGGGCCCGTCTGCCCACCAGGGACAGGTGATCGGGGCCCGTCTGCCCACCAGGGACAGGTGATCGGGGCCCGTCTGCCCACCAGGGACAGGTGATCGGGGCCCGTCTGCCCACCAGGGACAGGTGATCGGGGCCCGTCTGCCCACCAGGGACAGGTGATCGGGGCCCGTCTGCCCACCAGGGACAGGTGATCGGGGCCCGTCTGCCCACCAGGGACAGGTGATCGGGGCCCGTCTGCCCACCAGGGACAGGTGATCGGGGCCCGTCTGCCCACCAGGGACAGGTGATCGGGGCCCGTCTGCCCACCAGGGACAGGTGATCGGGGCCCGTCTGCCCACCAGGGACAGGTGATCGGGGCCCGTCTGCCCACCAGGGACAGGTGATCGGGGCCCGTCTGCCCACCAGGGACAGGTGATCGGGGCCCGTCTGCCCACCAGGGACAGGTGATCGGGGCCCGTCTGCCCACCAGGGACAGGTGATCGGGGCCCGTCTGCCCACCAGGGACAGGTGATCGGGGCCCGTCTGCCCACCAGGGACAGGTGATCGGGGCCCGTCTGCCCACCAGGGACAGGTGATCGGGGCCCGTCTGCCCACCAGGGACAGGTGATCGGGGCCCGTCTGCCCACCAGGGACAGGTGATCGGGGCCCGTCTGCCCACCAGGGACAGGTGATCGGGGCCCGTCTGCCCACCAGGGACAGGTGATCGGGGCCCGTCTGCCCACCAGGGACAGGTGATCGGGGCCCGTCTGCCCACCAGGGACAGGTGATCGGGGCCCGTCTGCCCACCAGGGACAGGTGATCGGGGCCCGTCTGCCCACCAGGGACAGGTGATCGGGGCCCGTCTGCCCACCAGGGACAGGTGATCGGGGCCCGTCTGCCCACCAGGGACAGGTGATCGGGGCCCGTCTGCCCACCAGGGACAGGTGATCGGGGCCCGTCTGCCCACCAGGGACAGGTGATCGGGGCCCGTCTGCCCACCAGGGACAGGTGATCGGGGCCCGTCTGCCCACCAGGGACAGGTGATCGGGGCCCGTCTGCCCACCAGGGACAGGTGATCGGGGCCCGTCTGCCCACCAGGGACAGGTGATCGGGGCCCGTCTGCCCACCAGGGACAGGTGATCGGGGCCCGTCTGCCCACCAGGGACAGGTGATCGGGGCCCGTCTGCCCACCAGGGACAGGTGATCGGGGCCCGTCTGCCCACCAGGGACAGGTGATCGGGGCCCGTCTGCCCACCAGGGACAGGTGATCGGGGCCCGTCTGCCCACCAGGGACAGGTGATCGGGGCCCGTCTGCCCACCAGGGACAGGTGATCGGGGCCCGTCTGCCCACCAGGGACAGGTGATCGGGGCCCGTCTGCCCACCAGGGACAGGTGATCGGGGCCCGTCTGCCCACCAGGGACAGGTGATCGGGGCCCGTCTGCCCACCAGGGACAGGTGATCGGGGCCCGTCTGCCCACCAGGGACAGGTGATCGGGGCCCGTCTGCCCACCAGGGACAGGTGATCGGGGCCCGTCTGCCCACCAGGGACAGGTGATCGGGGCCCGTCTGCCCACCAGGGACAGGTGATCGGGGCCCGTCTGCCCACCAGGGACAGGTGATCGGGGCCCGTCTGCCCACCAGGGACAGGTGATCGGGGCCCGTCTGCCCACCAGGGACAGGTGATCGGGGCCCGTCTGCCCACCAGGGACAGGTGATCGGGGCCCGTCTGCCCACCAGGGACAGGTGATCGGGGCCCGTCTGCCCACCAGGGACAGGTGATCGGGGCCCGTCTGCCCACCAGGGACAGGTGATCGGGGCCCGTCTGCCCACCAGGGACAGGTGATCGGGGCCCGTCTGCCCACCAGGGACAGGTGATCGGGGCCCGTCTGCCCACCAGGGACAGGTGATCGGGGCCCGTCTGCCCACCAGGGACAGGTGATCGGGGCCCGTCTGCCCACCAGGGACAGGTGATCGGGGCCCGTCTGCCCACCAGGGACAGGTGATCGGGGCCCGTCTGCCCACCAGGGACAGGTGATCGGGGCCCGTCTGCCCACCAGGGACAGGTGATCGGGGCCCGTCTGCCCACCAGGGACAGGTGATCGGGGCCCGTCTGCCCACCAGGGACAGGTGATCGGGGCCCGTCTGCCCACCAGGGACAGGTGATCGGGGCCCGTCTGCCCACCAGGGACAGGTGATCGGGGCCCGTCTGCCCACCAGGGACAGGTGATCGGGGCCCGTCTGCCCACCAGGGACAGGTGATCGGGGCCCGTCTGCCCACCAGGGACAGGTGATCGGGGCCCGTCTGCCCACCAGGGACAGGTGATCGGGGCCCGTCTGCCCACCAGGGACAGGTGATCGGGGCCCGTCTGCCCACCAGGGACAGGTGATCGGGGCCCGTCTGCCCACCAGGGACAGGTGATCGGGGCCCGTCTGCCCACCAGGGACAGGTGATCGGGGCCCGTCTGCCCACCAGGGACAGGTGATCGGGGCCCGTCTGCCCACCAGGGACAGGTGATCGGGGCCCGTCTGCCCACCAGGGACAGGTGATCGGGGCCCGTCTGCCCACCAGGGACAGGTGATCGGGGCCCGTCTGCCCACCAGGGACAGGTGATCGGGGCCCGTCTGCCCACCAGGGACAGGTGATCGGGGCCCGTCTGCCCACCAGGGACAGGTGATCGGGGCCCGTCTGCCCACCAGGGACAGGTGATCGGGGCCCGTCTGCCCACCAGGGACAGGTGATCGGGGCCCGTCTGCCCACCAGGGACAGGTGATCGGGGCCCGTCTGCCCACCAGGGACAGGTGATCGGGGCCCGTCTGCCCACCAGGGACAGGTGATCGGGGCCCGTCTGCCCACCAGGGACAGGTGATCGGGGCCCGTCTGCCCACCAGGGACAGGTGATCGGGGCCCGTCTGCCCACCAGGGACAGGTGATCGGGGCCCGTCTGCCCACCAGGGACAGGTGATCGGGGCCCGTCTGCCCACCAGGGACAGGTGATCGGGGCCCGTCTGCCCACCAGGGACAGGTGATCGGGGCCCGTCTGCCCACCAGGGACAGGTGATCGGGGCCCGTCTGCCCACCAGGGACAGGTGATCGGGGCCCGTCTGCCCACCAGGGACAGGTGATCGGGGCCCGTCTGCCCACCAGGGACAGGTGATCGGGGCCCGTCTGCCCACCAGGGACAGGTGATCGGGGCCCGTCTGCCCACCAGGGACAGGTGATCGGGGCCCGTCTGCCCACCAGGGACAGGTGATCGGGGCCCGTCTGCCCACCAGGGACAGGTGATCGGGGCCCGTCTGCCCACCAGGGACAGGTGATCGGGGCCCGTCTGCCCACCAGGGACAGGTGATCGGGGCCCGTCTGCCCACCAGGGACAGGTGATCGGGGCCCGTCTGCCCACCAGGGACAGGTGATCGGGGCCCGTCTGCCCACCAGGGACAGGTGATCGGGGCCCGTCTGCCCACCAGGGACAGGTGATCGGGGCCCGTCTGCCCACCAGGGACAGGTGATCGGGGCCCGTCTGCCCACCAGGGACAGGTGATCGGGGCCCGTCTGCCCACCAGGGACAGGTGATCGGGGCCCGTCTGCCCACCAGGGACAGGTGATCGGGGCCCGTCTGCCCACCAGGGACAGGTGATCGGGGCCCGTCTGCCCACCAGGGACAGGTGATCGGGGCCCGTCTGCCCACCAGGGACAGGTGATCGGGGCCCGTCTGCCCACCAGGGACAGGTGATCGGGGCCCGTCTGCCCACCAGGGACAGGTGATCGGGGCCCGTCTGCCCACCAGGGACAGGTGATCGGGGCCCGTCTGCCCACCAGGGACAGGTGATCGGGGCCCGTCTGCCCACCAGGGACAGGTGATCGGGGCCCGTCTGCCCACCAGGGACAGGTGATCGGGGCCCGTCTGCCCACCAGGGACAGGTGATCGGGGCCCGTCTGCCCACCAGGGACAGGTGATCGGGGCCCGTCTGCCCACCAGGGACAGGTGATCGGGGCCCGTCTGCCCACCAGGGACAGGTGATCGGGGCCCGTCTGCCCACCAGGGACAGGTGATCGGGGCCCGTCTGCCCACCAGGGACAGGTGATCGGGGCCCGTCTGCCCACCAGGGACAGGTGATCGGGGCCCGTCTGCCCACCAGGGACAGGTGATCGGGGCCCGTCTGCCCACCAGGGACAGGTGATCGGGGCCCGTCTGCCCACCAGGGACAGGTGATCGGGGCCCGTCTGCCCACCAGGGACAGGTGATCGGGGCCCGTCTGCCCACCAGGGACAGGTGATCGGGGCCCGTCTGCCCACCAGGGACAGGTGATCGGGGCCCGTCTGCCCACCAGGGACAGGTGATCGGGGCCCGTCTGCCCACCAGGGACAGGTGATCGGGGCCCGTCTGCCCACCAGGGACAGGTGATCGGGGCCCGTCTGCCCACCAGGGACAGGTGATCGGGGCCCGTCTGCCCACCAGGGACAGGTGATCGGGGCCCGTCTGCCCACCAGGGACAGGTGATCGGGGCCCGTCTGCCCACCAGGGACAGGTGATCGGGGCCCGTCTGCCCACCAGGGACAGGTGATCGGGGCCCGTCTGCCCACCAGGGACAGGTGATCGGGGCCCGTCTGCCCACCAGGGACAGGTGATCGGGGCCCGTCTGCCCACCAGGGACAGGTGATCGGGGCCCGTCTGCCCACCAGGGACAGGTGATCGGGGCCCGTCTGCCCACCAGGGACAGGTGATCGGGGCCCGTCTGCCCACCAGGGACAGGTGATCGGGGCCCGTCTGCCCACCAGGGACAGGTGATCGGGGCCCGTCTGCCCACCAGGGACAGGTGATCGGGGCCCGTCTGCCCACCAGGGACAGGTGATCGGGGCCCGTCTGCCCACCAGGGACAGGTGATCGGGGCCCGTCTGCCCACCAGGGACAGGTGATCGGGGCCCGTCTGCCCACCAGGGACAGGTGATCGGGGCCCGTCTGCCCACCAGGGACAGGTGATCGGGGCCCGTCTGCCCACCAGGGACAGGTGATCGGGGCCCGTCTGCCCACCAGGGACAGGTGATCGGGGCCCGTCTGCCCACCAGGGACAGGTGATCGGGGCCCGTCTGCCCACCAGGGACAGGTGATCGGGGCCCGTCTGCCCACCAGGGACAGGTGATCGGGGCCCGTCTGCCCACCAGGGACAGGTGATCGGGGCCCGTCTGCCCACCAGGGACAGGTGATCGGGGCCCGTCTGCCCACCAGGGACAGGTGATCGGGGCCCGTCTGCCCACCAGGGACAGGTGATCGGGGCCCGTCTGCCCACCAGGGACAGGTGATCGGGGCCCGTCTGCCCACCAGGGACAGGTGATCGGGGCCCGTCTGCCCACCAGGGACAGGTGATCGGGGCCCGTCTGCCCACCAGGGACAGGTGATCGGGGCCCGTCTGCCCACCAGGGACAGGTGATCGGGGCCCGTCTACATGGTGGGCGCTTCTAGAAGTACTCCTAGTGTGCAGTTCTAGAACTACCCGTAGTGCCGTGAGCAGTTCTACAACTTCTAGTGTGCAGTTCTAATACTGCTCCCGGTGGGCGCTTCTAGAACTACCCCCCCCCCCGGTGGGCGCTTCTAGAACTACCCCCCCCCGGTGGGCGCTTCTAGAACTACCCCCCCCCCCCCGGTGGGCGCTTCTAGAACTACCCCCCCCGTGGGCGCTTCTAGAACTCCCCCCCCCCGTGGGCGCTTCTAGAACTCCCCCCCCCCGTGGGCGCTTCTAGAACTGCCCCCGGTGGGCGCTTCTAGAACTCCCCCCCCCGGTGGTCGCTTCTAGAACTACCCCCCCGTGGGCGCTTCTAGAACTAAACCCCCCTCCCCGTGGGCGCTTCTAGAACTAAACCCCCCCTCCCCCCCCGGTGGGCGCTTCTAGAACTCCCCCCCCCCCGGTGGGCGCTTCTAGAACTACCCCCGGTGGGCGCTTCTAGAACTACCCCCGGTGGGCGCTTCTAGAACTACCCCCGGTGGGCGCTTCTAGAACTACCCCCGGTGGGCGCTTCTAGAACTACCCCCGGTGGGCGCTTCTAGAACTACCCCCGGTGGGCGCTTCTAGAAGTCCTCTTAGTGTGCAGTTCTAGAACTACACCTGGTGTCTGTGGGCGGTTATAGAACTACCCCTGGTGCCGTGAGTAGTTCTAGAACTTCTTTTAGTGTGCGGTTCTAATACTGCTCCTGGTGGGCGCCTTTAGAACTTCCCCTGGTGGGCGGTTCTAGAAGTACTCCTAGTATGCAGTTCTAGAACTACTCCCAGTGCCGATGAGCGCTTCTAGAGCTACCTCTGGTGGGCGCTTCTAGAAGTACTCCTAGTGTCCCGTTCTAGAACTACCCCTGGTGCCGTCAGCGGTTCTAATACTGCTCCTGGTGAGCGGTTTTAGACCTACCCTTGGTGGGCGGTTCTAGAAGTACTCCTAGTGTGCAGTACTAGAACTACCCCTGGTGCCGGTGTGCGCTTCTAGAACTACCCCTGGTGCCATGATCGGTTGTAGAACTTCTTCTAGATTGCGGTTCTAATACTGCTCCTGGTGGGCGCTTCTAATACTATCACTGGTGGGCAGTTCTAGTACTACTCATTGTGCTGGTGGGCACTTCTAGAACTACCCCTGGTGGGTGGTTCTTTAACTACTGGTGCCGATGGACTCTTCTAGAAATACCCCTGGTGGGCAGTCATAGAACTACCTCTGGTGCTGGTGGGCGCTTCTAGAACTACCCCTGGTGGGCGCTTCTAGAACTAACCGCAGTGTAGTGTGCGGTTCTAATACTGTTCCAGGTGGGCGCTTCTAAAGCTACCCCTGGCGGGCGCTTCTAGAACTACCCCTGGCGGGCGCTTCTAGAACTACCCGCAGTGTAGTGTGTGGTTCTAATACTGTTCCAGGTGGGCGCTTCTAGAACTACATCTCTTGGGCGCTTCTAGAAGTACTCTTAGTGTGCGGTTCTAGAACTACCCCTGATACAGGTGGGCGGTTCTAGAACTACTGCTAATATGCAGTTCTAGAACTACCCCTGGTGGGCGCTTCTAGAACTACCCGCAGTGTAGTGTGCGGTTCTAATACTGTTCCAGGTGGGCGCTTCTAGAACTACATCTTGTGGGTGCTTCTATATGTACTCAGTGTGCGGTTCTAGAACTACCCCTGGTGCAGGTGGGCGGTTCTAGTACTACCTCTAGTGTGCAGTTCTCGAACTACGGCTAACATGCAGTTCTAGAACTACCCCTGGTGCCCGTGGGGGGTTCTAGAGCTACCCCTGGTGGGCGCTTTTAGAACTTCCCCTGGTGGGCGGTTCTAGAAGTACTCCTAGTATGCAGTTCTAGAACTACCCCTGGTGCCGTGAGTGGTTCTAGAACTTCTACTAGTGTGCAGTTCTAATAATGCTCCTGGTAGGTGGTTCTAGAAGTACTCTAGTGAGCAGTTCTAGAAATACCCCTGGTGCCGGTGGGCGCTTCGAGAACTACTCCCTCGTGGGCGCTTCGAGAACTACTCCCTCGTGGGCGCTTCGAGAACTACTCCCTCGTGGGCGCTTCGAGAACTACTCCCTCGTGGGCGCTTCGAGAACTACTCCCTCGTGGGCGCTTCGAGAACTACACCTAGTGCCGGTGAGCGGTTCTGAAGCTACCTCTGGTGGGCGCTTCTAGAACTACCCCTGGTGGGCGCTTTTAGAACTACCCCTGGTGGGCAGTTCTAGACCTACTCCCGGTGCCGTGAGCGGTACTAGAACTACTCCTGGTGGGCAGTTCTAGAGCTACATCTGGTGGGCGGTTATAGAACTACCCCTGGTGCCGTGAGCAGTTCTAGAACTTTTTAGTGTGCGGTTCTAATACTGCTCCTGGTGGGTGCTTTTAGAACTTCCCCTGGTGGGCGGTTCTAGAAGTACTCCTAGTATGCAGTTCTAGATCTACACCTGCTGCCGGTGGACGGTTCTAGAACCACTCCTAGTGTGCAGCTCTAGAACTACCCCTGGGGGTGCTTCTAGAACTACCCCTCGTGGGTGCTTCTAGAACTACATCTAGTGCCGGTGAGCGGTTCTGAAACTACCCCCGGTGGGCGCTTCTAGAAGTACTCTTAGTGTGCAGTTCTAGAACTACTCCCGGTGCCGATGGAAGCTTCTAGAACTACCCCCCGATGGGCGCTTCTAGAACTACCCCTCACGGGCGCTTCTAGAAGTACTCCTAGTGTGCAGTTCTAGAACTACCCGCAGTGCCGTGAGCAGTTCTAGAACTTCTAGTGTGCAGTTCTAATACTACCCCCGTTGGGCGCTTCTAGAACTACCCCCGGTGGGCGCTTCTAGAACTACACCTAGTGCTGGTGAGCGGTTCTGAAACTACCCCCGCTGGGCGCTTCTAGAAGTACTCTTAGTGTGCAGTTCTAGAACTACTCCCGGTGCCGATGGACGGTTCTAGAACTACCCCCGGTGCCGATGGGCGCTTCTAGAACTACCCCCGGTGCCGTGAGCGGTTCTAGCACTTCTAGTGTGCGGTTCTAATACTGCTCCTGGTGAGCGCTTTTAGACCTACCCTTGGTGGGCGGTTCTAGAAGTACTCCTAGTGTGCAGTACTAGAACTACCCCTGGTGCCGGTGTGCGCTTCTAGAACTACCCCTGGTGCCATGATCGGTTGTAGAACTTCTTCTAGATTGCGCTTCTAATACCATCACTGGTGGGCAGTTCTAGTACTACTCATTGTGCTGGTGGGCACTTCTAGAACTACCCCTGGTGGGTGGTTCTGAAACTACTGGTGCCGATGGGCGCTTCTAGAAAAACCCCTGGTGGGCGCTTCTAGAACTACCCGTAGTGTGTGGTTCTAATACTGTTCCAGGTGGGCGCTTCTAGAACTACATCTTGTGGGTGCTTCTATAAGTACTCAGTGTGCGGTTCTAGAACTACCCCTGGTGCAGGTGGGCGGTTCTAGTACTACCTCTAGTGTGCAGTTCTCGAACTACTGCTAACATGCAGTTCTAGAACTACCCCTGGTGCCCGTGGGGGGTTCTAGAGCTACCCCTGGTGGGCGCTACTAGAACTACACCTGGTGGGTGCTTCTAGAAGTACTCCTAGTATGCAGTTCTAGAACTACCCCGGTGCCGTGAGTGGTACTAGAACTAGTCCTGGTGGGCAGTTCTAGAACTTCTTCTAGTGTGCAGTTCTAATACTGCTCCTGGTGGGCGCTTTTAGAACTTCCCCTGGTGGGCGGTTCTAGAAGTACTCCTAGTATGCAGTTCTAGAACTACCCCTGGTGCCGGAGGGTGCTTCTGGAACTACCCCTGGTGGGTGGTTCTGAAACTACCCCTGGTGCTGTGAGTGGTTCTAGAACTTCTACTAGTGTGCAGTTCTAATAATGCTCCTGGTAGGTGGTTCTAGAAGTACTCTAGTGAGCAGTTCTAGAAATATCCCTGGTGCCGGTGGGCTCTTCTAGAATTACTCCTAGTGTGCAGTTCTAGAACTTCCCCCTAGGGGGTGCTTCTAGAACTACACCTAGTGCCGGTGAGCGGTTCTGAAGCTACCTCCGCTGGGCGCTTCTAGAACTACCCCTGGTGGGCACTTTTAGAAGTACTCTTAGTGTGCAGTTCTAGAACTACACCTGGTGTCTGTGGGCGGTTCTAGAGCTACATCTGGTGGGCGGTTATAGAACTACCCCTGGTGCCGTGAGCAGTTCTAGAACTTTTTAGTGTGCGGTTCTAATACTGCTCCTGGTGGGCGCTTTTAGAACTTCCCCTGGTGGGCGGTTCTAGAAGTACTCCTAGTATGTAGTTCTAGAACTACCCCTGGTGCCGGTGGGCGGTTCTAGATCTACACCTGGTGTCGGTGAACGGTTCTAGAACTACCCCCTGGTGGGTGGTTCTGAAACTACCCCTGGTGCTGTGAGTGGTTCTAGAACTTCTACTAGTGTGCAGTTCTAATAATGCTCCTGGTAGGTGGTTCTAGAAGTACTCTAGTGAGCAGTTCTAGAAATACCCCTGGTGCCCGGTGGGCGCTTCTAGAACTACCCCTGGTGGGCGCTTTTAGAAGTACTCTTAGTGTGCAGTTCTAGAACTACACCTGGTGTCTGTGGGCGGTTCTAGAGCTACATCTGGTGGGCGGTTATAGAACTACCCCTGGTGCCGTGAGCAGTTCTAGAACTTCTAGTGTGCAGTTCTAATACTGCTCCTGGTGGGCACTTTTAGAACTACCCCCGGTGCCGATGGGCGCTTCTAGAACTACCCCTGGTGGGCGCTTTTAGACCTACCCTTGGTGGGCGGTTCTAGAAGTACTCCTAGTGTGCAGTACTAGAACTACCCCTGGTGCCATGATCGGTTGTAGAACTTCTTCTAGATTGCGGTTCTAATACTGCTCCTGGTGGGTGCTTCTAATACTATCACTGGTGGGCAGTTCTAGTACTACCCATTGTGCTGGTGGGCAGTTCTAGTACTACCCATTGTACTGGTGGGCAGTTCTAGTACTACCCCTGGTGGGTGGTTCTGAAACTACTGGTGCCGATGGGTGCTTCTAGAACTACCCCTGGTGGCCAGTCATAGAACTACCCCTGGTGGCCAGTCATAGAACTACCCCTGGTGGCCAGTCATAGAACTACCCCTGGTGGCCAGTCATAGAACTACCCCTGGTGGCCAGTCATAGAACTACCCCTGGTGGCCAGTCATAGAACTACCCCTGGTGGCCAGTCATAGAACTACCCGCAGTGTAGTGTACGGTTCTAATACTGTTCCAGGTGGGCGCTTCTAGAACTACATCTTGTGGGCGCTTCTAGAAGTACTCTTAGTGTTCCGTTCTAGAACTACCCCCAGTGCCGTGAGCGGTTCTAGAACTTCTAGTGTGCGGTTCTAATACTGCTCCTAGTGGGCGCTTTTAGACCTACCCTTGGTGGGCGGTTCTAGAAGTGCTCCTAGTGTGCAGTACTAGAAGTACCCCTGGTGCCGGTGTGCGTTTCTAGAACTACCCCTGGTGCCATGATCGGTTCTAGAAATTCTTCTAGATTGCGGTTCTAATACTACCCATTGTGCTGGTGGGCAGTTCTAGAACCACCCCTGGCGGGCAGTTCTAGAACCACCCCTGGCGCCGTGAGCGGTTCTAATACTGCTTCTGGTGGGCGCTTTTAGCACTAACCCTGGTGGGCGGTTCTAGAAGTACTCCTAGTATGCAGTTCTAGAACTACCCCTGGTGCCGGTGGGCGCCTCTAGAACTATCCCTGGTGCCAGAGTGCACTTCTAGAACGACTCCAGGTGGGCGCTTCTAGAACTACCCCTGGAGGGCGGTTCTAATACTGCTCCTGGTGGGCGCTTTTAGAACTACCCGTGGTGGGCGGTTCTAATACTGCTCCTGGTGGGCGCTTCTAGACCTAACCCCGGCGGACGCTTCTAGAACTACCCCTGGTGGGCGCTACTAGAGCTACCCCTGGTGGGCGCTACTAGAACTACCCCTGGTGGGCGCTACTAGAACTACCCCTGGTGGGCGCTACTAGAACTACATCTTGTGGGCGCTTCTAGAAGTACTCCTCGTGTGCGGTTCTAGAACTGCCCCCGGTGCAGGTGGGCGATTCTAGAACTACCTCTAATGTGCAGTTCTAGAACTACTGCTAATATGCAGTTCTAGAACTACCCATAGAGAGCGCTTCTAGAACTACCCCTGGTGTCTGTGGGCGGTTCTAGAGCTACACCTGGTGGGCGGTTATAGAACTACCCCTGTTGCCGTGAGCAGTTCTAGAACTTCTTTTAGTGTGCGGTTCTAATACTGCTCCTGGTGGGCGCTTTTAAATCTACACCTGGTGCCGGTGGACGGTTCTAGAACTACCCCTGGTGGGTGGTTCTGAAACTACCCCTGGTGCTGTGAGTGGTTCTAGAACTTCTACTAGTGTCCAGTTCTAATAATGCTCCTGGTAGGTGGTTCTAGAAGTACTCTAGTGAGCAGTTCTAGAAATACCCCTGGTGCCGGTGAGCTCTTCTAAAACTACTCCTAGTGTGCAGCTCTAGAACTACCCGCAGTGCTGTGGGCACTTCTACAACTACCCCCCTCGTGGGCACTTCTACAACTACCCCCCTCGTGGGCACTTCTACAACTACCCCCCTCGTGGGCACTTCTACAACTACCCCCCTCGTGGGCACTTCTACAACTACCCCCCTCGTGGGCACTTCTACAACTACCCCCCTCGTGGGCACTTCTACAACTACCCCCCTCGTGGGCACTTCTACAACTACCCCCCTCGTGGGCACTTCTACAACTACCCCCCTCGTGGGCACTTCTACAACTACCCCCCTCGTGGGCACTTCTACAACTACCCCCCTCGTGGGCACTTCTACAACTACCCCCCTCGTGGGCACTTCTACAACTACCCCCCTCGTGGGCACTTCTACAACTACCCCCCTCGTGGGCACTTCTACAACTACCCCCCTCGTGGGCACTTCTACAACTACCCCCCTCGTGGGCACTTCTACAACTACCCCCCTCGTGGGCACTTCTACAACTACCCCCCTCGTGGGCACTTCTACAACTACCCCCCTCGTGGGCACTTCTAGAAGTACTCCTAGTGTCCAGTTCTAGAACTACCCCTGATGCCGATGTGATCTTCTATAACTACCCTTGGAGGGCGGTTCTAGAACTACCCCTGGTGCCATGATCGGTTCTAGAACTTTCTTCTAGTGTGCGGTTCTAATACTGCTCCTGGTGGGCGCTTCTAGAACTACCCCTGGTGGGTGGTTCTAGAACTACTCCTGGTAGTATACATCTATTCTATATTTTTCGATTTTAACTATTGTATGTACATTGGTGTGAGTGCCTGTCTCTAGGGTGTCTTGCTTAACCGTGTATTTATTATAGGTTTTTTAATTTCCTATTTATGCATAATTTGACAATTTTGTTCGGTTGTTCTTGATTGGTTCTTTGACATTCCTAGTTTGCCTATGGGGTCAATGCACCAAAATGAGTCATCTAGCGTCAATGAACTTTAACCACCTTCACTGCACACGTCAGTGTTGTGCCCTTCTCCCCCGCCCCCCCAAATAGCTGCAAAGTCCCACCTGTATACTGGAGCCCAAGACCACAAGATCACAAGATCACATGCTGGATCTCTGGCACTCATGAAGTCATGTGCAGGGGCCTCAGGAGCCTCCGAACACCACACTGACATCTGTCTGCTCTCCTCCACAACTGAGCAGCATCAGAAACCCAGCTAACAGACATTGCTGTCACTGCAAACACTCATTGGATTAACTGACACGATGTCAGCAAGTTGCTGAAGATCTGGATACTGCAGCCATGAGATCTGTGGCAGCATTAGGCAGATGGGACACTGCAGCTAATAGAGAGTAAGAGTGCAACAGAGATGGCCCTAAACTGCATTTAAAGGGTGTCAGGAAAACTTAGTCAGACTTTGCAGCCCTCTGGCGCCCCCTTATCCTGCTGGTCAAACACGGTATTGACTGAGGATAAGCAACAGGGCGCAGCTGCTCTCATTTATGTCGACTATTGTGGCACGTGATGTGACAGGACGTATATATACCACCGGTTCCGTCCAGGAACGTATATATACCTCAATCCCACCACCCTCAACCACAATATCACATAAATACACCGTATGCTGCCACCACCGATCTCTTAACAGGTGGATCGGGTACCAGTTAGGTAACGTGAATTAGCGGGTGAGGAACGTGTTTGCTCGACATAGGACAAGAAGAACGAAGCTGGTAAATAATAATTTACTCCCGAAAGTTGGCAGTGTTTACAAAAGATATACAAGATTTTATAAAAGACAATTTACATATATGCATAAAACAGTTATTAAAATAAAAGGGGTAAATAATAGCAAAACCTGCGCCACGAGGTGATGGTCTCAGATTCTGTGGCGGGACGGCTCCCCGGAAATTAGGTGTGATTCCTCCATGCAGCGAGGAGTGCTTGCATCTGACGTCCCTGGGTTGGAATGAGCCAACATGGACATTCTGGTTTTTAGTAAGGAGGCAAAACACTAGGACACACCCATGTTGTTTACCTCACGCGGGGGCTCTGTTTTGTGAACCCACCCAGCTGCACAAGACATAAAAATCCTTCATCTTCCATATCTTGGTATGGGGGAGCCCCACATCCAAGATGAATACATCATTTTTTTATTTTTTTTTTAAGGTTGAAGGAAGACTAAGTCCATCTAGTTCAACCCATAGCCTAACATGTTGATCCAGAGGAAGGGAAAAAAAAACCATGTGGAAAACACTAAGCTCCACATTGGGGAAAAAAATTCCTTCGACTCCATACGACAATCAGACTAGTTCCCTGGATCAACGCCCTATCAAGGAATCTAGTATTTATAACCTATAATATTATACTTTTCAAGAAAGGCATCCATGCCCTTCTTAAATTTAAAAAGTGAATCACTCGTTACAACATCATGCAGCAGAGAGTTCCATAGTCTCACTGCTCTTACAGTAAAGAATCCCCGTCTGTGATTATGATTAAACCTTCTTTCCTCCAGACGTAGAAGATGCCCCCTTGTCCCCGTCTCAGGCCTCAGAGTAAAAAGATCAGTAGAAAGGTCTTTGTACTGTCCCCTCATATACTTGTACATAGTAATAAGATCACCTCTAAGCCTTCTTTTTTCCACAGTAAATAACCCCAAGTGTAATAACCTGTCTTGGTATTGCAGACCCCCCAGTCCTCTAATAACCTTGGTCGCTCTTCTCTGCACCCGCTCTAGTTCAGCCATGTCTTTCTTATACACCGGAGACCAGAACTGTACACAGTATTCTAAGTGTGGTCGCACTAGTGACTTGTATAGAGGTAAAATTATGTTCTCCTCATGAGCATCTATGCCTCTTTTAATGCATCCCATTATTTTATTTGCCTTTGCAGCAGCTGCCTGACACTGGCCACTAAACGTGAGCTTGTCGTCCACCAATACACCCAGGTCTTTTTCAGTTACAGTTTTGCCCAGTGTTTTACAATTAAGCATATAATTATACATTTTATTTCCTCTGCCCAAGTGCATTACCTTACATTTATCCCCATTAAAGCTCATTTGTCATTTATCAGCCCAAGCTTCTAGTTTACATAGATCCTCCTGTAATATAAAATTGTCCTCCTCTGTATTGATTACCCTGCAGAGTTTAGTGTCATCTGCAAATATTGAAATATTACTCTGTATGCCCCCTACAAGGTCATTAATAAATATGTTAAAAAGAAGGGGGCCCAATTCTGACCCCTGTGGTACCCCACTGTTAACTGAGACCCAGTCTGAGTGTTTTCCATTAATAACCACCCTTTGTTTCCTATCACTGAGCCAATTCTTAACCCACATACATATATTTTCCCCTATCCCCATTGTTCTCATTTTATGTATCAACCTTTTGTGTGGAACCGTATCAAAAGCTTTTGAAAAGTCCATATACACAACATCCACTGCATTTCCTTGGTCCAGTCCCGAACTTGCCTCCTCATAAAAACTGATCAGATTAGTTTGACAGGAACGGTTCCTCGTAAATCCATGTTGATATTGGGTCATGAGGTTATTCTTCTTCTTCAGATACTCTATTATAGCACCTCTTAGGAAACCCTCCAGGATTTTACACACAGTAGAGGTTAAGCTTACTGGCCTATAAATTTCCAAGTTCAGTTTTTGTCCCCTTTTTGAATATTGGCACCACATTTGCTATACGCCAGTCGTGTGGACCCTGTTATTATTGAATCTTTAAAGATTAAAAATAATGGTCTATCTATGACGTTACTTAATTCCTGCAGTACTCGCGGGTGTATCCCACCTGGGCCTGGGGATTTGTCAACTTTAGTGATTTTTAGACGCCGCCGTACTTCCTGCTGGGTTAAGCAAGTGACATTTAATGGAGAATTTTTGTTATCACTAATCATGTTTTCTGTCATGCGATTTTCTTGTGTAAATACGGTTGAAAAAAAAATCTTTTAGCATATTGGCTTTTTCCTCATCCTCATCCACCATTTCACCCAGACTATTTTTAAGGGGGCCAACACTATTATTTTTTAGTTGTTTACTATTTATGTAGTTAAAGAATATTTTGGGGTTATTTTTACTTTCTCTGGCAATGATTCTTTCTGCCTCAATCTTTGCCGCCTTGATTTGCTTTTTACATAATTTATTTAATTTTCTATATTTATTTAATGCCTCATCACTACCTACATGCTTTAGTTCTCTAAATGCTTTCTTTTTGTCACTTATTGTGCCCCTTACAGCTCTATTTAGCAAGAGGTTTCCTCCCATTTCTAGCATGTTTATTCCCAAAGGGTATATATTGTGCACAGGTCCTATTCAGGAGGTTAATAAATGTCTCCCATTTGCTTTGTGCAGCTTTATGTCTCAGGATATCGTCCCAGTTTATTGCACTAAGATCATCTCTCAACCGTTGGAAATTAGCCTTCCTGAAGTTTAGTGTCCTTGTAACCCTTCTACTACACATCTTATTAAAGGTTACATGAAAATGTATTATTTTGTGATCACTATTACCCAAGTGACCCCCAACTCGTATATTTGATATGCGGTCTGGCCTATTGGTTAATATTAGGTCTAGCAGTGCCCCCCTTCTTGTTGGGTCCTGAATCAGTTGTGAAAGGTAATTGTCTCTCATAGTTGTCAAAACCTATTACCTTTGCTTGAAGTACATGTTTCTGTCCCCCAACGTATTTCAGGGTAGTTGAAGTCTCCCATAATAATGACTTCTCCTTGAGTCGCTGCTTCATCTATTTGCTTTACGAGGATATTCTCCGCTACTTCCATTATTTTTGGAGACTTATAACAAACCCCTATCAGTAATTTATTATTTTTTCCCCCTCCCCTTATCTCCACCCACAGGGACTCTACATTTTCATTAGATTCACATATATCCTCCCGCAAGACAGGTTTTAAGGATGATTTTACATATAAACACCCCCCCCCCCCCTCGCTTGTTTGTACAGTCATTTCTAAACAGACTATAGCCCTGTAAATTAGCTGCCCAGTCATGGCTCTCGTCCAGCCACGTCTCAGATATTCCTACCATGTCATAATTATTTTCCAACAAAATTAATTCTAATTCCTCCATTTTGTTGGTGAGGCTTCTGGCATTAGTGTACATGCATTTTATGTATCTCTCTGTACCTCTATTCCTTCTTACTTTATTGGCTGTTCTAACCCCACCCCCAATTTATTTGTGCCCAGGTCACTATCTGCACTATCTTCCCCACCTATAAAATGAATACCCCCCCCCAATCCCTAGTTTAAACACTCCTCCAACCTTCTAGCCATTTTCTCCCCCAGCACAGCTGCACCCTCCCCATTAAGGTGCAGCCGGTCCCTAGCGTAGAGTCTGTAGCCAACTGAGAAGTCGGCCCAGTTCTCCAGGAACTCAAATCCCTCCTTCCTACACCAGTTCTTGAGCCACTTATTTATCTCCCTAATCTCCCGTTGCCTCTCTGGCGTGGCACGTGGTACCGGTAGTATTTCAGAGAATACCACCTTGGAGGTCCTTGCTTTCAGCTTGCAGCCTAATTCCCTGAAGTCATCTTTAAGGACCTTCCACCTACCTCTAACTTTGTCATTTGTGCCAATGTGCACCATGACCGCTGGGTCCTCACCAGCCCCTCCCAGTAATCTGTCAACCCGATCAGCGATGTGCCGGACTTGAGCGCCAGCTAGGCAGCACACTGTTTGATGATCCCTGTCTTTGTGACAGATTGCCCTATCTGTTCCCCTAATAATTGAGTCGCCCACTACCAGCACCTGCCTGGCCTGCCCTACTCTCCTATTTCCCTCTTTACTGGAGCTGACACTCCTCCGGCTTTCAGGATACATGCCTTGCTGCAGCAGTGCTACCCCTGTACCATCACTCCCCTCATCTGCCAACTTTGCAAACTTATTGGGGTGTGCCAGATCAGGACTAGCCTCCCTTGCACTCTTCCCTCTACCCCCCCTTCTAACTGTCACCCAACTAACGGCCTCACTGTCCTGCAGCTCCAGACTACCACCCTCCCCCACATCTACCCCAGTGAGCGGCTGCTCAGTGAGCAGCAGACTCCTTTCCATGTTGTCAATGGATCTCAGTGTTGCCAGCTGCTCATTTAGATCCAGTATCTGGGCTTCCAAACGCACAACGTGCTCACATCTCGCGCAGCAGTAAGCAACCACGACCGGCTGTTCAGGATTGCCTACATGTGGCAAGATGTACACTGGATAGCATTGTCAATAATGGAGCTCATTTCCTAATGGGGATTGCAATAGACAGAATGTTAAGTAAAAAGAAAAGCAAAGAATTAATGAAATACAGACAGCAATTCAGTCCAAAGTCCTGCCTTCCAAACTTCCTGAATCCAAGTCACTGAAAAATAAGTCACACACTTACTTTCGTTCGCACTTACGCTCTGGTCACACTCCGCTCGTTCACACTCGCAAATTAAGAGATTTAAAGAGGTTTTGTTTTGTTTTTTCCCCTTTTCCAGCAATACACCCTTCACCTCAATGCACTTCCAAAGGCAAGTTTGCCGTCACCAATATTGACGGAGATTGATATCAAATATAATATTTCTATGACGTTCAGAAGCTCAGAAACCATTTCCTAGGTTTCTGGTGGTTTCCCAGTTATGAAAGATACACCATCATAACTGGAAAAAGGCGAGCATCCCAAAAATGTGGTCCATGTGTTTGTGACAGTCATGTGCATTATTAAACTTGACATTAAAAGTTTGTACAGTTACACAATAGGGCTTTGGAGGGGAAATCCAGTGTAAACCAGTATGCTTGCCCTGGGCTGAGGTTTATGGCGGTTATAAAAATTCCTTGTTTGGGGGAAGCAAGAGTAGAGTTCTATGGAGGTCCCTTCCAAGTGAACAGGGGACGGAGATTTAAGACATCTCTGGCTGTCCTTTCAACATTTTTAAAACTAGGACAAAAATACATTTTGCCTGACAAAGGGAATGTCACTAGGTTTATTGCCACCTGATCTGAGCACAGCACAACGTGTGGACAAAGATCCCCAATTCCAACGACATGTTGCTCTCTGGGCTGACTGATGTAGTTTTGATAAGTGATCCTCCACCAGCAGGAGACTGCCACCAGAGGACTAGTAAAGCTGCTGCCATGTAGTCCAACCCTGTCCCCACAACTGATGAATAGCTCTGTACACTGTGCATTGGTAGCTTTCTGCCTATCAGTGGTGTGGGTGGGGTTATACAGAGCCCAGCATTCAGAGAATTAGATCTGCAGCAGACACAGAGTATGTGCCCACGAAGCGTTTTTCAAGAGGATATGCTGCAGAATTTCCGCAGCGTAAAGGCTTTTTTAGCGCTATGTTATCCGCCCCCCATGGTCCCCAATGTGATTACGCAAGTTCAATGCCCATGCTGCGTTTTTTTCCGCAGCGTTTTTCCGGCGGGGAAAAATCCGCAGCACGCTCATTAATTTTGCGTTTCCGCAAGCGGAATTGCCTTTGCAGTGCAATTAAAAACTCAAGGCAATTCCGCATGCGTTTATCCGGGAGAGGACATGCAGAAATGAAGCAGAAAATTTCTGCTTCATTTCCACAGCATGGGAACATAGCCTTACTCTGAACTGCACCAAGCGATCCATCACTGTAATCAGGATCTCTGCCCCTAAATCACCCTGCTCTCAGATGGGGCAGCAAAATCCTGGTGACAAATTCACTAACCCCATCCAGCTTCAGATGCAAGTATTAGAATTGATTCTGATGCTCAAAATTAAATGTAATGGCCAGTGGCTAATGGCAGGCAATAGGTACAGCAAAGTGTGGAAAAGTTACCTGCAGGATTGTAGGGAACAAACTTCTCAATGTCGGGGTACTGCTGCTCGTCTGTCTTATCAGAAGTGCCAGAAACCTAGTGGGGAACAGGAACCAGGTCACAAGCTTCATTTATCCAGAGTTTACCATTAGGTTCTCCATATAGGATCTGAAAAGTAGTGTTGAGCCACCCCCGTAGTGTTCGAGTTCGGTTCGTCGAACACCCGTATGTTCGCCGAACACCTTCGAACACTGTTAAAACCAATGGCAGGCAAACAAAAACACATAGAAAACACCTTCAAAAGGTGTCCAAAAAGCTGACAAACTGCTCAGTAGACACAACTAACACATGGAAAAGTGACAAGTGCAAATAGTCATGCGAAAAGAAAAGAGGTGGAGGAGTAAAAGGAGGGGGAGACACAGATATAGGCATGTCATGCCCTTCTAAAGCCAAAAAAATGCGAAGCTAACACGGCCAGTCCGTTCCTGCCCGTGCGACCTCTGTGACGCCGGGTTTGTGCCAGAGCTGCGGTGGACCCTGACGGCTAGCACCCTCTCCCAATACTGGTGCCTGTCCGCTGGTGGGTCGAGCGAGCCCCCCTGCGGTGGAGACAGGTCTAAGCTTTTTAATTTAAATTGTCTCTCTAATTTGAATGAGTACACTTTAAATCCTTTTACAAGGATTGCCAGCAGCCGCGGGAATTCCAGCTCTAGTAGCGTCCACTAAAGCTGCTGCAGTTAAAAAGCTTTTATAAGATCGAGCTCGGCGGTCCACCGCAAGGCGTCCTACCGCCAGTCCCAGGCCCTGTGCCTTGGGGTGCCTCCCCGATGCTCTTCACTGAGTGTCCCGGGGGCCCGAGGCATTTCCTTTGAAAAAATTAAGCGTCCAAACTACAGGTGGTGCAGCTTGCTTAACAGTTGGGATAATCCGCTGACTAGCAGACACTGCTACTAGGTCCAAAGTATTTCCTGGGCTAGATACAGTTAAAAATTTGTAATTAGATACTCTCGTTGGATGCTGAGAAAGCATTCCATAGAGTCTCCTGGCACGCCATATATTATTTTCTTAAAAAGCTTGGGGTAGGGATCTAGGGGACCCTTTCATAGGCAAAATCACAGCCCGGTATCGCAATACGTCACCTAGGCTGAAGATGAATGGAACATTTTCATCACCTTTCATAATCACCAATGGGACAAGGCAGGGATGTCCTCTGTCCCCTCTCTTATACATCCTAGTGATGGAGCACCTGCTCTCATCAATTCGCCATAACCCCAATATTAGGTGGATTGAGGTGGCAGGCACAGAGTACAAGTGCTCTGCATTTGCTCATGATGTCCTAGTATATAGCACTCAATCACATATATCCATCCCTGCTGTTATGGCTGAAATAGATCACTTTGTTACATGGTCAAATTTTAAAATCAATGCAGCGAAGTCTGAGGCCCTCGATGTCTCCCTCCTCAAATCCATACAGGATTCCATCCAGTCCAACTTTCCCTTTGCCTGTCCCTCACAGGGTATCAAATACTTAGGAATTCGTATTCATAGAGACCTCTCCCGTCTAGGTTATCTTAATTTTGGGCCCTTTATTGAACAACTCCATACAGACCACGGTTGGCAAGTTAGAACTGTAAGATTCACTACGTGAACCACTGGTGTTTTGTGGAAAAGCACATGTACACTGTGTTCCAAATTATTATGCAAAAAGTGTTTAGGAGTGATAAGGTTAGAATTTTTTTGTTTGTCAGTTAAACTCATTGATGGTGATGTGTGTCAGGGCTCTTTATATCACTGTAAGCAATTGCAGACACCTGTGCTAATTAGTTTGGCAGGTGTGTCCAATGAAAGGCAAGACTTCTTAAGAAGGCTGTCCCACATTATTAAGCAGCCTACATTTTCTGCCAAAATGGGAAAGAAAAAGTATGTGTCGGCTGCTGAGAAGCAACAAATTGTGGATTGTTTAGGTCAAGGCATGACTACAATCAACATTGCCAAGACACTTCATCCTGATCATCGCATAATCAAGAAGTATGAAGCTGATTCACAGTACACATGTGTGCGTGCTGATAAGGGAAAATTGAGGACTCTTTCCTACAGGCAATTACGTCAGGTTAAAAGAGCAGCGGCAAAAAAGCCTTGTCATAGCAGCAGACAAGTTTTTGAAGCTGCTGGTGCCTCCAACGTCCCCCGAACAACAAGATGCAGGGTCCTCAGAGGTTTGCAGCTGTGCACAAGTTATCCTGTCGACCGCCTCTATCTAATGTACACAAGCAGAAAGGGCTACAGTGGGCCAAACAATACATGAAGACTGACTTCAAAACTGTTTTGTTCACCGATGAGTGCCGTGCAACGCTCGATGGTCCAGATGGATGGAGTGGAGGATGGCTGGTTGATGGACACCCCATGCAAACACTGCTACAGCACCAACAAGGAGGAGGTGGAGTAATGTTTTGGGCTGGAATCATGGGGAGAGAGATTGTCGGCCCCTTTAGGATCCCTGAAGGGGTAAATATGAACTCCATAATGTATGTGGAGTTTCTCAAACAGCACTTCCTGCTATGGTTCAAGAAGAAGAACCGTGTATTCCGCAGCAAGATCATTTTCATGCATGATAATGCACCGTCTCATGCTGCACATAACATCTGCATCTCTGGCTGATATGGGCATAAAAGGGGACAAAGTTATGGTGTGACCCCCATGCTCCCCTGACCTCAACCCCATTGAGAACCTCTGGAGCATCATCAAAAGGAGTGTCTATAATGGCGGGAGGCAGTTCACATCTAAGCAACAGCTCTGGGAGGGTATTCTGTCCTCATGCAAAACAATTGAAGCAGAAACCATCCAAAACCTGACAAATTCAATGGACGAGAGAGTTCAGAAGCTCCTTTCGAACAAGGGGTCCTATGTGCAAATGTAACATCACCTAGAATAAAGTTTTTTGAGCTGAAAACTGTTTGATTACAGTTTGTAATAACCGGCTAATGCTTATAATTTCAAAAATGACCATTTTTTTGCTCTTTATTAAAATGAAAAGGTTGATCGTAGAGTGTGGGGGATCTAAGAGTGTGGCAACCCAGTAGTCAGGATTATTTCGAATTCTGACAATCTGAGGGTCATGTTGCAGGTAGTGCAGCAAGAAGGCACTCATGTGTCTTGCGCATCTCGGAGCCCCAAAATTATTTTCCGGGCTAGATGCAGCAAAAAATTATTAGTAATTTGAAAGCTGGTGGAGCTTAGTATAGATGGCCTAATAGAATTAGTACTGCAAACTGCTACAAGGCCCAAATTATTTTCCAGCCAAGATACAGATAAACATGATTAGTAATTTGAAAGCTTATAACGGTTGGTGAGGTGATTTTAACAAATCATCAAGCTTTTACTCTCCCCAGCATGACACAGGGGTAGAAAAGTCGTTTTGGATCCATGATTTGTTCATCTTTATGAACGTGAGTCTGTCTACATTATCAGTGGAGAGCCCCGTGCGCTTATCTGTCAACACACCACCAGCAGCGCTGAACACACGTTCAGACAGAACGCTGGCTGCGGGGCATGACAAGATCTCCAAGGCGTAAGTGGCAAGCTCCGGCTATTTATCCAGATTGGAAGCCCAAAAAGAGCAAGGGTCCAGTGACACAGTCATGGCTTCAATGTTTACTTGGATATACTCCTGTACCATCGTCTCTAGGCGTTGACTATGTCAGACTTCTTGTCTCCTGTGGCCTTGCAAAGGATGGGCTAAAAAAGTGGTGAAATGATTCCGCAAAATTGATGTTACCAGCAGATACTGTGTTTATGTTAAGTTTTGAGTGCTGAACACTCGACGGTCCCACGGTTGGCAAGTTGGAACTGTGAGACTCACTACGTGCACCACTAGTGTTTTGTGGAAAAGCACATGTAAGATTCTGAAACAGTCTCTGCTGATACTCCAGCATGCGTGCATCTCTTTCTATGGCAGGAATAATTTCTGCAAATTTACTTTTGTACCGGGGATCTAAGAGTGTGGCAACCCAGTAGTCAGGATTATTTCTAATTCTCACAATTCGAGGGTCATGTTGCAGGTAGTGCAGCAAGAAGGCACTCATGTGTCTTGCGCATCCAGGAGCACCAAGTCCCTGTTGTGTTGGTGGCGAGGTAACAATCATGCTTCCTTCCTCTGCCCTCTCCCCCCAACCTCGCACAACAGAAATGTGATCAAGGTCTCCCTCATCTGATGAGTCTTCCATCAGTTCGTCCTCCACTCCTGCACCTTCCTCACTAGTTTGGCTGCTACCATGCGCCCTGGTAAAACCATCTCCCCCACCCTCACATGCCTGCCGCCTTGGTGCTGCCGACCATCTGGACCTTGCAGATGTTAGCCCTTCCTCATGCAACTCCTCCTCCTCTACTTCCTCCACCTCCTCTTCTGCCACCACCTGACTCCGAATTCTGTTTAACATGTGCTCCAGCATGTAAATCACCGGAATAGTCATGCTGATAATGGCATCGTCAGCAATAAACATCTTCTTCGCCATTTCAAAACTGTGCAGAAGGGTGCATAGGTCCCTGATCTGAGACCACTCCTCCAGCGTGATTTGCCCCACCTCTGGATCTCGTTGGCCCAGGCTATACGTCAGAACGTATTGCACCAGGGCTTGTCGGTGCTGCCACAGTCGCTGCAACATGTGCAGAGTTGAATTCCACCGGGTAGGCACATCGCATTTTAGCCGGTGAAGTGGCAGGCCCAACGACTTCTGTAGAGATGTAAGTCGCTGAGCTGCGGGATGCGAATGGCGGAAGCGAGCACACAGCGACCGTGCCCTCTGCAGAAGGCCATCTAGTCCGGGATAGTGGGCTAAAAGTTGCTCGACAACCAGGTTCAACATGTGAGCCATACAAGGCACGCGTGTGACATTGCCTCGGCAAAGGGCCGCACCCAGGTTTGCAGCATTGTCGCACACGACTTTCCCTGGTTTCAGGTCCAGTGGAGACAACCATTCATGAAATTGGTTCTCCAGAGCTGACCACAACTCCTCAGCTGTGTGACTCACATTTCCCAGACATTTCAAAGTAAAAGACCGTCTGATGACGTTGAGCCCTGCTGCCAGCATAGTAAGGAGGTGTGCAGGATCCCTTCTGCGCAGTTAGAAAGCTTGTGGAATGACCAGACAGGCTTTGGGTGCAGGTGGAGGACCGAGAGGAGGTTGAGGAGGCAGAAGCAGTGGAGGAAATTCGAGATAAAGAGGATTGACGCACAACTCATGGGGACGGCAAGACTTGGACAGCAGCCCCTTGTCCTGCTGTCACCATAGTTACCCAGAGCCCAGTCAGCGACATGTAACGCCCCTGTCCATGCCTACTCGTCCAAGTGTCTATGGTGAAATGCACCCTGTCACACACAGTTTCTCAAAGAAGCGGTGATGTGTGCGACATGCTGGTGGAGGAGCGCAGGCACACCTTTCTTTGAGAAGTAGTGCCGACTGGGCATCTGGTACTGGGTCACTGCGACAGACATAAGGTCTCGAAAATCCTCTGTGTCCACCAGGCGGAAAGGCAGCATTTCTGTAGCCAAAAGCTTGCAGATGGTGAAATTCAACCTCTTAGCTTTCTCATGGCTAGGAGGAAATGGTCTTTTACTTGTCCACATCTGAGGGACCGAGGGCTGGCTGTTGTGCTTAGACGAGGTTGAGAAGGGTGTCCCCGGCAAACTGCCGGTCCGTGAGGAAGATGCAGGCGGACATGTTAGGTTGCCTTGATCCAAAGGTGGTGCTATCGATGTCGGACAGCGCTGAACACCAGCTGGTGTTTCCACCTCCAAAGAAAATGATGACCTGCCAATCACGCTGGCTGTTGCAGGTAAAGAGGTGGCAGGTCTGCGTCCCAAAACAGGTGTGACTGCTGTCCCCCCAGTCACAGAGGATGAAGAGGCCGCGGATGCACAAGATGTGGCAGACGGCGGTTGGCCCGGCCGGCTAGGCCGCATTGTAGCACAGTGAGCTTCCCACTGCAATTTATGCTTCATATCCATGTGCCGGTTCATGCATGAAGTGCTCAAACTATGTATTTTTTGGCCTCTACTTAGCTTTTGCTGACAAATGTTACAGATAACACAAGTTGGGTCATCCTTATCGATCTGAAAAAATGCCCAGGCTATGCAAGGCTTAGCACCCATGCGACCTGAAGAGCCACCACGACTTGTGGTCAGAGGCAGAGTTGTGTTTGAGGATGCAGTTGTTGACGTGCTTCCAGTACAACGTCTGTCCAGGAAGGCGCAACCTGACCTCGTCGTCACTAGCATCCTCCTCCACCTCCTCTGCTGACCTCATCGACTGGCTAACTGTGGGTTGACAGTAAGTGGGATCTCCAACCTCATCATCATCACCCTGTGTGTTATCACACCCGTCGTCCTCAGAGCCAACCTCTTCCTGCCCTGACAAAAAACTAAAGTTGTCGCTCCAATCAGGTATATGAGTCTCATCATCATCTTCCTCATTGTCTCCACCAACAGGAGTTACAGTTTGGGAACGAGGGTCTACATTATGGTCAGAACCTTCTGCCTCTGGTCCTGGATCCGACTCAAAGATTCTGGGCATCAGTGCAGATCATTTCCTCGTCTGGATTCACAGAAGCTCTGCAGCCGACCTCTAATTCCCAGGCTATAGTATGAGTAAACAGCTCTGCAGACTCCACCATCTGTGTTACCCCATACTAAGACGGGCAGCTGGAGACTTGGGAGCTGTGAGGAAGCAAGTGCGATTGGGGTGACACCTCTGAGGACTGGAGTATTTGTGATGTTGAAGTTGAGGTGGAGGAGAGCCCACTTAAAGGAGCACTTGATATCTGTTGAAGCACATGCTGTTTTTGTGCCTCATCTGGAATTTGTAGCGATTGGCGTGGCCGTAAGAAAGGGATCTTCTCACATTGTCCGCTAAAAGAAGTAGACATCTTAGTTTGGCTGGAAGATTGTCTTTCTTCAGCAGATGTTACTGTTGCTTTAACACCTACCCCATGGATACAACCTTTCTTTCCCTTCCCAACATGCCTATTCCCCTTTCCACAAGCAGCAGGCCTTTTTCCACTCATTTTGGTGGTTAACTAATTGACAACTCTGGAGTTGTTTGCACAAAAACAATGAATGGGAACCGAGCAGAGCTGAGTGGCCAAACTGTGGTATTAGCCCAAAAGTATTGGCTGGGTTAGATGCAGAAAAAAATTATTTTGAATTTGCAACCTGGTGGAGGTTAGTATAGATGGACTAATAGAACAAGTCCCACACACTGCTACAAGCCAAAATATTTTTTTTTCAGAGCAAGATGCAGATAAAAATTATTTTGAATTTCCAACCTGGTGTAGGTAAGTATAGATGGACTAATAGAATGATGCTATGCCCAAAAGGTTTTCCTTCACTAGGTGCAGTAAAAAAATTTGCATTCTATACACAGGTGGTGTAGCTTGCAACACAGATAGGCTACTCCACTGACTAACACACACTGCAAGAGGCCAAAAAGGATTTGCTTTGCTAGATTTAGCCAAATGCTGTGAAAAAAACTTGCACAGCACTAGTACAGACCTGCCTGGCAAAAAGTGATAGGAACTGATGTAACCTAGTCCTCAAAAGGACTGCAATCACAACTATTCCCTACTCCCAAGCTATCTGTAGATTTGTGCGAAAATTGGCTTGAAATTAACACAAAGTATAGCGCACACAGCAACAGCAGTGCAGTCTAACACGCAGCTGCAGCAGTGAGAAAATGGTGGTGACGGGGAAAATGGCTGGGTCTTATAGGGCAAGGACATGTGACATACACTGCCAATGACACATGCCCTTGCTTGTGTGAAAAAAAGCAGTTCGCTCCGTGTGTGCGCTGCTGATAGGCTGACAGATTGCACCTCCCTACTGTAAATGCGGGAAAGAGAAAAAAAAAATGGAGATCTTCATTATTTATGCAGAGATCCATCCCCTGCCCCTCCCCCCACCCCGCTGTACACTCAAACTGCGTATTTACATTAATTTTCAGCATTACTGAGAAAAAATCCAGTTATGATTTTGGTGCACGAACAGTTATCGAACATAACCTCGAACAGCCGAATTTTTCTCAAATTGTTCGTGTTCGCCGAACGGCTCGAACACCGCCCAAAACAGCTCGAAGTTGAGATTGGCGAACAGTTCGAGTCGAACACCACTCCTCTCTACTGAAAAGGAGTCAGCCAAGTCCTTGTGGCATAGCTGTGGCCTGGCCATACACTATTTGGCTAGCAGCCATCTCTCCCAACATACAGATGAGTTCTCATGTGTTCTGTGGGGAGGAGGGTAATCGCCTGCCTCTAAGCAATTTGTGCCTAGAGAACAAGGAGCGGGTATTTGAACTGAACATTTGTTAGGGCAGCTAGATTAGCCAGATATTAGCCCACTTTAATCAAACAGAAAACAATGGGACTTGTAATTGTGGTGCCCCTGATGGTTCAGTCACCACAGAGATAGTGCACCTCACCCAGAGGTGTGGAGTCTCCTTCTCTCAGGTGAGGAGGGAGTGCTGCCCAGAACCCCAACACCCGCATTCAACACTACACTGCTCCAGGCCGGCTGGAGGGGCAACATGCATGAGCGCAACTGCTGAGCCCTGTCCCAGGCTGGAGTAGGGGGAACCCAGAGGTAGGGGGAACCAGTAGTGGGTGTGGGTGGAGGAAGTAGTTTAAGGGAGCACTATAGTAGTAGGTATATAAAGGGGAGCCATTTTAGGGTGGCAGGAGAGTTCGGTAGAGGAGTCAGTGGAGAACAGTCAGGGATCAGAGTCTCTTTAGGAGCTCTGCTCCACAAGCAGGGCCCAGTGCTAGAGGCCCAGGAGGGGAGCAGAGGAGTAGGCTCCGATCTAAGGAAGGGATACTAGGGGGTACGGCGAGTGCAGGACGGCACCCGTATGCCCCGCATCTGTCAGAAGACAGGGATCGTAAGCCGCAGGAAGGGGACGGACCCCTGGTCCAGCCGTGTAACTCCAGGTCTTGGCTGGGAGGCTTCTGGCTTATATAGTCAGTTGCTGAAGCCTCATTCTAATCCCCGTGAGGGACAAGCAGGTCCAGGAACTCCAACGTACAGGAGGGGCTTCAGAGCACCCAAATGGGATTGAGAGTGGGAAGCACAGGGCAGGAGGGAGACAGACCCAGTGTGAAGACTGTCTAGCTAGGAACACAGAAAGTGGAGTTCTGTCAGGTGCTCCTAATCTACCTGAGGAAGTGCTGAACCCCTGCCTGGTGAACGCAGCGCGACGTGGGGAGGCTGACAACTGTACAGTGCACCAATGGAACTGTCATAAGAACTGTGAGAAAAGACTCGGATGACTGCATCGCACTGCCTCAGTCCATTCTTTATCTGCGCCATCTTTCCCTCCCTGCACTACAACGCCCAGTGCAACTTTCACTGCCTTACACTGCCCAGGAGCAAGCTCTACCTGTGGAGAGCCACACCATCCCTGCTGCCATAACATCAGCTCCAGAGGACTGCTCCGCAGCGGCAGCTCCCTTTGGCTGCCTTCCACAGGTGGCGTCACAAACACTTTCCCCAGATCCTCCAATATCTTCCCCTTTTTACTGACCGCCCTGGGTCACGGACCGGGCCAGCCACGGTGATATCCCCTATACCGGCATCCATAGGCCCAGCTGCCAGGGGGCGCGTCAGCTCTGGAGTCATGAACAAGATAAGTGACCAACCCATTATCGGTGGGTGAAGTGTGCCTAAAGAACTGTGTAATGATACTGATGTGGTGCCCGCCCCAGAAGAACGGGCGCCATTATGTGCGTGATCAAAGACAACAGTATGGAACCTCCCATCGTGGGCCGGGTCCCAGAATGGCGCCAAAAGCATACCCTGCCCCTTGCAACTGTGACTGTCCGCATAGATGTGTCCGTCAAGGCAGGGAGGCCGTCACAAGGAGTGACCGACAGCAGATTGCCATGGGACCGACCCCGAAAGAGGAGGAGGAGGAGGAGGAAAGAAGGAATGGAGACAGGGTGTGGTCTTAACCAGTCTAGACAGACCGCACCCGGCAGACAACATGGACGGAAGTCAGGATCAAGCCTCCGCCTCTGGCCTGCTGCCGTGGCAAGCGACCCCCCTCACCCTGGAGGGAGAAGCCAGTAAGTTATCCCCGGAGGACGCGGAGTTCCTCCAGAGTGAGATTCTGGAGCTGAGCCAACAAGTGGACCGGGCCCAGCAAGCAGCAGTTACCAAGTGGAGGAGCGAGCTGTTGGAGAAGTTTGCAGCACGGTGTAGAGCAGCACAGGATGCCAGCAGCGGCAACCCAGCGGAACCCGCTGAATACCAGGAGGCCGTGTGCAGCACAGGAGCAGGTGGGAAGAAATCCCCTGTCCCAGACGCTGCAAGCGCCGACCTGCTCCTGGGCTTCCTACACCAACACTCTCCGTACCCCGCCATGCCCTCCCTGGAGCAGCTGCTCAGCCCGGAACCTCCACCCCAGGGCACTGACTGAGGACCTTCCACTTGTTGCCCTCCCGGAACCTCCACTCCCAGGCACTGAAGTCAGGAACCTTCTGCTGGGTTCCCTCGTGGAGCCTCCACCTCCGGCACCTGAGTGGGTGTACGGCGCGCCGGGCTTCGATTGGTCCACCCGGTTTGAGGACCAGCAGCCGTGCACGCTAGTGTTGATCGAGCACTAAAATGCTCGGGTGCTCAAATCTCGGGCCGAGCTCGCCGTGATACTCGGGTGCTCGACCCGAGCAACGAGCCCAATGTTAGTCTATGGGAGACCTGAGCATTTTTGGCATGGCACTCCCGGCCGTCTTTTAAAAGCCTAACAAGTGCCCAAAACGATAGTGACCGTGCTCAAATGACATGGGGACAGCATGGGGATCGCCCCAGGAAGCATTTCTGATGCCCAGGTCACTGCTGTCAACAATGTGGTCAGAGGTATTAAGCCACTTTTAAGGGCTCACAATAAAACATTCAAAAATGAAACTGAAACTGCTTTCCTGTGAAATATGGTGCTCAAATCTCGGGCCGAGCTCGCCGTGATACTCGGGTGCTCGACCCGAGCAACGAGCCCAATGTTAGTCTATGGGAGACCTGAGCATTTTTGGCATGGCACTCCCGGCCGTCTTTTAAAAGCCTAACAAGTGCCCAAAACGATAGTGACCGTGCTCAAATGACATGGGGACAGCATGGGGATCGCCCCAGGAAGCATTTCTGATGCCCAGGTCACTGCTGTCAACAACGTGGTCAGAGGTATTAAGCCACTTTTAAGGGCTCACAATAAAACATTCAAAAATGAAACTGAAACTGCTTTCCTGTGAAATATGTTAAGGAACTTCCTTTCCAGGGTAAAGACTTGTGTATAAGGTAAAATAAATAACCCCACCAAAAAAATACTCCTCCACACCTTGGGCTATGTTAACAAGTAGCATTTTTTTAGAAGTTTTTGCACTTTTGTATTGCTTTCAACCGTGACAAATGCATTCACCGGGAAATGTCATTTTAACATTTTACAACCTTATCTGACCATGTGCTGTGTGACACATGCATACAGTGCTGAAAATACATGGGAACAGCATGGGGAATACCCCTGGAAGCATCTCTGACACCCAGGTCACTGCCTAAAAGTGTGCCCATCAGAAATGATCCTTGCCGCGTCAGAAGATGCAGACTTGCAACTATCCCCGTGCAAGTTCTTGTCCCAGGGTATTGTTCAATTGTACCTCCCCCATTCCTTGCAATGCAAGCGCAAGTATGCAGCCTGCCACCCACCCACCCCCAGGCTGCAATACCATACTGCTTGCTTGCTTTCACTTGAAATTGGGCCTTTTAGGCATATGGAGGCGAAATCTGGCCACCACGTCATGGCTGCGTTGGCGGCCTGGAATCCATACTCAGTCCCCAGCCGCCAGGTAGCCGGGCATCCACACACGGTCCCCAGCCGCCTGGGGGCAGCCGGGTGTCCATAAACGTTCCCCAGCCGCCCCTATTTCTCCTGTCAACTTCCCCCCACACACTTTTCTTAGCCCAGCCTGCTTTAGGGCAGCATTGGACGACACCACCAGAGAACCAGACTCCTCTGGTAGGCCCTGGCTTCTCCATCAGGGGAGTTGAGAGTGCCAAGGTGAGGAGCATGATGATGATGAAAGTTAGCATCTGCTTTGTTTTCTTGGAATGCAAGCATAAGTGTGCAGCCTGCCACCCACCCACCCCCAGGCTGCAATGCCATACTGCTAGCTTGCACTTGAAATGGGGCCTTTTAGTTTGGAGGAGGCCGAAGCTGGCCACTACCTCATGGCTGCTTCGGCAGCGAGGTATTCAAACTCAGTCCCCAGCCGCCCCTATTTGTCCCTCTGTGCCTTATACATAAGATTAAGCGCGTATACCAAAACATTACCTGTGCCCTCCCCAGTGCATTTAGTGGGAAGGACAGCCTATTCCGCTGTAGTGTGTGCATGCCAAACCCCTGTTCATGGTACATGCGAAGATGCCTCCCACCCTGCACCTGTCGTTGCAGACTTGCAACTATACCCGTTCAAGTCCTTGTCCCAGGGCAGTGTTCAATTGTACCTCTCCCATTCCTTGCAATGCAAGCGCAAGTATGCAGCCTGCCACCCACCCACCCACCCCCAGGCTGCAATACCATACTGCTTGCATAAACGGTCCCCAGCCGCCCCTATTTCTCCTGTCAACTTCCCCCCACACACTTTTCTTAGCCCGGCCTGCTTTAGGGCAGCATTGGACGAGACCACCAGAGAACCAGACTCCTCTGGTGGGCCCTGGCTTCTCCATCAGGGGAGTTGAGAGTGCCAAGGTGAGGACCATGATGATGATGATACAAGTTAGCATCTGCTTTGTTTTCTTGGAATGCAAGCGCATGTATGTAGTAGCGGCTAGGCCTGAGGTGGTCAGCGTTTTGGCGCATATCCTACCTCCTCCGAGGATTTCTGGATGTTTTCCTGCTACTATCACAGTTCTATGACTCCCATTAAAACAAAGCTTCAGGTGATAAATGATGGATGAGGTAGTGGCAAAGGAGAAGGAGCAGGAGGAACAGGGACCATTCACATCAATATCAGGCCAGTCAACCACATATGTCTTGTAGGATATGTTTCTGTAACAAAAAGGAGCAGTTCGGGTACACAGTTATAGGGCATACAGTGAGTGCAATGCCTACCAAAAATTTTGAGGCACTCCAATGCCCCTTGGAAATGTCATGGAGGTCAGAGGGCCTTAACTAAACAGTTTTTTCCATTTATACCAACTGGGTCTCCTGTACACTGTTAGCCTAAGCAGTGAATGGAAGGCTTTCCAAAAATTATGAGGAACTTGCAATGCCCCTTACAAGAGCCATGCAGCACAGCATATTACAAACATAAGTCCCATTATTGGGGAGTGGGTCTCCCATAGTATTTGCTTATGCTTTCCAAGCAAAAGCTTCAAAAAATTAGGAGGAAATGCAGAGCCCGTTCAAAGACTCGTGGAGGTCCCAGTAGCTTAACAAGACGGTTTTAATGCCCCTTACAAGAGACGTGGAGGTCAGAGTGGTATAACAAGATGCTGTTAATGCCCCTCAGAAGAGACGTGGAGGTTAGAGTGGTATAACAAGATGCTTTTAATGCCCCTTACAAGAGCCAGACAGTACAGCATCTTAAAAATAGTATTCCCATTATTGGGGAGTGGGTCTCCCACAGTCTTTGCTTATGCCTTCCAAGCAAAAGCTGACAAAAATAAGGACGGAGGAACTTTCAATAATGGCAACACGGACCACGGTCACCCTGGTGGTATAGTGGTGGCGGAGGCTGAGGATAAGGAGAAGAACATAAAACAGCCGAAATGAGGAAGCGTATACCCATGTGTGGGTGTGAAGTGGTGCATGGGAATACACCTCCCGAAATAACACCGTGGATTTGACTTTGTTACTCTGCTGTCATTTGGTGGTGATGAGAAGTCTGGCCCAATCTAGCCCTTGTTCATTTTGATAAGGGTCAGCTTGTCAGCATTGTCAGTTGACAGGAGAGTGTGCTCATCAGTTATAATTCCCCCAGCGGCACTAAAAACAAGCTCCAATAACATGCTAGCGGCAGGGCAGGCCAGGACCTCCAAGGCGTACAGAGCGTGTTCATTCCAAGTGTCCAGCTTGGATACCCAATAATTAAAAGGCACGAAGGACGCTGGTACGGTCGGCAAGGTACTCCCTCACCATCTTTTGAAACTTTCCACTCCTTGTGAGAGTACCCCACGCCTCAGGGTCTGAGAAAACTGTCCCAGAACGTTGACAGTGTTCCCCTGCCTCTACTAGATTGGAGTTGCCTCTCTCGCTTGTACGCTTTGGTTGGTCAACGAACTGTGACCTCTGCCGCTAGCGTGTTCAGATGGGAATTTTTTTTTTTTTTTAACAGTTCTGCAGCAAGGGCCTTCTGGTACAGGCCCATTTTTGTAGACCTCTCCACCTCAGAAATAAGACAGTGAAAGTTCTCCTTGTAGCGGGGGTCTACAAGTGTCACCAACCAGTAATGACTGTCACCCAACATTTTGACAACGCGAGGATCACAGTTAAGGCAGCGCAACATAAAGTCAGCCATGCGTGCTAGACTGGTAATGGGCAAGATTTCCTTGTCCTCACCAAGATGACGACGGACCATGCTCTCCTCCTCCCCCCTGTCCTCAGGCCACCCACGCTGAACCGACGGTATAACACTTGTACAGGTACTACCATCTACAGCGCTTGATAGCAGCTCCTGTTCCTCCTCTCCCTCTGTCCCCCAATGCACGTTGGGATGAGATGAGGCTGGGCTGTGTGTAATCGCCCACTACGGCTTCTTGATCCATCTCATCATACTCTGGCTGCAATGCCTCCTCTTTAATTCTCTGCAGAGAGCGTTGCAAAAGACAGACAAGTGGGATGCTGACACTAATGATGGCGTCATCGCCACTCACCATCTTGGTGGCCTCCTCAAAGTTTGTCAGGATGGTACATATGTCAGACATCCAGGTCCACTCCTGAGGTCTTATGTGTGGAGTCTGACCTGAACATCGACGGCCTTGTTGTATCTGGTACACCACAACTGCTCTCTTCTGCTCACAAATCCTTTGCAACATGTGGAGGGTAGAGTTCCAACGTGTGGGGACATCACACACCAGTCGGTGTGCTGGAAGCTGCAAACGCTGCTGCAACACAGCAAGGGCGGCGGAAGCTGTAGCAGACTTGCGAAAATGAGCTGACAGGCGGCGTACTTTCACGAGCAGATCTGGCAACTCGGGGTATGATTTAAGAAACCGCTGAACCACGAGGTTAAGCACATGAGCCAGGCATGGTACGTGTGTGATCTCACCTCAGAGCCGCCACCAGGTTACGGCCATTGTCACACACGACCATGCCGGGATGTAGGTTCAGCAGTCTCAGCCACAGATCTGCCTGCTCTTTCACAGCTGTCCACAACTCACAAGCAGTGTGAGGTTTATCACCTGAGCTTATGAGTTTCAGCACAGCCTGTTGCCACTTGGCGGAGGCAGTACTGCAGTGCTTCCAGCTTGTAACTGATGTGGTGATATCTGAGATGGAGATGGAGGCTGAACAGAAGGAGGAGATGGAGATGGAGGCTGAACAGGAGGAGGAGATGGAGATGGAGGCTGAACAGGAGGAGGAGATGGAGATGGAGGCTGAACAGGAGGAGATGGAGATGGAGGCTGAATAGGAGGAGGAGATGGAGATGGAGGCTGAACAGGAGGAGGAGATGGAGGAGGAGATGGAGGAGGAGGCTGAACAGGAGGAGGAGATGGAGATGGAGGAGGAGGCTGAACAGGAAGAGGAGATGGAGGAGGAGGAGGAGATGGAGATGGAGGCTGAACAGGAGGAGGAGATGGAGATGGAGGAGGAGGCTGAACAGGAGGAGATGGAGGAGGAGGCTGAACAGGAGGAGGAGATGGAGATGGAGGAGGAGGAGATGGAGGAGGAGGCTGAACAGGAGGAGGAGATGGAGGCGGAGATGGAGGCGGAGATGGAGGCGGAGATGGAGGAGGAGGAGCTATAAACTATGGGGGCAACTATGACTGACATAGGGCCCGCAATCCTCGGTGTGGGGAGGATGTGTTCCGTCCCAAGGTCCGACTGGGTCCCGGCTTCCACTATGTTTACCCAGTGTGCCGTCAGAGAGATGTACTGTCCCTGGCCACAAGCACTTGTTCATGTGTCTGTTGTCAGGTGGACTCTCCCAGTAACTGCGTTGTTGAGGGCACGGCAGATGCTTTGGGACACGTGCTTGTGTAGTGCGGGGATGGCACACCGGGCAAAATAGTGTCGGCTGGGGACCGAGTACCGAGGGACGGCCACCGCCATAAGATTGCGGAAGGATTCCATCTCCACCAGCCTAAAAGGCAGCATTTCCAATGCAAGCAGTCGTGAAATGTGCGAATTTACGACTGTGGCCTGTGGGGCGTTAGCGAATTTCCGCTTTCGTTCAAAGGTCTGGGATATGGACAACTGAACGCTGCGGTGGGACGTGGACGTGGATGCTGTTTCTTGAGAAACTGCCATAACAAGTGAAGACTGAGAGGGGGAATCTTTACATGCAGTATGGACAAGGGATTGCCTTGCACACACAACAGGGGGTTCTATTGCACGCACAACAGTAGAAGAAGCAGTGGTGACACCCGCTGACACTGGTCGTGGACCCTGGGTTTCGCCCCACAAAGTCGGGTGCTTTGCTGCCATGTGCCTGATCATGCTGGTGGTGGTCAGGCTGGTAGTTTTGTCACCCCTGCTGATGCTGGCATGGCAGGTGGAACATATGACCTTTTTGGGGCTATCAGCAGAGTCTTTAAAAAAATTCCAGACTCTGGAAGACCTACCGCTTGTACTGGCAACGTCCCTCGTGTTGGTGTTACGGGGAACGGTTGCCCGCCTTCTGTCTGCGGCCACCACACTGCTTCTTCCTGCCTGTTGAGGTACTCTGCCTCCCTCCCCCTGTGTGCTGCTGGCCTCACTCTGCATGTCCTCCTGCCACGTTGGGTCAGTTACTAGATCATCCACCACCTCCTCCTCTTCCACTTGCGCACCACGATGCTCCTCCTCACTTCCTGGCAATTGTGTCTCGCCATCGTCCACCTCTTGTGACAAATTGGCAGCGTCGACTTCCTCTGGCCGTGGCTGTTCAAATATTTGGGCATCGCTACATGGGATCTCCTCTTCCACCACAAGCTTATCAGGCGAGGGGCACAAATATGGAAATGGACCAGTGAACAGCTCTTCAGAGTGTCCAAGTGTGGGATCAATTGCTGTCTGACGACACTCAGCATGGTGGGAGGAAGGAGCATCAGGGTGAGGAGGAGTATGCGGTCGAGACTCAAGGCTACTAAGAGCTGACTGTGTGGAAGACAGAGCGGAGGTGGTGGTGCCCATGTAACTGGAAGTATTATCTGCTATCCAATTAATAACCTGTGCACACTGATCAGTTCTCAATACTAGTGTTGTTCTGTGCTTCCCTAATAATTCGGTCAAGAAGTGGGAGCGAGAAGATGTGGCGTTGGTTGTGGCACGTTTTCACCTTGGCCACGGCCCCGTCCTCTGCACAAACCATCACCAGAACGTCCAGTTCCACGTCCCTTGCCACGCGCCTTGCCCATTGTAAAGGAAGTAAAATAGCTTACACTCACACTATCAATGGAAAAAGGGTAATAAAAAGTAGATTAGATCCGTGGAAGAGGAAAACCACAGTTCTATTTCTCTGGCCTACACCCGACTCTTTTAAACAATCTGAACAATCAGGGAGAAACTATTACTGTTTTTCTTTACGTAAAAACTACTAAAACCTGAATAGAGATTTTTTACCGTGGGATGGCAAAACCACAGTTATTGTTTACTGGGGTATACCAGACTTTTTTAAATAGATATAATTGCGGCTGAACAGTGAGCGACACACTCAAACCATGTTTTTTTTTAGATACAAATGGGCCAAAGTGGATAATACAGAGGTTTGAACCGTGGAAGTGCAAAACACTTCTGTTTCTCTAGCCTACACCTGACTATTTTCAACAGATATATTTGTGTCTGAAAAATCAGACACGCTTTTTTTTTTTTTTGGGGGGGGGGGGGGACAAAAGGTTAATAAGATGGGTATTTGTACAGTGTGAAGGAGGAAAAAAAAAAAAAGGATTTTTCCTGTCCCCTGAGACCTGGAGCTAAGTCCAGCAATTTCAGCAACAGGAGCACACAGGACTGTAATGCAGCGTTTGCTGGTATAACCACTGTGTCTCCTATACAGCCTGCATGCCTGGTATCTGGGATGGATATTAGTCCTGAGAAGGACTGTTTGTTTGATCTGGCAGCCTTTACAGACCCTACACTAACTATTTCGCAGTTTATATCTCTCCCTAAATCAGCAGCGCTGTCTCTACACTGTCTGATCCGGAGCGACTGTTTCCAAGATGGCGGCGCCCGGTTTTAAATACTCGAGGTAACGCTATGCGGCCAACCAATCACTGTAATGCCCACAAACATGGCTGCGGCATTACAGTGACTGGCTGGCAATCCCTGCATGTTCATTGGCTCTGTAAAGAGCGCCAAACATACAGGGCGGAGACCCGAGCTCCCGCCCGAGTAACCCGGAAATGCTCGGTGCTCGCCGAACATCCCGAGTAGTGAGATGCTCGGGCGAGTACTGAGCAGTGTCGAGCATGCTCGCTCAACACTAAAAATGACCTCTTGAACAAATTGAAGTTTAATAACAATAGGACAAATTTCATCAGAATTTCTTCCTTTGTTTTTATATTATAAAATACTCATCTGAAGACTTAATAATACAGATACATCGATACAATCAGAATAAAAGTCAACCCAATGTCTATTATTATGGACATATTGATACGATCAAATGAAATGAACTTTGAGGAAATAGACGTCCGCAAGCGTTTGCTGGTGCGGAAGCAGTGACATAGCCAGATGGCATTTGTCACGATGAAAGGAAGTTCTGCATCGATGTAAGTGTAGGTGGGACGAGGTAGCACATGAAACAGGCAGATCTGTCTGTAAACCAAACAAATGACAAACTGCGAACAAACACTATTAACAACTCATATCGCAACAAACTCGTAGAGACGACATTATAAGATGCAATGCAATATACCAGTCTCCTTCCCTAGATATAAAAGACATATTAATACTGTGAGATCGCAGTGCAGCCAAGACATCTCTGTGAGAAAAAGATCCTACTGGAAGAATGAGACGAGTCCCTGCATGATTATATGATCGCAACATAATACGCCTGCAACGCACCCGAGTCACTCGATTGGATGACAGAAGGGGGGGCGCACAAGAGGTGGCACCAACTTTCCTATAAAGTCACGCTGGTTTAGCCTCCAGACGCTGCCGGCAACCCTGCCGATAAGTTTATTACAAAACTATCGTACTATCAAACCAAAAAAGATCATAGACTGTGAGCCCCTGATGACCATGAGAGTCTCATATAAGAATGATGAAACGCGTAGGGCTGAGCATTTCTATAGAAAGTCCTACAAGAGATGATTAGCCAGGCTACCTCAATATAAAGCTCCTAGATCAGGAGAAACAAGCACCGCACCGGTATATGACGGCAGCACTATAAAGCCGTTCTGAAGAGAATAGCACAGGACATGGTAAAATGAAGATTATTAATGCCATTATCAGACTGCAGACTCACAATGAGGAGAAATGAGATGGCGTGATTTCTAATAGCCAGAGGCCAAATTGAAAAGGGAGTTATACATATAAATAAAGAGATACCCCTAGGAATTGTGACTAATCCCTGGCCTCCCAACAAGACAATATATATAAATGGTTAGCCGGTGAGATAAATTAAAACCATTCACAATAGTCCTATGTTTAGGATAATTTTAGGAAATTTGTGACGGATTTTGGACACTTAAAATCTTTTTAAAATATTGAATAAAGGTTATTTTTTATATTTTACTCCCATTGGATTTGACTGTGAAATACTGCAGAATTATCTTGGAGCATATTTATACTACACTGCTCAAAAAAATAAAGGAGACACTCAAATAACACCTCCTAGATCTGAATGAATGAAATATTCTCATTGAATACTATGTTCTGTACAAAGTTGAATGTGCTGACAACAAAATCACACAAAAATCATCAATGGAAATCAAATTTATTAACCAATAGAGGCCTGGATATGGAGTCACCCCCAAAATTAAAGTGGAAAAACACACTACAGGCTGATCCAACTTTGATGTAATGTCCTTAAAACAAGTCAAAATGAGGCTCAGTATTGTGTGTGGCCTCCACGTGCCTGTATGACCTCCCTACAACGCCTGGGCATGCTACTGATGAGGTTGCGGATGGTCTCCTGTGTCCTGTGGGATCTCCTCCCAGACCTGGACTAAAGCATCCTCCAACTCCTGGACAGTCTGTGGTGCAACGTGACGTTGGTGGATGGAGCCAGACATGATGTCCCAGATGTGCTCAATCTGATTCCGGTCTGGGGAATGAGCGGGCCAGTCCATAGCTTCAATGCCTTCATCTTGCAGGAACTGCTGACACTCCAGCCACATGAGGTCTGGCATTGTCCTGCATTAGGTTTCACCCAGGGCACCAGCATAAGGTCTCACAAGGGGTCTGAGGATCTCATCTCGGTACCTAATGGCGGTCAGGCTACCTCTGGCGAGCACATGGAGGGCTGGTAGGTCCTTTCACAAGCATTTTGGTCGTACTATCACTTCTGGTCGGCCTGGGCTCGCGTCATTGTCGTGCACCAGCTGTGCCAAGGCCTGCATTTTGTCATGGAAGCGTAAGACATTCAATGACTGACACTCCAGGGGAGGCCAAGTCCCCTTCCCAGACCTCCTTCACCAGAGCCAGGCGCCCCGCGCACGCCAGTCATACAGGAGCTCAAAAGGGAGAACCCCGTTGAGGCCCGTGGAACCTCCCGGTAGGCAAGGAGCAGGTGTGGAGGTACCGCGCCCAGTCGTGCCCCTAGGAGTCAACCAACATCTTAAGCATCTGCTTCAGAGTGCCAGTTCGCACAGGCCATTGGTCTGTGGGTGGTATGGGCTGGTCACCAGATTTTGCACCTGTATTTGCTTACAGAGGGTCTCCATCAGCTGCGACATGAACTGGGTTCCCCGGTCGGTGAGCATTTCCTGGGGAAAACACACTCGGGAGAACATCTTCAGTAAGGCGATAGCCACCTTGTCTGCCCGAATGGATGACAAGGCTACCGCTTCCGGGTACCGGGTGGCATAGTCTACTACCATCAGTATGAAGCGTTTCCTTGAGCTGCTGGGAGTGGCCATCGGGCCAGCCAAATCCACAGCCACCCTCCTGAAAGGCTCTTCGATGATGGGCAGAGTTACCAGTGGGGCTTTGGGCCACCGCCCCACCTTCCCCACCCTCTGACAGGTGTAACACGAACGGCAGTAGACCGTTACCTCAGCCCCCAACCTTGGCCATTAGAAATGCTGGGCTAGCCTGGCCTTGGTCTTATGGATCCCTAGATGTCCAGCCATCGGAATTTCGTGTGCCATCTGCAACAAACTCCACCCTGAACGGATAGGGTACCACTAACTGTCGATCCCTGGGCCACGCCTCCGGTGAGCCTCGCTGGACTGCTACCCGGTATAGCCATCCTTGGTCCCAGACCACCCACTGGAGGACCGAGTTCGAGGGAGGCTGTGCCGCCCGCTCCTCACGAGGCTTCAGGCTGTCAGTCTCTAACGCCACCTGAAACCCCTGACTGGACATGGCCAGAATAGACAAACCTGCCACGTCTCCTGGCCTCCGTCTGACCCGGCAGCCACTTGGTCGGAAAGGGAGAAGCCGTCGGACTCCCGAGGGGCCACTAGGGCCCGGGTGCCGCCACTGCAAGCAACAGTGGCTACGGCCGCTGAGACCACGGGTAGCGCCCGTTTCTCCTCTGCTTCTGACCAAGCATCTGGTCTAAAAGGACTACCCTGGCCCTCTAACATCCTGGTTGTGGAGGAACCCTACCATGCAGCCTTACCTGGGAGCCCTATCTCTCCTGGAACTGCCCCGCCCTCCATGGCATGCTCCCCCTCTGCAGCTGTTTGCCCCTTGTCTGCCCCCTCTGCAACAACCTCACAGGACAAATTTCTCCAGCCTGCCGTATGGCCACATTCTGAGGCCTCATCACAGCTGACTTGATTGATCTTGTCCCCCATGGGGAGAGAGGTGTTAGGGACTCAGGGTGGTAGTTGTGGTGAGGGGCTGCTGTGTTCCCACACTCTGGCTCCCTGATAAAGACACATGTCCCAATTCTCCTGTGCTCTGTATGTGGTGTGTAACACTCACGTTTTGGTCGCAGATCTCTGCTGTCTTCGGTTCTTCCACCTCAGGAACCACCGCACACACATTAGGGAACTTCCACTCCATTTTATAAAAAAGAACTTTACTTGAACGTTTGAATACAACTTCATACAGCATGCAGAATTGATCACATACACCTTGGCGATGGACAGCGCCGGCTTGATGCCTCCAATCCCGGAGCCGGCGAAAGTTTTATCAGGTATCAAATCCTAGGGTGACACCAGTTCGGGCCGCACAAGGGTCATCTCAGCACCGGTGTCTCACAGTCCCATTGCTCTGGCGTGGCCTATGGTAACAGTCTGAAAGTTGTCAAGGGACCTCCCACCACCCCCACTCACACACAAAACAGTGGACAGATTCTGGGACGAGGATCAACTGCTCTCATTAGGGCCCACATGTGATCGACCCAGCAGTCTGCAGGACACCACTGCATACTCTGGAGCTTCTTCCGGTATGACTCAGGAGTCAAGTTGTACTGCCAGACCAGAGCCTGCTTGAAGTCCTCATAGCTCAGGGTGGTCTCACTGTGCAAGTACCCAAAGATTTCCAGGGCCTTACCCCTAAGCTGAGGGGTTAGGAACCGGACCCACTGTTCCTCAGGCAGATGGTACTGATGGCAGTTTTTTTCAAATGCCAGCAAGAAAGTGTCCAAGCCCCCTCCTTTGTGCAGAAGGGAGAAGTCATTCGTCCATAGCTTCGGGACTCGGATCTCAGGGGACTTGCGACTGGCTGGGGCCTGCAGTTGGAGCTGGAACACATCTTTCTGGTGCTCGTGCTCCCGCTGACGTTCTGCCATGAGGGTCTCATAGGTGGCCCTGTCTCCAACCTGGAGACTCGCTAGGGAAACTTGTATGAGGGGGTCAGGTGGTGGGTAGCCCACTGCGGGACCGACCACTGGTGAATCTCTCTCTGGGGGGCCTAAGTTGGACTCCCCTTCTCTTAGAGTAACGTGGTCTTCCACCTCCTCAACACCATATGGTGCATTGGCCATCTCCTTGGTTTTGGCCCTGGTGCCACTGGCCATCCTCTATGGTCAGTGACACCGAACTGCCACCTGATGCACCCACACACACCTTACAGTATTTGCACTCGGACTGTCTAGTGCTGAGCTGATCTTAAGTGTCTGAGTATGCGTTACACACACACACTATTATCTTGATCCCACCGCTTGCCACCAATGCAAAGAAATTGGCAGCAGGAGGGACCCCACAGAATCCTACCACTGTCGGAACTGATGAATCCACACCCCACCACCTGCCTGACGTCACAATTACGTGAGACGGAGCATGTGGTACGGATCTGTCATTTGCACCATCATGACATTCCGCACCCCCTCGAGGACGTGTAAGGTCAGATTGGTACAGTTCTACACAGACAATGGGACCTCTGCTTATAAAATATATAATTCCCGGCATGACTATATTCTCAACTACAGCTGGAACTTTTATGCTGAAAGGGGCCCTGCCCACACATTCCCCTGTCATGACTTCACTGTGGGCTTGGCACCACTTCATGGTTTTATTAAGATCTCTAACTTCCACAATAACTCCTCGCTGGTTGATCGCAGAAGTTTCCATGTAATATCACATTTCTTATTACAAATTTACCTTTCTTTAGAGACTAGACATGACATATCTTCGGTTGGTCATTCCTGCCTTCTTGCATCATAGCGCACCCGTACTGTTCTCAGATAAGGAAAAATATGTATATTGTTCCTTAGCTAACCCTGCCACTAAAAATATGTATCCTATCACAATCAGTGTTATAGAAACTCTGATATTCCATATTTCATTTCAGTGCCTACCAGACTGCAGCTTGAACACATGTGCAAATGGAGATGAGCTAAGCTTCAAAGGAATTCTAGGAGCTGTATCCTTTTCACCCAGGTGTCAATTCATCACTCCTGTCTCCATTTTATATGGTGATTAGCCTGAACACTTGGTGGATCCCGCTATTTGCATATGGGCAATTGGGAAGAGTGTAAGCTCTTGCTCCTTTGACAAATGGTAGATAGGGGAGGAGGGAAGAGTGAGTGGGATTTCGGAGGGGGAGAAAGATTCTCAATATTTCTATGACCGTGACATTTCCCATTCTCTTGGGATCTCGAAAATCTAGATTATGAATAACTAGGACATGCTATAATTCAATACCGAGTTATGGGAATACTGTATCTGACACAAAGGGCATGCTGCATGGCTGGGGTCCAAAGGGGGTCTTGCTGTGGCAGCTTCTTGGCTGAGAGCTGCTGTGACACATTTGTCACTCGCTGTCTCTCTGCCCCCTCCCTTCTTAGCTGCAGAAGTGTCCAGTTACAACTGTATGCTGTAGACCTCTATAATCCCGCCAGACAGGGCACAATGATTGACATGGGGTTAAATTTTCAATATTCTTCTCAAGGCAAAATCACATTAAAAAAAGATGGCATCACTTGCTAACTTCTGTGATCAACCAGTGAGAAGTTATTTCAGAAATTATAGATTTCATAAAACCATGATGGACAGAGATGAGCCCACGTGAGGTCATCACAGGGGAGTGTGTGGGCAGGGCCACCCCTTCAGCATAAAAGATCCAGCTGAATATGGGTCTATACTCATGCCGTGAGATACATATTTGTAAGCACAGGTCCTGCTCCATAACAGTCCATTGGAGCACCTCTCCTCCAGGTAAATTGAATAGTCTCTGATCTGTCTAGTAACTTCTTCCATTAATACCTTTTATTTTGTGTAACTGTATATGTATTGTACTGTCCCTCTTTGTAAAATCCTTTGTATATTTTTTCATAAACCCTGCCTCCTTTTGGATTAAATATAAAATGTATTAGTCCTGTTTCTTCTGTTCTGTAATCGTTCCTCCCCCGAAGCCATACGCTACCAGAAAGCAGGAGTCCGATCAGGCCTGTATTTAGAACTGATCGGTGGTGGCAGTGAATACTATTAATTGGGTTATCGTGAAGCTGGCAATGATCGTTTGGGGGCATATACACATTCAATGCGTTGAAATTCGGAGGCGTGTACACCATACGCTCACGGCTTGCTTGCCGGTAACTACATAGTGAGTAATCAGGATAGTCTGTGTGTGCAAATCCCTGACAAATTGGTGGCAGCGGTGGGATATTGTAAGATCTCGCCGATGCCTTCCCCCATAGTTCACTATCCAGCTACATCTAATTTTCCTACTTGTCAACTGGGCATTCTGCATATGGGCTGCTTAGATTGCCCTCTTTTGTCCTATTGCAAAAGAGGAGGTGAGAGGGGTGAAGGAATGCTCCTTTACTAGTGGCTTCAGAAATTGCAATATTTTCTATGACACGGTGCAATACCACATTATTATGCTATATAGTGAAAATACCAGTTTCCTTCAAAGCTCTGATTCAGATCAGTTCAAATATAGTCGAGACAGGGACCTTCAGCATGCCACCAGCTTTCATTTTAACTCATCGGCCTCATCCCAGAGCGCCAGTGGGAGCCAGCGGCATTTAAATGGTTAACAGCTGCGGCCGAAACGAAGCTCTGACTGCGACTGTTAGAGATAAAATGTCAGCTATATAGAAAGGGTTGTCCACTACTCAAACAGCTCTCAATCACAATATTTCCTACATATAAAACAGCTATAATCACCTTTTGTGCTGTTGCTGTTCTACCCAAGTCTGCGCTTAGTCTCCCAGGACTCGAGTAACCTCATATCACGCAGTCAGTAGCCATTTCACTCTCACTTCCTTCAGACGAAAGGGACACCCTAAAGAAGTGTAATCTGCTGCTGCTCTCTGGCTGTCAGTTCTGTTCAAAGGATGAGAGAGTGATGCAGTTGTAGCGCCCAGAGGGTTCGGTCGCTACAGGGGTATTGCACCTTAACCAGAGGTGTGATATTCCACTCCCAGGTAAGGATGGAGTATGGACCAAGGCTCAGTTAGCTGCATACACACACTCCTCATTTCCGGGGGACAGTTCGCAGATGCTCCCATTTATTGCAGGCACAACTGACCATGTCCCTGGCTGGAGTGGGGAGGGGGGAGAGAACCCGGTGATGCAGGAGCAGAAGGGGACAGTTTCTGGAGCATAGGAAGGAGCTCATTGGTTGCAGGTCACCTGAGCTCAGACACAGTGAAGCAGATAAAAGGTGGGGGCCATCTTAGGAGAGTGTTCAGTCGGTTAGTTCAGAGAGGGAAGAAGTTCAGCCAGAGAGGGCTGACAGGGAGCTGAGGCTCAGCTTGGGCTCAGCTCCACGAGGCAGGCCTAGAGAAGAGGCCGGGGCCAGGAAGGAGAAGAGGAGAAGGAGAAGGAAGGAAGAAAGGTGGAGAGAAAGAGGAGTAGAAAGGCTCCAGAAACAAGAAGGCAGAAGGGACCCTGAGAGAGAGAACTACATAACCGGACACTGGGATCCGAGGCTGTCAGGGTTGCAAGCCCGGCAGCAGATAACCTACCTGCGAGGGATTTTAGGTCCCTTGGCCTGAGAAGCCTGGAGGCTCCGCCACACAGAGGGACTGGTACAGCACAGAGAAGCAACAGGTACCTAAGGCCCGAGTCGCAAGCCATACAGGTGTAGTACACTGCCAGCTCAGGGACGTGGGCTATCACACCACTAAAGGGGGAGATAGTCAGCAAGGGCAGAGAGAACGGTAGGCCTACCCACTCACCCTGACCAGTGGGGCTCGCCTGAATGTTCTCAGACACCCAGGCCCATTCCTACCCTGTACTCCTGTTGGGTCATAAGTACCACCTACAATAAAGACCCTGGACTGTTTGAAGTAGACTCTGGACCTTTATTATTGCGGCCTGCACCATCACCCCCAGCATCCTATTACCTGCTCTGAGGCTACACTCTTCCCGTGGGGAGTTATCCTATCCCTGTGCTGCATATCTACATCAGCCTCAGCGGTCTGCCTTGCAGCGGCGGTCCTCCCTGACCGCAATCCACGGGTGGCGTAGTCTGACATTCAAAACCCTACAAATAGATTGTCACAACATTTGGTCTGACCACCCTGAGCCACGGGATCAGGTTGCCACTACTACCCCCATCATCACACTGAAGCCCGGTTCCAAGTGCCCCACGGCCCAGGGGGTGAGTCACAGTCACTGATTGGCTGCAGGGATCCTATGATTAGTCATGCATGTGACTCGCCCCCTGAGCCGTGGGGTACCCGGAACTAGGCCTTCTAGTGTACGGTGCTGATGGGGGTAGTAGTGGCAACCCGATCCCGTGGCTCAGGGTGGTCAGACCAAATGCTGTGGCAGTCTATTTATAGTTTTGTGAATGTCCGACTACGCCACCCGTGGATTGCGGTCAGAGATAACCGCCGCTGCGAGGCAGACCGCTGAGGCTGGTATTAGTGTGCAGCACAGGGATAGGATAACTCCCCATGGGAAAAGTGTAGCCTCAGGGCAGTGAAAGTGAATGCTGGGGGTGATGGTGCAGGCGCAGCATAAATGACACAGAGTCCAATGATGCAGTCCAGGGTGTTTTACTCACAGTTGATATCCAAGTCACTTCTGTCAGCAAGGACTGCCCGAGCCGTGCTGTGTCCACCAGGTGAGGAGCTCGGTCAACCCCCAGGCAATTCAGGAGTATGGCACAGGACCCCCTTCTGTCCTTTCTCTGGCCTCTCGTGCCCCACCAGTGTCCTGACTTCTGTCCGGCTACCGCGGACCGTGTCGGGTAAGCATTGGCCTTCACTTCCCGCTATCCTATATGGTGCCTCCCTAGCAGGTTTAGCGGGGGGTCGCACCAATAAATGGTCACAACCTCCGGTTCTTGGCTGAGGGTAGATTCGCCTCCACCAACTTAGGGATCCGGTACCTTTCCACGGCCTGACCCTTTCACCCGGTATAATGGGGTTTGCAATGGTTGCTGGCCGTTCTGCACTCTTAGGATCCCTCCTGCCTTCTTGTTTCTGGAGCCCTTCCACTCCTCTGTCTCTTCTCCTTCCTTCCTTCTTCTCTTCTTCTCTCTGGCCCTGGCCTTCTCTCTAGGCCTGCCTCATGGAGCTGAGCTCAGGCTGAGCTGCTGCTCCCTGTCAGCTCTCTCTCTTACTACTCCTACTATTCTCCTAGACTTGAGATGGCTCCCACCTTATATCTGCTTCTCTGTGCTGAGCTCAGGTGACCTGCACCCAATGCGCTCCTTCCTATGCTCCAGAAACCGTCCCCTTCTGCTCCTACACCACTGGGTTCTCTACCCCCTCCCCACTCCAGCCAGGGACATGGTCAGTTGTGCCTGCAAAAATGGGAGCACCATCGAGCTTTCCCCCGGAAATGGGGAGTGTGTGCGTGTGCAGCTAACTGAGCCCTGGTCCACACTCCATCCTTACCTGGGAGTGGAATATCACACCTCTGGTTGAGGTGCAATACCCCTGTAGCAACCGAACCCTCGGGGTGCTACACATGCCCCAGGAGACCAGACACAGACATCACTGGAATGGCGTTGGCTGCAGGGTTCCCGTGATATGTCATGCATGCTCCAGGAGACCAGACACAGACATCACTGGAATGGCGTCGGCTGCAGGGTTCCCGTGATATGTCATGCATGCTCCAGGAGACCAGACATAGACATCACTGGAATGGCGTCGGCTGCATGGTTCCCGTGATATGTCATGCATGCTCCAGGAGACCAGACGCCGACATCACTGGAATGGCGTCGGCTGCAGGGTTCCCGTGATATGTCATGCATGCTCCAGGAGACCAGACGCCGACATCACTGGAATGGCGCCCGCACCAGAGGAGAGCATAGCTGCTATTTCACATGATTGAAACCGTAATTAAGAAGGGGTTGTCTGAGTAATGGACAACCCCTTTATTTCAGTCTGCATCAGACACGTGTGGAAGGAGTTCAGCTCCTGAGCCGCCTCCACATGCGTTCACCTCAGCGCGGACGTACAGTTACGCCCATATATGCAAAGGGGTCAAATTCATATAAAACATTAAATGTTATTCTGAATTTATCTGCCTTTCATTCATTTCTAACAGTAAATCCTCATAGTAGTTGGTGCTCAGTTTTTCAGATTCAGAGCTCCAAATTTTCATAAGCAAAATTAAAGGGGAGGCATCATAAAAAAAGTTTTCTTTAAATGCATTCAAAAAAGTTGGCAATATTTTCCCATATCAAAATTTATATTTAAAATTAGAAATCTTAGAATTTTTTACACTGACCCCTGAGGCTATTCTATGTTCATATGTCCTGTTCTTTCAGGAAATCTACATTAACAGCAATAAACTCACTTAGACACTATGGGCCTCATTCAAAGCTAGAATACTAGTGTAAAAAGCTTTGAAAAGTCACAAAGTTTTAGCGCAATTCGAAGCTGGGCTGAAATTGTGACTTTTTAGCGTTCACACTCCATTTTCACCCAGCCCTGATAAAGTGGGCACCAGCAAAATTTTATAAGCAGTGGCATTCTCTGTGCGACATATCTTACTCCAGTCACTGACTGGAGTAAGATTATTGGCAAGGCACACATGGAGACACACAAGGCGCTCGCTAGTTCTCTGATAGTCCTGATTCATTGACCTCTGCATGACTCTAGCACACCGACCTCATCAAGATTAGCATGAACACCACTGGTCTGAAGTCAGGGCCTCTGTTTTGCATTGAAGCGTCCAATGAGCTTGTACAAAGATCATTGGGTGAAGGGGAGGGGAGTAAGGTCAGGTGTGACATCAACTGTGATTGGTGGAACCTGCGTTATCAGCTGTATGTTACCGGTCATTGTAATCCGGCCTCTGATAAAAAGCTTTGCTGAAAATTCTTCCAGAAAGGACAGAAGTAAATGTCTAAAATAGCCCTGGTGGCCAGTGTGAGAACTGCAAGATTGTGAGAAGAAAGTATGAAAACATTAAAAAAACACACGGAAAACAAACTAATTTAAACATTTTCTGATGACTAGATCTGAGCGAATCGATTCAACGGGAATCAAGTTCATGTTGAATTTTTGTGCCTAAAATGAATGTCACCTTTTGAGACATTGCAGAAGATTGCATCAGTCAGAGAAGACGGGCTTTCCCAGAATGCCTTGCTGCCATCATATTAGGTCTCATCTGCATTGCACGCACGAGTTGTAGCAGTTTTAATGGATAGAACGTGTACTCAATGTATGGTGCTATTCACACACCAGTGTTTTTACACACCCCTTGTGTCCATACAGAACACACAGAGCCATGTCCATTTTTTTTCCGGCAGCACGGATGACACAGAGGTCCAATAGTGGTCTATGGGTCGGTCAGTGTGCCATCAGTGTCCTGTACAAGTTTAACATTGTATAGGAGAAGCTTTGTAATTTCTTTATCCATCGGTGAAAAACACTGATCGAAAACTGAGGACACCGGTACCATTTTTTCACGTATAGGTTTAAACCCTGCACATGTGAATGAGGCCTAACATAGTATAGCTCAGACAATTAAGAAGGACTATTATAGCAAGTATAAAAGCAGAAGCAGGAAAGGAAGCAGCCATTTTGTGGTGAACCTGGATAGAGAAAAGTACATCACAGCTCACAGCCTAGCCATAGAAATAGGGAGAGAAAGCCATGAAACATGACAGAAAACAGACAGAGAGAGAGGGCGACATCAATGCAGTGAAGGGGATTAGTGTGTTAAGGAAAAAAGGGAATGGCGTCATACATGTTTTTCAGGGCAAGTAGAGGCTTTGGAAGACATTTGCAGAGAATGGAATTTCCTGGGAAAACTCTGCAAATGTAAGTTTCAAAAGTCTTGCTCATCTTTACTGATCGGTCATTATCCATTGGTGGCAGTTTTACCTATAGTACGTTCCCCTCCATACAGGGCAGTAACTCCCCTGTGGGCCTCATTGTTCCAGTTACCTTACACATCTTCCTTCCGTGTAGTGCACATTCCCATCATCTTAATGCTTTCCCATCCTGCACAGGCGGCTGCAGCGGAGGAGGATCAGGACAAATTCCTATCCTCCTCCTTGAGGGATAAGAGGGAATGTGGAGCCATCACCCTGCTCCATGCTGCTCTGCTCCTCCAAGCTAATTACTCTAAAGGCAAACCTGGGACTGAGCTTTATATTAACTCTTCTCCTCCCGCCTTCTGGATGCTACATAGCTAATCTGTTGGGTTAACCCTGTAGTGTGTAAAGTGCTGAATTATACAACAGTGATATGTCTTCTACTCACAAAAATGGTGTAAGTATGATGAGTGTTTTTGATCAGTTTCATCACAGTTTGGTCAGGGTTCATTAGCTTTTCTCAGCTGAAAATAAAACTGATGAATGTTTCTCCCCCTTCTCATAACCAACAGTCCATTTCATGACTGGCACACAGATGACATCCAAATGCTGTCCACATTTTTTGCGGCCTAATAGACTTGCATTGGTGATACTGTATATAATTTTGTGTGGACCACTTAGGCCTCATTCAGACATCAGGTTTTTTCATGTACGAGAAAAATGGAGCGAGTTTAATCAGTGATTTTTACCTTAGGTTGGTCAGAATTACATCAGTACGTTTCCCATCGGTCAGTCAAAAACGGACAAACTTCATCCGAGTTCTGGCCCATCTTTTAACAGACCCGGACACTTTCATTGATGAATTTGATCTGACACTTGAATCAATATAAAACATATCTCAATGAAAAATCATGGACATGTGAGCATCCCCATAGACTGTCATAGGTACACATGCTACCTGTGAAAAAAATAAAAAATAGCACTATACGTGATAGCACAGAAACTAACATGTGAATGAGCCCCAAGACTGTGAAAATACACTGGCATGTAAACAGGCCCATAGACATGGGTGTATATAGAAATCATGGGATCCCATAGCAGAAGTGCTAGTTGCCCCCCACCCAACAAAAAAAATAACATTCGACGGGGTCACAGAAGAGCATATCTCACAACTTTCCAGCCTTTAGAAAGTAATTTTCCTCCTACTGAAGCCCCAGATTCCCCTTTCATTGCATGTTTAAAGTATGATACCAACAAAAGTGCCCAACAAACACAGTATGTGAATTCTTTCACAGTACCCTGGACATGTGACGCACCCCCTGGGCCATATTCTTTAGGGGGAATACCCGGAGCCGGATCAGATGGGAGTTGTAGTCGCCGAGTGGCTGTGACCCGGTCCGTGCCCAGGGTGTCAAGCTCAGAGTATGTGGCAGTCCTACAGATGTTATTAAGTTCTTTATTGTCGACTACGCCACCCGTTGTATTGCGGTCACTATGGCCGCCGCTGCAGCAGGGTCCGCTGAGGCTGATGGTGTTGGTGCAGCTTTTGGTAGTATAACCCCCAACGGGTGGGGTATAGCCTCAGGGGGTCAGGTGCAGAGGATGGGGGTTGTGGTGGTGCAGCGTAGATGTTAAGTGAAGACAGAGTCGGGTTGTGCAGTTTAGGGTATTTACTCACTGCTGATGTTCCGGTCACTCCAGCTTCAAGTGACCACCCGAGCCGTGCTGCGTCCACCAGGTCCTGGATTCAGCAAACCCCCAAACAAGTCCGGAGCGTGACCCTGAGCTCTCCTTCTGTCCTTTCCTCTGGCCGTCCCCACTAGTGATCCACCTAGGTCCAGCTCCCTCGGGCCTTCTGTTGGGAGACCCTTGGCCTTGGGTTCCCTGACCCTCCACGTGGTTTGCCTTCGGGGTGGATGTGGTGGGTGGCCGTGGCAGACGCTGCCCACGGCCTCCGGTCTCTGGCTAGGGTGTGCTTTTGCCCCCACCAGTTTGGGATCCGGTACCCTATTGCCGACTCTTCACCCGGTGATTGAATTTGGGTTCTCAGAGTCCTTTCTTTTTCCCTCTCTGGGTCTTTCCTTCTCTGCTCCACTCTCTCTCTGCAGGCTCATCTGGACCTCTGCTTCTTACTGACTCTGACAGACTGACCCTGATCTTAGATGGTGCCCACCTTATATACTCCCTCTATGTGTGAGCTCAGGTGACCAGCACCCAATGAGCTCCTAACTTTACCCAGGCTGCTCCCCCTATCTGCCCCTACACTACTTGGGATGTACCACCCCCCTCCCACTCCAGCCAGGAACAGACTCGGTCGTACCTGCACATTTCTAAGTGGGAGTACCGTCGGCCTGCCCCTCGGAAATGGGATGTGTGTAGTGCATGCAGCCTACCGAGCTCAGTTCCACACTCCATCCTTACCCGGGAGTGGAATATCACACCTCTGGGTTGAGGTGCAATACCCCTGTAGCAGCCGAATCCTCAGGGTGCTACATTCCCCCCTGGTAAATCACAGCACGTCCTCGGGCTGTAAGAACAAAACACCACAAAACATACAAATTTTTTTCATATAAACAACATAGTAAAAACATATAAAATATCATATATATATCAGAAAACTTTTCATATAAATAACATTCTCGTCGCCTCTGCTCCTCCTCCGGTCACTGTGCAACGTGTGACCGGGTAAAGTGCGACAGTCTTTTCTTGAAAAAACTCGTGGCTTTCCTGTAAAACCAGTAGGGAGCGCTTTAGGACGCGCAACTATATACAGGGGATATGGCCGCTCTCAGTCCTCGGCCAGGTATAAGGGAGGAATGACCGCTCTCAGTCCTCGGTCAGTGGGATTTAAGGGATAAACGGGTAAACAGTTCACACATGCTGGTCCCAACGGGGACTATATTATCAGCAACAGTTTCTTTGGTACCCCGACGGGTAACTATGTACAGCCTCTACTCTGCCGTACTTAACGACGACGTCCTCCTGCTCTTTCTTTGTGGTTACCTTTAGCTTCAGACCCGTCCGGGTCCTCTTGTTCTTCCTCCTCACACCGCAGCTCTTCCTCCGTCAGGCGATGCACATGGAGGGCGTAGGGTCCTTTGGCACACTTGTGCCAGGTGAAGGTGACCTCGTCCCCGATGTAAAGGTCACGACCTCTGTGTCCCTCCGGTAGGTGGGACTCAATGTCTCTCCTGGTCACGAAGACGTCGCCTGGGGTGCGGTGGTCTCGGATGAAGCCCCACCCATGCTGCATGTTAAACTTGATCACAGTCCCGGTGGTGCGGGGACTATGCGCTGCACGGGGGTCTCTCCTGGCCCGGCTCTTCTGCTCCGCGCTCCTTATTTGAGCTTGCTGTTCCCGGACCCGCCTCTCTCTCCGCTCCCTCTCAAAGACCTCGAGTTGTTGGCGGCAGCACTCAGCACGCTCCGCTGCAGCTGCCCGAGTCTCCTGAGTGAACCCCATGAGATCTTCTCCGGTGGGGTCCCACTCAAATTGGGCCTCTTCTAGCGGGGGCGAGATCCTCTTTACGGGCTGTGGAGCCGGGATCAGGGGTGCACACATGGCCCCAGCCTTCCTCTGCCGTTCCAGTTCATGATATTCCTGGGGCCAGATGAAAGGCTGCCCATCCGGGCACGTGTGTTGGGTAAACAGGTCCTCTCCCAGGTGCGGCACTCTTGGTCTTATGGGCGCGGTAGTGTTAGCGCCCGGATTGCCCGGGCCTTGCGGCCAGGCCTGGGGTATCTGGAAGGTGAAGGGCACCGTAAGGACGGCGGCGCCCTGGGCTACTTGGCCCTGCAACCAGGCCGGGGGCTCCGCGGAGGTAGGGGGCGCTGTTGGTATTGCGGCGCCCGGGGGTACTAGGCCTTGCGACCAGGCTGGTGGTACTTCCTGCTTGGTCACGCTCGGGGTCGAGGCGTGTGACGTCACAGGGGTCGCGGCTGCGGCTTCCGGTTGAGGCCTAGTCTGTGGCGGTGACGTTGCGGTTACGGGCACGGCAGGGGGTACTTCGGGCTCTGCGACGGGGAGCTGGGGCAGGTACGCGGTTTCCCGGTTTGGGGTTGAGACGTCCCCTTTACCTGCCTCCTTTCGTTCGGCTCCCTTCTCGGCGCCGTCTCCGGCCTTGAGTCCTCCTGCGCCATCCTCAGAGGCGGTCTGTTTCCTCGTCTCGGGTGGCGTGCTCCGCTGACAGGTCTCGGTCTGCTGGGCCATCTCACGGCTCCACGCCGCCAACGTCTCTCGCTGCACCCGGGCCATTCTCCTTGCGAGGCCCTCCAGAGCGGTCTGTGCACACTCCCGGTCTCGGGGGAGCTGTGCTAGGACCTCCACTAGGCCTAGTGGGGTCGTTGCTTCCAGCAGGCTCCTGACCAACGGGTCGGTGCTGCTCTGCTCTTCTTCCACTGTTTCCAGCAGGCTCCTGGCCAGCGGGCCGGTGCTGCTCTGCTCTCCCTCCTCTGTTTCTAGCAGGCTCCTGGCCAACGGGCCGGTGCTGCTCTGCTTTCTCGCCATCTCCGGGTAAGCTCCTCCGATACTCTTCTCCAGGCTTCTTGCCTCCGGGTGCGCTCTCTCCAGACTGCTCCAGGCGGCACCCATCTTTGTTCTCTTGTTCTCAGTCCTCCCACTTCGAGGGCGGTCCCGGGGCCACTTGGTGATTGTCAGCTCCAGGGGCAGTTCTTTCACGCTGACAGACACCTCTAGCATCACAGTCTCTGTTGGTGGGGGCGGTTTCCACTTTTGGCGCCATTTTCGGTCCTGGCCCACGATGGGAGGCGGCCTCTTGCCATCCTCTGGTACGCCCATAATGGCGTCCGCTCTGACAAGGCGGGAAACCTTTGGAAATGGCGGGAATCGTCTCCCAGTGGCGGGAAACTCTGCAGATGGCGGGAAAAAGCTGTTAATGGCGGACAACCGGCGGGAATCGATCTGTGATGGAGTCCGATGGCGGGGACCCTCCGGGACCGGCGGGAGACTTCTTTTTGAGGTAAACTTGTTCTTTTCTTCAGGCACGCAGTACCCGGGTGTTGCGGGCACGAGATTCTGCCGACTACGCCAAAGTTGACGCACCCCCTGGGCCATATTCTTTAGGGGGAATACCCGGAGCCGGATCAGATGGGAGTTGTAGTCGCCGAGTGGCTGTGACCCGGTCCGTGCCCAGGGTGTCAAGCTCAGAGTATGTGGCAGTCCTACAGATGTTATTAAGTTCTTTATTGTCGACTACGCCACCCGTTGTATTGCGGTCACTATGGCCGCCGCTGCAGCAGGGTCCGCTGAGGCTGATGGTGTTGGTGCAGCTTTTGGTAGTATAACCCCCAACGGGTGGGGTATAGCCTCAGGGGGTCAGGTGCAGAGGATGGGGGTTGTGGTGGTGCAGGATAGATGTTAAGTGAAGACAGAGTCGGGTTGTGCAGTTTAGGGTATTTACTCACTGCTGATGTTCCGGTCACTCCAGCTTCAAGTGACCACCCGAGCCGTGCTGCGTCCACCAGGTCCTGGATTCAGCAAACCCCCAAACAAGTCCGGAGCGTGACCCTGAGCTCTCCTTCTGTCCTTTCCTCTGGCCGTCCCCACTAGTGATCCACCTAGGTCCAGCTCCCTCGGGCCTTCTGTTGGGAGACCCTTGGCCTTGGGTTCCCTGACCCTCCACGTGGTTTGCCTTCGGGGTGGATGTGGTGGGTGGCCATGGCAGACGCTGCCCACGGCCTCCGGTCTCTGGCTAGGGTGTGCTTTTGCCCCCACCAGTTTGGGATCCGGTACCCTATTGCCGACTCTTCACCCGGTGATTGAATTTGGGTTCTCAGAGTCCTTTCTTTTTCCCTCTCTGGGTCTTTCCTTCTCTGCTCCACTCTCTCTCTGCAGGCTCATCTGGACCTCTGCTTCTTACTGACTCTGACAGACTGACCCTGATCTTAGATGGTGCCCACCTTATATACTCCCTCTATGTGTGAGCTCAGGTGACCAGCACCCAATGAGCTCCTAACTTTACCCAGGCTGCTCCCCCTATCTGCCCCTACACTACTTGGGATGTACCACCCCCCTCCCACTCCAGCCAGGAACAGACTCGGTCGTACCTGCACATTTCTAAGTGGGAGTACCGTCGGCCTGCCCCTCGGAAATGGGATGTGTATAGTGCATGCAGCCTACCGAGCTCAGTTCCACACTCCATCCTTACCCGGGAGTGGAATATCACACCTCTGGGTTGAGGTGCAATACCCCTGTAGCAGCCGAATCCTCAGGGTGCTACACATGCACATAATGATGACCCTACTGTACTCGACTTCAACTCCCCCGGCAAAGTATGGTGACCCTGACACAGTGTGATCCCCCAGCTTTGGCCCCCACACGGCCCTCTATAAAGTATAATAGGTCATCATACAGTATAATGGCCCCACACCTCGCCATGCTGTATAATGGCCCCCACTAGCTCTCCAAACAGTACAACCAAACAGTGCAATGACCCCCACGGCCCTCCACATGGTATGATGGTCCCCACTCAAACCTTCACACTGTATAATTGCTTGCATACAGTATATTGGCCCTCACATAGCCCTCCACAAAGTATAAAGGCTCCCACATAGCCCTCGAAATATTATAATAGCCCCCACATAGCCCTCTATATACTATAATGGGCCCCATATTCCTCCATATTGTATAATGCAAAATCATAATCTTTTATATAGTGTGCTGAACCCTATAGTCCTCCATATAGTATCATGCACTCCCCATAGTCTTCCATATAGTATAATGCACTCCCCATAGTCCTGCATATAGTATAATGCAATCCACACAGTCCTCCATACAGTATAATGCACCCCATATTCCTCCATATACTATAATGCACTTCCCATTGTTCTCCATATAGCATAATGCACTCTCCATAGTCCTCCATATAGCATAATGCACTCCTCCATATAGTAAAATGCACTCCTCATAGTGCTCCATACAGTAAGATGCACTCCTCATAGTCCTCCATATAGTATAATACACTCCCCATAGTCCTCCATACAGTATATGGCACTGCCGATAGTCCTCCATGTAGTATAATGCACTTCCCATAATCCGCCATATAGTATAATGCACTCCCATAGTCCTCCATATAGTATAACACACTCCCCATAGTCCTCCATATAGTATAATGCACTCCCCATGGTCCTATATAGTCCATACAGTATAATGCACTCCTCATAGTCCTCTATACAGTACTATGACCACCACAATGTGTTCATTGATTTAAAAAAAAAATACTCACCTCTCCTCCATGTTCTCCGCTGCTCAGGTCTATGCAGCAAGCATTCTGAAGTGCTTGCACATCTCAGGGCAGTGGATGCCATGTAATGATGTCATAGGGCCCGCTGTACTGAGACGTCAGATGCTGAGGAAGAATGACGAAGTAGGAAGTCACAGGCCCCATAGTACTCGCGTGGCCTATGTTCCAACAATGAGCTTTTGGTTTGCTTTTGACACTAATTATTTTCTGTGGCAAAAACTGAGTGTTTTACAATTCAAGCAAAGTGGATGGAATTTATAGAAACCTCATGGCCACTGTGCTTTAATTTTATTCAGCGTAAACTGAGCTGCGGTGTGTGTATCAAATCCACATCATGTCAATTTCTCTTGTGAGTATGCTGAGTTTTATGTGTGGATTTTCCCCATAGATTTTCATTAGATGCCGAAAATCTGCAGGTAAAAACGCACATACATAGTCCTGCATATAGTATAGTGCAATCCACATAGTCCTCCATACTGTATAATGCACTCCACATAGACCTCTATATAGTATAATGCACCCCATATTCCGCCATATAGTATAATGCACTCCCCATAGTCCTCCACATAGTATAATGCACTCCCATAGTCCTCCACGTAGTGTAATGCACTCCCCATAGTCCTCAATGTAGTATAATGCACTTCCATAGTCCTCCATATTGTATAATGCACTACCCATAGCCCTCCATACAGTATAATGCACTACCCATAGTCCTCCATATAGTATAATACACTCCCCATAGTCCTCCATATAGTATAATGCACCTCCATCGTCCTCCATACAGTATAATGAATTCCCCATGGTCCTCTATACATTACTATGACTACCAAAATGTGCTCATTGATTTAAAAAAAAAAAAATACTCACCTCTCCTCCTTGTTCCCCGCTGCTCCGGTCTATGTAGCAAGCATTCTGAAGCGCCTGCACATCTCAGGGCAGTGGGTGCCATGTAGTGATGTCATCAGGCCCGCTGTGCTGAGACGTCAGACGCTGAGGAAGAATGATAGAGGAGGAAGTCACAGGCCCCATAGTACTCTTGGGGGTTATGTTCCCACAATGAGCTTTCGGTTTGTTTTTGACAATATTTATTTGCTGTGGCAAAAACAGAGTGTTTTGCAGTTCAAGCAAAGTGGATGGGATTTTATAGAAACCTCATGGCCACTGTGCTTTAAAGGGGTTGTCCACTACTTTCACATTGATGCCCTATCCATAGGATAGGGCATCAATTTATGTTTGCCCGGGGTCCCGCACACAGCACCCCCGCCATCAGCTGTTATCGGTGCCGGCGGTGGCCGCCGGCCGGAAGTGCTTACCTTCCGGTGACTGGTCGCCATGTTGTAGTGGTCGGCACTTGTTAGTGCACATCAAACTGCCATTCAATTGAATGGGAGGCGGATGTGCAGTACCCCGCGGCGGCCACTACAGATGGATGGCCAAACACCGCAGGCAAGTACTTCCGGCCGGTGGCCGCCGCCGCCAGCACCGATAACTTCTGATCGGCAGGGGTGCTGCGTGCAGGACCCCGGCCGATCATACATTGATGCCCTATCTTATGGATATGACTCGCCCCCTGGGCCGTGGGTTACCCGGAACCGGGCAATAGGGCAATAGGGCAATAATGGGGGTAGTAGTGGCAACCCGGTCCATGGCTCAGGGTGGTCATACCAAATGTTGTGGCAGTCTATTTGTAGGGTTTTAAATGTCCGACTACGCCACCCGTGGATTGCGGTCAGGGTTAACCGCCGCTGCAGTGCAGACCGCTGGGGCAGATGTAGGTGTGCAGCACTAAGTAGTATAACTCCCCACGGGAGGAGTGTGGCCCCAGGGCAGTATATAGATGGATGATGGAGGGGATGATTCTGACCGCAATAGCCAGGAAACGGAGGCCTCTTAAACAGTTCAGGGTCTTTATTAGAACAGGTGAGACGACCCAAAAACAGTCCCGGCTAGGAGGGGGCCTGGATGTCTGAGAACAAGTGGGAAGCTGGCCCTGGTCAGGGTGAGGGTGAAGGCCTACCATGCTCTCTGCGCTCTTTCTGGCTATTTCCCTCCTTGTGGTGTAACAGCCCACGTTCCTGAGCTCACCGTGTCTTCTCGCCCGTATGGCTTGCAACTTGGGTCCCTTTCTACTCTTGGCCTGGTGCAGCTTTGCTGGTCCCTTCTGCTGTGGCGGAACCTCCGGGCTTCTTAGGCCAAGGAACATACAGTCCCCTGCGGGCTGGTTATTTGCTGTAGGACTTGGATTCCTAACAGCCTCGGACACCAAGTCCGGTAGATCAGTTTCTCTCTCAGCCAGGACAGGCTCTCCTCGCCTTCCGTCCCTGGCTCGTGGCTCCTCTACTGCCACACGACCTCCTCAGCTTCAGCTGAACTGGCTCTCCCTTCTCTGGGACACCTCTCACTCCAGAGACAGGTCGTCCAGAACTCTCTAACCCTGCCCCCAGTTCCAGCTTTTATAGGGTCAGCCTGCTCCCCCTACTGACTTGGGACAGGAGGTGCTGCATGCTAATGGTCCCTGACCAGAGAACCTCCCCCTTGCTCTCAGACACAGCTTTATTATACATTTGTGGCATCCAGGCCAGGGTGACACATTCCCCCCTAGTAAAACTTAGTACTCCGGGACTAACAGGAAACACAAATATAGGTTATAAACAACAACATAACATATGTACAAGTGCATTTTGTCCTTAAGGAAACGGCGCTTCCGCGACCGGGTGTCCATTTCACCCAACAAGGCGAAGTCTTTGAGCGATGTGGGGACCTGTCCAAAGCAAACCCCAAACGTTGGGCGTGGCTGCAAGGCAAAACTACCTACTTTGGACCACACGGGGCCACGCCAGACAGGTTTTTCTTCCGTGGCCGTCTTCGCAAGAGGCACCAACTGCAACTATCTACATGATAGTTCCGGTTATTCATCGTCCATAACCTGTCAGTCCATGAGCTAGAAAAACTAGAAAAACATAATTAATAACCAGGGTACAACATAACACATTAAATACATACATTATCCACTTAGATCTTCCAGCGAGCTGGCATTTGCCCCTTAGTGCTTCGGGTTGACCTACGTAACCCACTGTCTGGTGGTGGTCTAACCTGGTTTTTCTCACTAGCGCTCGCGGTGCAGTCACTGGCTAAACTTACAGGCAGGGCAGGCAGCTGTCTGCGGGTCCTCTGGCTTACCGCAGGCATGGCAGGCTCACTGTCAGCAGAGGGTTGACTCTCCTGGGCTGCTGGTACAGGCCCTTCTGCCTCTGGAACTGCTTGTTCTTCTCCACCTTCCTGCTCTGGTGTAGGTTGTTGCTGAGCCGGTTGCAGGAAATGCAGGACGGGTACCACTATGGCACCGTTTATTCGAGTCCAGGACTGAGGGAATTCTCCGAGAATGGTGCTGATCATTTCTTCCTTGTCCTCTGCGGGTTCAAGGTCACTTTGATCCTCTTCTGCACTACGGAGTTGCTCGGGGCACATTTTTAGGTGGTCTCTGGAGACGGTACTAGTGGTTTCTCCTCCATCCTTAGTGACCACGCACACCTTCGGGTTGTCGTGATCAGACTGCAGTACTGTGTAGGGTTCCCTTTCCCACTGGTCATCCAGCTTGTGTAGCCTTCTCTTTCGCTTCAGAACCTGCTCACCAGGTTCCAGGGGACAAGCAGGGACGTGTTGGTTGAAGAGCCTCTCTTGCTTTTGTCTCGCCTGGGCCAGGCTCTTCTCCACACTCTCCTGTACCTTCTTGTACTGCAGTCGCCTTTCCGTATCCCAGTCCGCATCTGGGGAGGTGTCCTTGGGTGTTAGGACTCCCATCTCCAGGTCTATGGGCAGCTTACCTGGTCTGGCTCTCATCAGGTAAGCCGGGGTGCAGTTTGTAGCATTCACCGGGATATGGTTGTATAAGTCTATCAGGTCCGGCAGTTTTTCTGGCCACAGGCTGCATTCCTCCAGGGGCAACATCTTCATGAGATCAATGACTATATTGTTCATTTTCTCACACATCCTGTTGGTTTGTGGGTGGTAAGGCGTTGTCCGAATCTTCTTACAGCCATAGAGGTTGCAGAACTCTTGGAAGATTTTGGCCTCGAATGCAGGACCTTGGTCTGTCAGGACCTGTTCTGGATACCCGTGTGGGTGGCAGAAGGTTTGCTGGAAGGCTCTGGCCGCCGTTTGAGCTGTCAAGTCTTTTACCGGGACCACCACTAGAAATCGGGAATAGTGGTCCATGATTGTCAGGGCATAAACGTATCCTGACCGGCTTGGAGCCAATTTGACGTGGTCCAGAGCTACCAGCTCAAGAGGCTGCTTGGTGACGATGGGCCTCAAGGGTGTCTTCTGGCTGGTGCGGTCCTTCCTCCTTAGATTACAAAGGCCACAGTCTCTGCACCACTTCTCTACAGCCCCTCTCATGCTGATCCAGAAGAACCGTCCTCTTAGCAGGAACTCCAGTTTCTTCCAGCCGAAGTGCCCCGCTCTGTCATGGTAAGCCTCCAGGACCATAGCTGCATCTCGCCTTGGGACGACTTGCCAGGTCAGCTCGTGCGTCCGGTGGTTGACGAGTCTTCTGCACAGCTTACCTTCATAGAGGAACAGCCTGCTCTTCTCTTTCCATAGCTGCTTGGCTTCCTCTGGGGCATCCGGATCTAGACGAACGTCTTCTCGGGTCAGCAGGTCTTTCACCATGCGGACTGCAGGGTCACTATCTTGGGTCTTGGCCCAGCTGTGGTGAGGTAGGGGATTGATCATGATGGTTGTTAAGTCTTCCTCCTTCACGCGGTGGGAATATTGAGTGGCCCCATACCGGTGGAATGCAGGGAGCTGTTATGAACTGCTACAAACACTAAGGAAAGAAAGGAAAACTGTCCCTACCATAGGACTAAGCTGATTCCCTACGATGCAGCGGGGGACCTGTTCCTTGTGAACAGACCCGCCTAAGTCCTCGGCTAGTCCGAACGCTGACCTATAGATATAAGGGAGGGGTCCCTACAAGAACTAAGGACTGGGATATAGTTGGACACCTCCTAGCAGAAATTGTAGCAGAGCAAAGACAAACAAACAAACAGAAGTACTAGTGGTCAAAAGACCAAGCAAACTACAGAGTAAGGTACAAGGCACCTGGCTAGCTTAAGAGTAAATGTAACACTGAAGTCCTGCAAGGCCAGGAGGGCGGAGCTGGATTATATAGGCAAAAAGTCATGTGACCAGCAAAATAGAAAAAACTAACAGGAGGGTTCTAACAGTACCCCCTCTTCAATGAGGATCCTCCGGATCCTCCAGGCCCAGGTCTATCAGGAAACCTCCTGTGAAACGCTCCGACAAGTCTAGGAGCAGAGACATCATCCGCCCTTACCCAGGAGTTATCCTCGGGACCGAAACCCTTCCAAGCGACGAGATACTGCAATCTCCCTCTATGCCATCTAGAATTAAGAATGCGAGAAATTTCATATTCACCTTCTTCCTCCACCGGAGGAACAGAGACAGTGGCGTCCCTATCAGAAACATCAGCTTTTTTCAATAAGTAAACATGAAACACCGGATTAATCTTCCAGGAGGTCGGAACCTCCAACCTAACAGCAGATTGGTTAACTACCTGAAGCACCTTAAACGGACCTACAAACTTCGGGCCCAATTTCTTAGAAGGAATCCTCAACCGCAGATTCCTAGAGGACAACCAAACCATGTCACCAACAGTAAACAAAACCTCTTGACGTTTCCTGTCAAAGTACCTCTTGAATTTTTTGTTGGCCTCTTGAAGGTTACGACGTACATCAGTCCAAACTCTCTCCAAATCATCGGAAAAATTCTCCTCCTCCGGCACAGCCGATACCAATTTGGAGAATGACCCAAACGACGGATGTCTCCCAGTACAACAAAAAAAAGGAGAACACCCAGCAGAAGAGGATGTATGGTTGTTAAGAGCAAATTCAGCCAGTGGCAGAAACTCAGACCACCCCTCTTGATTGTCAGCCACAAAACAACGCAAAAACTGTTCAACATCCTGGTTCTTTCTTTCTGTCTGTCCATTAGACTCAGGATGATAACCAGACGAAAATGACAAATGGACTCCCAACCTGTCACAAAAGGCACGCCAAAAACGAGCCACGAACTGAGGTCCCCTATCGGAAACAATGTCGGAAGGAACGCCATGGAGCCTGACAATTTCTTTAACAAAAGCCTTAGCGAGTGTCCTGGCGAAGGGCAGTTTGATGAAGGGAACCAAGTGACACATCTTGCTAAAACGGTCCACGACCACCCAGATAACAGTGAAACCCTCAGAAGCAGGAAGGTCAGTAATAAAATCCATAGCAAGATGCGTCCAAGGAGCACTAGGAACCTCCAGAGGGCAAAGCAACCCCGCAGCAGGAGCATGTGAAGACTTAGATCTAGCACACACAGTACATTGACGCACCCACTTAATGACTTCCTTCTGCCACCCAGGCCACCAAAAACTGCGACCTACAAGTCTCTTAGTCTCCGAAATTCCTGGATGACCTGCCAACCGAGACTTATGACACTCCACAAACAAATCTCTCATAAAGTTCCTAGGCACAAACAACCTTCCATGGGGAGTGTTAGATGGGGCATACTCCTGGGCTTTCAGAATCCCATCTTCCAAAACGGAGTCCAATGCTGCTATCACAACATCTTCCTGTAAAATGCTCTCCTCCTCCTCGGTACCAACCATGGGAGAAAAACTGCGAGATAAAGCATCAGCTTTTACATTCTTGGTACACGGGATGTAAGTAACAGAAAAATTAAACCGCGGAAAAAAAAGTGCCCACCTAGCTTGACGGGCATTCAAGCGCTTGGCAGCATCAAGATAGATCAGATTCTTACGATCAGTAAAAACCTGAATGGTAAATTTAGCACCTTCCAAGAGATGACGCCAATGTTCAAATGCGAGTTTAATCGCCAGCAATTCCCGATTACCGACATCGTAATTAAGTTCGGTCTCAGAAAATTTTTTTGAAAAAAAAAGCACAGGGATGTACTCCATCCTTGTTTTCCTGAGACAAAACAGCACCGACCCCCACCGAAGAAGCATCAACCTCGACCAAAAAAGGCTTGGTCTCATCAGGCTGCATAAGGATGGGGGCAGAACTGAACCTCTCCTTGAGATACACAAAAGCTTCAATGGCCTCAGTAGTCCACTGAACCGTATTCGCACCTTTCCTGGTGAGATCGGTCAGCGGCTTAACAATTATAGAAAAATTCTTAATGAATTTTCTGCAATAATTGGCGAAACCCAAAAATCTCTGTATTGGTTTCAAACTAATAGGCCTAGGCCATTCCTGCACCGCCTGAACCTTCACCGGATCCATCTCAAAGCCCTCACTGGAGATAATGTAGCCCAAAAAACTAATTCTCTGCACAGCGAACTCACATTTCTCCAGCTTAGCAAAAAGTGAATTGTCGCTTAACAACTGCAATACCTCACGTGCGCTCTGCCAATGAGACTCCAGATCCGGCGCAAAAATCAAAATGTCATCCAAATACAACACCACATTCTTACCGATCAACGGTCTTAGGATGTCATTAATAAGGTTCTGAAAAAAAGCTGGTGCGTTGGTAAGACCAAAGGGCATAACCAGATTCTCAAAATGACCCACTGGAGTGTTAAAAGCAGTTTTCCACTCATCACCTTCCTTCATACGTAAAAAATTGTATGCCCCCCGGAGATCAATCTTAGAGAACCACTTGGCCCCCACTAACTGGTTGAACAAGTCAGGAATTAATGGCAGTGGGTAGGAATTGCGTACTGTAATTTTATTAATTTCGCGAAAGTCCAGACATGGACGTAAACCGCCGTCCTTTTTTTTTCAAAAAAAAAATCCAACAACCATAGGTGACTTAGAAGGTCTAATGTGACCGGCGGCCAAGCTTGTCTGTATGTATTCCTCCAAGGCCTTTCTCTCAGGGATAGTAAGATTAAATAAGCGACTCTTGGGAAGAGTTGCTCCAGGGACAAACTCAATAGTACAATCATAGTCCCTATGAGGAGGCAAAACTTGCAACTCCTCCTCTGAAAAAACCTTCCAAAAATCCTGAATAGGTACAGGTAATTCCCCTCTTTCCACAGCAGCAATGCGACCGTTACAACATCTATCATAACACTTAGGACTCCAAGACTTAATTTCATTGGTAGACCAGTCCAGTACAGGATTGTGCAATTTTAACCAAGGTAACCCCAAAACCACTGGAGCAGGCAAATTATTTAACCGGTTCCCGACCGCCCACTGTAGATAAACGTCGGCGCTTGCTGGGCTCTGTGCAGCGCCGACGTTTAAAAACGGTGGGTGGTCTCGCAGCGCTCAGGACCCCCAGGGTCCTGCAAGCGCTGCGATTCCGGTGCAGAGCGTTAGCTCTGACAGGGGACATCATCGAGACCTGATTGGATCAGGTCCCAGTGATGTTAACCCTTTGCTATGTTCTATATGCCGCGATCTATAGTGATCGCGGCATATAGAAGATAGACAGAGGAGAGGGGGTCGTCTTACTTACCTCTCCGACGACCCCTGATACCTTCCAGGACCTGGGGTAGCTATGGCAGCTGGAGGTCACATGACCACCTCCAGATCTGCCATATATGGTGTCCTGCCTGGCTCAGCCTGCAGCTGAAGCCTGGCAGGAGACACGGTGTGAAACAGTCAGCAAAGATCTCATGTAATGTAATACATGTCTATTACATTACATGAGATCAGTGATCAGAAAAATAAAAATTAATGTCCCATACAGGGACTAAGTAAAAATGTAAAAAAAAGTTTAAAAAAAGTTTTTAAACTGTTAAAAAAAATCACAAAATAAATAAAAAATAAATAAAATATTAAACCAATAAATCCGTATATTTTTACAAAACCAAAAAAAGTACACATATTTGGTATCACCGCGTCCGAAACAACCCAAGCTATAAAAGTGTCACACTAATTAACTCCTTCTGTGCACACCGTAAAAAAAATAAATAAAAAACGGGGCAAAAAAATATGCTTTTTCATCATATCGCCAAACAAAAAGTGGAAAAAAATGCGATCAAAAAGCAAAATAGAAATAAAAATGGTACCGCTGAAAACGTCATCTTGTTCCGCAAAAAAAAAGCCGCCATACAGCTCCATCAGCCGAAAAATAAAAAAGTTATAGCGCTCAGAATAAAGCATAAAATTGTTTTATTGTGTAAAAGCGCCAAAAAATAAAAAAAATACAGTAAGTGTAGCATCGCTGTAAATGTACTGACCCGAAGAATAACGCTGCCTGATCACTTTTACCACACGCAGAACGGCATAAAAAAAACCCCTCAAAAAACAATTCCTGAATTGTTGGTTTTTGTTAATTTTACCTCCCAAAAAACGGAATAGAAAGCGATCAAAAAATGTCACGTACCCAAAAATGGTACCAATAAAAATGTCAACTCGTCCCGCAAAAAACAAGCCATCACATGACTCTGTCAGCCAAAATATGGAAAAATTATAGCTCTCAAAATATGGTGATGCAAAAACTAGATTTTGCAAAAAAAAGCGTCTTTTAGTCTGTGACAGCTGTCAATCATAAAAACCCGATATGATTCTGGTATCGCTGTAATCACACCGACCCGAAGAATAAAGTAATCTAATCAGTTATATCACACGAGGAAAGGAGTAAAAAATAAATAAAACCAATTCTTCACCGGCTACTGATTTGTTTATTATGTCTCCCAAAGATCGCAGTAAGGCTCTGCCCACATTTATCCTGCGCTCTGCGCTGAGCGCTTACACAAGAGTTTCCGTGTAAATCTCTGAAATACGTGATTCAGACAAAACCCATGACGGAAGATTCCCTCTAATGAGGCAGATATAGGCCACTGTGGATGCCGTCTGGCCTGGGATCCCACGGTGTCATTTGTTTTAGGCGTGCATAAAAGTGCGGTTGGCCACAGTTTTGTGCACTTCTGAAAAAAAGGACACCGCTAAACAGAGGCCAGACGGAGTCCAGAGTAACTCTGCTGCCTCATTATAGTGAATGGATCCCGCAGGGGTTTCATCTGAATTACATCACTTGGAAATTTAGATGGAAACCCCGATGTAAGTGCTCCGCCTAGAGCGCCGGATAAATGTTACGTAAAATGTTCCCAATAAAAGCTTCAACTCAGTCCTCAAAAAAAGCTAGTCCCCACTCAGGTCCGTCATCTGTTAAAAATATAAGGGACTTCCAAGTTACTGGTAGCAGAAAGGCTCTGGAAAAGCGAAATGGCCCTTGCCCCCCAAAAGAAATTCAGAAAATGTTGTGCTCCCAAATTCAAATGCCTATTCTACAATAATTTGTTCTCCAATTGTCAAATAGCACTCCGTCCCCCCAGATCTCGCCGTATGGCTGAGTGGTACAATACAGCCACATATGGGGTATTGCCACTTTTAGTAGAAATTGTGTGACACATTTCGGCACCATTTTTACCCATTGCCCTGTGTGAAAATGTAAAATCTGAGGGTAAAACATTTTTTTGTGGTAAAAATATAATTATGCTTTTTTCACTGCCCAATGGTATAAATTTAAAAATTAAAAAATACTCACTACTTCCCTAGATGAATTCCTTGAGAGATGTAGTTTACAAAATGGGGTCACTTGTGGGGGTTTCTGCTGTTTTGGCATGTCAGCGACTCTTCAAATGTGACATGGTGTCTGCCACCTATCCCAGCCAACATAGCGCTCCTTTCTCTTCCGAACCCTGCCGTACACCAAAGCAGTGCTTTTCCCCCACATATGGGGTATCGGCGTACTCAGTGCAATTTATCCTGTTACCCTTATGATAATGCAAAATTAGGGAATGAAAAACATTTTTTTGTGGGAAAAATGTGAAAATTGTATTTTTACGGCTCAATATTATAAACTTCTGTGAAGCACTTGGGGTGCAAGGTGCTCACCACACATCTAGATAAGTTTCCTAAGGGGTCTAGTTTCCAAAATGGTGGCACTTGTGGGGGGTTTCCACTGTTTAGGCACATTAGGGGCCCCCCAAATGCGACATGGCGTCTGCTAATTATTCAAACAAATTTTCCATTCAAAAAGTCAAATGGCGCTCCTTCCCTTTCAAACCCTGCCATGCGCCCAAACAGTAATTTGCCTCCACATATGGGGTATCGGCGTGTTCAGGAGAAACTGCACAATAAATTTCATGGTGCAATTTATCCTATTACCCTTATGATAATGCAAAATTAAGGGATGAAAAACGGTTTTGTGGGAAAAATGTGAAAATTTTATTTTTACAGCTCAATATTATAAACTTCTGTGAAGCACCTTGGGGTTCAAGGTGCTCACCACACATCTAGATAAGTTCCCTAAGGGGTCTAGTATCCAAAATGGTGTCACTTGTGGGGGGTTTCCACTGTTTAGGCACATCAGGGGCTCCCCAAATGCAACATGGCGTCCGCTAATTATTCAAACAAATTTTACATTCAAAAAGTCAAATGGAGCTCCTTCCCTTTCAAACCCTGCCGTGCGCCCAAACAGTGGTTTGCCTCCACATATGGGGTATCGGCGTGTTCAGGAGAAACTGCACAATAAATTTCATGGTGCAATTTATCCTATTACCCTTATGATAATGCAAAATTAAGGGATATAAAACGTTTTTGTGGGAAAAATGTGAAAATTTTATTTTTACAGCTCAATATTATAAACTTCTGTGAAGCACCTTGGGGTTCAAGGTGCTCACCTCACATCTAGATATGTTCCCTAAGGGGTCTAGTTTCCAAAATGGTGTCACTTGTGGGAGGTTTCCACTGTTTAGGAACATCAGGGGCTCTCCAAACGCAACATGGCGTCTGCTAATTATTCAGACAAATTTTACATTCAAAAAGTCTAATGGCGCTCCTTCCCTTCCGAGCCCTGCAGTGCACCCAAACAGTGGTTTTCCCTCACATATGGGGTATCAGCGCGCTCAAGAGAAATTGCACAAAAAATTTTGGGGTCCATTTTTTCCTGTTACCCCTGTGAAAATAAAAAAAATTAGGTCTAAAGTAACATTTTTGTGAAAAAAGTTAAATGTTAATTTTTTTCTTCCACATTCCAAAAATTCCTGTGAAGCACCTGAAGGGTTAATAAAGTTCTTGAATGTGGTTTTGAGCACCTTGAGGGGTGCAGTTTTTAGAATGGTGTCACTTTTGGGTATTTTCTGTCATAAAGACCCCTCAAAGTGACTTCAAATATGATATGGTCCCTAAAAAAATGTTTTTGTAAATTTTGTTGGAAAAATGAGAAATCGCTGGTCAACTTTTAACCCTTATTGCTCCCTAACAAAAAAAAAATTTTGGTTCCAAAATTGTGCTGATGTAAAGTAGACATGTGGGAAATGTTATTTATTAACTATTTTGTGTGACATATCTCTCTGATTTAAGGGCATGAAAATTCAAAGTTTGAAAATTGCAAAATTTTCAAAATTTTTGCCAAATTTCCGATTTTTTCACAAATAAACACAAGTGATATCAAAGAAATTTTACCACTATCATGAAGTACAATATGTCACGAAAAAACAATCTCAGAATCAGGGGAATCCGTTGAAGCGTTCCAGAGTAATTACTTCATAAAGTGACAGTGGTCAGAATTGAAAAAATTGGCCCGGTCACGAAGGCAAAAACAGGCTCTGGAGCGAAGTGGTTAAAACATTATCTTTCTTATTATTCTAACATTTGGCAAATATTAAAAATTATGGTAATCCTAATTGACCTAAAACGGGAAAGGTTTATTCTTATTTCATGTCAGATTTTGAGAAAAACATGCATATGTGTCTTTTTATATAGTGTATGTAAACTTCTGGTTTCAGCTGTATATATGTATATATGTGCACATCTCATTGCTATAGCAAATCAGTGGGAGTCATCAACAGTGATAAAATAATAGAAAAAAAGGAAGAAAATTGAATCCTTAGAGGAAAAGTAAGATGATTTGTCTAAAAAATGCCAGTGTAAGGAGGCTCGTAAGCTCCCCGGGGAGCCATTGCATGGTTTATAAGCCTCCTTACTCTGGCATTTCACTCTCCTCACTAGGATCTAAGGGGTAAAGTTTTTCCTTCTGAAGTCTCTCACTCAGCTAAATCAGATCTCATGCTTTGCACTGCTGAGGGGCAACACCCCGAAACACCATGGCTGCAAATTGAGATTCTAGTTTCCCATTTATCCTAAATCATGTGGAAAGGCTTGTTAAAAGGTTGATATTGACTTTTAGGATTGCTACTTCCAATAGGTGGCACTGGAAGAGACAGTTTGCAAGTTTTGGGTAGAATTTCTCTTCAATAAAAATACTTTTTGATTACACCAGTGATTTTTTTCCTTTCTTACAGACTGGACCAGTCATTGGGGAAGCCCTCGCTGTTTCTTTCTGGATAGATTCCACTTCCTACCACTATGAAATGGAATAAATGCTATGTTTTAGAGAAATTAACAATAGTAATGGTAATAATCTGACACCATATGATGGCAAATCCAAGCAACATGCCGTCATTTGTAACAATGGGAAAGCCTTTTTTTAAGAGGTTGTCCAGAATAAGGATGCCATATTTCATCGCTTTGTGGAAGAATAGGTAAATCGTTTCTCATGTTATATTCTCTGAACTGTAAATCGTAAACAGTTTCACAAATTTGGTTGAATGCCAGTGGACCCAAAAAAATGCTAATTTCTAATAGTAAATTTAAAAATGACTTTTTTTTACTTTTATTTATTTCCAGATAAAGTGAAAGATCGAGGCTCTAATACAATTGGGTCAAGATTGAACCGTGTCGAGGACAAGGTAAGAAAATAAGATAAAACCATATATATTTATATTATGCACAGCTACTACTTACACATACACACATGGAGTACAGGATATACAGACAATTACCACATACTACATACAGAATATTCCTCACTCTCTGAAAAAGTGTAAAATACATAATGGCGCATCCAGACACCAATTCTACAGTGCTGCTCATACACTGCAAAGAGTCTAAATACCTGTGGTCATCTGTGACTTGCACACACAAGTTAAGGTGGCCACACACAATAACTGAAAGGTGATTGCTGGTTCGGCCGTCCACTACCTCTCCCAACTCTCATACACGAGAAGGTTTGGCTTGGTTAAATGTTCATGTGTTTTCAAAGTGGAGAACTGTGAAAATCACTGCCAAACGGCTCTGGCAGCAGCTTATCACCTGAATAACAAAAGGGTCAGGCATTAAGGGTCAGGCAGTTTGAATTTTACCTCCTCTGACCTCATCTGTCAGGGAAGAGTCTGGATGTCCCCTTAGACTATTAGCTTAGTCTATTGTGTATGGAGGCTTAAAGGGGTTTTCCATTACTCAGACAACTCCTTCTCAATCCATATGTGTGTCCCCCAGTAAAATAATAACACCTATACTCACCTCCAGTGCCAGCACTATTCCAGCGGTGTCTGCACTGGCTCTCCTGGGGATTGCGTGTGTCATGGGTGTGTCAGAAGTGACAGACAGTCATCCTGCAGTTGGTTGCAGGAGATCTCTTCATTTGGCCTTACAGACAACTTCTTAGAATATGTATCTCTAGGACCCAGGGGCTAGCTTCCTCGGGCTAATTAACACCCTGGCCTGGATGTATAAATACCTGTTGTGAGCCAGAGGGAGGTGCCAGCGATATTCATTGCCCCTTGTGAAGGCTTGAGCAAGAGCAGTACTTCTATCTCTCTGGTGCTAGAGAACGTGTGCGCATTTGTCTGGAGTCGAGTAAAGCTAAGCGATTTTCCCTTGTTTGTCCCCCCTTGTTGTCTTTAGTGTTCAGTGGGGATCAACTAGTGCTCATCCTTTCTGTTCCCTAGCCTGAGCCTAATGCCAGGGATAGACAGGCTGAGGTATGCGTGCGGCGATTGGTGAAGAACCAATAAAGGGACATTAGTGGAGACAGGGTGACACTAGATCAGCCTAGGAGTTCTCCACTCCCCACTTTCCCTAGTCTGGGTTCCCTTTCCGTTTTCCCTTTGTGTTGCACTTAGTCTTTCCCACACCTTGCGTGACAGCATGACATTATGTCTCATGATTCCTAGGGGCAATCAGTGCTGACTTTACTCTCCCCGCCTTTGGCCAACTTGCATACATCCAAAGGAAGTGAGAGATGTTGCTGCTCTTACTTCCTCCGGATGTACAGGTATGTGCTATAACTGGAGGCAGGAAGAGTGAAGCCAGCGCTGATTGGCAGCAGGGATCACTTGACATAACAATGTCACGTGATCCCAAGGAGAGCCAATGCCGACACGGCTGGAACACTGGAAGGGAGTATAGGTGTTATTATTTTACTGAGGGCAAAAATATATATATGGAGAAGGAGATGTCCGAGTAGTAGAAAACCCCTTTAAGTGTTGGCTACTACTTTCATGGATGTGGACAGAAAGCTCTTTCTGAGTTCATTAAGTAGTTCAATCTGACAAAGGTTTCCAATAGAGTTGGTGCGAGTCAATTCGCAGGACCCAGTCCATCAGCCACATCCATAATCTGTGACGGCTGCATCGGAGCCCTGAGAACCACCTCCTACATCCCGGCATCCACAGCTGTTCTACTGATTAGCCGGCCTGATGCAATGTCACATATGCATCATGCTGTAACCATAAAGATGCAGCTAATCAGAAGAGAAGCAGGGATCTTGGAAGGTAGAAGGCAGGTCTTGAGGCTCCTGTCCAGCATCCAAAGATTACTGACGTGGCTGATGGACCCAGTGCTGCGAAACGAATCGCACCAACTATAGTTTTCAATTAAAACAACAATGTCTAAATGGCTAACCAATATTGCATTAAAGGATCAATCTACTTTATTTCTCCCCAAAACTGTGCCTCTCTTGTCCATGGGGTGTGTCTGGTATTGCAACTCAGTGCCCCATTGATTTGGTTAGGGATAAGCTACAATATCAGGCAGCGCTCATGGGTAGTGTAAAATGTGTATGGAGTGTGGTCTGTATCTATGCTATTTTCTTTGTTTGAATTTTTTTTTATATATTTGTAGGTAACTCAAATGGATCATAAACTCAATCTCATAACCGATATGATTCACCACCTGATAGCAAACCAACAAAGCGGTCAGTCTACCAACAGAACACCGCACCGGAGCAACTCTCTGAACGACGGGAGCAACCTCTCCAGTACTCTGCCTACCTACCAACAGTTAACAGTGCCAAGACGAGACCAAGATAATGCATCTTGATGAACAAACACAAACTCGTTCTTCTACTGTCCTCAATGCAGATATTCATTATTTTAATGAATGCATTTATAAGCAGAAAGTAAAATGAATGATGAAATTAGACTGAGTATCGAGTAAGTGTGTAACACTGTAAAGGACGTCTTGTCTATTCTCTGTAGATCCTATCAGGGTTCATTGAAGGTTTCTTAGAGGAAGGGACATGGAACATATGTGTATTGCTCCATGTAGAAACATGCAAGAAAGCATCTGATACATTGATGAATCCTTTCTCAGGAAGATTGTAGCTCATCGGACTGTGGGATCGTAAATCGCTACGGGTCGTGCTGTAAAACTGGCAATACAACTGAACAATTACCCTGATTTTTTTTATTGTATTAAAATACACTTTTTACATTGATTTTCAATTTTTGGGGGGCCTAAAATGACAATTCATTTGAGAAAAATAGAAATAAATATTGTACTGTAGAAAATTACACTTCTTTTTTTTTACAATGTATTTTTGGTAAAAATGGTATTAAAGAGTTAATTTTTCTTTATGATTTCAGATCACAATTTTTTTTTCTGGAATATTTTTTGACATCTGATCAAATGTATTGTATTTTCTCAAAAATGTTGATATTTGCACATTGATTGGTTTAAAACAGTGATGGCGAATCTTTTAGAGACCGAGTGCCCAAACTGCAATCCAAAACCCACTTATTTATCGCCAAGTGCCAACACGGCAATTTATCCTAAATATTGAGGTTTTACTGATACAAACAACTGATACAAAGAGCAGGCGAGGGCAGCATAGAGCAACCACAGACAGGAGCAGGGGTAAGAGACTGCAGAAATAAAGAATGTGCTCGCCCACATCCTGGTATATATGCTGGCCCTCCCCTCAATCCTGGTATATATGCTGGCCCTCCCCTCAATCCTGGTATATGTGCTGGCCCTCCCCTCAATCCTGGTATATATGCTGGCCCTCCCCTCAATCCTGGTATATGTGCTGGCCCCCCCCTCAATCCGGGTATATATGCTGGCCCTCCCCTCAATCCTGGTATATATGCTGGCCCTCCCCTCAATCCTGATATATATGTTGGCCCCCCCTCAATCCTGGTATATATGCTGCCCCCCCCTTCAATCCTGGTATATGTGCTGGCCCTCCCCTCAATCCTGGTATATATGCTGGCCCTCCCGTCAATCCTGGTATATATGCAGGCCCTCCCCTCAATCCTGGTATATATGCCGGCCCTCCCCTCAATCCTGGTATATATGCTGGCCCTCCCCTGAATCCTGGTATATATGCTGGCCCTCCCTTCAATCCTGGTATATATGCTGGCCCTCCCCTCAATCCTGGTATATATGCTGGCCCTCCCTTCAATCCTGGTATATATACTGGCCCTCTCTTCAATCCTGGTATATATGCTGGCCCTCTCCTCAATCCTGGTATATATGCTGCCCCTCCCCTCAATCCTGGTATATATGCTGCCCCCCCTCAATCCTGGTATATATGCTGGCCCTCCCCTCAATCCTGGTATATATGGTGGGCCTCCCCTCAATCCTGGTATATATGCTGGCCCTCCCTTCAATCCTGGTATATATGCTGGCCCTCCCCTCAATCCTGGTATATATGCTGGCCCTCCCTTCAATCCTGGTATATATGCTGGCCCTCCCCTCAATCCTGGTATATATGCTGGCCCTCCCTTTAATCCTGGTATATATGCTGGCCCTCTCTTCAATCCTGGTATATATGCTGGCCCTCTCCTCAATCCTGGTATATATGCTGGCCCTCCCCTCAATCCTGGTATATATGCTGGCCCTCCCCTCAATCCTGGTATAAATGCTGGCCCTCCCCTCAATCCTGGTATATATGCTGCCCTCCCCTCAATCCTGGTATATATGCTGGCCCTCCCCTCAATCCTGGTATATATGCTGGCCCTCCCCTCAATCCTGGTATATATGCTGCCCTCCCCTCAATCCTGGTATATATGCTGGCCCTCCCCTCAATCCTGGTGTATATGCTGGCCCTCCCCTCAATCCTGGTATATATGCTGGCCCTCCCCTCAATCCTGGTATATATGCTGGCCCTCCCCTCAATCCTGGTATATATGCTGGCCCTCCCCTCAATCCTGGTATATATGCTGGCCCTCCCTTCAATCCTGGTGTATATGCTGGCCCTCTCTTCAATCCTGGTATATATGCTGGCCCTCTCCTCAATCCTGGTATATATGCTGGCCCTCCCCTCAATCCTGGTATATATGCTGGCCCTCCCCTCAATCCTGGTATAAATGCTGCCCTCCCCTCAATCCTGGTATATATGCTGGCCCTCCCTTCAATCCTGGTATATATGCTGGCCCTCCCCTCAATCCTGGTATATATGCTGGCCCTCCCTTCAATCCTGGTATATATGCTGGCCCTCTCTTCAATCCTGGTATATATGCTGGCCCTCTCCTCAATCCTGGTATATATGCTGGCCCTCCCCTCAATCCTGGTATATATGCTGGCCCTCCCCTCAATCCTGGTATATATGCTGGCCCTCCCTTCAATCCTGGTATATATGCTGGCCCTCTCCTCAATCCTGGTATATATGCTGGCCCTCCCCTCAATCCTGGTATATATGCTGGCCCTCACCTCAATCCTGGTATATATGCTGGCCCTCCCCTCAATCCTGGTATAAATGCTGGCCCTCCCCTCAATCCTGGTATATATGCTGCCCTCCCCTCAATCCTGGTATATATGCTGGCCCTCCCCTCAATCCTGGTATATATGCTGGCCCTCCCCTCAATCCTGGTGTATATGCTGGCCCTCCCCTCAATACTGGTATATATGCTGGCCCTCCCCTCAATCCTCGTATATATGCTGGCCCTCCCCTCAATCCTGGTATATATGCTGGCCCTCCCCTCAATCCTGGTATATATGCTGGCCCTCTCTTCAATCCTGGTATATATGCTGGCCCTCTCCTCAATCCTGGTATATATGCTGGCCCTCCCCTCAATCCTGGTATATATGCTGGCCCTCCCCTCAATCCTGGTATATATGCTGGCCCTCCCCTCAATCCTGGTATATATGCTGCCCTCCCCTCAATCCTTGTATATATGCTGGCCCTCCCCTCAATCCTGGTATATATGCTGGCCCTCCCCTCAATCCTGGTATATATGCTGCCCTCCCCTCAATCCTGGTATATATGCTGGCCCTCCCCTCAATCCTGGTGTATATGCTGGCCCTCCCCTCAATCCTGGTATATATGCTGGCCCTCCCCTCAATCCTGGTATATATGCTGGCCCTCCCCTCAATCCTGGTATATATGCTGGCCCTCCCTTCAATCCTGGTATATATGCTGGCCCTCTCCTCAATCCTGGTATATATGCTGGCCCTCCCCTCAATCCTGGTATATATGCTGGCCCTCCCCTCAATCCTGGTATATATGCTGGCCCTCCCCTCAATCCTGGTATAAATGCTGGCCCTCCCCTCAATCCTGGTATATATGCTGCCCTCCCCTCAATCCTGGTATATATGCTGGCCCTCCCCTCAATCCTGGTATATATGCTGGCCCTCCCCTCAATCCTGGTGTATATGCTGGCCCTCCCCTCAATACTGGTATATATGCTGGCCCTCCCCTCAATCTTCGTATATATGCTGGCCCTCCCCTCAATCCTCGTATATATGCTGGCCCTCCCCTCAATCCTGGTATATATGCTGGCCCTCCCCTTAATCCTGGTATATATGCTGGCCCTCCCCTCAATCCTGGTATATATGCTGGCCCTCCTCTCAATCCTCGTATATATGCTGGCCCTCCCCTCAATCCTCGTATATATGCTGGCCCTCCCTTCAATCCTGGTATATATGCTGTCCCTCCCCTCAATCCTGGTATATATGCTGGCCCTCCCCTCAGTCCTGGTATACATGCTCCCTCTCCCCCCCAGCCATTGTGCATCCCATATTAAAAAAAAAAAAAAAACACATAATAAACCCTCCTCCTCACCTTCCTTCTTCTCCCGCGCAGCATCCTCTCCTGTAGTCGGCACATCTAGCTGAAGTGTATTGCAGCGCACGTACTATCCAGGTCCGTGCGCGCTGCAGTACACGCTGCCGGCCAATCAGAGGCCAGCGACCGCTGGCCTCTGATTGGCCAGCCGACGTCATGCTGGCCTCTGATTTGCCGGCAGCCGCTTCTGATTGTCCGGAAGTCGCTAGCCTCTGATTGGCCGGCCAACGTCATGCTGGTCTCTGATTGGCCAGAAGCCGCAGGCCTCTGATTGGCCGGCCGAATTCATGTTGGCCTCTGATTGGAAGGAAGCCGCTGGCCTCTGATTGACCGGCCGACGTCATGCTGGCCTCTGATTGGCCGGCAGCCGCTGGCCTCTGATTGGCCGGCAGCGTGTATTGCAGCGTACGGGCCTGGCTGGTTCGTGCGCTGCAATACACTTCAGCTCGATGTGTTTCCATCCGAGAGAGATCGCACATCTAGCTGCAGTGGCGGAGCTGGTGCCGGCACTCGGCGGCTCAGAGTTCTCCCCGCCGGCCCGATCCAGTAGCGCTAGTGCTGCGGCCATGGTGCCCCCCAGGAGGGCTCTGCTGCCCCCTCTGCACGCTGCCATAGGTTCCCAGCACTGGTGTAAAGCATTTCTTCTTTTACAGCTGACGACCCAAAATTGGGGATTTTCTGAAAAAAAAAATAAAATGGCCAGTATGCATTATATATGGTGGAAGTGAGAATGTATCATCTGGATAAGGGGGTGGTCTTCACAGAGGGGTCTATGGAGAGATGTCTCTTTATAAGGAGCACATAGCATGGAATACCGGGGGGAAGCCTTCTGGCTCCTTATGTTGCTCCAGTCCGGAATGCTCCACTATGGTCCATCCTTCTATAGTTCTTCTCTTACACTTTCTGCTGGTCGGTATATGGACGTATTCGCTCTATGCTGACAGGCGCTCCCTTAGTATAGCCCATGTAATGCACGGCACCACAATGTTGTAGGTTCTGACTACTGTGTAAAAAAACACCACCCAGAGACCGGCCATAATCTTATAGTCTGGGTGTGAATACGCTGTAGGTAGAGCTACACTTTTGTTGTGGAAATTTTGGTCATTTTATTTACCTTTTTGCATTTAGGCTATGTGCCCACGATGCAGAAATGAAGCAGAAAATTTCTGCAGCATTTCTGCATCTCCCTGGCAGAAAAAACGCATGCAGATTGACAAGCGCTTTCCAGGCGATTTTAGCATCACTTGGAAAGTGCTTGACAACTAGGTCACACTGTATAAATTCATGGAAACAACATGGATTTATATAGTGTGAACCGTAAAAATGAAAACAAATAAAGCTATACTCACCCCTGATGCCCGACGTGGCTGCAGCTCTGCTTCCTGTCTGGTTCCTGGATGCCGGCATATCGCGAGACAGAGCGGTGAAGGGCCTGCGGTCACATGACTGTGACGTCACCGCAGGTCCTCAAGCGATGCCGGCATTCAGAGAGAAGCCGCCGGACAGGTGAATATAAACTTTATTTGTTTTTTTATTCTTTTTTTACAGGTACAATGGTACCCAGGTCTGGATGAGAGTCTCCTCTCCTCCAGAACTGGGTACCATCCACACATAGAGACGCATAGAAGCCGCTTGTAAAAATGTACAGTCGCGGTTTCTATGCGTCTCAATGCAAGTCAATGGCGGGAGTTCCGCTGCGCTTCTGCAAAATTAAATGACATGCTGCGGATTTTTGTACGCAGCATAAACGCTGCGGAAAAATCCGAAACATGTGCATAGAACATGCGGAATCCCCTTGGGGACCATGGGGTGCGGATTACCTAGCGTTTCACAAGCGTTTATGCTGCGGAAATTCCGCAGCATAAACGCTTGAAAAACGCTACGTGGGCACCCAGCCTTACCCGAATGAGGCTTGTGAGAAATCCTTAAATATGCTGCAGATTTCTCCTGTATGATGCTGACCAATCATAAGCAAGCAGCAACACTCAAAGAAAAGAAGAACACGCCCCCACCATAGCTCAAAGCGGGTTTCTTAGGGTATAAAGCTACGTTCTCACTATGAGTTTTTAGTGAGTTTTTACGCTGCATATTTTAGAAATAATGCAAGTAACCTATCTTAATGGGTGCAGAAATTCTGCAACATCAAAAACTCACCAAAAGCTCATCGTGGGAACCTAGCCTAAGATGTGTAATGATGGAGAGTCCTGATCTCCTGGTCTAACCTTCTGCATGATTAGAAAGCAGAGGTAACAGCTCTTAGACAAGGAAGGAGCCGCACAGCTGAGTTTCTCTGTGTCACATTACAAACCCTTTTATTGACTCTCCTGATTATGGAGTGTGCCAGTATCACACTTATGTCTTCTGTGCTCAAGCAACTTGTATTCTTTCTGCAGTGATATTAGGCTGTTATTACACCTCACACAGGAGCAGTGTGTTCTGGGTTACTTCTATGGTGAAATGCAATGACAGTCTGCTCTAATCTCACTGCAGAATGAGTACAAGTTGAGCACAACGGATCTAAGTGTGATACTGACACTGTGCTCTCATTTCTGGACAGGCAGTTTGGGATAGGTGCAGAACAGCAGAGGTGAGAGTGCCATAAGAGGAGGAAAGCTGTTAGAAAGGTTTGTAATGTTGCACAACTAAACTCTCTTGTGCTGCCCCTTCACCCACAGAGACCTTAACTGAAAGGTATTAGTCAGTTGTGTGCTCTAATCATGCAGGAGGTTAGCCCAGGAGACCAGGTCTGTATCCTTACATCTTAGACACTGAGAAATCTGCTCTAAGCTATGGTGGGGATGTGATCATCTTTCTTTTCAGTGTTGTCGTCTGCTTATAATTGGTCAGCATCATGCAGGGAGAAGAATTTCGCACCCCCAGTGAAAACTCTGATAACATCTACTTGGACTTAATTTTTTTTAACTCATTAGGCGCCAAATACTTTCATTGCTAATATCTCTGCAAATGAAAGATAAAATAGAAAGAGCATGGATGAGATACCAGGACACTGTGTGTGGCACTTTATTATTATTATTTATTATTCTAGCTCCATTTATTCCATGGTGCTTTACATGTGAAAAAGGGGGTATACATAGCAAACACAATTGCAAAAATCTTGAACAAAAACGCAATGGCAAACTGGTACTGGAGGAGAGAGAACCCTACCTGCGATGTCTCACAATCTTCAAGGGATGGGTGAGGATACAGTAGGTGAGGGTAGAGCTGGTCATGCAGCGGTGTGGTGGAGCAATGATTACTGCAGGTTGTAGGCTTTTCGGAAGAGGTGGGTTTTCAGGTTCCTTTAGAAGGTTTCCACGGTAGACGAGAGTCTGATGTTTTGGGGTAGAGAGTTCTAGAGTAGGGGGGATGCACGGGAGAAATCTTGTATGCAATTGTGAGAAGAAACGATAAGAGGGGAGTAGAGAAGGAGATCTTGTGAGGATCGTAGGTTGCGTGTAGGTGTGTACCGGGAGACTAGGTCACAGATGTATGGAGGAGACAGGTAGTGGACGGCTTGGTATGCCACGGTTAGGGTTTTGAACTGGAGTCTCTGGGCAATGAGGAGTCAGTGAAGCATTTGACAGAGAGGAGAGGCCGGGGAGTAGGCGGAAGGCAGGTGGATTAGTCGGGCAGCAGAGTTTAGGATAGATTGGAGGGGTACGGGAGTGTTAGCGGGGAGGCCACAGAGCAGGAGGTTGTAGTAGTCGAGGCGGGAGATGATGAGGGCGTGCACTAGTGTTTTTGCAGATTCATGGTTGAGGAATATGCGGATCCATGTTTTTGAGTTGGAGTCGGCAGGAGGAGGAAAGGGCTTTGATATGTGGCTTGAAGGAGAGGTTAGAGTCCAGGGTTACTCTGATGCAGCGAGCTTGTGGGACTGGGGAAAGTGGACAGCCATTGATTTTGATGGATAGGTCAGATGGGGAGGCTGAGTGAAATGGGGGAAAGATGATGAATTCTGTTTTATCCATGTTAAGTTTTAGAAATCTAGCAGAGAAGAAGGATGAGATAGCGAACAGACATTTTGGGGTTCTGGTTAGTAAGGAGGTGATATCAGGTCCAGAGAGGTAAATCTGTGTGTCGTTAGCATAGAGATGATACTGAAAGCCGTGGGACTCTATGAGCTGTCCCAGGCCGAAGGTGTAGATGGAGAAGAGCAGGGGTCGTATGACTTAACCTTGGGGAACACTGACAGATAGGATGCGAGATGAGGAGGTGGTGTGTGAGTGAGAAACACTGAAGGTTCTGTCTGTTAAGTATGAGTAGATCCAAGATTATTATGATCTGCAACATAAACTAGGGAAAGAAGGGGAGAGCTGTCCCCACAGTAAGACTAAGCTGAGTCCCTACGTTGTAGCAGGCAACCTGTTCCTTGTGAACAGACCCGCCTTCGTCCTCGGCTAGTCTGAACGGAGACCTATAGAGAAAGGAAGGGGTCCCTAAAAGAACTAAGGACTGGGACAAAAATGGGACACCTCCTAACAGAAGTTGTTGCAGAGCAAAAGAAAAACTGACAAAAGTACTAGAGGTCCAGAGGACCAAGCAAACTAGAGATAGATAGGCACAAAAGCACCTGGCTAGAAAGACAGTCTAAACAACACTGAAGTCTAGCAAGGCCAGAAGGGTGGAGCTGGAATAAATAGGAAGATGGTCACGTGACCGCAAAACACAAGATAGAAACAAAAACAAACAGGAGGGTTCTAACAGTATCCCCTCTTTTATGAGGATCCTCCGGATCCTCCAGGCCCAGGCCTATCTGGAAATCTCCTGTGGAAAGCTCTGACAAGTCTAGGGGCAGAGACATCATCCGCCTTAACCCAGGAGTTATTCCTCGGGACCGAAACCTTTCCAAGCAACGAGATACTGCAATCTCCCTCTATGCTCTCTGGAATTCAGGATACGAGAAATTTCATATTCGCCGTCTTCCACTACCGGAGGAACTGTGACAGTGGCCTCCCTATCCGATACATCAGCCTTTTTCAACAAGGAAACATGAAACACAGGATTAATCTTCCAGGAGGAGGGAACCTCCAACCTAACAGCAGACTGGTTAACCACCTGAAGCACCTTAAAAGGCCCCACAAACTTCGGACCCAATTTTTTAGAGGAAATCCTCAATCGCAGATTCTTTGAGGACAACCAAACCATGTCACCCACAGTAAACAAAACCTCTTTACATTTCCTGTTAAAATACTTCTTGGACTTTTTGTTAGCCTCTTGAAGGTTACAACGTACATTAGTCCAAACTCTCTCCAAGTCACCGGAAAAATTCTACTCCTCCGGCACCGCCGACCGCAATTTGGAGAACGAACCAAAAGACGGATATCTCCCAGTACAACAAAAAAAGAACACCCAGCAGAGGAGGATGTATGGTTGTTAAGAGCAAATTCTGCGAGTGGCAGAAACTCAGACCACCCCTCTTGATTGTCTGCCACAAATCAACGCAAAAACTGTTCCACATCCTGGTTCTTTCTTTCAGTCTGTCCATTAGACTCAGGATGATAACCAGACGAAAATGACAAATGGACTCCCAACCTGTCACAAAAAGCACGCCAAAAGCGAGCCACAAACTGAGGTCTCCTATCAGAAACAATGTTGGTGGGAACGCCATGGTGCCTGACAATTTCCTTAACAAACGCCTTAGCGAGTGTCTTAGCGCAGGGTAGCTTAATGAATGGAACCAAATGACACATCTTGCTAAAATGGTCCACGACCACCCAGATGTCAGTGAAACCCTCGGACACAGGAAGGTCAGTAATAAAATCCATTGCCAAATGCATCCAAGGCGCACTAGGAACCTCCAGAGGTCAAAGCAACCCCGCAGCAGGGGTATGGGAAGCCTTTGACCTAGCACACACCGTACACTGACGCACCCACTTGATGACTTCCTTCTGCCACCCGGGCCACCAAAAACTGCGACTGATAAGTCTCTTAGTCCCAGAAATTCCTGGATGACCTGCCAACCAAGACTCATGATACCCCACAAACAAATCTCTCCTAGAGGTTCTAGGCACAAACAATCTCCCATGAGGAGTGTTAGATGGGGCATCCTCTTGGGCTTTCAGAATCCCTTCTTCCAAAACAGAGTCTAATGCTGCTACCACAACTCCTTCCTGTAAAATGCTCTCCTCCTCCTCGGTACCAACCATGGGGGAAAAGCTGCGAGATAAAGCATCGGCTTTAACATTCCTAGTACCAGGGATATAGGTAACAGAAAAATTAAACCGAGAAAAAAAAAGTGCCCACCTAGCTTGACGGGCATTCAAGCGTTTGGCAGCATCCAGATAGATCAAATTCTTATGATCTGTGAACAGGAAATTTAGCACTTTCCAAGAAATGATGCCAATGTTCAAACGCAAGTTTAATAGCCAACAATTCCCGATTACCAACATCGTAATTAAGTTCGGTTTCTGAAAATTTTTTTGAAAAAAAATCACAGGGATGTACTCCATCCTTGTTCTCCTGAGACAAAACTGCACCGACCCCCACCGAAGAAGCATCAACCTCGACCAAAAAAGGCTTGGTCTCATCAGGCTGCATAAGGATGGGTGCAGAACTGAACCTCTCCTTGAGATACACAAAAGCTTCAATGGCCTCAGTAGTCCACTGGACCGTATTCGCACCTTTCCTGGTGAGATCAGTCAGTGGCTTAACAATTATAGAAAAATTCTTAATGAATTTCCAGTAATAATTGGCGAAACCCAAAAATCTCTGTATCGATTTCAAACCAATAGGCCTAGGCCATTCCTGCACAGCCTGAACTTTCACCGGGTCCATCTCAAAGCCCTCGCTGGAGATAATGTAGCCCAAAAAACTAATTCTCTGCACAGCGAACTCACATTTCTCCAGCTTAGCAAAAAGCGAATTATCACTCAATAACTGCAACACCTCACGTACGCTCTGCCAATGGGAATCCAGATCTGGTGAATAAATCAGAATGTCATCCAAATACACAACCACATTCTTGCCAATCAAAGGTCTCAGGATGTCATTAATAAGGTTCTGAAAAAACGCGGGTGCATTGGTAAGACCGAAGGGCATCACCAGATTCACAAAATGACCTACCGGAGTGTTAAAAGCAGTTTTCCATTCATCACCCTCCTTCATTCGTAACAAATTGTATGCCCCCCGGAGATCAATTTTATAGAACCACTTGGTCCCCACTAACTGGTTAAACAAGTCTGGAATTAACGGCAATGGGTAGGAATTGCGTACGGTAATCTTATTAATTTCACGAAAGTCCAGACATGGACGTAAACCACCGTCTTTTTTTTTAACAAAGAAAAATCCAACGGCCACAGGCGACTTAGAAGGTCTAATGTGACCAGCAGCCAAGCTCGTCTGTATGTATTCCTCCAAGGCCTTTCTTTCAGGGATAGTCAGATTTAATAAGCGACTCTTGGGAAGAGTAGCTCCAGAAACAAACTCAATGGTGCAATCATAGTCCCTATGAGGAGGTAAAACTTGCGACTCCTCCTCTGAAAAAACCTTTCAAAAATCCTGAATAGGTACAGGTAATTCCCCTTTTTCCACAGCCGCAATGCGACCATTACAACATTTATCATAGCACTTAGGACTCCAAGACTTAATCTCATTAGTAGACCAGTCCAGTAAAGGATTGTGCAGTTTTAACCAAGGCAAACCTGCACATGCGGATTGGGGAACATTGCTGCCCTTCTACCATGCGTTTTTCATGCGTTTCCGCAACTGCAAATACGCCGCGGAAACGCATGAAAAACGCATCATGTGAACTCAGCCTCAGGCTATGTGCCCACGTTGCAGAAATGAAGCAGAAAATTTCTGCTTCATTTCTGCAAGTCCTCTCCCGGAAAAACGCATGCGGAATTTCGCACGCGTTTATCGCGCGTTTTTCATGCGTTTATCTCGCGTTTTCCACATGCGGAATTGCCTTGCGTTTTTAATGCATTGCACAAGGCAATTCCGCTTGCGGAAACGCAAAATTAATTGACATGCTGCGGATTTTTGAACGCAGCATAAAAGCTGCGGAAAAATCCGCAGCATGTGATTAGAACTTGCGGAATCCCCTTGGGGACCATGGGGTGCGGATTACCATGCGTTTTACAAGCATTTCCGCTGCGGAAATTCCGCATCAAAAACGCTTGTAATCCGCAACGTGGGCACGCAGCCTAAAAGCAAAAGTATAAATACTAATTATTTATCAAAGCTCGACAAAATCTAGAAACCATATAATAAAACTGGCATAAAATATAGTGCTGAACAAGAGTTTAGGGAGAGATGTACAACTGGCACTGGCCTTTAAAAGGAATTGTGTAATCGCACAAAACTAGCAAAAATGTAAAGTGCCTGTAAAACAAGGAACGTGCAATTTACCTCTTAGTAAAAATCCTATTCTTTCTCAAGAACGGGAGGAATTTTAATTTCATGATTTTTTTTTAATCAAATAATTTTTATTGAAAAACTCCAAATACAAATTTTCCATCTTTCAAATAACATACATGACATAGTAATTCCATAGTATAAAACATGAACAAAGTATCTGAACTTCAATTCCCTAACCCACCCTAAACCCAAATCCCAACACTCTAGAGAGAACCATTTTAGAGCAGTTCTAGAATAACGGACTACAGCATTCGTAGAAGGGGGAAGAAGATAAAAAAGTGACTAACAAAGGGATAGCAGCGTTTTAATTTTATCATTTACTGCTTGATGCCTGAGCCGGGAAGTGCACGCTTGAAAACTGTTGCAGGCTGCTGTAATCACAGGACACAAGCAAACAGCATGGCATTTCCTATCAGCAGGGAGGAAGTAAAGGGAACAGTAATGAAAGTCTCCTCCTACTCCGCTCCATAATGAAATGAACAGTGTGCATCCTACAAATGCGATGCATACAGCAAACAATTCATTTTCCATACACAGGTTGTGAGTTGACCACTGGATATACACATGTGTATAACTAATTACCAGAACTGGAAATCGAAAAAAAAGACGAGCAAGTTTGGGGTGAATCCTGCCTTCATTACTGCACAGCCGCTCATAGAGGGATCGGTGCTAGGAACAGCAGGAGTGCCGGCGATGTTCACAGATTTACCTGCTGCGGGACTGAAGGAGTCTGATAGTGTTCGGCTCTAAGCTTTTTACCTTGTTTACGACAGGAATAATTGAAAGCTGTGCTTCAAAGGCGAGGAAGAAGTTGGTCACTGTCTGCGCTTGAATACCCTTAAGAGGGGAAAAAAATATATATATACATATATACAAATACTGAAACATCTAAATGCATTAGAACATCAAACCTGGTGAAGCGGTAAATGACTTGTCCTCCAGGGATACAGGCTACTGTCATTCAGTAATTATTTAATAGGAATTTTACATTTTATGTGATCACTAAGCTAGAATGTAAATGATGAAAACACAACACAACTCCTCACCATATGAAGATATTTTGTGTTTTAGGCTATGTGCCCACGATGCAGAAATGAAGCAGAAAATTTCTGCAGCATTTCTGCATCTCCCTGGCAGAAAAAAACGCATGCAGATTGTACATGCAGATTGTGCATGCGTTTTTCCTGCAGAATACATGCGGATCCACATGCGGATTCACATGCATTTCCGCATGCAGATTGACAAGCACTTTCCAGGCGATTAGCATCACTTGGAAAGTGCTTGACAACTAGGTCACACTGTATAAATCCATGGAAACAGCATGGATTTATACAGTGTGAACCGTAAAAATTAAAACAAATAAAGCTATACTCACCCCGAGGCCCCGGCGTGGCTGCAGCGCTGCTTCCTGGCTGGTTCCCGGCTGCCGGCATATCGCGAGACAGAGCGGTGAAGGACCTGCGGTCACATGACTGTGACGTCACCGAAGGTCCTTCAGCGCTGCTGGCATTCAGAGAGAATACGCCGGACAGGTGAATATAAACTTTATTTGTTATTTTATTCTTTTTTTTACAGGTACAATGGTACCCAGGTCTGGATCAGAGTCTCCTCTCCTCCAGAACTGGGTACCATCCGCACATAGAGACGCATAGAAGCCGCTTGTAAAAATGTACAGTCGCGGTTTCTGTGCGTCTCAATGCAAGTCAATGGCGGGAATTCCGCTGCGCTTCCGCAAAATTAAATGACATGCTGCGGATTTTTGGACGCAGCATAAACGCTGCGGAAAAATCCGCAGCATGTGCATAGAACATGCGGAATCCCCTTGGGGGGCGGATTACCTAGCGTTTTACAAGCGTTTCCGCTGTGGAAATTCCGCAGCATAAACGCTTGAAAAATGCTACGTGGGCACACAGCCTTATAGAACAGCATTTCTGTGGAATAACACGACTGATTTACTGTGTATGCACCATAGCCTTCATTTGATGTCACTTACTGTCACCTGTCACCTTGCCCCAACTCTGCAATCCCCAATATCAGTCCATGACCTCAATGGGGTCACTATAAAATTCTAAAGAGGACTGGTCATGTCTCTATTAGAAAATAGATAAACTTAGGATAGAAACAATATTAGCATATACCCTGCTATAAGTAAGTAAAAAGCAATAGTGAATATATATAATATAGGGTACTTAGTAAACATGGTTTTTGATTTAAAAAAAGCCATCCCACCCGCACCAAGGTGTACCCAGTCAGTTATGTGAAATATATAATAAAATACACTTTAGTACAATATTAGTGTTTTGTCCCTTTAAATCTGCTGCTACTTCTGTCACCATGGTAACTGCATTCATACTCAGCCAATTGGATTGCTCGGTTTGAATTTGGAAAAAAAAAAAAAGTCCTATATCGTCAGTTTGTTCCTTCTCATCTGAGTGTGAAGACAGACACCTGCGATCAGCGAGAGATTATAGGTATAAGACGTGATATAATATAACGGATGGAGCCACATCCCATCACACGCACTCAGCGACCACAACTGACAGGAATCAGCACATTTACCAGACAATAAGTTATTATTCCCCAACACATAATACGCTGAGACACCAGTGGGGGGCGCCGCACTCGTTACATCTCCCATCTGGATGGATCCAGCGACGAGATCCTGATATTTACCCCCAGCTCCGCTCCTCCATAGGGAATGGCCCAGATGCACGCAGAACGGACCGAAGTGTAATACTGCTAGAACTCTGCATGATATCACATCCTCCATATATACCACATAATAAAGGGGTGCTCCCACTGGGACAGGTCATCACCTATCCAGAGATCAGTGATAACTTGTTCCAACTAGACATCCCCTTTAATGGAAGAGATCACATCTCTAACAGTCAATACGCTATTCATTCCCAATCTTCCCTGGCCCCAGTAATGCCCCTGAGTATATCGCCAATATGAGCCAATTATCAAACCCTCTGCTGACTGTTCCCGATGTTTTATAGAGTTTGGAGACGTTGCTACAAGAGAAGATATCAGCGGACACCATGGGGGTGGAGTATTCTGCCAGCGATGGAGCAGGTAGTATCCACCAGTCTGTGATATCTGGCCTTCCTCCATATTCTGCTCTTACATGCGTTTCTTCAGCTTTACCCCTTCCCGACATAACCAATTTATGTTTTTTTTCTGTTTTTTCCTCCGCTTTTTCCAAGGGCTATAACTTTTTGATATCTGTCCACATAGTGTGAGGTCTTGTTATTTTGTAGGATGAGCTGTCCTTATAAATGACACCATTCATTTACCACATAGTCCTAGAAAACGGGAAAAACATTTCAAGTGCAGTAAAAGTGCGAAAAAAAAAGCCTGACATTGTTTTTCTGGGAACGGTTTTAACGGCGCACATTGTGTGGTAAAAATGACCTGGTAATAGGATCCTACTCCTCAGTGTGATTACAGCAAGACCAAACTTCTCCAATAGTTTTGGCAAAAGAAAAGAACTTTTTTTTGATGCTGTCACCATTTTTTCTGAGACCCGAAACATTTTCAGTTTCCGGGTTGATGGAGCTGAGTGGGGGCTTATTTTTTGAAGGGCAAGAGGACTTTATTGATAACATTTTGGGACACATATGTCATGGTCATCGCTTCTTACAGGATTTTCTGCAGTATTGAGGCGAACGAAAAAATGCAATTTTGTCTTTTTGAATTTTTTTCTGTGTTCACTGATCGTTTTTTTTTTTTATATTTTGATAGATTGTATTTCTCTGAAAGAGACCAAACCACAAAATGTGTATATTTTTATTATCTTTATTTTTAGTGGGAGGTGAGTTGAATGTGTGGGGTTTTAATAAATATATATATACTTTTTTTCACTGTATTTGTATACATCATCTGATTGCTTGTGCTATATACAGCGATACCACAGTAATGCTCCATATAGCAAAACCACGGTCTTCTTTACAGCCCAAATGAAGCTTTATGATGACAGGCACGGAGGCTTCAGCAGACCCCCGGATGTCATAGCAGTCCATCGGCGCCCTATGATCGCGTCACAGGAGCGCCGGTGGGCGTATGGAACGACGCGTCCCAATGCTGGCGCGCTGTTAATGCTGCTGTTAGAGATTGACAGCAGCACTGAACAGGTTAACAGTGGTGGGCAGATCTTCGCTCCACTCGCAGCTGTTAGAGGCAGGTCCTGGTTGTTTGTCACAGCCATTATCTGCCATGTACGGGGCGAGCTGACCCTGCTCCATACACCCGCTACTGACTTATACCATACATGTACGGCAGATGTTGGTAAGGAGTTAAAGCGGTTGTCCAGCTTTGGGGCCATTTTTTTTACTTTAATGCAAGTATTTGGGGCTAAAATCGATTTCTGTAATTGAGTTTCATTAAAAATGTTGCCTTCTGTAGCATCTGTGCTGCACTGTCTATTGCTGGCTGCAAAATTAGCTAACTGAGAATCTATCAGTGAGCTCCTTAGTCTTAAGGGAGAGTTTGTAGATCTTTAATCTGTTTTTTTTCCTGAGTGCCTATTAGCTGATCTATGCCCAAAGAAAACACAAAACTTGAATGTGCAGGGAAACAATAAGTCTGTAATAGTCGGTGTAAAACACTTAATGAAACCTAAATGTAAAAAATTACTTTTAGTAGTAAATACATGACATGAGAAAATATACACTGCTCAAAAAAATAAAGGGAACACTTAAACAACAGAATATAACTCCAAGTAAATCAAACTTCTGTGAAATCAAACTGTCCACTTAGGAAGCAACACTGATTGACAATCAATTTCACATGCTGTTGTGCAAATGGAAGACAATAGATGGAAATTATTGGCAATTATCAAGACACACTCAATAAAGGAGTGGTTCTGCAGGTGGAGACCACAGACCACATCTCAGTACCAATGCTTTCTGGCTGATGTTTTGGTCACTTTTGAATGTTGGTTGTGCTTTCACACTCGTGGTAGCATGAGACGGACTCTACAACCCACAGAAGTTGCTCAGGTAGTGCAGCTCATCCAGGATGGCACATCATTGCGAGCTGTGGCAAGAAGGTTTGCTGCGTCTGTCAGCGTAGTGTCCAGAGGCTGGAGGCGCTACCAGGAGACAGGCCAGTACACCAGGAGACGTGGAGGGGGCCATAGCAGGGCAACAACCCAGCAGCAGGACCCCTACCTCTGCCTTTGTGCAAGGAGAAACAGGAGGAGCACTTCCAGAGCCATGCAAAATGACCTCCAGCAGGCCACAAATGTGCATGTGTCTGCATAAACGGTTAGAAACCGACTCCATGAGAGTGGGATGAGGGCCAGACGTCCACAGATGGGGGTTGTGCCCAATGCCAGACCTCATGTGGCTGGAGTATGTCAGCAGTTCCTGCAAGATGAAGGCATTGAAGCTATGGACTAGCCCGCCCGTTCCCCAGACCTGAATCCCATTGAGCACATCTGGGACATCATGTCTCACTCCATCCACCAACGTCACGTAGCACCACAGACTGTCCAGGTGTTGGTGGATGCTTTAGTCCAGGTCTGGGAGGAGATCCCACAGGAGACCATCCGCAACCTCATCAGGAGCATGTCCAGGCGTTGTAGGGAGGTTATACAGGCACGTGGAGGCCACACACAATACTGAGCCTCATTTTGACTTGTTTTAAGGACATTACATCAAAGTTGGATCAGCCTGTAGTGTGTTTTTCCACTTTAATTTTGGGGGTGACTCCGAATCCAGGCCTCCATTGGTTAATAAATTTGATTTCCATTGATGATTTTTGTGTGATTTTGTTGTCAACACATTCAACTTTGTACAGAACAAAGTATTCAATGAGAATATTTCATTCATTCAGATCTAGGATGTGTTATTTGAGTGTTCCCTTTATTTTTTTGAGCAGTGTGTATATATAATATAAATAATTACTGCAGCTTTAATGCTATTTATTACGTCTCAGGAGGAGGACGGAAGAGGAAGAGGACGGAAGAGGCGGAGGACGGAAGAGATGGAGGACGGAAGAGGCGGAGGACGGAAGAGGAGGAGGACAGAAGAGGAGGAGGACGAAAAAGGAGGAGGACGGAAGAGGAGGAGGATGGAAGAGAAGGAGGACGGAAGAGGCGGAGGACGGAAGAGGCGAAGGATGGAAGAGGCAGAGGACAGAAGAGGCGGAGGACGGAAGAGGCGGAGGACGGAAGAGAAGGAGGACGGAAGAGGAGGAGGACGGAAGATGAGGAGGACCGAAGAGGAGGAGGACGTAAGAGGAAGAGGACGGAAGAGGAAGAGGACGAAAGAGGCGGAGGACAGAAAAGGCGGAGGACGGAAGAGGCGGAGGACAGAAGAGGCGGAGGACGGAAGAGGCGGAGGACAGAAGAGGAGGAGGACGGAAGAGAAGGAGGACGGAAGAGGAGGAGGACAGAAGAGGAGGAGGACAGAAGAGGAGGAGGACGGAAGAGGAAGAGGACGGAAGAGGAGGAGGACGAAAGTGGAGGAGGATGGAAGAGGAGGAGGACAGAATAGGAGGAGGAGGACAGAACTGCACCTTAAGATCCCTAGGGGGAAAGGGATGGTAGTAATATAGTGGTAGTATATCCGTATTAGTGTAATATGAGTAATAATACTAGTGATAATAGTAAGAAAGTAATAAAATAACAGTAGTAATAGTAGTAGGTAGAATAGCAGTGTGATCCAGGGTCCTAGGACTGATCGCCTTTTCTCGGGGTCAAGAAGGAATTTTTCCCCTGTGACACAAATTGGCTGAAGGTGTCCTGGGGTTTTTGCCTTCTTCTGGATCAACACTGTAGGTATAGGGCAGTATTAGTAGTGATAGGAAAGAAGAATAATACTGTAATAAGATAGCACAATGTAATAATAACCATATCAAATAGATTTATAAAAACAAATTAAAATAACTCCAGTAGTACAATAATTAGTGTAATATTATATAACTTGTAATAACATTAATAGGTTTGATCCAGGGTCCTAGGACTGATCGCCTTTTCCCGGGGTCAAGAAGGAATTTTTCCCCTGTGACACAAATTGGCTGAAGGTGTCCTGGGGTTTTTGCCTTCTTCTGGATCAACACTGTAGGTATAGGGCAGTATTAGTAGTGAAAGGAAAGAAGAATAATACTGTAATAAGATAGCACAATGTAATAATAACCATATCAAATAGATTTATAAAAACAAATTAAAATAACTCCAGTAGTACAATAATTAGTGTAATATTATATAACTTGTAATAATATTATTAGGTTTGATCCAGGGTCCTAGGACTGATCGCCTTTTCCCGGGGTCAAGAAGGAATTTTTCCCCTGTGACACAAATTGGCTGAAGGTGTCCTGGGGTTTTTGCCTTCTTCTGGATCAACAGCTTTAGGCATAGGGATTTTAGTAATACCATTATTAGAATCACAAGATTAATAAAAAAAAATTAGAATTACATTTTTTTAATTCGTTTTATAACAGTTACAATTAATTGCATTAATGCAATAATAATAAATAGTAAAAATGGTGGTAATAATAATAATACAAAAAACTAGTCCCAGTTAGTAAGTTAGTGTAATGTTAGTGTAGGGACCCATCTGAAGAGGTCGCCTTGACGTTGGCAGATGGGCTCGCACAATTTGCTCAAAATGTGCGCTAAGAACCTCATATTTCTATGTACAGGAGATCTAGCAGTAATACCATTCAGGAGATATCTGTGTACACACATTTTGTTATATACTTTTGTGCAGCACACAGGGCAGGTATACAGGTACAGGGCGAGAGTGTTACAGTGATATTATAACTCGGCCTTAAGGATAAAATGCTGATAACTACAGATCCTGGAAACACATTCGAAACTAGACCTTGTAAGTAACTGGTTCCCAGCTAGTGGTAAATATGTACAGGGCAGTCCGGTACCAAGACCTGCTCTATAGGACACATTATCATCAGGCAGGTCCTTACAAGATCTGCGGCAGAAGTGTGGCTGTGTAACACAGTCCTGCTCCTGCCTCAGCTGCCCACAGTGGAGCCAACCTTGATCCTGGCAGCTTAATCCATTGTATGACACAGTAGGGGGCTTCCACAGCATTTAGGCACTTTAGACAGGAGAGGGAGGCATGATCATGGTGCCAATGAGTTTCTATGGCAGCTGAGATCTAACAATGGACCCCATGACGGCCATTTTACTGCTCCTATTAGACCCCGGCTGAGGAAAGGTCTATGAGGACACCGGTCAGACTTATGTCGCCTGCTCTGCACATATTAGAAATACCTAGGGCTGATTAGTTTGCCATTTGTAAATCTGATCCAGCAGCGTTGGGCTACCACTGATGTGATCAGGGCTATTGAGCTCCTAGATTGGGCAGAGGAGCTCAGTATTCAGCAGGAGCTGGCCGAGGAGAGCAGAGCAACTTGCATGGGGCTGCTGCACAAGAAGCAACTCACAAGGTGGAGATTTACCCGGAGACGCTGTGCTCGGGCTGTGATCTGCTGTGCAGGCTGCATAGTAGATGCCTCGAAGGACCCGAACTTCACCCCTAACAGGCACAGCAGAGCTCGGACGGCTGCAAGTGAACAGAGAGCGGCTGATTAGTAACTGCTGCGTCTCCTGCAGCTCAGATAAGAGCCGCACAGAGCGGGGGTTCAGTAATGATGAATATGGGAAGTGTCCGCCCCTCACATGCCCTAAATGCGGCCTCCAGAGGTAAAGTTTCCCCTGTAACCAGCGCCTCCTCCCACCTTCTCTGCTGGCATGCTCCATTACTTAAAGGGGATGTCTGTAGAAAACAAGTTATCACTTATCCACAGGCTCGGTGATCACTTACTGATCGTGGGGTCTGACCGCTGCGAGCCATCGTCTGATCGGGAAGGAGTGGAAAGTCAGGGATCAACTGCTGCTCCATTCATTCTCTATGGGGCTCCGGAAAAGCCGAGCTCAGCGCTTGAATGCCACATAGGGAATGAATGGAGCGGATCCTGGAGTAATAACATGCCCTCCTCTTCTCAGCTTTCTGTCTGTGTAAGTGTCTCAGCCCTTGTCTCCCCTTCTGCTCCGGCTTCTGTGCTGGTCCTTGTGAGGAAGAGGAAACCCTCTGCCCTTCTGCTCCGGCTTCTGTGCTGGTCCCTGTGAGGAAGAGGAAACCCTCTGCCCTTCTGCTCTCAGTCCTCTGCGACTTTTCACAATCGCTCAGTGCACCCATTATATGTAATAAGGATCATTCTTCATCCCTTGTCCAGCTTTCATCCCCCCCAGTCTGACCAGCGGACAAGATAATAAACATGTGAGTGGAAGGTTCACAATTATTAGATGTGTTGTGAAAAGTCTCCACAGCATTATCCGGAGAAAACTGCAGGGTGACCGCTTGTGAAACCAGCACAAAATCCAGCGGACAGCGCTTCCCTGTCCCCCGCCGGTCTCCGTATCCTGGCATTCAGCTATTCCATTTGGTGCTTATTCTGGAAGGAAAACAAAAATGTGATGTTCTTACACAGACGCCTGAAGACGCAGCTTTTCATCATCCATGTTGGGCTGTTGTATGACGTGTGGATTACTCTGCTTGCTGGATTCTTGCATTACCACAAACACTGCCTTTATTTTGTGATTTCTGTGCCGCTTCCCACTTCTATTGGCACTGTGATATATCAGCACGTGAGGGCTGCCACAATCATGTGTCAATAGGTTATTGCTGGAGCCTGTGATATAGAGACCATCCTGGACCAGGGAAGACTTGGTACAGAAGCACCTAGAGAGGGGGGTACAGGGGCTTCATTTCAATTTTAAACTTAGCTGGATTGTGTTTAGCTACAAGAATGGAGAGTAAAATAATAAAATCTTAATTTTTTTTTTCTATTTGGCAAAATCGTCCATCAGAGGTTTGGCCACTACCAAAAAGTTTTTGATGAACTTACAGTAGTAGCTGGCGAAACCCAAAAAACTTTGTAATGCCTTTAAGTCTTGAATATAATACCAATCCAGTACCGTCCGGACTTTGGCCATATCCATGCAAAAACGGTGAATGATAAGAACTAACCCTGAATGGAGAACATACATTTCTCTGGTTTGACAAATAATTTATTATCTTTGAGTATCTGTAAGACCTGCCTGATATGTACCTGATGTGACTGGAGGTAAGTAAATTAATATGTCATCAAGATTGGTTTGTTGTGATCTACCTGCCAGATGACTAAAAATGTCACTAACAGTGTTGAAAGAAAGCGGGAGCATTAGTCAACCCAAATGCCATCACAAGCTTTTCATAGTGCCCCTCAGGAGTATTGAAGGCCATCTTCCACTCATCTCCTCAATGTGAATGAGATTATAAGCCCCCCTGAGGTCTAGTTTAATCAAATCGTAGGAGCCAAATTTTTTTCTAAAGAGGTCGGGGATGAGAGGGAGAGGATATGCATCCCAGACCGTGATCCGATTAAACTCGCGAAAATCAAGGCGGGGGCGCAACCCCCAGTCTTTTTTTTTGACAAATAAAAACCCCACTGCAACGGGAGATGAAGAACGTCTTATAGGGCCCAATGGTAGACTGACTGACCATTCTGTTCTGAACTGCCACCCTAAGATGGCTTCCCATTATATACCTACTGTATAAGTGCTCCCTCTAACGGCTTCCTCCACCCACACCCACTACTGGTTCCCCCTACCTTTGGGTTCCCCCCACTCCAGCCAGGGACAGGGCTCAGCAGCTGCACTCTGCATGTTGGATGCAGGTGATTTGGGGGGTTCTGTGCAGCACTCCCATCTTACCTGAGTGAAGGGAGACACCACACCTCTGGGTGAGGTGCAGTACCACTGTGGCGACTGAACACTCAGGGGCGCCACATTCCCCCCCCTCCTGTAAAACGCAGCACGTCCGCGGGCTGGAACAGAGCAAAACCAGGCATAACTGACATGCAAAATTTTTAAGATGCATCAGCATATTTGACCATAAAACAACATTTCTTCCCTTTATGGGAGGCACATTTCTTTTAACGTTACTGGTTACATTATAAAACATCATAAGAGTATTGTCATATAAAACAATTTTCAAGACAGTTCCAGCACCAGGGTGCAACAGTAGCAGCATGAGGGACCCGTCCACAAACCCTCAACGTAGGCCCTGGGCATGGCTGCAGGGCATAGACGATCCAATCCTGGACCTCGTCTTCCGCCACGCCAAACGGGTTTTTGTTCTGAGGTATATTTGTAATTATAAAACCAATAGGATGCACTTTAAGAAGTGCTAAACTATGTACAATGTCAACGTCCGGCTTCTCACAGTCCTCAGCCTGTCAGTCTCTGTACCCTGACGGGTAACTGGGTAGCAAACATGAAGTCAACTGCACCCTTCCGGGCAACTTATGTACAGTCCAGTTAACTAAAACAGTTTAACAGTGGGGCCCCCTCCGGGGGAACCCCTGGTTTCTGCAGGCTGACCCAGCCTGGTCATCAGCCTCAGGCTGCAGGGGGACCAGGGATGGAGCAGCGCCAGCCGCATTTGGGACAGGGACATCACTCCGACCTGCTCCCGCGACTGCATCAACTCGGCCTGACACCTCCCGGTCTTTACGCAGCTTCTCTCCACCGCCTCTCCTCTTTCGGGGGCGGTCCCATGGCACTTTGCTGTCGGTCACTCCCTGTGTCGGCCTCCCCGCTTTGACGGACACATCTATGCGGACAGTCACTGTTGCAAGGGGCAGGGCCTGCTTTTGGAGCCATTCTGGGACCCGGCCCACGACGGGAGGTTCCATTCTGTTGTTCTTTAGCACGCACATAATGGCGCCCGTTCTTCTGGGGCGGGCGCCACATTCAAGGCAGAAAACACTTCTTTAGGCGCACATTACCCGCAGATGGCAGGCTGGTCACGTATCCTGTTCGTGACGCCAAGTGGTGACTCGCTGCCCCCTGGGCCGCGGGGCACACGGCAGCCGGGCGGTATGGCTGCTTTGGGGAATATCACGGTGGCTGGCCTGGGGCGGTCAGTGCAAAAGGGATTATTTATAGGATTTGTCGTGAAGCCACCTGTGGTGTCTGGTGAGGATCACCAGCGCTGCAACAGTCCTCTGAGGCAGATGTTAGGGCAGCTAGAGATGGAACGGCTCCCCACAGGTGGAGCGGGCCTCAGGGCAGTGTAAATAGATGGAGGGTGCGCTGGGCGTTGTAGTGCAGGGAGGGAAATGGCACCAGTGAAGGAATAGACGGAGGCAACTCAGTGCAGTCGTCCAAGATTTTAATACACAGCTCTTCAGGAAACACAAAAGTGCAAGTTACAGGTGAAGGCCTCCCACGTTGCGCCGTGTTCACCCTGGCAGGGGTTCAATCCTTCCTCAGGAAGTTTAGGAATGCTTGGCAGAACCCCACTTTCTCGTGTTCCTACTTTGACCGTCTTCACACTAGGTCCTTCTCCCTGCTGCCCTGCGCTGCCCACTCTCAATCCCGCTCGGGTATGCTGAAGTCCTTCCTGTACGTCGGATCCGGGACCAACCTGACCCCCTGGAGATTAGAATGGGGCAACCGATCCCTCTGTCTTCTGACAGATGCGGGGCATATGGGTGCTGTCCTGCACGCGCCGTACCCCTGGGATCCCTTCTTAGAATGGAGCCTACTCCCTTCTCCCCTCCGGGGCCTCTATCCCGGGCCCTTCTTGTGGAGCAGAGCTCCTGCTGAGCCTCTGCTCCCAGACAGTCCTCACTGACCGTCTGTACTGTACTGACTGACCATTCTGTTCTGAACTGCCACCCTAAGATTGCTTCCCATTATATACCTACTGTGTGCTCCTTCTAACTGCTTCCTCCACCCACACCCACTACTGGTTCCCCCTACCTTTGGGTTTCCCCCACTCCAGCCAGGGACAGGGCTCAGCAGCTGCGCTCTGCATGTTGGCCTTCCAGCCGGTCTGAAGCAGTGTAATGTTGGATGCAGGTGTTTTGGGGGGTTCTCTGCAGCACTCCCATCTTACCTGAGTGAAGGGAGACACCACACCTCTGGGTGAGGTGCAGTACCTCTGTGGCGACTGAACCCTCAGGGGCGCCACATGCCCACGATGCAGAAATGCTCCGGATTTTTCCTGAGTGTTTCTGCATCTCCCTGGCAGAAAAAACGCATGCAGATTTTACATGCGTTTTTCCTGCCAGGGACAAACGTAAGTGAAGCATTTTTCACATGCATGTCCGCATGCGGGTTGTCAACCGCTTTCCAAGCGATTTTAGCATCACTTGGAAAGTGCTTGACAACTTGGTCACACTATATAAATCCTTGCAACCGGCATGTATTTATATAGTGTGAACAAGTTAATAGTAGAAAAAAAGAATAAAAATGGTAAAAAAAAAAAAATAGAATTAGACTTACCGGTAATTCTGTTTCTAAGACCCTCCACGACAGCACACCTGGAGGTAGCCTCCCCATCCTAATTAGGGACAGGAAAACAAGATGTTAAATAGCCCCTCCCTGCTACAATCCCCAGTGTTTTCAAAGGACCACACAGTATGAATGCTCTAAATATTTATTAACACTAAGGATTTTTCCAATCAATAAAGAGATGGAGGGAACTACCCATGCTGTTGTGGAGGGTCTTAGAAACCGAATTACTGGTAAGTCTAATTCTATTTTCTCCAATCCCCTCCATGACAGCACACCTGGAGTAATACCAAAGAATGAATTTTAGGGAGCGACAACAGCCTGAAGGACTTTCCTTCCAAATGCTAAGTCTCTATTAGATATTACATCTAGTCTATAATGTTTAGCAAAGGTATGGACAGACGACCATGTAGCTGCCCTGCAAATCTGCTCAATGGATGCACTAGCTTTTTCCGCCCAGGAGACCCACATAGCTCTAGTAGAAAGAGCTTTCAAAGATTTCAGAGGAGGCAAATCTTGAACTATGTATGTTTCACAAATTGCTTTCTTAATCCAATTTGCTAGCATATTTTTGCAATTTTCTTTCCTTTATTGGGCCTTCCATATTGGACAAATAGGTTCTGATCCTTCCTCCAGGTTTCAGTCTGCCTCAAATAGCGGATTATAGTCCTTCTTACATCCAACGCGTGGAATTCTTCTTCCTTGCTATTTGATGGATTTTGACAGAATGACGGAAGAATTATTGGCTGAGACATATGAAAATTAGACGACACTTTAGGTAGAAAAGAAGGATCCAACTGGAGGATGATCCTGTCCTCCAAAATACGACAATAAGTCTCTCTGATAGACAGGGCTTGGATTTCACTCACTCTTCTGGCTGTAGTCAGAGCTATAAGCAATGCCGCTTTCCAAGACAATTTGTCTATGTGTGCCTCGGCTATTGGCTCGAAAGGATGCATAGTTAGGCCTCTAAGAACTACGTTGAGATCCCAAGGTGGAACTATTTTAGCTCTTGTTGGATTAATCCAAGAAGCAGCTATCATGAACCTCTTAATCCATCTGTTTTGGGCCAAATCAGCATCAAAATAGGAACTTAAAGGCGAGACTTGGACCTTCAGCGTGCTTGGTCTTAATCCTTTAGACAGACCGTTCTGTAGGAAATCCAAGATTCTGGCCACGTCAAGCCGAAAGGGATCTAATGGACGAGGCTCATACCATAGCTTGAAAGCTTTCTAGATTTTTCCATAGATGGAAATTGTGACTGGTTTTCTGCTTTTCTGCAGTGTATGTGACTCGCCCCCAGGGGTGTCGCGGGGCACCCGGCAGCCGGGCCTAAGACTGCCTGCGGGGATTATCGCGGTGGCTGGCCCAGGGCGGTCAGTGCCAAAAGGAATTATTTGTAGGGAATTTGTTGTGACGCCACCTGTGGTGTCTGGTGAGGATCACCAGCGCTGCAACAGTCCTCTGAGGCAGATGTCAGGACAGCTTGAGATGGAACGGCTCCCCACAGGTGGAGCAGGCCTCAGGGCAGTATAAATGATGCAGGTTGCGCTGAGCATTGTGGTGCAGGGAAAGCGATGGCACAGCAGGAGTAACGGACAGAGACAGGGGATTTGCTTCATTTCCTTTACTGGTACAGCTGTTAGGTACGGTCCAGGGTACTCCAGATGAAGGGCGCACTTTTGGACTTCTCCCCAGGGAGCAGGTATAGGGCCTCCTGATCCGTGTCTGTCCCTATGTATGCTCCTGGCCAGCCTGCAACTGGGCCTAGCTTATGTGTCCTGCTCTTACTTCACCAGATGCTCAGAAATAGGACCTCTGGTTGGTAACCACTTTCCCTGGACGTCGGGGCCTTCGTGGTTCCTGATCCTGTGTGTGTCTAGCCTTCAGGTTTGTCAGGGACTTGTAGTCCTCCTGGGATTCCGGTTATCCCCACTGGGTGTAAAGGGTCCCTGTAGGCGCGGATCCGGTGTCCGGTAGATATAATGGGGTGAGTTTATTGTGCTCCTCTGCCCCCTTGGTTTCACTCCCCTTTTTCTCCTTGCCGTCGGCCACACTCGGGGCCCTCACTACTAGGCAGCTGACGTGCTGCGTCTTCACCGTTATCTGAGTGTCGGCACGCTCTCAGGCTCTCTCTCAGCCTGCCTGCTCTGCTCTGACTCTGAGCACTCACTAATCAACTGAGCTGCCTGGCTCCACCTTCCCTATATATATCCCTATCTGGGCTCCCTCTGCTGGTATGAGTTGGAAGGTAGAGGTGTTTGTATCTAGTGAGGGCCTCTTGTGGAGAAATCCATCCATGCACCCTTCTGGGTTCTGTGGCACCAATGCACAGCAGGGCGCCACATTTGGATCACCTGTACTGAGAAGCCTCTGGCTTTTCAGAGGGTGGTCTCAGAAGCCAAGCTGCTAGAGCCAAATTCTGAGGGGCCGGATGGAAAATCTGGCCCTAATGCAGCAGATCGTGGATTCGAGGAAGCATCAATGGATCATCCATTCTTAGACTGCTCAATGTTCCGAACCATGCTCTTTTTGGCCACATTGGAGCTATTAGGATAGTCTTGAGCCCTTCCGACCTGATTTTTTGTAAAGTCCTTGGTATTAACAGAATCAGGGGAAAAGCATTAGCGAGCCCAACTTTCCAAGGGTGAGCGAATGCATCTATCCCTGTTGCTGAATCCTCGGGTTTCAAAGAGAAAAAGGCTCTTACTTTTGCGTTTTCCTGGTTCGCAAACAGGTCCACATCTGGGTATTCCCACTTTTGAACAATCATCTGAAATATCTTCGAGTTCATGCTCCACTCCCCTGGATGAATGTATTTTCTGCTCAGAAGATCTGCATGACAGTTGTCGGAGCCCCTCAGATGCAGAGCCGATAAGGATAGTAGATTATGCTCCGCCCAGTGGAAGATCCTTTCGGAGATCATCTGTAACCTCCCGTTTCTTGTACTTCCCTGATGTCTCAAGTGGGCTATAGTTGTCATATTGTCCGAGTAGACTCTGACATTCGACCCCTGAAGCACAGTAGTGGCTGCCCATAGGGTTTCTTCCACCACTTTCATTTCTTTTAAGTTTGAGTACTGCTCTGCTATTTCTTGCGACCAGACCCCTTGGAAGGCCACGTGGGAGACTACTGCTCCCCATCCTCTTTTGCTTGCGTCTGTTTTGACGGATAACAAGGGAAGTTGAATCCATGCTGAACTTTTCTCCAGATTTCCTGGACAGAGCCACCAATTTAAAGATGCTTTCACCTTCTCTGGCAGATGAATTCTGTTGGAGAGGGAACTTGGAGATCTGTCCCAACAGGAAAGGATGTAGTTTTGAAGGACCCTTGAATGCGCTTGAGCCCAAGGTACCGCCTAAATAAATGAGGTCATGGACCCGAGGACGGACATGGCGAATCTTAATGACACTCCTCTCTGGTTCTTTAGTGCATAAACTTTCGACCTCAACTGAATCTGCTTCTCTTTTGGCAGAAAAGAGGCTTGTTGCTGAGAATCCAGGAGAATTCCCAAGGAGGTCTTCCTGGTGGAGGGAATCAGATCTGACTTTTGGTAGTTTATCAACCATCCCAAGGATTCCAGGATCTGGAGGGTCATCTGTAGGTCTCTTTCCAAACTTGAAACCGAGGGAACCATCACCAAAAAATTGTCTAAATATGGGACGATGCAGATATTCAGTTTCCTTAGATAAACCTACTACCTCTGCCATGATCTTTGTAAACAGGCGGGGTGCTGACGAAATGCCGAAGGGGAGTACATTGAATTGAAAATGAAGTACCTCTCGGTTCTGAGTTACAGCAAATCTGAGAAATTTTCTGTAATCCGGATGAATTGGCACGTGGTAGTAAGCCTCTGGCTGGTCTACTGTTGCCACGACAAATCCTTTTCCAATCAATAAGCTGCCATTGAGGAAGGAAGCTCGCAATTCTGCCTCCTACCTTCTTGGCGTCATTGTCTGTCCTGCCTAGAACCTTGAAAGATATTCCTACCTCTTCCCCCTTTTGTGTAACTCCAGCGACCAGTTTTACCCTTGCCTCTGTACTGAAATGCTTGCTGCTGTTGTTGTTGAGGGAGAAGAAATGGTCTCTTTCTGAAACTTTTTGGATTCTTTGGCTCTGGCAGAGACTTCTTCTTGTCGGATGCTTTCTCCAACAACTCGTCTAGCACCGCCCCAAACATATACTCTCCTTTAAATGGAATGGAACAAAGCTTAGATTTTGATGCGTTGTCCCCACTCCACATCTTCAACCACAGAGCTCTTCTCATAGAATTTGATAATGCTGCCGATCTTGCCGCAATCTTGACTGACTCCGCCAAGGCATCCGCTAGGAATCCAGTGGCCTTCTGCAGAAAAGGAAGAGATGCTAGGAGGTCCTCTTGAGTGGTACCTTTCCAGAGATGTTCCTCTAGTTGTTGGAGCCAGAGGAACATGGAACGAGCTACACAAGTTGAAGCGATATTAGTCTTCAGTGAAGCCGCCGATGTTTCCCATGCCTTCCTTAGAAGGCTGTCCATCTTCCTATCCATAGGATTTTTGAGCTGTGACGAGTCTTCAAAGGGAAGGGTTGTTTTCTTCGCAACCCTTGCCACCTGTACATCAACCTTCGGGACTTCCATCCATAGCTTAGCCGCCTTTTCATCTAGAGGGAATCTATCCTTCATTTCTCCTGCCATACTAAGCCTTTTCTCAGGTGACTCCCATTCATCCAAAATAAGACTCCAAATGTTGTCATGCACAGGGAACACTACCTTCTTCTTGGATTTCAGACCGCCAAACATTTCATCCTGAACTGTACGGGTTTCCTTCTCCTCTTCCACCTGCATCGTGTCTCTCACCTGCGACAACAATTCCTCCATATTCTCAGACGAAAAGTAATATTTCCTATCTTCCTCATGATCTTCACTTAGGACCCCTTCTTCCGGTTCCTCCATAGACCCTAATTCTGAATCAGAGGTCTCCCTAACCGTATATTTTCTCCTTTTGGGGGGAGATGGACCTTCAGCTCTGGCTTGTGAGAAGGAGGCTAGGGAAGATTGTATTTCCTGCCGAACCATTCCCCTGACTTCTTCCATAAGGGAAGGCTGTTCTTCCTTCACAATGTTGTCAGTGCATTTCCAGCATAGGGGTTTCTTATGCCCTGAAGCCAGCTTTTTTATACAGATGGCACATTTGCGAACTGTAGTGCTTTCTCCCACTGTCGGTGCCGGATCCTTGTCTCCCTAAATTAAAAATAAAAAAAGGGGAGATTTAAAATATATTTAGGATCCTGCTCAAAAGAGAGTGGGGAATAACATAGGACCTAGTACTTACTGGGGCCGGGTTAGCGCTGGGCTCTGCAGACGCAGGCTTTGGAACAGCACCCTCCATAGTAGCAGAATATTCTGTCCTACCTTAATGGAGTCTTCTCATCTGGGTCTTTTATAGGGGAGACCGAGATCCAGTGCCAAATTTTCACCTATCTGGTGAAGGATCCTCATTTTCAGGGCAAACCGCGGCTTCTCCTTTTGAATTTCCCACCGCGGCCCCATGCGTTCCACGGTGGAACGCACCAGAAGTGACGTCCCGCTGGCCAAAAGCCTGACTTTCGGCACGCCGCCATGGAGGACAGAGGAGACTCCGGCCGGGGAGCTACAGGAGGCCCCCAGCCCCCAAAACCCTACTCGGCTTTACACGCAGGCGAGTGTGTGTGTGGGGGGTCCCGCTCTCAAGGAGACACGGGAGCTGCAAAGGAAGGAAGGTCGGAGGCGATCGCTCCCTGCAGCCCGGCAGGTAAATTTAATAGGGCCCTGCTTGCCGGCTGCAGGCACCCCAGGTAACCTCTTCATCCCATAGGGACAGGAAAACACTGGGGATTGTAGCGGGAAGGGGCTATTTAACCTCTTGTTTTCCTGTCCCTAATTAGGATGGGGAGGCTACCTCCAGGTGTGCTGTCATGGAGGGGATTGGAGAAAATAACATTATACTTACCATCTGATGGCCCCCGGTCTTTTCTCCACTGCGTCCGGTCTCTTGTACGGCTCGCGGTGGTGTGAAAGGACCTTCCATGACATCATTTAGTTATGTGACAGGTCACGCGACCGCCGTGACCAGTTGAACATCCGCAACAAGACCACAGAGAAACAAATCAAGAAGAAACGTCACACTCACCGGAGTGTTGATCAGGTTCAGGAGATACTTCTTTCCCTCGTAATTGTAAAACAGAGACGCAGTCAGGGCCTTCACCGTAATCCCGCACTCCCTCTCCACCTGCAGCTTGTCCAGAACTTGCTTATTGGAGGAGGCTTTTGGCATACAACCTGAGGGAAGGAGCGAGACACCAGAATCCACACTGTTAGATCGTAGTGGCAGTGTCTCCCTCCATACTAGTCTGTCAATGGTAGCTTGTTTCTGTGTTTTATATATGTATTTTAGGTGTGTAAACCCTCTTCATGTGTACAGCAGCCTGGAATGAACGCTGCTTAAAAAATAAATAATAGAGTAAGGCCTCATTCAGACTTTCATCAGCTTTGTTTTGCATCCGAGAAGCTCTAAACTTTGATTTGGATCAAAGTCCGACAGGTCAACGTGTTTCGGTGAAAAATACGCGGTCCACAGAAATATGTGAACAGCCCTAGACTATAATAGATATGAGCTCTGTGAAAAACATGGATCGAGCTCGTACGAAATCCAACATTTCATTCTATAAATCTACATAAATTAAGTAACGTGCCAAATTGCTTTTTTTTTGGTTTACGTTTTGTTTATGTACGGAGGGAGAGTTCCCAGTGCTAGTGTCTAGCTCACTGATTTTCCTTGCTTGGTGCCTGACGTCCCAAAAAACTGACAGTGAGCTATCAATCAAGATAAAGAGGCTGGTGCTGGGCAGGGAAGCAACCTTGGAAGGCTGAGGCTTGGTTAGTGCTCCGTTACACCCAGAGCACTCAGAAATGCAGCAACAGATAAAAGATATAGAGGTGTCTATGGATTTAGCTTTCCAAATCCTGCATGGTCATGAATGGGAATTGGAGGGAGGGGTATTTTCTGATGGATACCCTTAAATTGTTAATTGGCAATTGCAGTTCACATAGTTGCATATTACTTAATCATTAGAGCTACAAAAATTTGCACTTCAAGCACCAGTAAAACAGAGGCCAAAAAAGATTCCTTAGAGGCATCTGGTCACTATTAGTGATGATCGAGCGTGTTCTATCAACCCCTTCGGCGAGCACGCTCAGGTGCTCGCCGAGTATTTTGGCATGCTTGGCATTTCTTTTAAGGTCGCCGTGCCTGCAAGTGTCACGGCTGTTAGCGTGCTCGCTGAATGGGTTCATAGAACACGCTCAATCATCACTAGTCACTATACATTAGTATACAATAAAAAAACACATATCACATAGTGAATAACACAGACACTATTCAATACAGCAGGGTTGAGGTGTACTTTGTGGGACAAAATTACAGCATTTTTGAAAGACGCCATTCACTTTACTGTGCAACATATAGAAAAAAAAGGGCAATGAATTCCAAATAAAGTGAAATGGTGCAGAAGAAAACGAAAACATTTTACTGCTTTTAAAAAATTCTAAACTTTGCAAACAAATTGTTTGGCTTGTGTTTCAATTTTCTAAGACCGTTTTTAATACCATTTTGGGGTACAACTTTTTGATTGCTCCATCAAATGAATAGTCGTAAGTTACTTACCGGTAACGGGATTTTTCAGAGACAGAACCACGAGAGAGGGGATCCGCCCACCAATGAGAGGAAACCTACAGGCTTAAAAGGGCGCCACCTCTCTCCCGCCTCAGTTGGGATTACAGAGCATTGAGAGGAACGCCAGGTTAATAAACACAGCAAACAATCACAAAATTGCCATACCAGACGACACCTATTGAGTGTGATATTATAATTAATAAAAGGGGAGTGTTCCCACAAACGTGAAAGGAGGGAATATAAGGGTGCTGTCATGGTCTCCGAAAAATTCCATTACCGGTATGTAATTTAAGATTTTATCGGTCGACCATGACAGCACCATGAGAGAATTACAGAGATGAAGTAATCTATTGAAGGACCACAGCCTGGAACACTCTTCTCCCAAAGGTGAGGTCAGCCGATACACCCATATCTAACCTATCGTGTCTATGGAATGTAGAGGGACAGGACCAGGTAGCAGCCTTACATATGTCTTCTATCGAGACACCTGTCTTCTCAGCCCAGGAGGGGTGGGGTGGGATGAGCCTTCAGCCCTTCTGGCACTTCCTCGCCGCTAGATGTACAGACCAAAAGTTTGGACACATCTTCTCATTTAAAGATTCTTCTGTATTTTCATGACTATGAAAATTGTACATTCACACTGAAGACATCAAAACTATGAATTAACACATGTGGAATTATATACTTAACAAAAAAGTGTGAAACAACTGAAAATATGTCTTATATTCTAGGTTCTTCAAAGTAGCCACCTTTTGCTTTGATGACTGCTTTGCACACTCTTAGCATTCTCTTGATGAGCTTCAAGAGGTAGTCACCGGAAATTGTTTTCACTTCACAGGTATGCCTTGTCAGGTTTAATAAGTGGGATTTCTTGCCTTATAAATGGGGTTGGGACCATCAGTTGTGTTGTGCAGAAGTCTGGTGGATACACAGCTGATAGTCCTACTGAACAGACTGTTAGAATTTGTATTATGGCAAGAAAAAAGCAGCTAAGTAAAGAAAAACGAGTGGCCATCATTACTTTAAGAAATGAAGGTGAGTCAGTCCGAAAAATTGGGAAAACTTTGAAAGTGTCCCCAAGTGCAGTTGCAAAAACCATCAAGCGCTACAAAGAAACTGGCTCACATGAGGACCGCCCCAGGAAAGGAAGACCAAGAGTCACCTCTGCTTCTGAGGATAAGTTTATCCGAGTCACCAGCTTCAGAAATCGCAGTTTAACAGCAGCTCAGATTAGAGACCAGTTCAATGCCACACAGAGTTCTAGCAGCAGACACATCTCTTCAACAACTGTTAAGAGGAGACTTTGTGCAGCAGGCCTTCATGGTAAAATAGCTGCTAGGAAACCACTGCTAAGGACGGGCAACAAGCAGAAGAGACTTGTTTGGGCTAAAGAACACAAGGAATGGACATTAGACCAGTGGAAATCTGTGCTTTGGTCTGATGAGTCCAAATTTGAGATCTTTGGTTCCAACCACCGTGTCTTTGTGCGACGCAGAAAAGGTGAACGGATGGACTCTACATGCCTGGTTCCCACCGTGAAGCATGGAGGAGGAGGTGTGATGGTGTGGGGGTGCTTTGCTGGTGACACGGTTGGGGATTTATTCAAAATTGAAGGCATACTGAACCAGCATGGCTACCACAGCATCTTGCAGCGGCATGCTATTCCACCTGGTTTGCGTTTAGTTGGACCATCATTTATTTTTCAACAGGACAATGACCCCAAACACACCTCCAGGCTGTGTAAGGGCTATTTGACCAAGAAGGAGAGTGATGGGGTGCTACGCCAGATAACCTGGCCTTCACAGTCACCAGACCTGAACCCAGTTGTTTCACACTTTTTTGTTAAATATATAATTCCACATGTGTTAATTCATAGTTTTGATGCCTTCAGTGTGAATGTACAATTTCCATAGTCAAGAAAATACAGAAAAATCTTTAAATGCGAAGGTGTGTCCAAACTTTTGGTCTATACTGTATATGATAGAGAAATGGCCTCCTAATTCCATCTAGCTATGCTGGACTTCGTGACCTTAGACCGTTCCTAGCCCCTTGGTAGGATATAAACAACGAGTTATCTTTCCTAAAGCTTTTGGTAACTGAATGGTACCTAACCACACATCTCCTCACTTCTAACGTATGTAACTCCACCTCTTTCTGGTTACTAGGATGTGGACAAAAGGAGGGTAGGAGGACTTCCTGAAGTCTGTGGAAACGAGTAGCTACCTTAGGGAGAGAGAGTGATTTTTAGACCAGATCCTGCCTATCATCCAGAATTTGAGTAAACGGCAAGGCCATTGACAGGGTCTGGATGTCACTAATGCTCCTGGCCGAGGTTAAAGATATTAAAGCGGTCTTAAGAGAGAGGGATTTAAGGGTTGCTGACTATTAGCTCAAACGGCGAGCTAGTCAAGGCCTTTAGAACCAAATTTAAATCCCAGGGAACCAAGCTGCTTTTAATAATGAGTCTAGATCTAAAAGCTGCCTTAATGAACCGAGAAACCCAGTAGCTACAAGCTGCATCACAGCTATATAGGGCACCCAAGGCAGAAATCTGTACTTTAAGGGTGCTGGTGGATAACCCTAGTTCAAGACCTTTTTGTAAAAACTCCAAAGATTTGTCCTATTGGCACCCCTTCCCCATCAACCCCAGAACCAGAGAAAGACAAAAACTTTCTCCAACTTGTGGCATAAATCTGGGTTGTAACAGGTTTTCTGCTGTGCAGGATGGTTACTAGACCTTTGGAAAAACCTTTCTGATTTGGCAGTGTCCTTTCAAGTTCCACACCGTCAAGTGGAGGCCAGTTGCTTGAGGATGGAATATCGGACCCCGGAGAAGGAGATATGGAATCTCTGGAAGAACCCAAGGATCAGAGATGGACATGTTCCTCAGGCATGAGAACCAGGGCCTCCTGGGCCAAAAGGGTGTGATCAGCAGAACCCTGGCCTTCTCCTCCCTGATCTTTCTTATTACCATGAGAAGAACAGCCAACCAGGGGGGGAGGAGTCATACGCCAGGCTGAAATACCAACGTATCAGGAAAGCGTCCACAGCTAGAGGATTTAGGGAACACAAGATCTTTGTCTTCCGATTTAGTTTTGTGGCAAACGGATCTACCTGACCGGAGGCCCCCCCATCTTCGGCTATTTGGGTAAAAATTCCTTGATTTAGTTCCCATTCCCCTTGCATCAGAGGATAGCAGCTTAGGAAATCTGCTCTCATGTTTTCTTTTTCCATTAAATGGAGGGCCATCAGGGAAAGGAGGTGACTTTCTGTAATCTGGAAGAGATGATCTGTCACTCTCATCAGCGATCTTGACCATGTATCCCCCTGGTGGTTCACATATGCTACCGCAACTAGATTATCCAAGAGGATCTTTACATTCTGGCCCTGAAGGAAAGGTAAGAAATTATTCACCGCCTTGTCTACCGCCAGAAGTTCTTTTGAATTGGAGGAGAGACCCTTTTCAATATCTGACCAGGTCCCCTGGGCTACCATATCTCCCAGATGGGCTCCCCACCCTCTCGGACTTGCATCTGTGGTAATTGTTCTAGTGACCCTAAGTACCCAGGGAACCCCTCGAGATAGGTTAGGCTCATCCTGCCACCACTATAAAGATTTTACTGACCGGGGTGATAAGGACATCTTCCAAGTGCCCCTTAAGAGAAACTTCATTATGTAGCACATCCCACTGTAGAACTGTGGCGCCCCTGAAGGTTCGACCGCCACAGGGATGCTGCACTTATGTAATGGAGTGTAGTGTTCCTCCTCCGAGGTAAGAACAGCGTGATGGTCGGGATCCAACCTTTGCATCCAACGCCACATTTCTCCACCAGGGGGGCTAGTATGCACCAGGTGCTGCCCTCCTGGTTACAGGGAGACTGGGGAACCAAGAGTGAGGGGAACCAGTTAGTGGGTGAGGGTTGAGGACTTACAATTTAGTGACACTTTAAATTTCATATTTAATAAAAAGCCATCTTTGGTTTTGGTCTTTGTGCTGTTAATTACTGTGAGGTATTGTGATCTCTCACCCTGAACGTGGATCCTGTGTGGACCTGCAGTGGATGGAGACACAGCCCTGATACCCCAGCCTTGAGACGGGGGGCAGGTTGCAGACGAGGAATGTCTCAACCCGGTCAAGGACCACGACCAAGAAGGCCCGGAGCTTAAGAGTGTAGCTCCACAGCTAATGGATCCCGGGGAGGATGCAGACGGAGCAGTGTACGCCACCTGTCCTCACCATCTGATATATTCAGAGGGAGTCCGGCTGCAAGAGGGGTACCGGCCCCGACACCCGACCTTGCTTCTCCATGTCCTGGTTGGTAAAGCCTGGTAGGCCCAGAGGATCCCATCGGGTATCGGAAGGAGCGGAGCTGCCACCCGTGCCCTTGTTCTGAGAGGAGTTCAGAGGGAGACCCGGCCTATCTACACACACAGACAGGAGAGGATACGGTCTGTAGTTCAGGAACACTCTGGTGCGGGGTCCCGATTGAATGCTGGACTTGCTCGGAGGTTGTTGGACCCCCATCCCTGGTGACTGCAGGACTCCGTGGGGATCAGGGAGTCGCCTTCCTTCTGCCATCTCTAATGTGAGTAAAGCCTTGGAAGTTCACCCCTATGGCCTCCGGACTGTTTATTCTGCGCTACACCGCGCGACGTGGCATCCGTTCTTCCTCCACTACTACCCCCTCCATCCTTCCTGTCCCTCTGCCCTGAGGCCTTGCTCCGCCTGTGGGGAGTAGTAATAACTCTGGCCGCCGTAACACTATGCCTCAGCGGACTGCAGCGGCGCTGGTGGCCTTCACCAGGTGCCACAGGTGGCGTAGTCGTAAATCAGCCACTCAACCCGGATAAGCCCACACCATCTCTTTTAATGTGACGGCCCTGAGCACGGGTCGGGTCCGGGCCACGGCTGCACCCCATCTCTCCATCACAGGACCCGACTCCGAGTCCCCCATCTCCCAGGGTAAAGAAAAGGGCTTTTTCGAGTAAGAGACGTCACGCTATCACTTGTGGGGGGTTTCTGCTGTTTTCGCATGTCAGGGGCTCTCCAAATGTGATATGGCATCCACTTTTTTCATATGGCATTTTGTTTTCATAATGGCATTACGGCATTCATTTTAATATGGTGATATGGCATTCAGTCTTTTTTGCGTTCAAAAAGTCGAAACGGTGCTCCTTCCCTTCCGAGCCCTGTCATGTGCCCAAACAATAGTTTTCCCCCACATATGGGGTATCAACATGCTCAGTAGAAATTACACAACAAATTTTGTGGTTCATTTTATCTTGTTACCCTTGTGAAAATAAAAAAATTGGGGCTATAGTAAAATTTTTGTGAAAAAAAGTAAAATGTTCATTTTTCTTTCCACATTGCTTTAGTTCCTTTTGGGTATTTTCTGTCATAAAGGCCCCTCAAAGTCACTTCAAATGTGATGTGGTCCCTAAAAAAATGGTTTTGTAAATTTTGTTGGAAAAATTAGAAATCGCTGGTCAACTTTTAAACCTTCTAACTTCCTAACAAAAAAAATGTTTTAAAAATTGTGCTGATGTAAAGTAAACATATGAGAAATGTTATTTATTAACTATTTTGTGTGACATAACTCTCTGGAATGAAAAGTTTGAAAATTGCAAAATTATCAAAATTTTCACCAAATTGTCGTATCAAAATTGGTTACCACTATCATGAAGTACAATATGTCACTAAACACAATCTCAGAATCAGTGGGATCCATTGTAAAATAAGAAGAAAATAATAAAATCCTTATACTCACATGTCCTATGTGTCCCTAGCTGTAATTCTCTGACCGCTGACGCTGAGGAGCCGAGGAGAATGAGCCGCTCCGGCGAGCGGGCCCCGAAGCTGAGCTCAGGAGCGGTGTCCTGTCACTCAGTGAGCGCAGCTCCGGGGCCACTATCCGGGGAACACTTAGGACCATAGGCAGATTATAATGAGGGCAATCTGGGCTACCGCCCGGGGGGTCCATGGCCAAGCTTAAAGGATCCCTCACTTTACACACTTAACATCTTTTATCCATTGTTAAAAAGCGTCATAGATTTCAAGCTTTTTTCATAGTGTTTTTCACCCTTGAATTTGTTCCAGAAAATGAAGTATTGCTCCTGGAAAATTAATGTAATTACACATGTGTTGGTATAGATATGTTTATTTCATTTGTATGTAATGGAACAACACAAAAAAACAAACAAAAAAGGCAAATTGGACATAATTTCACACAAAACTCCCAAAATGGGCCAAACCAAAATGTTGGCACTTTTCCAAAGTTGTAGGTAAACAACTTTGTTTCAAGCATATGATGCTCATTCAAACTCACCTGTGGCAAGTAACAGGTTTGAGCAATATGAAATCATACCTGAAACCAGATAAAAAGGTGAGAAATTTACATATTCTTTGCATTGTATGACTGTGTGTGCCAAACTAAGCATGGAGAACACAAAGAGGAGAAGAGAACTGTCTGAGGAGTTGAGAACCAAAATTGTTGAAAAATATCAACAATCTCAAGGTTACAAATTAATCTCCAGAGATCTTGATGTTCCTTTGTCCATGGTGCGCAACATTATCAAGAAGTTTACAACCCATGGCACTGTAGCTAATCTCTCTGGATGTGGACAGCCGAGAAAAATTGATGAAAGGTTGCAACGCAGGATAGTCGAAATGGTGGATAAGCAACCCCAATCAAGTTCCAAAGATATTCAAGCTGTCCTGCATGCTCAGGGTGCATCAGTGTCAGCGTGAACTATATGTAGTCTTTTGAATGAAATGAATCACCATTGCAGGAGACCCAGGAGGACCCCACTGCTGACATAGATACATAAAAAAGCTAGACTACAATTTACCAATATGTGCGTGAGTAAGCCTAAATCCTTTTGGGAAATCATCTTGTGGACAGATGAAACCAAGATAGAGCTTTTTGGTGAAGCACATCATTCTACTGTTTACCAAAAATGGAATGAGGACTGCAAAGAAAAGAACACAGTACCTACAGTCATATATGGTGGAGGTTCAAAGATGTTTTGGGGTTGTTTTGTTGCCTCTGGCACTCATTGCTTTGACTGCGTGCAAAGCATCATGAAATCTGAAGATTACCAAAGGATTTTGGGTCACAATGTAGTGTCTATTGTCAGAAAGCTGGGTTTGCGTCCTAGGTCATGGGACTTCGAGCAGGACAATTACCCCAAACATATTTCAAGAAGCACCAAGAAATGGATGGGAACAAAGTGCTGGAGAGTTCTGAAGTGGCAGCAATGAGTCCGGATCTAAATCCTTTTGAACACCTGTGGATTTAGATCCGGACTCATTGCTTAGTCCGGATCTAAATTGCTCTTAAAATTGCTCTTGGGAGGAGACACACTTCACATATGGGAGACCTGGGACAGTTTGCAAAAGAAGAGTGGTCTACATACTTTTATATATGTATATATATATATGTATATATATACATATATATATATATATATATATATATGTATAATACTTGACACCTAATGGGAGCCAAAGGCCAAAGAAGGGGGCATTGTTCTAAGTAGGGGCCACAGAGGGAGACATTATTTTAATTGGGGTCCAAGGAGGGGGACATTATTTTAAATGGGGGCCCCAAGAGGGGACATTATTGTAAATTTTGTCTAAAAAGGGGGGCATCATACCATGGGAGCAAAAGGGGAACATTATGATAAATGGTGGCCAAAGAAGGGGACTTTATTCTAAATGAGGACCAAAAAGAGAGACATTGTACTACAGGGGGCCAAAGAGAGTTATATATAATAATATTTTTTATTTAATTTCTATATTTAGTAGAGACATGTACAAACTGAATAAGACAATACAGATTATCACATAATTCATGACATACTAAGAGGAGTGAAGGCCCTGCTAACAAGCTTACAGTCTATGAAGATATAGGAGTGACACAAAAGATAAAAAGGTGCTTGTCATGTATGGTCCGGCCATGATTATTATAAACAGGGGAATTCAAATACCATTACATGAACCAGTCATCAGCCAGAATCTGTATAAGTACAGATACAAGGAGCTGTAGAGTGCATGGAGGCTGTGGATACAGATGAGTGAAGGGACCAGATTCTGGAGAAAATTAAGGAAGGGAGAACAGGGCATAGTTAGATTAACCATATTCTGTGGGATAGTGCATTCCAGAGAACTGCTGCAGCACAAGAGAAGTCCTGAAGATGGGGGTAGAAGGTTTTGATTACAGAGGATGCTAGTCTTAGGTAGATAGTTGATTTTACATTTCTGGATTCTGTAGATTTGTGATTTGTATTAAACAAAAAAAAAACAACAACAACAATCCGAGGTGTCAGTGACGCGCCCCCTGGGCCAGTGCTGTAGGGGATACCCGGAGCCGGATCTCGATGGGGGTAGTAGTCCTTGTGGCGGTGACCCGGTCCGTGCCCAGGGTGTCAAACTAAGTGGCAGTCTATGGCAGTAGATGTTAACTTGATTGTCGACTACGCCACCCGTTGAGTGCGGCTTTGAAGCTGCCGCTGCAGAGCAGTCCACTGAGGCCGGTGGTATATGTGCAGCAGTGATGGTATAACCCCCAACGGGAGGGGTATGGCCTCAGGGCAGCAGGTGTAGATGATGGGGGTTGTGATGATGCAAAAAGAAGATTCAGAGTCAGGAGATGCAGTTCAGGGTTTTTACTTACTGGTGTTCTCTTGGTCACTCTGGCCTTGAGCGACCACCCGAGCCGTGCTGCGTCCACCAGGTCCTGGACTCGGCCAACCCCCAGACAATTCCGGAGCGTGGTCCTGAGCTCCTTTCTGACTCTCCCTTCCTCTGGCCGTTCCCACCAGGGATCCACTTTTGGCCGGCTCCCTCGGGTCTCTTGGTGGTCAAGCCTCCTCTGGGCTCCCTGACCCTATGCTCGGTGTGCCTTTCTAGTGGATTTGGTGAGGGTCGTGGCAGATCCTGCCCACGACCTCCGGTTCCTGGCTAAGGTTCGTTTTGGGCCTCCGCCAGCTTGGGACCCGGTACCCTTGTCCGCCAACCCTTCACCCTTCTGTCCTTATTCTGGGATCTTGGGGTTCCTTCTTGTTTCCTCTCTGGGTCCTTCTCACTCCTCTCTCTCTCTCTGCAGGCTCTGCTCTGGAGCTGAGCCCAGCCGGAGCCACAGCTCCCTGTCAGCCCTCCTGGCTGAGCTCCTCTGCTCTGCTCCTCAGGCTAAAAAGACCCTGTCCTAAGATGGTGCCCACCATATATACTCCCTCTATGTGTGAGCTCAGGTGACCAGCACCCAATGAGCTCCTAGCTTTACCCAGACTACTCCCCCTATCTGCCCCTACACTACTGGGATGTTCCACCCCCCTCCCACTCCAGCCAGGGACAGACACTGTCGTACCTGCACATAAACTGGTGGGAGTACCGTTGATCTGTCCCCCGGAAATGGGATGTATGTAGTGCATGCAGCCTACTGAGCTCAGTTCCACACTCCATCCTTACCCGGGAGTGGAATACCACACCTCTGGAGTGAGGTGCAATACCCCTGTAGCAGCCGAATCCTCAGGGTGCTACATCAGTATTCTTTAATGAGGACATAGCCCTCATGGTTTGTAATTCCAGTGTGTGATGATTAAATAAATGTTGTGATTAATGTGCAGTTTGGCCCACAAAATACAGATGGTATCACCAAGCATAGAAATAAACAGATGGAATCATCAGGCATAGAGATAAACAGAATGTAAATAAAGACAATACAGCTGTCCTTACCTGCAGTTGAAAGGTTGTATTGTCTTTATTTACATTCTGTTTATCTCTATGCCTGATGATTCCATCTGTTTATTTCTATGCTTGGTGATACCATCTGTATTTTGTGGGCCATGATTGACTTTGCCCTATATTGACACTTGTCTACCACTTGTGGGCTTTATGGCTTCTCTCTATATGACCTATTGACATATTTATAGATATATACTTTCATGGCATTTTGACTACATTTATCTATGCTGGATACTTTAAGGTATGTACTTGTTATCCAGTAATGCTTACTAGATGAATGAATTTTGGATACTGATCCTTTTACTTATTTATTTATTTAATTCTTCATGTATTTATCACTGGGTTCATTGATATGATCTCCTTTTGTAAGTCTTGTTAAACAGAATAAATGATTGACTACCCTTGTTACTAGCACTGCAGGCACCTTCATTGGTTCACTTCCCCTTTATGTGGGTTTTATAAATTTCTTTTAAATAATTCAATAAAAGTTCCAAATCTTTTTATCAAACTTGTGCATCTATACTTCTTTGACCTGATTGAGTGTTACTCCCATTCTAGTAGCCACAATAACAACGTACAACTGAAGCAATAAAAAAATGCCTTTATTAAAAATAAATATAAAAACATAACAAAAGTAATTTCTAAAAATACCCATTAAATACCATGGGAAACAATTGAACTCCACAACAATAAATAAAGCTCATAGGATATGATGAAGGAGTCTATATATCATCTGATGTCTATACACATAGTATAGCACCTGCAGTATACAGGATAATATATGACTGGTATATGGTATACAGTGATTACAGAAGTCAGATATCATATACAGGATAATATGTGACTGTTATCTATTGTATAATTCCCAAATTTAACAGAAAGGAAAAAGGGACAAATTATTTGGCTTGCATAGTAGCAGAGTGCTTTGTGGAAAATTAATGACCATGCCTCGAACCATTTATTTCTATACAGATAAATGTACAAGGATGACCTGCATCTTCTAAAGCAGCAGAAGCCAAGGCATCCCGAAACAACTGCTGGGGTATCGGCCTGGGGGACATCCGTATACATAGCTAGTGTGACTGTGGATTAATTGATCTGTGATATACTGCAGTAACTGCACCTTAATCACAACATTTATTTAATCATCACACACTGGAATTACAAACCATGAGGGCTATGTCCTCATTAAAGAATACTGACACCTCGGATTGTTGTTGTTTTTTTTTTTTGTTTAATACAAATCACAAATCTACAGAATCCAGAAATGTAAAATCAACTATCTACCTAAGACTAGCATCCTCTGTAATCAAAACCTTCTACCCCCATCTTCAGGACTTCTCTTGTGCTGCAGCAGTTCTCTGGAATGCACTATCCCACAGAATATGGTTAATCTAACTATGCCCTGTTCTCCCTTCCTTAATTTTCTCCAGAATCTGGTCCCTTCACTCATCTGTATCCACAGCCTCCATGCACTCTACAGCTCCTTGTATCTGTACTTATACAGATTCTGGCTGATGACTGGTTCATGTAATGGTATTTGAATTCCCCTGTTTATAATAATCATGGCCGGACCATACATGACAAGCACCTTTTTATCTTTTGTGTCACTCCTATATCTTCATAGACTGTAAGCTTGTTAGCAGGGCCTTCACTCCTCTTAGTATGTCATGAATTATGTGATAATCTGTATTGTCTTATTCAGTTTGTACATGTCTCTACTAAATATAGAAATTAAATAAAAAATATTATTATATATAACTCTCTTTGGCCCCCTGTAGTACAATGTCTCTCTTTTTGGTCCCCATTTAGAATAAAGTCCCCTTCTTTGGCCACCATTTATCATAATGTTCCCCTTTTGCTCCCATGGTATGATGCCCCCCTTTTTAGACAAAATTTACAATAATGTCCCCTCTTGGGGCCCCCATTTAAAATAATGTCCCCCTCCTTGGACCCCAATTAAAATAATGTCTCCCTCTGTGGCCCCTACTTAGGACAATGCCCCCTTCTTTGGCCTTTGGCTCCCATTAGGTGTCAAGTATTATACATATATATATATATATATATGTATGTATATATATATATATATATATATATATCTATCTATATATATAAAAGTATGTAGACCACTCTTCTTTTGCAAACTGTCCCAGGTCTCCCATATGTGAAGTGTGTCTCCTCCCAAGAGCAATTTTAAGAGCAATTTAGATCCGGACTAAGCAATGAGTCCGGATCTAAATCCACAGGTGTTCAAAAGGATTTAGATCCGGACTCATTGCTGCCACTTCAGAACTCTCCAGCACTTTGTTCCCATCCATTTCTTGGTGCTTCTTGAAATATGTTTGGGGTAATTGTCCTGCTCGAAGTCCCATGACCTAGGACGCAAACCCAGCTTTCTGACAATAGACACTACATTGTGACCCAAAATCCTTTGGTAATCTTCAGATTTCATGATGCTTTGCACGCAGTCAAAGCAATGAGTGCCAGAGGCAACAAAACAACCCCAAAACATCTTTGAACCTCCACCATATATGACTGTAGGTACTGTGTTCTTTTCTTTGCAGTCTTCATTCCATTTTTGGTAAACAGTAGAATGATGTGCTTCACCAAAAAGCTCTATCTTGGTTTCATCTGTCCACAAGATGATTTCCCAAAAGGATTTAGGCTTACTCACGCACATATTGGTAAATTGTAGTCTAGCTTTTTTATGTATCTATGTCAGCAGTGGGGTCCTCCTGGGTCTCCTGCCATGGTGATTCATTTCATTCAAAAGACTACATATAGTTCACGCTGACACTGATGCACCCTGAGCATGCAGGACAGCTTGAATATCTTTGGAACTTGATTGGGGTTGCTTATCCACCATTTGGACTATATTGCGTTGCAACTTTTCATCAATTTTTCTCGGCTGTCCACATCCAGAGAGATTAGCTACAGTGCCATGGGTTGTAAACTTCTTGATAATGTTGCGCACCATGGACAAAGGAACATCAAGATCTCTGGAGATTAATTTGTAACCTTGAGATTGTTGATATTTTTCAACAATTTTGGTTCTCAACTCCTCAGACAGTTCTCTTCTCCTCTTTGTGTTCTCCATGCTTAGTTTGGCACACACAGTCATACTGTTAGAACCTTGCTCTTAGGTTTTTTCCTTTGCTGGTCTCATGACCTCGTTGGCCTATTTAATCCTGCTCCGCCCTTCTGGCTTTGCTGGACTTCATTGTATAACTACTTTCTAGCTAGCCTGTGCTCTGTATCTAACTCTGTTAGTTTGCTTGGTCTACGGACCTCAGTGTTCTATATATTTTGTTTGTTTGTCTGTCTGCTACTATTTCTGTTAGGAGGTGTCCCATTTTCCTCCCAGTCCTTAGTACTTGTAGGGATTCCTTCCCCACATCTATAGGTCTCCGTACAGACTAGCTTAGGACTTTAGCAGGTCTGATCGCAGGATCAGGTTCCCTGTTACATCGTAGGGATTCAGCTGAGTTCTATCGTAGGGACAGATTTCCTCTCTTTCCTTAGCTCTGGTAGCAGAACATAACAGTAAGTCCAGCCTGCAAATTCTCTAAGGATAGATTTTTCTGTTCCATCATGGTGTCGGTTCAGGATTTGGCTCATCGCCTGCAGGGACTCTCTCTGGAGGTGACCGAGCTCCGTCAGCACGTGAGTAACTGTCCTGGAGCACATTTCTTGGAGCCTAAGGTATGTTTGCCGGATTTATTTTTTGGTGAACACCGAGAATTTTTTTCATTTAAAAATGCTTGCTTATTGTATTTTCGTTTGAGACCCAAGTCCTCTGGGGATGAATCCCAGCGCATAGGGTTCATAATGTCACTTTTGCGCAAAGAGCCTCAGGAGTGGGCCTTTTGTTTGCAACCTAGTGATACATGCTTCAGATCAGTGGATAGTTTTTTTTCTGCTTTGGGACTATTATATGATGATCCTGACCGTGTCGCATCAGCTGAGACTGAGTAAAGACGTTTGAGACAGGGATCAGGTAATGTGGAAAAATATTGTACTCATTTCCGTCGTTGGTCTACTCAAACAGGGTGGAACGATTCTGCTCTGAAAAGTCTATTTCTTGCTGGGCTCAATGAAAGGGTTAAAGACCTGCTAATTGCTTATCCTACACCTGAAGATTTGCAACAGGCTATGCAATTAGCTATACGGGTGGATAGGAGACTGCGTGCAAGGGTTAATGAGAACAAATCCTCTGCTATGTCAGTTTCTGGTTATGAGAATGTGTGTACTAACAGTGGTGAATCGATGGAGATTGGATCGGTGGCACCTCGCTCTCAAGAAAAAGACCGTCGATTTTCTGAAGGCTTGTGTTTCTATTGCGGAAAATCTGGTCATTTGATTAAAGGCTGTGAGCTTCGTATGAAGAAAGAAAAAAAAATGGTCAGTCATGCCCGTATTGCCTGTTTAAATTCCAAGGGTGTATTTTTAGCTGCTTCCACGATTGCTCAGGAAAAATTAATGGAATTTCGGGTGTTTGTTGATTGTGGATCTACTCTGAATGTAATTGATGGGGGATTCTTGGAAAGACTCAATTTAAAACCCGAACCTTTATCATCCCCCATTGCTGTGGTTTCTGTGGATGGTTCCCCTTTGAAGAATATTACTCTCAAGGTCTGTGAATTTCCTCTCACTATTAATGGTGTTCACCATGAGAAATTGGATTTGGTAGTTTTGAATAACTTGCCTTCTCCAGTAATATTGGGATTGCCCTGGTTAAAATTTCACAATCCTGTACTGGATTGGTCTACCAATGAAATTAAATCCTGGAGCCATAAATGTTATGACAAGTGTTGTAACGGGCGTATTGCAGCTTTGGATAGGGGAGAATTGCCTGTTCCTATTCAGGATTTTTGGAGAGTTTTTTCTGAGAAGGAATCGCAGGTTTTGCCTCCCCATAGAGACTATGATTGTTCTATTGAATTTGTCCCTGGAGCGACTCTTCCTAAAAGTCGTTTATTTAACCTTACTATTCCTGAGAGGAAGGCTTTGGATGAATATATACAGACAAGTTTGGCCGCCGGTCACATTAGGCCCTCTAAGTCTCCTGTGGCGGTTGGATTTTTTTTTGTAAAAAAAAAGGACGGCGGTTTACGTCCTTGTCTGGATTTTCGTGAGATTAACAAAATTACTGTACGCAATCCTTACCCACTGCCATTGATTCCTGATCTGTTTAACCAGTTAATGGGGGCCAAGTGGTTCTCTAAAATTGACCTTAAGGGGGCATACAATCTGTTGCGCATGAAGGAGGGTGACGAATGGAAGACTGCTTTTAACACTCCTGTGGGTCATTTTGAGAATCTGGTTATGCCTTTTGGTCTTACTAATGCTCCTGCATTTTTTCAGAATCTTATTAATGACATCCTTAGACCTTTGATCGGCAAAAATGTGGTTGTGTATTTGGATGACATTTTGATTTATTCGCCGGATCTGGAGTCTCATTGGCGGAGCGTACGTGAGGTATTACAATTGTTAATGGACAATTCGCTTTTTGCTAAGCTGGAGAAATGTGAGTTCGCTGTACAGAGAATTAGTTTTTTGGGTTACATTATCTCCAGCGAAGGTTTTGAGATGGACCCGGTTAAAGTTCAAGCTGTACAGGAATGGCCTAGGCCTATTGGTTTGAAATCGATACAGAGGTTTTTAGGTTTCGCCAATTATTACAGAAAATTCATAAAAAATTTTTCTAGTATTGTCAAACCTCTTACCGATCTCACCAGGAAAGGTGCTGATGCGGTTCAGTGGTCTTCTGAGGCCATTGAAGCTTTTGTGTATCTCAAGGAGAGGTTCACCTCTGCTCCCATCCTTATGCAGCCTGATGTGACTAAGCCGTTTTTGGTTGAGGTTGATGCTTCTTCGGTGGGGGTTGGCGCAGTATTGTCTCAGGATAACGGGGATGGATTACATCCCTGTGCCTTTTTTTCAACAAAAATTTTCGGAGACTGAACTGAATTACGATATTGGTAATCGGGAATTATTGGCTATTAAACTCGCATTTGAACACTGGCGCCACTTCTTGGAAGGTGCGGAATTTCCCGTTCAGGTTCTTACGGATCATAAAAATCTGATATATCTTGATGCTGCCAAGCGCCTGAATGCCCGTCAGGCTAGGTGGGCACTGTTTTTCTCGCGGTTTAATTTCTCCGTTACTTACATCCCTGGTACTAAGAATGTTAAGGCGGATGCCTTGTCTCGCAGTTTTTCTCCCATAGTCGGTGCTGAGAAAGAGGAGAACATTTTACAAGAAGGTGTTGTGATAGCTGCTTTGGACTCCGTTTTGGAAGATGAGATTCTTAAAGCACAGGAGAATGCCCCATCTAACACTCCTCATGGGAGGTTGTTTGTGCCTGGGACCTTTATTAGAGATTTGTTTGTTGAGTGTCACGAATCTCGGTTGGCAGGTCATCCCGGAATCTCTGAGACCAAGAGACTGGTGGGTCGCAGTTTTTGGTGGCCTGGATGGCAGAAGGAAGTCATTAAGTGGGTGCGTCAATGTACTATATGTGCTAGATCTAAGTCCTCACATACTCCTGCTGCGGGGTTGCTTTGTCCTTTGGAGGTTCCCAGTGCTCCTTGGACACATTTGGCTATGGACTTTATAACTGACCTTCCCCCCTCTGAGGGTTTTACTGTCATCTGGGTGGTCGTGGACCGTTTTAGCAAGATGTGTCACTTGGTTCCCTTCGTCAAACTGCCCTGCGCTAAAACTCTCGCTAAGGCCTTTGTCAAGGAAATTGTCAGACTTCATGGCGTTCCTACTGACATTGTTTCTGATAGGGGTCCTCAGTTCGTGGCTCGTTTTTGGCGTGCCTTTTGTGACAGGTTGGGAGTTCGTCTGTCGTTCTCGTCCGGATATCATCCTGAATCTAATGGCCAGACAGAAAGGAAAAACCAGGATGTTGAGCAGTTCTTGCGTTGTTTTGTGGCAGACAATCAAGAGGGGTGGTCTGAGTTTCTGCCACTTGCTGAATTTGCTCTGAACAATCATACATCTTCTTCTGCTGGTTGTTCGCCTTTTTTTTGTTGTTCTGGGAGACATCCGTCGTTTGGGTGGTTCTCCAAGTTGGGATCTGCCGTGCCTGAGGAGGAGAATTTTTCCGTTGATTTGGAGAGAGTTTGGACGGATGTGCGTGGTAATCTTCAGGAGGCCAACAGAAAATCTAAAGACTACTTTGATAGGAAACGACAGGAGGTTTTGTTTACTGTTGGTGACATGGTTTGGTTGTCCTCTAGGAATCTGCGGTTGAGGATTCCTTCTAAGAAATTGGGTCCCAAGTTTGTAGGGCCCTTTAAGGTGCTTCAGGTTGTCAACCAATCTGCTGTTAGGTTGGAGGTTCCTACCTCCTGGAGAATTAATCCGGTATTTCATGTCTCTCTGTTAAAAAAAGCTGTTGTGTCGGATGGTGACGCCTCTGCCTCTGTTCCTCCGGTGGTGGAGGACGGGGAATATGAAATTTCTCGCATCCTTAACTCTAGACGGTATAGAGGTAGTTTGCAGTATCTGGTGGCCTGGAAAGGTTTCGGACCCGAGGATAACTCTTGGGTGAGGTCAGATGATGTTTCCGCGTCCAGACTTATCAGAGCGTTTCACAGGAGATTTCCTGATAAGCCTGGTCCTAGGGGATCCGGAGGATCCTCTTAGAAGGGGGGGTACTGTTAGAACCTTGCTCTTAGGTTTTTTCCTTTGCTGGTCTCATGACCTCGTTGGCCTATTTAATCCTGCTCCGCCCTTCTGGCTTTGCTGGACTTCATTGTATAACTACTTTCTAGCTAGCCTGTGCTCTGTATCTAACTCTGTTAGTTTGCTTGGTCTACGGACCTCAGTGTTCTATATATTTTGTTTGTTTGTCTGTCTGCTACTATTTCTGTTAAGAGGTGTCCCATTTTCCTCCCAGTCCTTAGTACTTGTAGGGATTCCTTCCCCACATCTATAGGTCTCTGTACAGACTAGCTTAGGACTTTAGCAGGTCTGATCGCAGGATCAGGTTCCCTGTTACATCGTAGGGATTCAGCTGAGTTCTATCGTAGGGACAGATTTCCTCTCTTTCCTTAGCTCTGGTAGCAGAACATAACACATACAATGCAAAGAATATGTAAATTTCTCACCTTTTTATCTGGCTTCAGGTATGATTTCATATTGCTCAAACCTGTTACTTGCCACAGGTGAGTTTGAATGAGCATCATATGCTTGAAACAAAGTTGTTTACCTACAACTTTGGAAAAGTGCCAACATTTTGGTTTGGCCCATTTTGGGAGTTTTGTGTGAAATTATGTCCAATTTGCCTTTTTTGTTTGTTTTTTTGTGTTGTTCCATTACATACAAATGAAATAAACATATCTATACCAACACATGTGTAATTACATTAATTTTCCAGGAGCAATACTTCATTTTCTGGAACAAATTCAAGGGTGAAAAACACTATGAAAAAAGCTTGAAATCTATGATGCTTTTTAACAATGGATAAAAGATGTTAAGTGTGTAAAGTGAGGGATCCTTTAAGCTTGGCCATGGACCCCCCGGGGCTCCCCGGAGCCCCGGGGCCCCGGGCGGTAGCCCAGATTGCCCTCATTATAATCTGCCTATGGTCCTAAGTGTTCCCCGGATAGTGGCCCCGGAGCTGCGCTCACTGAGTGACAGGACACCGCTCCTGAGCTCAGCTTCGGGGCCCGCTCGCCGGAGCGGCTCATTCTCCTCGGCTCCTCAGCGTCAGCGGTCAGAGAATTACAGCTAGGGACACATAGGACATGTGAGTATAAGGATTTTATTATTTTCTTCTTATTTTACAATGGATCCCACTGATTCTGAGATTGTGTTTAGTGACATATTGTACTTTATGATAGTGGTAACCAATTTTGATGCGACAATTTGGTGAAAATTTTGATAATTTTGCAATTTTCAAACTTTTAATTCCAGAGAGTTATGTCACACAAAATAGTTAATAAATAACATTTCTCATATGTTTACTTTACATCAGCACAATTTTTAAAACATTTTTTTTGTTAGGAAGTTAGAAGGTTTAAAAGTTGACCAGCGATTTCTAATTTTTCCAACAAAATTTACAAAACCATTTTTTTAGGGACCACATCACATTTGAAGTGACTTTGAGGGGCCTTTATGACAGAAAATACCCAAAAGGAACTAAAGCAATGTGGAAAGAAAAATGAACATTTTACTTTTTTTCACAAAAATTTTACTATAGCCCCAATTTTTTTATTTTCACAAGGGTAACAAGATAAAATGAACCACAAAATTTGTTGTGTAATTTCTACTGAGCATGTTGATACCCCATATGTGGGGGAAAACTATTGTTTGGGCACATGACAGGGCTCGGAAGGGAAGGAGCACCGTTTCGACTTTTTGAATGCAAAAAAGACTGAATGCCATATCACCATATTAAAATGAATGCCGTAATGCCATTATGAAAACAAAATGCCATATGAAAAAAGTGGATGCCATATCACATTTGGAGAGCCCCTGACATGCGAAAACAGCAGAAACCCCCCACAAGTGATAGCGTGACGTCTCTTACTCGAAAAAGCCCTTTTCTTTACCCTGGGAGATGGGGGACTCGGAGTCGGGTCCTGTGATGGAGAGATGGGGTGCAGCCGTGGCCCGGACCCGACCCGTGCTCAGGGCCGTCACATTAAAAGAGATGGTGTGGGCTTATCCGGGTTGAGTGGCTGATTTACGACTACGCCACCTGTGGCACCTGGTGAAGGCCACCAGCGCCGCTGCAGTCCGCTGAGGCATAGTGTTACGGCGACCAGAGTTATTACTACTCCCCACAGGCGGAGCAAGGCCTCAGGGCAGAGGGACAGGAAGGATGGAGGGGGTAGTAGTGGAGGAAGAACGGATGCCACGTCGCGCGGTGTAGCGCAGAATAAACAGTCCGGAGGCCATAGGGGTGAACTTCCAAGGCTTTACTCACATTAGAGATGGCAGAAGGAAGGCGACTCCCTGATCCCCACGGAGTCCTGCAGTCACCAGGGATGGGGGTCCGACAACCTCCGAGCAAGTCCAGCATTCAATCGGGACCCCGCACCAGAGTGTTCCTGAACTACAGACCGTATCCTCTCCTGTCTGTGTGTGTAGATAGGCCGGGTCTCCCTCTGAACTCCTCTCAGAACAAGGGCACGGGTGGCAGCTCCGCTCCTTCCGATACCCGATGGGATCCTCTGGGCCTACCAGGCTTTACCAACCAGGACATGGAGAAGCAAGGTCGGGTGTCGGGGCCGGTACCCCTCTTGCAGCCGGACTCCCTCTGAATATATCAGATGGTGAGGACAGGTGGCGTACACTGCTCCGTCTGCATCCTCCCCGGGATCCATTAGCTGTGGAGCCACACTCTTAAGCTCCGGGCCTTCTTGGTCGTGGTCCTTGACAGGGTTGAGACATTCCTCGTCTGCAACCTGCCCCCCGTCCCAAGGCTGGGGTATGAGGGCTGTGTCTCCATCCACTGCAGGTCCACACAGGATCCACGTTCAGGGTGGGAGATCACAATACCTCACAGTAATTAACAGCACAAAGACCAAAACCAAAGATGGCTTTTTATTAAATATGAAATTTAAAGTGTCACTAAATTGTAAGTCCTCAACCCTCACCCACTAACTGGTTCCCCTCACTCTTGGTTCCCCAGTCTCCCTGTAACCAGGAGGGCAGCACCTGGTGCATACTAGCCCCCCTGGTGGAGAAATGTGGTGTTGGATGCAAAGGTTGGGTCCCGACCATCACGCTGTTCTTACCTCGGAGGAGGAACACTACACTCCATTACAGAAGTGCAGCATCCCTGTGGCAGTCGAACCTTCAGGGGCGCCACAGTTCTACAGTGGGATGTGCTACATAATGAAGTTTCTCTTAAGGGGCACTTGGAAGATGTCCTTATCACCCCGGTCAGTAAAATCTTTATAGTGGTGGCAGGATGAGCCTAACCTATCTCGAGGGGTTCCCTGGGTACTTAGGGTCACTAGAACAATTACCACAGATGCGAGTCCGAGAGGGTGGGGAGCCCATCTGGGAGATATGGTAGCCCAGGGGACCTGGTCAGATATTGAAAAGGGTCTCTCCTCCAATTCAAAAGAACTTCTGGCGGTAGACAAGGCGGTGAATAATTTCTTACCTTTCCTTCAGGGCCAGAATGTAAAGATCCTCTTGGATAATCTAGTTGCGGTAGCATATGTGAACCACCAGGGGGATACATGGTCAAGATCGCTGATGAGAGTGACAGATCATCTCTTCCAGATTACAGAAAGTCACCTCCTTTCCCTGATGGCCCTCCATATAATGGAAAAAGAAAACATGAGAGCAGATTTCCTAAGCTGCTATCCTCTGATGCAAGGGGAATGGGAACTAAATCAAGGAATTTTTACCCAAATAGCCGAAGATGGGGGGGCCTCCGGTCAGGTAGATCCGTTTGCCACAAAACTAAATCGGAAGACAAAGATCTTGTGTTCCCTAAATCCTCTAGCTGTGGACGCTTTCCTGATACGTTGATATTTCAGCCTGGCGTATGACTCCTCCCCCCCTGGTTGGCTGTTCTTCTCATGGTAATAAGAAAGATCAGGGAGGAGAAGGCCAGGGTTCTGCTGATCGCACCCTTTTGGCCCAGGAGGCCCTGGTTCTCATGCCTGAGGAACATGTCCATCTCTGATCCTTGGGTTCTTCCAGAGATTCCATATCTCCTTCTCCGGGGTCTGATATTCCATCCTCAAGCAACTGGCCTCCACTTGACGGTGTGGAACTTGAAAGGACACTGCCAAATCAGAAAGGTTTTTCCAAAGGTCTAGTAACCATCCTGCACAGCAGAAAACCTGTTACAACCCAGATTTATGCCACAAGTTGGAGAAAGTTTTTGTCTTTCTCTGGTTCTGGGGTTGATGGGGAAGGGGTGCCAATAGGACAAATCTTTGGAGTTTTTACAAAAAGGTCTTGAACTAGGGTTATCCACCAGCACCCTTAAAGTACAGATTTCTGCCTTGGGTGCCCTATATAGCTGTGATGTAGCTTGTAGCTACTGGGTTTCTCGGTTCATTAAGGCAGCTTTTAGATCTAGACTCATTATTAAAAGCAGCTTGGTTCCCTGGGATTTAAATTTGGTTCTAAAGGCCTTGACTAGCTCGCCGTTTGAGCTAATAGTCAGCAACCCTTAAATCCCTCTCTCTTAAGACCGCTTTAATATCTTTAACCTCGGCCAGGAGCATTAGTGACATCCAGACCCTGTCTATGGCCTCGCCGTTTACTCAAATTCTGGATGATAGGCAGGATCTGGTCTAAAAATCACTCTCTCTCCCTAAGGTAGCTACTCGTTTCCACAGACTTCAGGAAGTCCTCCTACCCTCCTTTTGTCCACATCCTAGTAACCAGAAAGAGGTGGAGTTACATACGTTAGAAGTGAGGAGATGTGTGGTTAGGTACCATTCAGTTACCAAAAGCTTTAGGAAAGATAACTCGTTGTTTATATCCTACCAAGGGGCTAGGAACGGTCTAAGGTCACGAAGTCCACCATAGCTAGATGGAATTAGGAGGCCATTTCTCTATCATATACAGTATAGACCAAAAGTTTGGACACACCTTCGCATTTAAAGATTTTTCTGTATTTTCTTGACTATGGAAATTGTACATTCACACTGAAGGCATCAAAACTATGAATTAACACATGTGGAATTATATATTTAACAAAAAAGTGTGAAACAACTGGGTTCAGGTCTGGTGACTGTGAAGGCCAGGTTATCTGGCGTAGCACCCCATCACTCTCCTTCTTGGTCAAATAGCCCTTACACAGCCTGGAGGTGTGTTTGGGGTCATTGTCCTGTTGAAAAATAAATGATGGTCCAACTAAACGCAAACCAGATGGAATAGCATGCCGCTGCAAGATGCTGTGGTAGCCATGCTGGTTCAGTATGCCTTCAATTTTGAATAAATCCCCAACCGTGTCACCAGCAAAGCACCCCCACACCATCACACGTCCTCCTCCATGCTTCACGGTGGGAACCAGGCATGTAGAGTCCATCCGTTCACCTTTTCTGCGTCGCACAAAGACACGGTGGTTGGAACCAAAGATCTCAAATTTGGACTCATCAGACCAAAGCACAGATTTCCACTGGTCTAATGTCCATTCCTTGTGTTCTTTAGCCCAAACAAGTCTCTTCTGCTTGTTGCCCGTCCTTAGCAGTGGTTTCCTAGCAGCTATTTTACCATGAAGGCCTGCTGCACAAAGTCTCCTCTTAACAGTTGTTGAAGAGATGTGTCTGCTGCTAGAACTCTGTGTGGCATTGAACTGGTCTCTAATCTGAGCTGCTGTTAAACTGCGATTTCTGAAGCTGGTGACTCGGATAAACTTATCCTCAGAAGCAGAGGTGACTCTTGGTCTTCCTTTCATGGGGCGGTCCTCATGTGAGCCAGTTTCTTTGTAGCGCTTGATGGTTTTTGCAACTGCACTTGGGGACACTTTCAAAGTTTTCCCAATTTTTCGGACTGACTGACCTTCATTTCTTAAAGTAATGATGGCCACTCGTTTTTCTTTACTTAGCTGCTTTTTTCTTGCCATAATACAAATTCTAACAGTCTGTTCAGTAGGACTATCAGCTGTGTATCCACCAGACTTCTGCACAACACAACTGATGGTCCCAACCCCATTTATAAGGCAAGAAATCCCACATATTAAACCTGACAAGGCATACCTGTGAAGTGAAAACAATTTCCGGTGACTACCTCTTGAAGCTCATCAAGAGAATGCTAAGAGTGTGCAAAGCAGTCATCAAAGCAAAAGGTGGCTACTTTGAAGAACCTAGAATATAAGACATATTTTCAGCTGTTTCACACTTTTTTGTTAAGTATATAATTCCACATGTGTTAATTCATAGTTTTGATGTCTTCAGTGTGAATGTACAATTTTCATAGTCATGAAAATACAGAAGAATCTTTAAATGAGAAGATGTGTCCAAACTTTTGGTCTGTACATCTAGCGGCGAGGAAGTGCCAGAAGGGCTGAAGGCTCATTCCACCCCTCCCCTCCTGGGCTGAGAAGACAGGTGTCTCGATAGAAGACATATTTAAGGCTGCTACCTGGTCCTGTCCCTCTACATTCCATAGACACGATAGGTTAGATATGGGTGTATCGGCTGACCTCACCTTTGGGAGAAGAGTGTTCCAGGCTGTGGTCCTTCAATAGATTACTTCATCTCTGTAATTCTCTCGTGGTGCTGTCATGGTCGACCGATAAAATCTTAAATTACATACCGGTAATGGAATTTTTCGGAGACCATGACAGCACCCTTATATTTCCTCCTTTCACGTTTGTGGGAACACTCCCCTTTTATTAATTATAATATCACACTCAATAGGTGTCGTCTGGTATGGCAATTTTGTGATTGTTTGCTGTGCTTATTAACCTGGCAGTCCTCTCAATGCTCTGTAATCCCAACTGAGGCGGGAGAGAGGTGGCGCCCTTTTAAGCCTGTAGGTTTCCTCTCCTTGGTGGGCGGATCCCCTCTCTCGTGGTGCTGTCTCTGAAAAATCCCGTTACCGGTAAGTAACTTACGACTATACATTTGATGGAGCAATCAAAAAGTTGTACCCCAAAATGGTATTAAAAACGGTCTTAGAAAATTGAAACACAAGCCAAACAATTTGTTTGCAAAGTTTAGAATTTTTTAAAAGCAGTAAAATGTTTTCGTTTTCTTCTGCACCATTTCACTTTATTTGGAATTCATTGCCCTTTTTTTTCTATATGTTGCACAGTAAAGTGAATGGCGTCTTTCAAAAATGCTGTAATTTTGTCCCACAAAGTACACCTCAACCCTGCTGTATTGAATAGTGTCTGTGTTATTCACTATGTGATATGTGTTTTTTTATTGTATACTAATGTATAGTGACTAGTGATGATTGAGCGTGTTCTATGAACCCATTCAGCGAGCACGCTAACAGCCGTGACACTTGCAGGCACGGCGACCTTAAAAGAAATGCCGAGCATGCCAAAATACTCGGCGAGCACCTGAGCGTGCTCGCCGAAGGGGTTGATAGAACACGCTCGATCATCACTAATAGTGACCAGATGCCTCTAAGGAATCTTTTTTGGCCTCTGTTTTACTGGTGCTTGAAGTGCAAATTTTTGTAGCTCTAATTATTAAGTAATATGCAACTATGTGAACTGCAATTGCCAATTACCAATTTAAGGGTATCCATCAGATATACCCCTCCCTCCAATTCCCATTCATGACCATGCAGGATTTGGAAAGCTAAATCCATAGACACCTCTATATCTTTTATCTGTTGCTGCATTTCTGAGTGCTCTGGGTGTAACGGAGCACTAACCAAGCCTCAGCCTTCCAAGGTTGCTTCCCTGCCCAGCACCAGCCTCTTTATCTTGATTGATAGCTCACTGTCAGTTTTTTGGGACGTCAGGCACCAAGCAAGGAAAATCAGTGAGCTAGACACTAGCACTGGGAACTTTCCCTCCGTACATAAACAAAACATAAACCAAAAAAAAAGCAATTTGGCACGTTACTTAATTTATGTAGATTTATAGAATGAAATGTTGGATTTCGTACGAGCTCGATCCTTGTTTTTCACAGAGCTCATATCTATTATAGTCTAGGGCTGTTCACATATTTCTGTGGACCGCGTATTTTTCACCGAAACACGTTGACCTGTCGGACTTTGATCCAAATCAAAGTTTAGAGCTTCTCGGATGCAAAACAAAGCTGATGAAAGTCTGAATGAGGCCTTACTCTATTATTTATTTTTTAAGCAGCGTTCATTCCAGGCTGCTGTACACATGAAGAGGGTTTACACACCTAAAATACATATATAAAACACAGAAACAAGCTACCATTGACAGACTAGTATGGAGGGAGACACTGCCACTACGATCTAACAGTGTGGATTCTGGTGTCTCGCTCCTTCCCTCAGGTTGTATGCCAAAAGACTCCTCCAATAAGCAAGTTCTGGACAAGCTGCAGGTGGAGAGGGAGTGCGGGATTATGGTGAAGGCCCTGACTGCGTCTCTGTTTTACACTTACGAGGGAAAGAAGTATCTCCTGAACCTGATCAACACTCCGGTGAGTGTGACGTTTCTTCTTGATTTGTTTCTCTGTGGTCTTGTTGCGGATGTTCAACTGGTCACGGCGGTCGCGTGACCTGTCACATAACTAAATGATGTCATGGAAGGTCCTTTCACTCCACCGCAAGCCATACAAGAGATCGGACGCAGTGGAGAAAAGACCGGGGGCCATCAGAAGGTAAGTATAATGTTATTTTCTCCAATCCCCTCCATGACAGCACACCTGGAGGTAGCCTCCCCATCCTAATTAGGGACAGGAAAACAAGAGGTTAAATAGCCCCTTCCCGCTACAATCCCCAGTGTTTTCCTGTCCCTATGGGATGAAGAGGTTACCTGGGGTGCCTGCAGCCGGCAAGCAGGGCCCTATTAAATTTACCTGCCGGGCTGCAGCTCTCCTTGAGAGCGGGACCCCCCACACACACACTCGCCTGCGTGTAAAGCCGAGTAGGGTTTTGGGGGCTGGGGGCCTCCTGTAGCTCCCCGGCCGGAGTCTCCTCTGTCCTCCATGGCGGCGTGCCGGAAGTCAGGCTTTTGGCCAGCGGGACGTCACTTCTGGTGCGTTCCACCGTGGAACGCTTGGGGCCGCGGCGGGAAATTCAAAAGGAGAAGCCGCGGTTTGCCCTGAAAATGAGGATCCTTCACCAGATAGGTGAAAATTTGGCACTGGATCTCGGTCTCCCCTATAAAAGACCCAGATGAGAAGACTCCATTAAGGTAGGACAGAATATTCTGCTACTATGGAGGGTGCTGTTCCAAAGCCTGCGTCTGCAGAGCCCAGCGCTAACCCGGCCCCAGTAAGTACTAGGTCCTAGGTTATTCCCCACTCTCTTTTGAGCAGGATCCTAAATATATTTTAAATCTCCCCTTTTTTTATTTTTAATTTAGGGAGACAAGGATCCGGCACCGACAGTGGGAAAAAGCACTACAGTTCGCAAATGTGCCATCTGTATAAAAAGCTGGCTTCAGGGCATAAGAAACCCCTATGCTGGAAATGCACTGACAACATTGTGAAGGAAGAACAGCCTTCCCTTATGGAAGAAGTCAGGGGAATGGTTCGGCAGGAAATACAATCTTCCCTAGCCTCCTTCTCACAAGCCAGAGCTGAAGGTCCATCTCCCCCCAAAAGGAAAAAATATACGGTTAGGGAGACCTCTGATTCAGAATTAGGGTCTATGGAGGAACCGGAAGAAGGGGTCCTAAGTGAAGATCATGAGGAAGATAGGAAATATTACTTTTCGTCTGAGAATATGGAGGAATTGTTGTCGCAGGTGAGAGACACGATGCAGGTGGAAGAGGAGAAGGAAACCCGTACAGTTCAGGATGAAATGTTTGGCGGTCTGAAATCCAAGAAGAAGGTAGTGTTCCCTGTGCATGACAACATTTGGAGTCTTATTTTGGATGAATGGGAGTCACCTGAGAAAAGGCTTAGTATGGCAGGAGAAATGAAGGATAGATTCCCTCTAGATGAAAAGGCGGCTAAGCTATGGATGGAAGTCCCGAAGGTTGATGTACAGGTGGCAAGGGTTGCGAAGAAAACAACCCTTCCCTTTGAAGACTCGTCACAGCTCAAAAATCCTATGGATAGGAAGATGGACAGCCTTCTAAGGAAGGCATGGGAAACATCGGCGGCTTCACTGAAGACTAATATCGCTTCAACTTGTGTAGCTCGTTCCATGTTCCTCTGGCTCCAACAACTAGAGGAACTTCTCTGGAAAGGTACCACTCAAGAGGACCTCCTAGCATCTCTTCCTTTTCTGCAGAAGGCCACTGGATTCCTAGCGGATGCCTTGGCGGAGTCGGTCAAGATTGCGGCAAGATCGGCAGCATTATCAAATTCTATGAGAAGAGCTCTGTGGTTGAAGATGTGGAGTGGGGACAACGCATCAAAATCTAAGCTTTGTTCCATTCCATTTAAAGGAGAGTATATGTTTGGGGCGGTGCTAGACGAGTTGTTGGAGAAAGCATCCGACAAGAAGAAGTCTCTGCCAGAGCCAAAGAATCCAAAAAGTTTCAGAAAGAGACCATTTCTTCTCCCTCAACAACAACAGCAGCAAGCATTTCAGTACAGAGGCAAGGGTAAAACTGGTCGCTGGAGTTACACAAAAGGGGGAAGAGGTAGGAATATCTTTCAAGGTTCTAGGCAGGACAGACAATGACGCCAAGAAGGTAGGAGGCAGAATTGCGAGCTTCCTTCCTCAATGGCAGCTTATTGATTGGAAAAGGATTTGTCGTGGCAACAGTAGACCAGCCAGAGGCTTACTACCACGTGCCAATTCATCAGGATTACAGAAAATTTCTCAGATTTGCTGTAACTCAGAACCGAGAGGTACTTCATTTTCAATTCAATGTACTCCCCTTCGGCATTTCGTCAGCACCCCGCCTGTTTACAAAGATCATGGCAGAGGTAGTAGGTTTATCTAAGGAAACTGAATATCTGCATCGTCCCATATTTAGACAATTTTTTGGTGATGGTTCCCTCGGTTTCAAGTTTGGAAAGAGACCTCCAGATGACCCTCCAGATCCTGGAATCCTTGGGATGGTTGATAAACTACCAAAAGTCAGATCTGATTCCCTCCACCAGGAAGACCTCCTTGGGAATTCTCCTGGATTCTCAGCAACAAGCCTCTTTTCTGCCAAAAGAGAAGCAGATTCAGTTGAGGTCGAAAGTTTATGCACTAAAGAACCAGAGAGGAGTGTCATTAAGATTCGCCATGTCCGTCCTCGGGTCCATGACCTCATTTATTTAGGCGGTACCTTGGGCTCAAGCGCATTCAAGGGTCCTTCAAAACTACATCCTTTCCTGTTGGGACAGATCTCCAAGTTCCCTCTCCAACAGAATTCATCTGCCAGAGAAGGTGAAAGCATCTTTAAATTGGTGGCTCTGTCCAGGAAATCTGGAGAAAAGTTCAGCATGGATTCAACTTCCCTTGTTATCCGTCAAAACAGACGCAAGCAAAAGAGGATGGGGAGCAGTAGTCTCCCACGTGGCCTTCCAAGGGGTCTGGTCGCAAGAAATAGCAGAGCAGTACTCAAACTTAAGAGAAATGAAAGTGGTGGAAGAAACCCTATGGGCAGCCACTACTGTGCTTCAGGGGTCGAATGTCAGAGTCTACTCGGACAATATGACAACTATAGCCCACTTGAGACATCAGGGAAGTACAAGAAACAGGAGGTTACAGATGATCTCCGAAAGGATCTTCCACTGGGCGGAGCATAATCTACTATCCTTATCGGCTCTGCATCTGAGGGGCTCCGACAACTATCATGCAGATCTTCTGAGCAGAAAATACATTCATCCAGGGGAGTGGAGCATGAACTCGAAGATATTTCAGATGATTGTTCAAAAGTGGGAATACCCAGATGTGGACCTGTTTGCGAACCAGGAAAACGCAAAAGTAAGAGCCTTTTTCTCTTTGAAACCCGAGGATTCAGCAACAGGGATAGATGCATTCGCTCACCCTTGGAAAGTTGGGCTCGCTAATGCTTTTCCCCTGATTCTGTTAATACCAAGGACTTTACAAAAAATCAGGTCGGAAGGGCTCAAGACTATCCTAATAGCTCCAATGTGGCCAAAAAGAGCATGGTTCGGAACATTGAGCAGTCTAAGAATGGATGATCCATTGATGCTTCCTTGAATCCACGATCTGCTGCATTAGGGCCAGATTTTCCATCCGGCCCCTCAGAATTTGGCTCTAGCAGCTTGGCTTCTGAGACCACCCTCTGAAAAGCCAGAGGCTTCTCAGTACAGGTGATCCAAATGTGGCGCCCTGCTGTGCATTGGTGCCACAGAACCCAGAAGGGTGCATGGATGGATTTCTCCACAAGAGGCCCTCACTAGATACAAACACCTCTACCTTCCAACTCATACCAGCAGAGGGAGCCCAGATAGGGATATATATAGGGAAGGTGGAGCCAGGCAGCTCAGTTGATTAGTGAGTGCTCAGAGTCAGAGCAGAGCAGGCAGGCTGAGAGAGAGCCTGAGAGCGTGCCGACACTCAGATAGCGGTGAAGACGCAGCACGTCAGCTGCCTAGTAGTGAGGGCCCCGAGTGTGGCCGACGGCAAGGAGAAAAAGGGGAGTGAAACCAAGGGGGCAGAGGAGCACAATAAGCTCACCCCATTATATCTACCGGACACCGGATCCGCGCCTACAGGGACCCTTTACACCCAGTGGGGATAACCGGAATCCCAGGAGGACTACAAGTCCCTGACAAACCTGAAGGCTAGACACACACAGGATCAGGAACCACGAAGGCCCCGACGTCCAGGGAAAGTGGTTACCAACCAGAGGTCCTATTTCTGAGCATCTGGTGAAGTAAAAGCAGGACACATAAGCTAGGCCCAGTTGCAGGCTGGCCAGGAGCATACCTAGGGACAGACACGGATCAGGAGGCCCTATACCTGCTCCCTGGGGAGAAGTCCAAAAGTGCGCCCTTCATCTGGAGTACCCTGGACCGTACCTAACAGCTGTACCAGTAAAGGAAATGAAGCAAATCCCCTGTCTCTGTACGTTACTCCTGCTGTGCCATCGCTTTCCCTGCACCACAATGCTCAGCGCAACCTGCATCATTTATACTGCCCTGAGGCCTGCTCCACCTGTGGGGAGCCGTTCCATCTCAAGCTGTCCTGACATCTGCCTCAGAGGACTGTTGCAGCGCTGGTGATCCTCACCAGACACCACAGGTGGCGTCACAACAAATTCCCTACAAATAATTCCTTTTGGCACTGACCGCCCTGGGCCAGCCACCGCGATAATCCCCGCAGGCAGTCTTAGGCCCGGCTGCCGGGTGCCCCGCGACACCCCTGGGGGCGAGTCACATACACTGCAGAAAAGCAGAAAACCAGTCACAATTTCCATCTATGGAAAAATCTAGAAAGCTTTCAAGCTATGGTATGAGCCTCGTCCATTAGATCCCTTTCGGCCTGACGTGGCCAGAATCTTGGATTTCCTACAGAACGGTCTGTCTAAAGGATTAAGACCAAGCACGCTGAAGGCCCAAGTCTCGCCTTTAAGTTCCTATTTTGATGCTGATTTGGCCCAAAACAGATGGATTAAGAGGTTCATGATAGCTGCTTCTTGGATTAATCCAACAAGAGCTAAAATAGTTCCACCTTGGGATCTCAACGTAGTTCTTAGAGGCCTAACTATGCATCCTTTCGAGCCAATAGCCGAGGCACACATAGACAAATTGTCTTGGAAAGCGGCATTGCTTATAGCTCTGACTACAGCCAGAAGAGTGAGTGAAATCCAAGCCCTGTCTATCAGAGAGACTTATTGTCGTATTTTGGAGGACAGGATCATCCTCCAGTTGGATCCTTCTTTTCTACCTAAAGTGTCGTCTAATTTTCATATGTCTCAGCCAATAATTCTTCCGTCATTCTGTCAAAATCCATCAAATAGCAAGGAAGAAGAATTCCACGCGTTGGATGTAAGAAGGACTATAATCCGCTATTTGAGGCAGACTGAAACCTGGAGGAAGGATCAGAACCTATTTGTCCAATATGGAAGCCCCAATAAAGGAAAGAAAATTGCAAAAATATGCTAGCAAATTGGATTAAGAAAGCAATTTGTGAAACATACATAGTTCAAGATTTGCCTCCTCTGAAATCTTTGAAAGCTCTTTCTACTAGAGCTATGTCGGTCTCCTGGGCGGAAAAAGCTAGTGCATCCATTGAGCAGATTTGCAGGGCAGCTACATGGTCGTCTGTCCATACCTTTGCTAAACATTATAGACTAGATGTAATATCTAATAGAGACTTAGCATTTGGAAGGAAAGTCCTTCAGGCTGTTGTCGCTCCCTAAAATTCATTCTTTGGTATTACTCCAGGTGTGCTGTCATGGAGGGGATTGGAGAAAATAGAATTAGACTTACCAGTAATTCGGTTTCTAAGACCCTCCACAACAGCATGGGTAGTTCCCTCCATTTCTTTGATTGGAAAAATCCTTAGTGTTAATAAATATTTAGAGCATTCATACTGTGTGGTCCTTTGAAAACACTGGGGATTGTAGCAGGGAGGGGCTATTTAACATCTTGTTTTCCTGTCCCTAATTAGGATGGGGAGGCTACCTCCAGGTGTGCTGTCGTGGAGGGTCTTAGAAACAGAATTACCGGTAAGTCTAATTCTATTTTTTTTTTTTTAACATTTTTATTCTTTTTTTCAACTATTAACTTGTTCACACTATATAAATACATGCCGGTTGCAAGGATTTATATAGTGTGACCAAGTTGTCAAGCACTTTCCAAGTGATGCTAAAATCGCTTGGAAAGCGGTTGACAACCCGCATGCGTACATGCATGTGAAAAATGCTTCACTTACGTTTGTCCCTGGCAGGAAAAACGCATGTAAAATCTGCATGCGTTTTTTCTGCCAGGGAGATGCAGAAACACTCAGGAAAAATCCGGAGCATTTCTGCATCGTGGGCATGTGGCGCCCCTGAGGGTTCAGTCGCCACAGAGGTACTGCACCTCACCCAGAGGTGTGGTGTCTCCCTTCACTCAGGTAAGATGGGAGTGCTGCAGAGAACCCCCCAAAACACCTGCATCCAACATTACACTGCTTCAGACCGGCTGGAAGGGCAACATGCAGAGCGCAGCTGCTGAGCCCTGTCCCTGGCTGGAGTGGGGGAAACCCAAAGGTAGGGGGAACCAGTAGTGGGTGTGGGTGGAGGAAGCAGTTAGAAGGAGCACACAGTAGGTATATAATGGGAAGCAATCTTAGGGTGGCAGTTCAGAACAGAATGGTCAGTTAGTACAGTACAGACGGTCAGTGAGGACTGTCTGGGAGCAGAGGCTCAGCAGGAGCTCTGCTCCACAAGAAGGGCCCGGGATAGAGGCCCCGAAGGGGAGAAGGGAGTAGGCTCCATTCTAAGAAGGGATCCCAGGGGTACGGCGCGTGCAGGACAGCACCCATACGCCCCGCATCTGTCAGAAGACAGAGGGATCGGTTGCCCCATTCTAATCTCCAGGGGGTCAGGTTGGTCCCGGATCCGACGTACAGGAAGGACTTCAGCATACCCAAGCGGGATTGAGAGTGGGCAGCGCAGGGCAGCAGGGAGAAGGACCTAGTGTGAAGACGGTCAAAGTAGGAACACGAGAAAGTGGGGTTCTGCCAAGCATTCCTAAACTTCCTGAGGAAGGATTGAACCCCTGCCAGGGTGAACACGGCGCAACGTGGGAGGCCTTCACCTGTAACTTGCACTTTTGTGTTTCCTGAAGAACTGTGAATTAAAATCTTGGATGACTGCACTGAGTTGCCTCCGTCTATTCCTTCACTGGTGCCATTTCCCTCCCTGCACTACAACGCCCAGCACACCCTCCATCTATTTACACTGCCCTGAGGCCCGCTCCACCTGTGGGGAGCCGTTCCATCTCTAGCTGCCCTAACATCTGCCTCAGAGGACTGTTGCAGCGCTGGTGATCCTCACCAGACACCACAGGTGGCTTCACGACAAATCCTATAAATAATCCCTTTTGCACTGACCGCCCCGGGCCAGCCACCGTGATATTCCCCAAAGCAGCCATACGGCCCGGCTGCCGTGTGCCCCGCGGCCCAGGGGGCAGCGAGTCACCACTTGGCGTCACGAACAGGATACGTGACCAGCCTGCCATCTGCGGGTAATGTGCGCCTAAAGAAGTGTTTTCTGCCTTGAATGTGGCGCCCGCCCCAGAAGAACGGGCGCCATTATGTGCGTGCTAAAGAACAACAGAATGGAACCTCCCGTCGTGGGCCGGGTCCCAGAATGGCTCCAAAAGCAGGCCCTGCCCCTTGCAACAGTGACTGTCCGCATAGATGTGTCCGTCAAAGCGGGGAGGCCGACACAGGGAGTGACCGACAGCAAAGTGCCATGGGACCGCCCCCGAAAGAGGAGAGGCGGTGGAGAGAAGCTGCGTAAAGACCGGGAGGTGTCAGGCCGAGCTGACGCAGTCGCGGGAGCAGGTCGGAGTGATGTCCCTGTCCCAAATGCGGCTGGCGCTGCTCCATCCCTGGTCCCCCTGCAGCCTGAGGCTGATGACCAGGCTGGGTCAGCCTGCAGAAACCAGGGGTTCCCCCGGAGGGGGCCCCACTGTTAAACTGTTTTAGTTAACTGGACTGTACATAAGTTGCCCGGAAGGGTGCAGTTGACTTCATGTTTGCTACCCAGTTACCCATCAGGGTACAGAGACTGACAGGCTGAGGACTGTGAGAAGCCGGACGTTGACATTGTACATAGTTTAGCACTTCTTAAAGTGCATCCTATTGGTTTTATAATTACAAATATACCTCAGAACAAAAACCCGTTTGGCGCGGCGGAAGACGAGGTCCAGGATTGGATCGTCTATGCCCTGCAGCCATGCCCAGGGCCTACGTTGAGGGTTTGTGGACGGGTCCCTCATGCTGCTACTGTTGCACCCTGGTGCTGGAACTGTCTTGAAAATTGTTTTATATGACAATACTCTTATGATGTTTTATAATGTAACCAGTAACGTTAAAAGAAATGTGCCTCCCATAAAGGGAAGAAATGTTGTTTTATGGTCAAATATGCTGATGCATCTTAAAAATTTTGCATGTCAGTTATGCCTGGTTTTGATCTGTTCCAGCCCGCGGACGTGCTGTGTTTTACCGGGGGGGGGGGGGAATGTGGCGCCCCTGAGTGTTCAGTCGCCACAGTGGTACTGCACCTCACCCAGAGGTGTGGTGTCTCCCTTCACTCAGGTAAGATGGGAGTGCTGCACAGAACCCCCCAAAACACCTGCATCCAACATGCAGAGTGCAGCTGCTGAGCCCTGTCCCTGGCTGGAGTGGGGGGAACCCAAAGGTAGGGGGAACCAGTAGTGGGTGTGGGTGGAGGAAGCCGTTAGAGGGAGCACTTATACAGTAGGTATATAATGGGAAGCCATCTTAGGGTGGCAGTTCAGAACAGAATGGTCAGTCAGTCTACCATTGGGCCCTATAAGACGTTCTTCATCTCCCGTTGCAGTGGGGTTTTTATTTGTCAAAAAAAAAGACTGGGGGTTGCGCCCCCGCCTTGATTTTCGCGAGTTTAATCGGATCACGGTCTGGGATGCATATCCTCTCCCTCTCATCCCCGACCTCTTTAGAAAAAAATTTGGCTCCTACGATTTGATTAAACTAGACCTCAGGGGGGCTTATAATCTCATTCACATTGAGGAGATGAGTGGAAGATGGCCTTCAATACTCCTGAGGGGCACTATGAAAAGCTTGTGATGGCATTTGGATTGACTAATGCTCCCGCTTTCTTTCAACACTGTTAGTGACATTTTTAGTCATCTGGCAGGTAGATCACAACAAACCAATCTTGATGACATATTAATTTACTTACCTCCAGTCACATCAGGTACATATCAGGCAGGTCTTACAGATACTCAAAGATAATAAATTATTTGTCAAACCAGAGAAATGTATGTTCTCCATTCAGGGTTAGTTCTTATCATTCACCGTTTTTGCATGGATCTGGCCAAAGTCCGGACGGTACTGGATTGGTATTATATTCAAGACTTAAAGGCATTACAAAGTTTTTTGGGTTTCGCCAGCTACTACTGTAAGTTCATCAAAAACTTTTCGGTAGTGGCCAAACCTCTGATGGACGTTTTTGCCAAATAGAAAAAAAAAATTAAGATTTTATTATTTTACTTTCCATTCTTGTAGCTAAACACAATCCAGCTAAGTTTAAAATTGAAATGAAGCCCCTGTACCCCCCTCTCTAGGTGCTTCTGTACCAAGTCTTCCCTGGTCCAGGATGGTCTCTATATCACAGGCTCCAGCAATAACCTATTGACACATGATTGTGGCAGCCCTCACGTGCTGATATATCACAGTGCCAATAGAAGTGGGAAGCGGCACAGAAATCACAAAATAAAGGCAGTGTTTGTGGTAATGCAAGAATCCAGCAAGCAGAGTAATCCACACGTCATACAACAGCCCAACATGGATGATGAAAAGCTGCGTCTTCAGGCGTCTGTGTAAGAACATCATATTTTTGTTTTCCTTCCAGAATAAGCACCAAATGGAATAGCTGAATGCCAGGATACGGAGACCGGCGGGGGACAGGGAAGCGCTGTCCGCTGGATTTTGTGCTGGTTTCACAAGCGGTCACCCTGCAGTTTTCTCCGGATAATGCTGTGGAGACTTTTCACAACACATCTAATAATTGTGAACCTTCCACTCACTTGTTTATTATCTTGTCCGCTGGTCAGACTGGGGTGGATGAAAGCTGGACAAGGGATGAAGAATGATCCTTATTACATATAATGGGTGCACTGAGCGATTGTGAAAAGTCGCAGAGGACTGAGAGCAGAAGGGCAGAGGGTTTCCTCTTCCTCACAGGGACCAGCACAGAAGCCGGAGAAGAAGGGCAGAGGGTTTCCTCTTCCTCACAAGGACCAGCACAGAAGCCGGAGCAGAAGGGGAGACAAGGGCTGAGCCACTTACACAGACAGAAAGCTGAGGAGAGGAGGGCATGTTATTACTCCAGGATCCGCTCCATTCATTCCCTATGTGGCATTCAAGCGCTGAGCTCGGCTTTTCCGGAGCCCCATAGAGAATGAATGGAGCAGCAGTTGATCCCTGACTTTCCACTCCTTCCCGATCAGACGATGGCTCGCAGCGGTCAGACCCCACGATCAGTAAGTGATCACCGAGCCTGTGGATAAGTGATAACTTGTTTTCTACAGACATCCCCTTTAAGTAATGGAGCATGCCAGCAGAGAAGGTGGGAGGAGGCGCTGGTTACAGGGGAAACTTTACGTCTGGAGGCCGCATTTAGGGCATGTGAGGGGCGGACACTTCCCATATTCATCATTACTGAACCCCCGCTCTGTGCGGCTCTTATCTGAGCTGCAGGAGACGCAGCAGTTACTAATCAGCCGCTCTCTGTTCACTTGCAGCCGTCCGAGCTCTGCTGTGCCTGTTAGGGGTGAAGTTCGGGTCCTTCGAGGCATCTACTATGCAGCCTGCACAGCAGATCACAGCCCGAGCACAGCGTCTCCGGGTAAATCTCCACCTTGTGAGTTGCTTCTTGTGCAGCAGCCCCATGCAAGTTGCTCTGCTCTCCTCGGCCAGCTCCTGCTGAATACTGAGCTCCTCTGCCCAATCTAGGAGCTCAATAGCCCTGATCACGTCAGTGGTAGCCCAACGCTGCTGGATCAGATTTACAAATGGCAAACTAATCAGCCCTAGGTATTTCTAATATGTGCAGAGTAGGCGACATAAGTCTGACCGGTGTCCTCATAGACCTTTCCTCAGCCGGGGTCTAATAGGAGCAGTAAAATGGCCGTCATGGGGTCCATTGTTAGATCTCAGCTGCCATAGAAACTCATTGGCACCATGATCATGCCTCCCTCTCCTGTCTAAAGTGCCTAAATGCTGTGGAAGCCCCCTACTGTGTCATACAATGGATTAAGCTGCCAGGATCAAGGTTGGCTCCACTGTGGGCAGCTGAGGCAGGAGCAGGACTGTGTTACACAGCCACACTTCTGCCGCAGATCTTGTAAGGACCTGCCTGATGATAATGTGTCCTATAGAGCAGGTCTTGGTACCGGACTGCCCTGTACATATTTACCACTAGCTGGGAACCAGTTACTTACAAGGTCTAGTTTCGAATGTGTTTCCAGGATCTGTAGTTATCAGCATTTTATCCTTAAGGCCGAGTTATAATATCACTGTAACACTCTCGCCCTGTACCTGTATACCTGCCCTGTGTGCTGCACAAAAGTATATAACAAAATGTGTGTACACAGATATCTCCTGAATGGTATTACTGCTAGATCTCCTGTACATAGAAATATGAGGTTCTTAGCGCACATTTTGAGCAAATTGTGCGAGCCCATCTGCCAACGTCAAGGCGACCTCTTCAGATGGGTCCCTACACTAACATTACACTAACTTACTAACTGGGACTAGTTTTTTGTATTATTATTATTACCACCATTTTTACTATTTATTATTATTGCATTAATGCAATTAATTGTAACTGTTATAAAACGAATTAAAAAAATGTAATTCTAATTTTTTTTTATTAATCTTGTGATTCTAATAAAGGTATTACTAAAATCCCTATGCCTAAAGCTGTTGATCCAGAAGAAGGCAAAAACCCCAGGACACCTTCAGCCAATTTGTGTCACAGGGGAAAAATTCCTTCTTGAACCCGGGAAAAGGCGATCAGTCCTAGGACCCTGGATCAAACCTAATAATGTTATTACAAGTTATATAATATTACACTAATTATTGTACTACTGGAGTTATTTTAATTTGTTTTTATAAATCTATTTGATATGGTTATTATTACATTGTGATATCTTATTACAGTATTATTCTTCTTTCCTTTCACTACTAATACTGCCCTATACCTACAGTGTTGATCCAGAAGAAGGCAAAAACCCCAGGACACCTTCAGCCAATTTGTGTCACAGGGGAAAAATTCCTTCTTGACCCCGGGAAAAGGCGATCAGTCCTAGGACCCTGGATCAAACCTATTAATGTTATTACAAGTTATATAATATTACACTAATTATTGTACTACTGGAGTTATTTTAATTTGTTTTTATAAATCTATTTGATATGGTTATTATTACATTGTGCTATCTTATTACAGTATTATTCTTCTTTCCTATCACTAGCAATATTGCCCTATACCTACAGTGTTGATCCAGAAGAAGGCAAAAACCCCAGGACACCTTCAGCCAATTTGTGTCACAGGGGAAAAATTCCTTCTTGACCCCGAGAAAAGGCGATCAGTCCTAGGACCCTGGATCACACTGCTATTCTACCTACTACTATTACTACTGTTATTTTATTACTTTCTTACTATTATCACTAGTATTATTACTCATATTACACTAATACGGATATACTACCACTATATTACTACCATCCCTTTCCCCCTAGGGATCTTAAGGTGCAGTTCTGTCCTCCTCCTCCTATTCTGTCCTCCTCCTCTTCCATCCTCCTCCACTTTCGTCCTCCTCCTCTTCCTCTTCCGTCCTCCTCCTCTTCTGTCCTCCTCCTCTTCTGTCCTCCTCCTCTTCCGTCCTCCTTCTCTTCCGTCCTCCTCCTCTTCTGTCCTCCGCCTCTTCCGTCCTCCGCCTCTTCCATCCTCCGCCTCTTCCGTCCTCCGCCTTTTCTGTCCTCCGCCTCTTTCGTCCTCTTCCTCTTCCGTCCTCTTCCTCTTACGTCCTCCTCCTCTTCGGTCCTCCTCCTCTTCCGTCCTCCTCCTCTTCCGTCCTCCTTCTCTTCCGTCCTCCGCCTCTTCCGTCCTCCACCTCTTCTGTCCTCTGCCTCTTCCATCCTCCGCCTCTTCCGTCCTCCGCCTCTTCCGTCCTCCTTCTCTTCCATCCTCCTCCTCTTCCGTCCTCCTCCTTTTCCGTCCTCCTCCTCTTCTGTCCTCCTCCTCTTCCGTCCTCCGCCTCTTCCGTCCTCCATCTCTTCCGTCCTCCGCCTCTTCCGTCCTCTTCCTCTTCCGTCCTCCTCCTGAGACGTAATAAATAGCATTAAAGCTGCAGTAATTATTTATATTATATATACACACTGCTCAAAAAAATAAAGGGAACACTCAAATAACACATCCTAGATCTGAATGAATGAAATATTCTCATTGAATACTTTGTTCTGTACAAAGTTGAATGTGTTGACAACAAAATCACACAAAAATCATCAATGGAAATCAAATTTATTAACCAATGGAGGCCTGGATTCGGAGTCACCCCCAAAATTAAAGTGGAAAAACACACTACAGGCTGATCCAACTTTGATGTAATGTCCTTAAAACAAGTCAAAATGAGGCTCAGTATTGTGTGTGGCCTCCACGTGCCTGTATAACCTCCCTACAACGCCTGGACATGCTCCTGATGAGGTTGCGGATGGTCTCCTGTGGGATCTCCTCCCAAACCTGGACTAAAGCATCCACCAACTCCTGGACAGTCTGTGGTGCTACGTGACGTTGGTGGATGGAGTGAGACATGATGTCCCAGATGTGCTCAATGGGATTCAGGTTTGGGGAACGGGCGGGCTAGTCCATAGCTTCAATGCCTTCATCTTGCAGGAACTGCTGACATACTCCAGCCACATGAGGTCTGGCATTGGGCACAACCCCCATCTGTGGACGTCTGGCCCTCATCCCACTCTCATGGAGTCGGTTTCTAACCGTTTATGCAGACACATGCACATTTGTGGCCTGCTGGAGGTCATTTTGCATGGCTCTGGAAGTGCTCCTCCTGTTCCTCCTTGCACAAAGGCAGAGGTAGGGGTCCTGCTGCTGGGTTGTTGCCCTGCTATGGCCCCCTCCACGTCTCCTGGTGTACTGTCTGTCTCCTGGTAGCGCCTCCAGCCTCTGGACACTACGCTGACAGACGCAGCAAACCTTCTTGCCACAGCTCACAATGATGTGCCATCCTGGATGAGCTGCACTACCTGAGCAACTTCTGTGGGTTGTAGAGTCCGTCTCATGCTACCACGAGTGTGAAAGCACAACCAACATTCAAAAGTGACCAAAACATCAGCCAGAAAGAATTGGTACTGAGATGTGGTCTGTGGTCTCCACCTGCAGAACCACTCCTTTATTGAGTGTGTCTTGATAATTGCCAATAATTTCCATCTATTGTCTTCCATTTGCACAACAGCATGTGAAATTGATTGTCAATCAGTGTTGCTTCCTAAGTGGACAGTTTGATTTCACAGAAGTTTGATTTACTTGGAGTTATATTCTGTTGTTTAAGTGTTCCCTTTATTTTTTTGAGCAGTGTATATTTTCTCATGTCATGTATTTACTACTAAAAGTAATTTTTTACATTTAGGTTTCATTAAGTGTTTTACACCGACTATTACAGACTTATTGTTTCCCTGCACATTCAAGTTTTGTGTTTTCTTTGGGCATAGATCAGCTAATAGGCACTCAGGAAAAAAAAACAGATTAAAGATCTACAAACTCTCCCTTAAGACTAAGGAGCTCACTGATAGATTCTCAGTTAGCTAATTTTGCAGCCAGCAATAGACAGTGCAGCACAGATGCTACAGAAGGCAACATTTTTAATGAAACTCAATTACAGAAATCGATTTTAGCCCCAAATACTTGCATTAAAGTAAAAAAAATGGCCCCAAAGCTGGACAACCGCTTTAACTCCTTACCAACATCTGCCGTACATGTATGGTATAAGTCAGTAGCGGGTGTATGGAGCAGGGTCAGCTCGCCCCGTACATGGCAGATAATGGCTGTGACAAACAACCAGGACCTGCCTCTAACAGCTGCGAGTGGAGCGAAGATCTGCCCACCACTGTTAACCTGTTCAGTGCTGCTGTCAATCTCTAACAGCAGCATTAACAGCGCGCCAGCATTGGGACGCGTCGTTCCATACGCCCACCGGCGCACCTGTGACGCGATCATAGGGCGCCGATGGACTGCTATGACATCCGGGGGTCTGCTGAAGCCTCCGTGCCTGTCATTATAAAGCTTCATTTGGGCTGTAAAGAAGACCGTGGTTTTGCTATATGGAGCATTACTGTGGTATCGCTGTATATAGCACAAGCAATCAGATGATGTATACAAATACAGTGAAAAAAAGTATATATATATTTATTAAAACCCCACACGTTCAACTCACCTCCCACTAAAAATAAAGATAATAAAAATATACACATTTTGTGGTTTGGTCTCTTTCAGAGAAATACAATCTATCAAAATATAAAAAAAAAAAACGATCAGTGAACACAGAAAAAAATTCAAAAAGACAAAATTGCATTTTTTCGTTCGCCTCAATACTGCAGAAAATCCTGTAAGAAGCGATGACCATGACATATGTGTCCCAAAATGTTATCAATAAAGTCCTCTTGCCCTTCAAAAAATAAGCCCCCACACAGCTCCATCAACCCGGAAACTGAAAATGTTACGGGTCTCAGAAAAAATGGTGACAGCATCAAAAAAAAGTTTTTTTCTTTTGCCAAAACTATTGGAGAAGTTTGGTCTTGCTGTAATCACACTGAGGAGTAGGATCCTATTACCAGGTCATTTTTACCACACAATGTGCGCCGTTAAAACCGTTCCCAGAAAAACAATGTCTTGCTTTTTTTTTCGCACTTTTACTGCACTTGGAATGTTTTTCCCGTTTTCTAGGACTATGTGGTAAATGAATGGTGTCATTTATAAGGACAGCTCATCCTACAAAATAACAAGACCTCACACCATGTGGACAGATATCAAAAAGTTAGAAAGATTGGAAAAAGCGGAGGAAAAAACAGAAAAAAAACATAAATTGGTTATGTCGGGAAGGGGTAAAGCTGAAGAAACGCATGTAAGAGCAGAATATGGAGGAAGGTCAGATATCACAGACTGGTGGATACTACCTGCTCCATCGCTGGCAGAATACTCCACCCCCATGGTGTCCGCTGATATCTTCTCTTGTAGCAACGTCTCCAAACTCTATAAAACATCGGGAACAGTCAGCAGAGGGTTTGATGATTGGCTCATATTGGCGATATACTCAGGGGCATTACTGGGGCCAGGGAAGATTGGGAATGAATAGCGTATTGACTGTTAGAGATGTGATCTCTTCCATTAAAGGGGATGTCTAGTTGGAACAAGTTATCACTGATCTCTGGATAGGTGATGACCTGTCCCAGTGGGAGCACCCCTTTATTATGTGGTATATATGGAGGATGTGATATCATGCAGAGTTCTAGCAGTATTACACTTCGGTCCGTTCTGCGTGCATCTGGGCCATTCCCTATGGAGGAGCGGAGCTGGGGGTAAATATCAGGATCTCGTCGCTGGATCCATCCAGATGGGAGATGTAACGAGTGCGGCGCCCCCCACTGGTGTCTCAGCGTATTATGTGTTGGGGAATAATAACTTATTGTCTGGTAAATGTGCTGACTCCTGTCAGTTGTGATCGCTGAGTGCGTGTGATGGGATGTGGCTCCGTCCGTTATATTATATCACGTCTTATACCTATAATCTCTCGCTGATCGCAGGTGTCTGTCTTCACACTCAGATGAGAAGGAACAAACTGACGATATAGGACTTTTTTTTTTTTCCCAAATTCAAACCGAGCAATCCTATTGGCTGAGTATGAATGCAGTTACCATGGTGACAGAAGTAGCAGCAGATTTAAAGGGACAAAACACTAATATTGTACTAAAGTGTATTTTATTATATATTTCACATAACTGACTGGGTACACCTTGGTGTGGGTGGGATGGCTTTTTTTAAATCAAAAACCATGTTTACTAAGTACCCTATATTATATATATTCACTATTGCTTTTTACTTACTTATAGCAGGGTATATGCTCATATTGTTTCTATCCTAAGTTTATCTATTTTCTAATAGAGACATGACCAGTCCTCTTTAGAATTTTATAGTGACCCCATTGAGGTCATGGACTGATATTGGGGATTGCAGAGTTGGGGCAAGGTTACAGGTGACAGTAAGTGACATCAAATGAAGGCTATGGTGCATACACAGTAAATCAGTCGTGTTATTCCACAGAAATGCTGTTCTATAAGGCTGTGTGCCCACGTAGCATTTTTCAAGCGTTTATGCTGCGGAATTTCCGCAGCGGAAACGCTTGTAAAACGCTAGGTAATCCGCACCCCATGGTCCCCAAGGGGATTCCGCATGTTCTATGCACATGCTGCGGATTTTTCCGCAGCGTTTATGCTGCGTACAAAAATCCGCAGCATGTCATTTAATTTTGCGGAAGTGCAGCGGAACTCCCGCCATTGACTTGCATTGAGACGCACAGAAACCGCGACTGTACATTTTTACAAGCGGCTTCTATGCGTCTCTAAGTGCGGATGGTACCCAGTTCTGGAGGAGAGGAGACTCTGATCCAGACCTGGGTACCATTGTACCTGTAAAAAAAAGAATAAAATAACAAATAAAGTTTATATTCACCTGTCCGGCGTCTTCTCTCTGAATGCCAGCAGCGCTGAAGGACCTTCAGTGACGTCACAGTCATGTGACCGCAGGCCCTTCACCGCTCTGTCTCGCGATATGCCGGCAGCCGGGAACCAGCCAGGTGTTATGTTCTGCTACCAAAGCTAAGGAAAGAGAGGAGATCTGTCCCTACTATGAGACTCAGCTGAATCCCTACGATGTAACAGGGAACCTGATCCTGCGATCAGACCTGCTAAAGTCCTAATCTAGTCTGTACGAAGACCTATAGATGTGGGGAGGGAATCCCTACAAGTACTAAGGACTGGGAGGAATATGGGACACCTCCTAACAGAAATAGTAGCAGACAGACGAACAAACAAAATAGATAGAACATAGAGGTCCGTAGACCAAGCAAACTAACAGAGTTAGATACAGAGCACAGGCTAGCTAGAAAGTAGATATACAATGAAGTCCAGCAAAGCCAGAAGGGCGGAGCAGGACTAAATAGGCCAACAAGGTCATGTGACCAGCAAAGGAAAAAAAACCTAACAGCAAGGTTCTAACAGTACCCCCCCTTCTAAGAGGATCCTCCGGATCCCCTAGGACCAGGCTTATCAGGAAATCTCCTGTGAAACGCTCTGATAAGTCTGGACGCGGAAACATCATCTGACCTCACCCAAGAGTTATCCTCGGGTCCGAAACCTTTCCAGGCCACAAGATACTGCAAACTACCTCTATACCGTCTAGAGTCAAGGATGCGAGAAATTTCATATTCCCCGTCCTCCACCACCGGAGGAACAGAGGCAGAGGCGTCACCATCCGACACAACAGCTTTTTTTAACAGAGAGACATGAAAGACCGGATTAATTCTCCAGGAGGTAGGAACCTCCAACCTAACAGCAGATTGGTTGACAACCTGAAGCACCTTAAAGGGCCCTACAAACTTGGGACCCAATTTCTTAGAAGGAATCCTCAACCGCAGATTCCTAGAGGACAACCAAACCATGTCACCAACAGCGAACAAAACCTCCTGTCGTTTCCTATCAAAGTAGTCTTTAGATTTTCTGTTGGCCTCCTGAAGATTACCACGCACATCCGTCCAAACTCTTTCCAAATCACCGGAAAAATTCTCCTCCTCAGGCACGGCAGATCCCAACTTGGAGAACGACCCAAACGACGGATGTCTCCCAGAACAACAAAAAAAAGGCGAACAACCAGCAGAAGAAGATGTATGATTGTTCAGAGCAAATTCGGCAAGTGGCAGAAACTCAGACCACCCCTCTTGATTGTCTGCCACAAAACAATGCAAGAACTGCTCAACATCCTGGTTTTTCCTTTCTGTCTGGCCATTAGATTCAGGATGATATCCGGACGAAAACGACAAATGAATTCCCAACCTGTCACAAAAGGCACGCCAAAAACGAGCCACGAACTGAGGACCCCTGTCAGAAACAATGTCAGTAGGAACGCCATGAAGTCTGACAATTTCCTTGACAAAGGCCTTAGCGAGAGTTTTAGCGCAGGGCAGTTTGACGAAGGGAACCAAGTGACACATCTTGCTAAAGCGGTCCACGACCACCCAGATGACAGTAAAACCCTCAGAGGAGGGAAGGTCAGTTATAAAGTCCATAGCCAAATGTGTCCAAGGAGCACTGGGGACCTCCAAAGGACAAAGCAACCCCGCAGCAGGAGTATGAGAGGACTTAGATCTAGCACATATAGTACATTGGCGCACCCACTTAATGACTTCCTTCTGCCATCCAGGCCACCAAAAACTGCGACCCACCAGTCTCTTGGTCTCAGAGATTCCGGGATGACCTGCCAACCGAGATTCGTGACACTCAACAAACAAATCTCTCCTAAAGGTCTCAGGCACAAACAACCTCCCATGAGGAGTGTTAGATGGGGCATTCTCCTGAGCTTTAAGAATCTCATCTTCCAAAACGGAGTCTAAAGCAGCTATCACAACACCTTCTTGTAAAATGTTTTCCTCTTTCTCAGCACCGACTATGGGAGAAAAACTGCGAGACAAGGCATCCGCCTTAACATTCTTAGTACCAGGGATGTAAGTAACGGAGAAATTAAACCGCGAGAAAAACAGTGCCCACCTAGCCTGACGGGCATTCAGGCGCTTGGCAGCATCAAGATATATCAGATTTTTATGATCCGTAAGAACCTGAACGGGAAATTCCGCACCTTCCAAGAAGTGGCGCCAGTATTCAAATGCGAGTTTAATAGCCAATAATTCCCGATTACCAATATCGTAATTCAATTCAGTCTCCGAAATTTTTTTTGAAAAAAAGGCACAGGGATGTAATCCATCCCCGTTATCCTGAGACAATACTGCGCCAACCCCCACAGAGGAAGCATCAACCTCAACCAAAAACGGCCTAGTAACATCAGGCTGCATAAGGATGGGAGCAGAGGTGAACCTCTCCTTGAGATACACAAAAGCTTCAATGGCCTCAGAAGACCACTGAACCGCATCAGCACCTTTCCTGGTGAGATCAGTCAGAGGTTTGACAATACTAGAAAAATTTTTTATGAACTTTCTATAGTAATTGGCGAAACCCAAAAACCTCTGTATCGATTTCAAACCAATAGGCCTAGGCCATTCCTGCACAGCCTGAACCTTAACCGGATCCATCTCAAAACCTTTGCTGGAGATAATGTAGCCCAAAAAACTAATTCTCTGTACAGCGAACTCACATTTCTCCAGCTTAGCAAAAAGCGAATTGTCCATTAATAACTGTAATACCTCACGCACGCTCCGCCAATGAGACTCCAGATCTGGCGAATAAATCAAAATGTCATCCAAATACACAACCACATTTTTACCGATCAAAGGTCTAAGGATGTCATTAATCAGATTCTGAAAAAATGCAGGAGCATTAGTGAGACCAAAAGGCATAACCAGATTCTCAAAATGACCCACAGGAGTGTTAAAAGCAGTCTTCCATTCATCACCCTCCTTCATGCGCAACAGATTGTATGCCCCCTTAAGGTCAATTTTAGAGAACCACTTGGCCCCCAATAACTGGTTAAACAGATCAGGAATCAATGGCAGTGGGTAAGGATTGCGTACCGTAATTTTGTTAATCTCACGAAAATCCAGACAAGGACGTAAACCGCCGTCCTTTTTTTTTACAAAAAAAAATCCAACCGCCACAGGAGACTTAGAGGGCCTAATGTGACCGGCGGCCAAGCTTGTCTGTATGTATTCCTCCAAAGCCTTCCTCTCAGGAATAGTAAGGTTAAATAAACGACTCTTAGGAAGAGTCGCTCCAGGGACAAATTCAATAGAACAATCATAGTCTCTATGGGGAGGCAAAACCTGCGATTCCTTCTCAGAAAAAACTCTCCAAAAATCCTGAATAGGAACAGGCAATTCTCCCCTATCCAAAGCTGCAATACGCCCGTTACAACACTTGTCATAACATTTATGGCTCCAGGATTTAATTTCACTGGTAGACCAATCCAGTACAGGATTGTGAAATTTTAACCAGGGCAAACCCAATATTACTGGAGAAGGCAAGTTATTCAACACTACCAAATCCAATTTCTCATGGTGAACACCATTAATAGTGAGAGGAAATTCACTGACCTTGAGAGTAATATTCTTCAAAGGGGAGCCATCCACAGAAACCACAGCAATGGGGGATGACAAAGGTTCAGGTTTTAAATTGAGTTTTTCCACGAATCCCCCATCAATTACATTCAGTGTAGACCCGCAATCAACAAACACCCGAAATTCCATTAATTTTTCCTGAGCAATCGTGGAAGCAGCTAAAAATATACCCTTGGAATTTAAACAGGCAATACGGGCGTGACTGACCATTTTTTTTTCTTTCTTCAGTCGAAGCTCACAGCCTTTAATCAAATGACCAGATTTTCCGCAGTAGAAACACAAGCCTTGCGAAAAACGACGGTCTTTTTCTTGAGAGCGAGGTGCCACCGATCCAATCTCCATCGGTTCACCACTGTTAGTACACACATTATCATAACCAGAAACTGACATAGCAGAGGATTTGCTCTCATTAACCCTAGCACGCAGTCTTCTATCCACCCGTATAGCTAATTGCATAGCCTGTTGCAAATCTTCAGGTGTAGGATAAGCAATTAGCAGGTCTTTAACCCTTTCACTGAGCCCAGCAAGAAATAGACTTTTCAGAGCAGAATCGTTCCACCCTGTTTGAGTGGACCAACGACGAAAATGTGTACAATATTTTTCCACATTACCCGATCCTTGTTTTAGACGTCTCAACTCAGTCTCAGCTGATGCGACACGGTCAGGATCATCATATAATAGTCCCAAAGCAGAAAAAAAACTATCCACTGATCTGAAGCATGAATCACTAGGTTGCAAAGAAAAGGCCCACTCCTGAGGCTCTTTGCGCAAAAGTGACATTATGAACCCTACGCGCTGGGATTCATCCCCAGAGGACTTAGGTCTCAAACGAAAATACAATAAGCAAGCATTTTTAAATGAAAAAAATTCTCGGTGTTCACCAAAAAACAAATCCGGCAAACATACCTTAGGCTCCAAGAAATGTGCTCCAGGACAGTTACTCACGTACTGACGGAGCTCGGCCACCTCCAGAGAGAGTCCCTGCAGGCGATGAGCCAAATCCTGAACCGACACCATGATGGAACAGAAAAATCTTTCCTAAGAGAATTTGCTGGCTGGACTTACTGTTATGTTCTGCTACCAAAGCTGAGGAAAGAGAGGAGATCTGTCCCTACTATGAGACTCAGCTGAATCCCTACGATGTAACAGGGAACCTGATCCTGCGATCAGACCTGCTAAAGTCCTAATCTAGTCTGTACGAAGACCTATAGATGTGGGGAGGGAATCCCTACAAGTACTAAGGACTGGGAGGAATATGGGACACCTCCTAACAGAAATAGTAGCAGACAGACGAACAAACAAAATAGATAGAACATAGAGGTCCGTAGACCAAGCAAACTAACAGAGTTAGATACAGAGCACAGGCTAGCTAGAAAGTAGATATACAATGAAGTCCAGCAAAGCCAGAAGGGCGGAGCAGGACTAAATAGGCCAACAAGGTCATGTGACCAGCAAAGGAAAAAAAACCTAACAGCAAGGTTCTAACACCAGGAAGCAGAGCTGCAGCCACGCCAGGGCCTCGGGGGTGAGTATAGCTTTATTTGTTTTAATTTTTACGGTTCACACTGTATACATCCATGCTGTTTCCATGGATTTATACAGTGTGACCTAGTTGTCAAGCACTTTCCAAGTGATGCTAATCGCCTGGAAAGTGCTTGTCAATCTGCATGCAGAAATGCATGTGAATCCGCATGTGGATCCGCATGTATTCTGCAGGAAAAACGCATGCACAATCTGCATGTACAATCTGCATGCGTTTTTTTCTGCCAGGGAGATGCAGAAATGCTGCAGAAATTTTCTGCTTCATTTCTGCATCGTGGGCACATAGCCTAAAACACAAAATATCTTCATATGGTGAGGAGTTGTGTTGTGTTTTCATTATTTACATTCTAGCGTGGTGATCACATAAAATGTAAAATTCCTATGAAATAATTACTGAATGACAGTAGCCTGTATCCCTGGAGGACAAGTCATTTACCGCTTCACCAGGTTTGATGTTCTAATGCATTTAGATGTTTCAGTATTTGTATATATGTATATATATTTTTTTCCCCCCTTAAGGGTATTCAAGCGCAGACGGTGACCAACTTCTTCCTCGCCTTTGAAGCACAGCTTTCAATTGTTCCTGTCGTAAACAAGGTAAAAAGCTTAGAGCCGAACACTATCAGACTCCTTCAGTCCCGCAGCAGGTAAATCTGTGAACATCGCCGGCACTCCTGCTGTTCCTAGCACCGATCCCTCTATGAGCGGCTGTGCAGTAATGAAGGCAGGATTCACCCCAAACTTGCTCGTCTTTTTTTTCGATTTCCAGTTCTGGTAATTAGTTATACACATGTGTATATCCAGTGGTCAACTCACAACCTGTGTATGGAAAATGAATTGTTTGCTGTAGGCATCGCATTTGTAGGATGCACACTGTTCATTTCATTATGGAGCGGAGTAGGAGGAGACTTTCATTACTGTTCCCTTTACTTCCTCCCTGCTGATAGGAAATGCCATGCTGTTTGCTTGTGTCCTGTGATTACAGCAGCCTGCAACAGTTTTCAAGCGTGCACTTCCCGGCTCAGGCATCAAGCAGTAAATGATAAAATTAAAACGCTGCTATCCCTTTGTTAGTCACTTTTTTATCTTCTTCCCCCTTCTACGAATGCTGTAGTCCGTTATTCTAGAACTGCTCTGAAAATGGTTCTCTCTGGAGTGTTGGGATTTGGGTTTAGGGTGGGTTAGGGAACTGAAGTTCAGATACTTTGTTCATGTTTTATACTATGGAATTACTATGTCATGTATGTTATTTGAAAGATGGAAAATTTGTATTTGGAGTTTTTCAATAAAAATTATTTGATTAAAAAAAAATCATGAAATTAAAATTCCTCCCGTTCTTGAGAAAGAATTGGATTTTCACTAAGAGGTAAATTGCACGTTCCTTGTTTTACAGGCACTTTACATTTTTGCTAGTTTTGTGCGATTACACAATCCCTTTTAAAGGCCAGTGCCAGTTGTACATCTCTCCCTAAACTCTTGTTCAGCACTATATTTTATGCCAGTTTTATTATATGGTTTCTAGATTTTGTCCAGCTTTGATAAATAATTAGTATTTATACTTTTGCTTTTAGGCTGCGTGCCCACGTTGCGGATTACAAGCGTTTTTGATGCGGAATTTCCGCAGCGGAAATGCTTGTAAAACGCATGGTAATCCGCACCCCATGGTCCCCAAGGGGATTCCGCAAGTTCTATGCACATGCTGCGGATTTTTCCGCAGCTTTTATGCTGCGTTCAAAAATCCGCAGCATGTCAATTAATTTTGCGTTTCCGCAAGCGGAATTGCCTTGTGCAATGCATTAAAAACACAAGGCAATTCCGCATGTGGAAAACGCGAGATAAACGCATGAAAAACGCGCGATAAACGCGTGCGGAATTCCGCATGCGTTTTTCCGGGAGAGGACTTGCAGAAATGAAGCAGAAATTTTCTGCTTCATTTCTGCAACGTGGGCACATAGCCTGAGGCTGAGTTCAAACGATGCGTTTTTCATGCGTTTCCGCGGCGTTTTTGCAGTTGCGTAAACGCTGCGGAAACGCATGAAAAACGCATGGTAGAAGGGCAGCAATGTTCCCCAATTGAAATCCGCATGTGCAGGTTTGCCTTAGTTAAAACTGCACAATCCTTTACTGGACTGGTCTACTAATGAGATTAAGTCTTGGAGTCCTAAGTGCTATGATAAATGTTGTAATGGTCGCATTGCGGCTGTGGAAAAAGGGGAATTACCTGTACCTATTCAGGATTTTTGGAAGGTTTTTTCAGAGGAGGAGTCGCAAGTTTTACCTCCTCATAGGGACTATGATTGCACCATTGAGTTTGTTTCTGGAGCTACTCTTCCCAAGAGTCGCTTATTAAATCTGACTATCCCTGAAAGAAAGGCCTTGGAGGAATACATACAGACGAGCTTGGCTGCTGGTCACATTAGACCTTCTAAGTCGCCTGTGGCCGTTGGATTTTTCTTTGTTAAAAAAAAAGACGGTGGTTTACGTCCATGTCTGGACTTTCGCGAAATTAATAAAATTACCGTACGCAATTCCTACCCATTGCCGTTAATTCCTGACTTGTTTAACCAGTTAGTGGGGACCAAGTGGTTCTATAAAATTGATCTCCGGGGGGCATACAATTTGTTACGAATGAAGGAGGGTGATGAATGGAAAACTGCTTTTAACACTCCGGTAGGTCATTTTGTGAATCTGGTGATGCCCTTCGGTCTTACCAATGCACCCGCGTTTTTTCAGAACCTTATTAATGACATCCTGAGACCTTTGATTGGCAAGAATGTGGTTGTGTATTTGGATGACATTCTGATTTATTCACCAGATCTGGATTCCCATTGGCAGAGCGTACGTGAGGTGTTGCAGTTATTGAGTGATAATTCACTTTTTGCTAAGCTGGAGAAATGTGAGTTCGCTGTGCAGAGAATTAGTTTTTTGGGCTACATTATCTCCAGCGAGGGCTTTGAGATGGACCCGGTGAAAGTTCAGGCTGTGCAGGAATGGCCTAGGCCTATTGGTTTGAAATCGATACAGAGATTTTTGGGTTTCGCCAATTATTCCAGGAAATTCATTAAGAATTTTTCTATAATTGTTAAGCCACTGACTGATCTCACCAGTAAAGGTGCGAATACGGTCCAGTGGACTACTGAGGCCATTGAAGCTTTTGTGTATCTCAAGGAGAGGTTCAGTTCTGCCCCTATCCTTATGCAGCCTGATGAGACCAAGCCTTTTTTGGTCGAGGTTGATGCTTCTTCGGTGGGGGTCGGTGCAGTTTTGTCTCAGGAGAACAAGGATGGAGTACATCCATGTGATTTTTTTTCAAAAAAATTTTCAGAAACCGAACTTAATTACGATGTTGGTAATCGGGAATTGTTGGCTATTAAACTTGCGTTTGAACATTGGCATCATTTCTTGGAAAGTGCTAAATTTCCTGTTCAGGTTTTCACAGATCATAAGAATTTGATCTATCTGGATGCTGCCAAACGCTTGAATGCCCGTCAAGCTAGGTGGGCACTTTTTTTTTCTCGGTTTAATTTTTCTGTTACCTATATCCCTGGTACTAGGAATGTTAAAGACGATGCTTTATCTCGCAGCTTTTCCCCCATGGTTGGTACCGAGGAGGAGGAGAGCATTTTACAGGAAGGAGTTGTGGTAGCAGCATTAGACTCTGTTTTGGAAGAAGGGATTCTGAAAGCCCAAGAGGATGCCCCATCTAACAGTCCCCATGGGAGATTGTTTGTGCCTAGAACCTCTAGGAGAGATTTGTTTGTGGGGTATCATGAGTCTCGGTTGGCAGGTCATCCAGGAATTTCTGGTACTAAGAGACTTATCAGTCGCAGAAGGTGGCCCGGGTGGCAGAAGGAAGTCATCCAGTGGGTGCGTCAGTGTACGGTGTGTGCTAGGTCAAAGGCTTCCCATACCCCTGCTGCGGGGTTGCTTTGACCTCTGGAGGTGCCTAGTGCGCCTTGGACGCATTTGGCAATGGATTTTATTACTGACCTTCCTGTGTCCGAGGGTTTCACTGACATCTGGGTGGTCGTGGACCGTTTTAGCAAGATGTGTCATTTGGTTCCATTCATTAAGCTACCCTGCGCTAAGACACTCGCTAAGGCGTTTGTTAAGGAAATTGTCAGGCACCATGGCGTTCCCACCGACATTGTTTCTGATAGGAGACCTCAGTTTGTGGCTCGCTTTTGGCGTGCTTTTTGTGACAGGTTGGGAGTCCATTTGTCATTTTCGTCTGGTTATCATCCTGAGTCTAATGGACAGACTGAAAGAAAGAACCAGGATGTGGAACAGTTTTTGCATTGATTTGTGGCAGACAATCAAGAGGGGTGGTCTGAGTTTCTGCCACTCGCAGAATTTGCTCTTAACAACCATACATCCTCCTCTGCTGGGTGTTCTTTTTTTGTTGTACTGGGAGACATCCGTCTTTTGGTTCGTTCTCCAAATTGCGGTCGGCGGTGCCGGAGGAGGAGAATTTTTCCGGTGATTTGGAGAGAGTTTGGACTAATGTACGTTGTAACCTTCAAGAGGCTAACAAAAAGTCCAAGAAGTATTTTAACAGGAAATGTAAAGAGGTTTTGTTTACTGTGGGTGACATGGTTTGGTTGTCCTCAAAGAATCTGCGATTGAGGATTTCCTCTAAAAAATTGGGTCCGAAGTTTGTGGGGCCTTTTAAGGTGCTTCAGGTGGTTAACCAGTCTGCTGTTAGGTTGGAGGTTCCCTCCTCCTGGAAGATTAATCCTGTGTTTCATGTTTCCTTGTTGAAAAAGGCTGATGTATTGGATAGGGAGGCCACTGTCACAGTTCCTCCGGTGGTGGAAGACGGCGAATATGAAATTTCTCGTATCCTGAATTCCAGAGAGCATAGAGGGAGATTGCAGTATCTCGTCGCTTGGAAAGGTTTCGGTCCCGAGGAATAACTCCTGGGTTAAGGCGGATGATGTCTCTGCCCCTAGACTTGTCAGAGCTTTCCACAGGAGATTTCCAGATAGGCCTGGGCCTGGAGGATCCGGAGGATCCTCATAAAAGAGGGGGTACTGTTAGAACCCTCCTGTTTGTTTTTGTTTCTATTTTGTGTTTTGCGGTCACGTGACCATCTTCCTATTTATTCCAGCTCCGCCCTTCTGGCCTTGCTAGACTTCAGTGTTGTTTAGACTGTCTTTCTAGCCAGGTGCTTTTGTGCCTATCTATCTCTAGTTTGCTTGGTCCTCTGGACCTCTAGTACTTTTGTCAGTTTTTCTTTTGCTCTGCAACAACTTCTGTTAGGAGGTGTCCCATTTTTGTCCCAGTCCTTAGTTCTTTTAGGGACCCCTTCCTTTCTCTATAGGTCTCCGTTCAGACTAGCCGAGGACGAAGCCGGGTCTGTTCACAAGGAACAGGTTGCCTGCTACAACGTAGGGACTCAGCTTAGTCTTACTGTGGAGACAGCTCTCCCCTTCTTTCCCTAGTTTATGTTGCTGATCATAATAATCTTGGATCTACTCATACTTAACAGACAGAACCTTCAGTGTTTCTCACTCACACACCACCTCCTCATCTCGCATCCTATCTGTCAGTGTTCCCCAAGGTTAAGTCATAGGACCCCTGCTCTTCTCCATCTACACCTTCGGCCTGGGACAGCTCATAGAGTCCCACGGCTTTCAGTATCATCTCTATGCTAACGACACACAGATTTACCTCTCTGGACCTGATATCACCTCCTTACTAACCAGAACCCCAAAATGTCTGTTCGCTATCTCATCCTTCTTCTCTGCTAGATTTCTAAAACTTAACATGGATAAAACAGAATTCATCATCTTTCCCCCATTTCACTCATCCTCCCCATCTGACCTATCCATCAAAATCAATGGCTGTCCACTTTCCCCAGTCCCACAAGCTCGCTGCATCAGAGTAACCCTGGACTCTAACCTCTCCTTCAAGCCACATATCAAAGCCCTTTCCTCCTGCTGCCGACTCCAACTCAAAAACATGGATCCGCATATTCCTCAACCATGAATCTGCAAAAACACTAGTGCACGCCCTCATCATCTCCCGCCTCGACTACTACAACCTCCTGCTCTGTGGCCTCCCCGCTAACACTCCCGTACCCCTCCAATCTATCCTAAACTCTGCTGCCCGACTAATCCACCTGCCTTCCGCCTACTCCCCGGCCTCTCCTCTCTGTCAAATGCTTCACTGACTCCCCATTGCCCAGAGACTCCAGTTCAAAACCCTAACCATGGCATACCAAGCCATCCACTACCTGTCTCCTCCATACATCTGTGACCTAGTCTCCCGGTACACACCTACACGCAACCTACGATCCTCACAAGATCTCCTTCTCTACTCCCCTCTTATCGTTTCTTCTCACAATTGCATACAAGATTTCTCCCGTGCATCCCCCCTACTCTAGAACTCTCTACCCCAAAACATCAGACTCTCGCCTACCGTGGAAACCTTCTAAAGGAACCTGAAAACCCACCTCTTCCGAAAAGCCTACAACCTGCAGTAATCATTGCTCCACCACACCGCTGCATGACCAGCTCTACCCTCACCTACTGTATCCTCACCCATCCCTTGAAGATTGTGAGACATCGCAGGTAGGGTTCTCTCTCCTCCAGTACCAGTTTGCCATTGCGTTTTTGTTCAAGATTTTTGCAATTGTGTTTGCTATGTATACCCCCTTTTTCACATATAAAGCACCATGGAATAAATGGAGCTAGAATAATAAATAATAATAATAATAATAATAAAGTGCCACACACAGTGTCCTGGTATCTCATCCATGCTCTTTCTATTTTATCTTTCATTTGCAGAGATATTAGCAATGAAAGTATTTGGCGCCTAATGAGTTAAAAAAAATTAAGTCCAAGTAGATGTTATCAGAGTTTTCACTGGGGGTGCGAAATTCTTCTCCCTGCATGATGCTGACCAATTATAAGCAGACGACAACACTGAAAAGAAAGATGATCACATCCCCACCATAGCTTAGAGCAGATTTCTCAGTGTCTAAGATGTAAGGATACAGACCTGGTCTCCTGGGCTAACCTCCTGCATGATTAGAGCACACAACTGACTAATACCTTTCAGTTAAGGTCTCTGTGGGTGAAGGGGCAGCACAAGAGAGTTTAGTTGTGCAACATTACAAACCTTTCTAACAGCTTTCCTCCTCTTATGGCACTCTCACCTCTGCTGTTCTGCGCCTATCCCAAACTGCCTGTCCAGAAATGAGAGCACAGTGTCAGTATCACACTTAGATCCGTTGTGCTCAACTTGTACTCATTCTGCAGTGAGATTAGAGCAGACTGTCATTGCATTTCACCATAGAAGTAACCCAGAACACACTGCTCCTGGGTGAGGTGTAATAACAGCCTAATATCACTGCAGAAAGAATACAAGTTGCTTGAGCACAGAAGACATAAGTGTGATACTGGCACACTCCATAATCAGGAGAGTCAATAAAAGGGTTTGTAATGTGACACAGAGAAACTCAGCTGTGCGGCTCCTTCCTTGTCTAAGAGCTGTTACCTCTGCTTTCTAATCATGCAGAAGGTTAGACCAGGAGATCAGGACTCTCCATCATTACACATCTTAGGCTAGGTTCCCTCGATGAGCTTTTGGTGAGTTTTTGATGTTGCAGAATTTCTGCACCCATTAAGATAGGTTACTTGCATTATTTCTAAAATATGCAGCGTAAAAACTCACTAAAAACTCATAGTGAGAACGTAGCTTTATACCCTAAGAAACCCGCTTTGAGCTATGGTGGGGGCGTGTTCTTCTTTTCTTTGAGTGTTGCTGCTTGCTTATGATTGGTCAGCATCATACAGGAGAAATCTGCAGCATATTTAAGGATTTCTCACAAGCCTCATTCGGGTAAGGCTGAGTGCCCACGTAGCGTTTTTCAAGCGTTTATGCTGCGGAATTTCCGCAGCATAAACGCTTGTGAAACGCTAGGTAATCCGCACCCCATGGTCCCCAAGGGGATTCCGCATGTTCTATGCACATGCTGCGGATTTTTCCGCAGCGTTTATGCTGCGTACAAAAATCCGCAGCATGTCATTTAATTTTGCAGAAGCGCAGCGGAACTCCCGCCATTGACTTGCATTGAGACGCATAAAAACCGCGACTGTACATTTTTACAAGCGGCTTCTATGCGTCTCTATGTGCGGATGGTACCCAGTTCTGGAGGAGAGGAGACTCTCATCCAGACCTGGGTACCATTGTACCTGTAAAAAAAGAATAAAAAAACAAATAAAGTTTATATTCACCTGTCCGGCGGCTTCTCTCTGAATGCCGGCATCGCTTGAGGACCTGCGGTGACGTCACAGTCATGTGACCGCAGGCCCTTCACCGCTCTGTCTCGCGATATGCCGGCATCCAGGAACCAGACAGGAACGAGCGCTGCAGCCACGTCGGGCATCAGGGGTGAGTATAGCTTTATTTGTTTTCATTTTTACGGTTCACACTATATAGATCCATGCTGTTTCCATGAATTTATACAGTGTGACCTAGTTGTCAAGTGACGCGCCCCATGGGCCATATTCTTTAGGGGGAATATCCGGAGCCGGATCAGATGGGGGTTGTAGTCTTCCGAGTGGCTGTGACCCGGTCCGTGCCCAGGGTGTCAAACTCAGTTGTATGTGGCAGTCCTACAGATGTTGCTAAGTTCTTAATGTCGACTACGCCACCCGTTGTGTTGCGGTCACTGTGGCCGCCGCTGCAGCAGGGTCCGCTGAGGCTGATGGTGTAAGTGCAGCTTTGATGATATAACCCCCAACGGGTGGGGTATAGCCTCAGGGGGATCAGGTGCAGAGGATGGGGGTTGTGGTGATGCAGTGTAGACGGCAATCAGAGACAGAGTCGGGTTATGCAGTTTAGGATGTTTACTCACTGCTGATGTTCTGGTCACTTCAGCTTCGAGTGACCTCCCGAGCCGTGCTGCGTCCACCAGGTTCTGGATCCAGCCAACCCCCAAATAAGTCCGGAGCGTGACCCTGAGCTCTCCTTCTGTCCGTTCTCTGGCCGTCCCCACTATTGATCCACCCAGGTCCAGCTCCCTCGGGCCTTCTGTTGGGAGACCCTTGGCCTCGGGTTCCCTGACCCTCCACGTGGTATGCCTTCGTGGTGGATGTGGTGGGTGACCGTGACAAACGCTGCCCACGGTCTCCGGTCTCTGGCTGGGGTGTGTTTTTGCCCCCACCAGCTTGGGTTCCGGTACCCTGTGCCGACTCTTCACCCGGGGATTTAAGTTGGGTTCTTGGAGTCCTTTTCTGCTGTTTCCCCCTCTCTGGGTCTCTCTCTCTCTTCTCCTCTCTCACTCTGGGTCTTTCTTCTCCTCTGCTCGCCGACTTCCTCTCTGCAACTGACCCTGTTCTTAGTTGGTGCCCACCTTATATACACCCTCTATGTGTGAGCTCAGGTGACCAGCACCCAATGAGCTCCTATCTTTACCCAGGCTGCTCCCCCTATCTGCCCCTACACTACTTGGGATGTACCACCCCCCTCCCACTCCAGCCAGGAACAGACTCGGTCGTACCTGCACATTTCTAAGTGGGAGTACCGTCGGTCTGCTCCTCGGAAATGGGATGTATGTAGTGCATGCAGCCTACCGAGCTCAGTTCCACACTCCTTCCTTACTCGGGAGTGGAATATCACACCTCTGGGTTGAGGTGCAATACCCCTGTAGCAGCTGAATCCTCAGGGTGCTACATTCCCCCCTGGTAAATCACAGCACGTCCTCGGGCTGTAAGACATAACACCAAAAACATACAAAATTTTTCATAAACATATAAAATATATAAAACATTATATATATAAAACTTTCTCGTCGCCTCTGGCTCCTCCTCCGGTCACTGTGCAAGGTGTGACCGGGTACAGTGCGACAGTCTTTCTAGAAAACATGGTTTTCTTATAAAACCGGTAGGGGGCGCTTTAGGAAGCGCAACTATATACAAGGATTATGGGCGCTCTCAGTCCTCGGCCAGGTATTGGGGAGGAACGACCGCTCTCAGTCCTCGGTCAGTGGGATTAAGGGAACAACGGGTAACAGTTCACACTTGCTGGTCCCAACGGGGACTATATTAGCAACAGCAACAGTTTCAGTTTCAGTTTACTGTTTCAGTTTACTGTTTCAGTTTACTGTGCCGCGACGGGCAACTATATACAGCTTCTGCTTCGCTGTCCTTAGCGACGGCGTCCTCCTGCTCTTGCTTTATGGTTACCTTTGGCTCTAGTTTCAGACCCGTCCGGGTCCTCTCCCAGATGCGGCACTCTTGGATTTATGGGTGCGGGCGCGGTGGTGGTGGCGCCCGGGTTGCCCAGGCCTTGCGGCCAGGCCTGGGGCACCTGGAAGGTGAAGGGCACCGTTAGGACGGCGGCGCCCTGGGCTACCTGGCCTTGCGGCCAGGCCGGAGGCTCCGCGGAGGTAGGGGGCGCTGTTGGTGATGCGACGCCCGGGAATTCTAGGCCCTGCGACCAGGCTGGTGTTACTTCCTGCTTTGCCACGCTCGGGGTCGGTGCGCATGACGTCACAGGGGTCGCGGCGGCGGCTTCCGGTTGGGGCCTAGTCTGCGTCGGTGACATGGCGTTTTCGGGCACAGCAGGGGGACTTTCGGGCTCTGCGACGGGGAGCTGGGGCAGGCAAGCGGTGTCCTGATTTGGGGTATAGACGTCCCCTTTACCTGCCTCCATGCGTTCGGCTCCCTTCTCGGCGCCGTCTCCGGCCTTGGGTCCTCCCGCGCCGTCCTCAGAGGCGGTCTGTCTCCTCATCTTGGCTGGCGTGCTCCGGGTCTTGGTTTGCTGGGCCATCTCTCGGCTCCACTCCGCCAATGTCTCTCGCTGTACCCGGGCCATCCTCCGTGCGAGGCCCTCCAGGGCAGTCTGTGCACACTCCCGGTCTTGGGGGAGCTGTGCAAGGACCTCCACTAGGCCTAGTGGGGTCGTGGTTTCTAGCAGGCTCCTGACCAACGGGTCGGTGCTGCTCTGCTCTTCTTCCAGCAGGCTCCTGGCCAGCGGGCCGGTGCTGCTCTGCTCTCTCGCCATCTCCGGGTGAGCTTCTCTGCTACTCCTTTCCAGGCTTCCTGCCTCCGGGTGCGCTCGCTCCAGACTGCTCCAGGCGGCACCCATCTTCGTTCTTTTCTTTCGTCTCCTCCCACTTCGAGGGCGGTCCCGGGGCCACTGGGTGACTGTCAGCTCCAGGGGCGGTTCTTTCACGCTGACAGACACCTCTAGCATCACAGTCTCTGTTGGTGGGGGCGGTTTCCACTTTTGGCGCCATTTTCGGTCCTGGCCCACGATGGGAGGTGGCCTCTCGCCACCCTCTGGCACGCCCATAATGGCGTCCGCTCCTCCAAGGCGGGAAACCCTTGGAAATGGCGGGAATCGCCTCCCAGTGGCGGGAAACTCTGCAGATGGCGGGAAAAAGTTGTTAATGGCGGACACCCGGCGGGAATCGACTGGTGATGGGGTCCGATGGCGGGGACCCTCCGGAACCGGCAGGAGACTTCTTTTTGAGGTAAACTCGTTCTTTCTTTCAGGCACGCAGTACCCGGTTGTTGTGGGCACGTAATCCTGCCGACTACGCCAAAGTTGACGCGCCCCCTGGGCCATATTCTTTAGGGGGAATATCCGGAGCCGGATCAGATGGGGGTTGTAGTCTTCCGAGTGGCTGTGACCCGGTCCGTGCCCAGGGTGTCAAACTCAGTTGTATGTGGCAGTCCTACAGATGTTGCTAAGTTCTTAATGTCGACTACGCCACCCGTTGTGTTGCGGTCACTGTGGCCGCCGCTGCAGCAGGGTCCGCTGAGGCTGATGGTGTAAGTGCAGCTTTGATGATATAACCCCCAACGGGTGGGGTATAGCCTCAGGGGGATCAGGTGCAGAGGATGGGGGTTGTGGTGATGCAGTGTAGACGGCAATCAGAGACAGAGTCGGGTTATGCAGTTTAGGATGTTTACTCACTGCTGATGTTCTGGTCACTCCAGCTTCGAGTGACCTCCCGAGCCGTGCTGCGTCCACCAGGTTCTGGATCCAGCCAACCCCCAAATAAGTCCGGAGCGTGACCCTGAGCTCTCCTTCTGTCCGTTCTCTGGCCGTCCCCACTATTGATCCACCCAGGTCCAGCTCCCTCGGGCCTTCTGTTGGGAGACCCTTGGCCTCGGGTTCCCTGACCCTCCACGTGGTATGCCTTCGTGGTGGATGTGGTGGGTGACCGTGACAAACGCTGCCCACGGTCTCCGGTCTCTGGCTGGGGTGTGTTTTTGCCCCCACCAGCTTGGGTTCCGGTACCCTGTGCCGACTCTTCACCCGGGGATTTAAGTTGGGTTCTTGGAGTCCTTTTCTGCTGTTTCCCCCTCTCTGGGTCTCTCTCTCTCTTCTCCTCTCTCACTCTGGGTCTTTCTTCTCCTCTGCTCGCCGACTTCCTCTCTGCAACTGACCCTGTTCTTAGTTGGTGCCCACCTTATATACACCCTCTATGTGTGAGCTCAGGTGACCAGCACCCAATGAGCTCCTATCTTTACCCAGGCTGCTCCCCCTATCTGCCCCTACACTACTTGGGATGTACCACCCCCCTCCCACTCCAGCCAGGAACAGACTCGGTCGTACCTGCACATTTCTAAGTGGGAGTACCGTCGGTCTGCTCCTCGGAAATGGGATGTATGTAGTGCATGCAGCCTACCGAGCTCAGTTCCACACTCCTTCCTTACTCGGGAGTGGAATATCACACCTCTGGGTTGAGGTGCAATACCCCTGTAGCAGCCGAATCCTCAGGGTGCTACACAAGCACTTTCCAAGTGATGCTAAAATCGCCTGGAAAGCGCTTGTCAATCTGCATGCGGAAACGCATGTGAACCCGCATGTGGATCCGCATGTATTCTGCAGGAAAAAGGCATGTACAATCTGCATGCGTTTTTTCTGCCAGGGAGATGCAGAAATGCTGCAGAAATTTTCTGCTTCATTTCTGCATCGTGGGCACATAGCCTAAATGCAAAAAGGTAAATAAAATTACCAAAATTTCCACAACAAAAGTGTAGCTCTACCTACAGCGTATTCACACCCAGACTATAAGATTATGGCCGGTCTCTGGGTGGGTGTTTTTTTACACAGTAGTCAGAACCTACAACATTGTGGTGCCGTGCATTACATGAGCTATACTAAGGGAGCGCCTGTCAGCATAGAGCGAATACTTCCATATACCGACCAGCAGAAAGTGTAAGAGAAGAACTATAGAAGGATGGACCATAGTGGAGCATTCCGGACTGGAGCAACATAAGGAGCCAGAAGGCTTCCCCCCGGTATTCCATGCTATGTGCTTCTTATAGAGTGACATCTCTCCATAGACCCCTCTGTGAAGACCACCCCCTTATCCAGATGATACATTCTCACTTCCACCATATATAATGCAGACTGGCCATTTTTTTTTTTTTTTTCAGAAAATCCCCAATTTTGGGTCGTCAGCTGTAAAAGAAGAAATGCTTTACACCAGTGCTGGGAACCTATGGCAGCGTGCAGAGGGGGCAGCAGAGCCCTCCTGGGGGGCACCATGGCCGCAGCACTAGCGCTACTGGATCGGGCCGGCGGGGAGAACTCTGAGCCGCCGAGTGCCGGCACCAGCTCCGCTACTGCAGCTAGATGTGCGATCTCTCTCGGACGGAAACACATCGAGCTGAAGTGTATTGCAGCGCAGGAACTAGCCAGGCCCGTGCGCTGCAATACACGCTGCCGGCCAATCAGAGGCCAGAGGCTGCCGGCCAATCAGAGGCCAGCATGACGTCGGCCGGTCAATCAGAGGCCAGTGGCTTCCGGTCAATCAGAGGCCAGCATGAATTCGGCCGGCCAATCAGAGGCTAGCGGCTTCCGGACAATCAGAAGCGGCTGTCGACCAATCAGAGGCCAGCATGACGTCGACCGGTCAATCAGAGGCCAGTGTCTCCCGGCCAATCAGAGACCAGCATGACGTCGGCCGGCCAATCAGAGGCCAGCGGCTTCCTTCCAATGAGAGGCCAGCATGAATTCGGCCGGCCAATCAGAGGCCTGCGGCTTCTGGCCAATCAGAGACCAGCATGACGTTGGCCGGCCAATCAGAGGCTAGCGGCTTCCGGACAATCAGAAGCGGCTGCCGGCAATCTGATTGGCCGGCAGCGTGTACTGCAGCGCGCAAGGGCCTGGCTAGTACGTGCGCTGCAATACACTTCAGCTAGATGTGCCGACTACAGGAGAGGACTCTGCGCGGGAGAAGAAGGAAGGTGAGGAGGAGGGTTTATTATGTGTTTTGTTTTGTTTTTTTAATATGGGATGCACAATGGCTGGGGGGGAGAGGGAGCATGTATACCAGGATTGAGGGGAGGGCCAGCATATATACCAGGATTGAGGGGAGGACCAGCATATATACCAGGATTGAGGGGAGGACCAGCATATATACCAGGATTGAGGGGAGGGCCAGCATATATACCAGGATTGAGGGGAGGGCCAGCATATATACCAGGATTGAGGGGAGGGCCAGCATATATACCAGGATTGAGGGGAGGGCCAGCATATATACCAGGATTGAAGGGAGGGCCAGCATATATACCAGGATTGAGGGGAGGGCCAGCATATATACCAGGATTGAGGGGAGGGCCAGCATATATACCAGGATTGAGGGGAGGGCCAGCATATATACCAGGATTGAGGGGAAGGCCACCATATATACCAGGATTGAGGGGAGGGCCAGCATATATACCAGGATTGAGGGGAGGGCCAGCATATATACCAGGATTGAGGGGAGGACCAGCATATATACCAGGATTGAGGGGAGGGCCAGCATATATACCAGGATTGAGGGGAGGGCCAGCATATATACCAGGATTGAGGGGAGGGCCAGCATATATACCAGGATTGAGGGGAGGGCCAGCATATATACCAGGATTGAGGGGAGGGCCAGCATATATACCAGGATTGAGGGGAGGGCCAGCATATATACCAGGATTGAGGGGAGGGCCAGCATATATACCAGGATTGAGGGGAGGGCCAGCATATATACCAGGATTGAGGGGAAGGCCGGCATATATACCAGGATTGAGGGGAGGGCCGGCATATATACCAGGATTGAGGGGAGGGCCGGCATATATACCAGGATTGAGGGGAGGGCCGGCATATATACCAGGATTGAGGGGAGGGCCAGCATATATACCAGGATTGAGGGGAGGGCCGGCATATATACCAGGATTGAGGGGAGGGCCAGCATATATACCAGGATTGAGGGGAGGGCCAGCATATATACCAGGATTGAGGGGAGGACCAGCATATATACCAGGATGTGGGTGAGCACATTCTTTATTTCTGCAGTCTCTTACCCCTGCTCCTGTCTGTGGCTGCTCTATGCTGCCCTCGCCTGCTCTTTGTATCAGTTGTTTGTATCAGTAAAACCTCAATATTTAGGATAAATTGCCGTGTTGGCACTTGGCGATAAATAAGTGGGTTTTGGATTGCAGTTTGGGCACTCGGTCTCTAAAAGATTCGCCATCACTGCTTTAAACCAATCAATGTGCAAATATCAACATTTTTGAGAAAATACAATACATTTGATCAGATGTCAAAAAATATTCCAGAAAAAAAAAATTGTGATCAGAAATCATAAAGAAAAATTAACTCTTTAATACCATTTTTACCAAAAATACATTGTAAAAAAAAAGAAGTGTAATTTTCTACAGTACAATATTTATTTCTATTTTTCTCAAAAGAATTGTCATTTTAGGCCCCCCAAAAATTGAAAATCAATGTAAAAAGTGTATTTTAATACAATAAAAAAAATCAGGGTAATTGTTCAGTTGTATTGCCAGTTTTACAGCACGACCCGTAGCGATTTACGATCCCACAGGCCGATGAGCTACAATCCTCCTGAGAAAGGATTCATCAATGTATCAGATGCTTTCTTGCATGTTTCTACATGGAGCAATACACATATGTTCCATGTCCCTTCCTCTAAGAAACCTTCAATGAACCCTGATAGGATCTACAGAGAATAGACAAGACGTCCTTTACAGTGTTACACACTTACTCCATACTCAGTCTAATTTCATCATTCATTTTACTTTCTGCTTATAAATGCATTCATTAAAATAATGAATATCTGCATTGAGGACAGTAGAAGAACTAGTTTGTGTTTGTTCATCAAGATGCATTATCTTGGTCTCGTCTTGGCACTGTTAACTGTTGGTAGGTAGCAGAGTACTGGAGAGGTTGCTCCCGTCGTTCAGAGAGTTGCTCCGGTGCGGTGTTCTGTTGGTAGACTGACCGCTTTGTTGGTTTGCTATCAGGTGGTGAATCATATCGGTTATGAGATTGAGTTTATGATCCATTTGAGTTACCTACAAATATATAAAAAAAAATTCAAACAAAGAGAATAGCATAGATACAGACCACACTCCATACACATTTCACACTACCCATGAGCGCTGCCTGATATTGTAGCTTATCCCTAACCAAATCAATGGGGCACTGAGTTGCAATACCAGACACACCCCATGGACAAGAGAGGCACAGTTTTGGGGAGAAATAAAGTAGATAGATCCCTTAATGCAATATTGGTTAGCTATTTAGACATTGTTGTTTTAATTGAAAACTATAGTTGGTGCGATTCGTTTCGCAGCACTGGGTCCATCAGCCTCGTCAGTAATCTTTGGATGCTAGACAGGAGCCTCAAGACCTGCCTTCTACCTTCCAAGATTCCCTGCTTCTCTTCTGATTAGCTGCATCTTTATGGTTACAGCATGATGCATATGTGACATTGCATCAGGCCGGCTAATCAGTAGAACAGCTGTGGATGCCGGGATGTAGGAGGTGGTTCTCAGGGCTCCGATGCAGCGGTCACAGATTATGGATGTGGCTGATGGACTGGGTCCTGCGAATTGACTCGCACCAACTCTATTGGAAACCTTTGTCAGATTGAACTACTTAATGAACTCAGAAAGAGCTTTCTGTCCACATCCATGAAAGTAGTAGCCAACACTTAAAGGGGTTTTCTACTACTCTGACATCTCCTCCATAAATATATTTTTGCCCTCAGTAAAATAATAACACCTATACTCCCTTCCAGTGTTCCAGCCGTGTCGGCATTGGCTCTCCTTGGGATCACGTGACATTGTTATGTCAAGTGATCCCTGCTGCCAATCAGCTCTGGCTTCACTCTTCCTGCCTCCAGTTATAGCACATACCTGTACATCCGGAGGAAGTAAGAGCAGCAACATCTCTCACTTCCTCTGGATGTATGCAAGTTGGCCAAAGGCGGGGAGAGTAAACTCAGCACTGATTGCCCCTAGGAATCATGAGACATAATGTCATGCTGTCACGCAAGGTGTGGGAAAGACTAAGTGCAACACAAAGGGAAAACGGAAAGGGAACCCAGACTAGGGAAAGTGGGGAGTGGAGAACTCCTAGGCTGATCTAGTGTCACCCTGTCTCCACTAATGTCCCTTTATTGGTTCTTCACCAATCGCCGCACGCATACCTCAGCCTGTCTATCCCTGGCATTAGGCTTAGGCTAGGGAACAGAAAAGATGAGCACTAGTTGATCCCCACTGAACACTAAAGACAACAGGGGGGGACAAACAAGGGAAAATCCCTTAGCTTTACTCGACTCCAGACAAATGCGCACACGTTCTCTAGCACCAGAGAGATAGAAGTACTGCTCTTGCTCAAGCCTTCACAAGGGGCAATGAATATCGCTGGCACCTCCCTCTGGCTCACAACAGGTATTTATACATCCAGGCCAGGGTGTTAATTAGCCCGAGGAAGCTAGCCCCTGGGTCCTAGAGATACATATTCTAAGAAGTTGTCTGTAAGGCCAAATGAAGAGATCTCCTGCAACCAACTGCAGGATGACTGTCTGTCACTTCTGACACACCCATGACACAATCAATCCCCAGGAGAGCCAGTGCAGACACCGCTGGAATAGTGCTGGCACTGGAGGTGAGTATAGGTGTTATTATTTTACTGGGGGACACACATATGGATTGAGAAGGTGTTGTCTGAGTAATGGAAAACCCCTTTAAGCCTCCATACACAATAGACTAAGCTAATAGTCTAAGGGGACATCCAGACTCTTCCCTGACAGATGAGGTCAGAGGAGGTAAAATTCAAACTGCCTGACCCTTAATGCCCGACCCTTTTGTTATTCAGGTGATAAGCTGCTGCCAGAGCCGTTTGGCAGTGATTTTCACAGTTTTCCACTTTGAAAACACATGAACATTTAACCAAGCCAAACCTTCTCGTGTATGAGAGTTGGGAGAGGTAGTGGACGGCCGAACCAGCAATCAACGTTCAGTTATTGTGTGTGGCCACCTTAACTTGTGTGTGCAAGTCACAGATGACCACAGGTATTTAGACTCTTTGCAGTGTATGAGCAGCGCTGTAGAATTGGTGTCTGGATGCACCATTATGTATTTTACACTTTTTCAGAGAGTGAGGAATATTCTGTATGTAGTATGTGGTAATTGTCTGTATATCCTGTACTCCATGTGTGTATGTGTAAGTAGTAGCTGTGCGTAATATAAATATATATGGTTTTATCTTATTTTCTTACCTTGTCCTCGACACGGTTCAATCTTGACCCAATTGTATTAGAGCCTCGATCTTTCACTTTATCTGGAAATAAATAAAAGTAAAAAAAAGTCATTTTTAAATTTACTATTAGAAATTAGCATTTTTTGGGTCCACTGGCATTCAACCAAATTTGTGAAACCGTTTACGATTTACAGTTCAGAGAATATAACATGAGAAACGATTTACCTATTTTTCCACAAAGCGATGAAATATGGCATCCTTATTCTGGACAACCTCTTAAAAAAAAGGCTTTCCCATTGTTACAAATGACGGCGTATTGCTTGGATTTGCTATCATATGGTGTCAGATTATTACCATTACTATTGTTAATTTCTCTAAAACATAGCATTTATTCCATTTCATAGTGGTAGGAAGTGGAATCTATCCAGAAAGAAACAGTGAGGGCTTCCCCAATGACTGGTCCAGTCTGTAAGAAAGGAAAAAAATCACTGGTGTAATCAAAAAGTATTTTTATTGAAGAGAAATTCCACCTAAAACTTGCAAACTGTCTCTTCCAGTGCAACCTATTAGAAGTAGCAATCCTAAAAGTCAATATCAACCTTTTAACAAGCCTTGCCACATGATTTAGGATAAATGGCAAACTAGAATCTCAATTTGCAGCCATGGTGTTTCGGGGTGTTGCCCCTCAGCAGTGCAAAGCATGAGATCTGATTTAGCTGTGTGAGAGACTTCAGAAGGAAAAACTTTACCCCTTAGATCCCAGTGAGGAGAGTGAAATGCCAGAGTAAGGAGGCTTATAAACCATGCAATGGCTCCCCGGGGAGCTTATGAGCCTCCTTACACTGGCATTTTTTAGACAAATTATCTTACTTTTCCTCTAAGGATTCAATTTTCTTCCTTTTTTCTATTACTTTATCACTGTTGATGACTCCCACTGATTTGCTATAGCAATGAGATGTGCACATATATACATATATACAGTTGAAACCAGAAGTTTACATACACTATATAAAAAGACATACAGTATATGCATGTTTTTCTCAATATCTGACATGAAATAAGTATAAACCTTTCCCGTTTTAGGTCAATTAGGATTACCATCATTTTTAATATTTGCCAAATGCCAGAATAATGAGAGAGATAATGTTTTAAGGCATTTTTATTACTTACTGCAAAGTCAAAAGTTTACATACACTAAGATTACTATGTATTTAAACAATTCTGGACTGCCCATATGATGATGCCATGTGTTTGGAAGCTTCTAATAGTTTTTTGGGCAACATCTGAGTCAATTAGAGACACACCTGTGGATGTATTTTAATGCACACCTGAAACACACTGCTTCTATGTGTAGCATCATGGGAAAGTGTAAAGAAATCAGCCAAGATATCAGGAAGAGAATTGTAGACTTGCACAAGTCTGGCTTATCCTTAGGTACAATTTCAAGATATCTGAAGGTGCCTCGTTCATCTGTACAAACAATTATATGCAAGTACAAACAAGATTGGAATGTCCAGCCATCATACCACTCAGGAAAGAGACGGGTTCTGTGTCCCAGAGATGAACGTGCTTTGGTCCGACATGTGCATATCAACCCCAGGACAAAAGCAAAAGACCTTGTGAAGAGGATGGCAGAAGCTAGTAAGATTGTCAGAGTGACAATTCACAGTGAAACGAGTACTGTATCAACATGGGCTGAAAGACCACTCTGCCAGGAAGAAGCCATTACTCCAAAAGAAACATAAAAAAGCCAGATTAATGTTTGCAAATGCACACAGGAACTCAGACCTTAATTTTTGGAGACATGTCCTGTGGTCTGATGAAACTAGAATTTAACTTTTTGTGCATAATGACCATCGTTAAGTTTAGAGGAAAAAGGGAGAAGCTTAGAAGCCTAAGAACACCATTCCAACTGTGAAACATGGGGGCAGCAGCATCATGTTGTGGGGTTGCTTTGCTGCAAGAGGGACTTGGTGCACATCACAAAATAGATGGCTTCATGAGAAAAGAAGATTATGTGGCAATACTGAAGCAACATCTCAAGATATCAGCCAGGAAGTTAAAGCTTGAGCAGAAATAGGTCCTCCAAATGGACAATGACCCGAAGCATACTGCCAAAATGGTAACAAAGTGGCTTAACCCCTTCATGACAAAACCAATTTTTTTTAAATCTGACCAGTGTCACTTTATATAGTAATAACTCTGGAATGCTTCAACATATCCCATAGCTTTCGAGACTATTATAAAGTATCATGCATCACAAAAAACAATGGTAAATTTAGGCTGATATGGTTTGCGTTTATTTATAAAAATATCAGAAACTTGGCAAAAATGTTTTAAAAATTGCACTTTTCAAACTTTGATTGATTATGCCTTTAATCCCAATAGTCATACCACACAAAAACAGTACTAAATAACATTTCCCTCATGTCTGCTTTACATCAGCACCATTTGTAAAATGTTGTTTTATTTTATTAGCATTTTAGAAGATTTAAAAATGTAGCAGTTATTTTTCATTTTTTTCAAGGAAATTTACAAAACTTATTTTTATAGGGACCTGTTCAGTTTTGAAGTGACTTTGAGGCTGCGTGCCCACTGTGCGTTTTTCAAGCGTTTTTGCTGCGGAATTTTCGAAGCGAAAACGCTTAAACGCTTGGTAATGCGTGCCCCATGGTCCTCACTGATAACCCGCATGTGCTGTGTGTTGGTATATGCAACAGTTGTGGACTTCTTTGTTTGTGTGAAGGAGGACTTTATGCTGATCTGACAGTAGATGGCGATGTTGTGTAAAGTTTCCTTGTTTACTGTATTGTGAAAGAAAAAAAGTCTCTCTTGTATTTTCTATTTTGTTCTTACTTCCTGATGCAGTACTGTGTGACTGTGCGTTTTTTCCTTTACCTCATGTTCTGAGAAGTAAAAGCTTGTTATCCCATGTAATCTGCTTTGTGAAGTTTTATACTGCAACTGTGGGTATCCAGAAGCTGTGCAACACTGTGCACATGCTGCGGAAATTTACGCTGTGGATTATCATTGCGGAAAAATCTGAAGCATACCCATTAATTTTGGATAAATTTTGGACTAAAGGCATCAAAACTACGAATTAACACATGTGGAATTATATACTTAACAAAAAAGTGTGAAACAACTGAAAATATGTCTTCTATTCTAGGTTCTTCAAAGTAGCCACCTTTTGCTTTGATGACTGCTTTGCACACTCTTGGCATTCTCTTGATGAGCTTTAAGAAGTAGTCACCGGAAATGGTTTTCACTTCACAGGTGTGCCCTGTCAGGTTTAATAAGTGGGATTTCTTGCCTTATAAATTAGGTTGGGAGCATCAGTTGTGCAGAAGTCAGGTGGATACACAGCTGAGAGTCCTACTGAATAGACTGTTAGAATTTGTATTATGGCAAGAAAAAAGCAGCTAAGTAAAGAAAAACGAGTGGCCATCATTACTTTAAGAAATAAATGTCAGTCAGTCCGAAAAATTGGGCAAACTTTGAAAGTGTCCCCAAGTGAAGTTGCAAAAACCATCAAGCGCTACAAAGAAACTGTCTCACATGAGGACCGCCCCAAGAAAGGAAGACCAAGAGTCACCTCTGCTTCTGAGGATAAGTTTATCCGAGTCACCAGCCTCAGAAATCGCAGGTTAACAGCAGCTCAGATTAGAGACCAGGTCAATGCCACACAGAGTTCTAGCAGAAAGAGAGGAGGACATTGAGTTTAGCGATAAAAAACATAATTTTTATTAATTCAATTTCTTAAAAACTTGCATACATAATTTAACATACAGTTTAAGATGTAAAGATGGGTACCCAGTGAGGGCTGAAGTGCCCAGTCACACAGCACATACACAGGTCGCAGAGATCAGCTGCATTTATTGGACAAAAATGGGGCAGTACTTATACCAGGCACTTTGCAGAGAGAAAAAAAAGGGGAAGGGGGGGGGGTTAAACATATATTGGTAGTCCATACAATATTACGTGCAGAGGTCCATGTAATAATCTCCCCAATGAATCATAAAGTGCAGGTGTCTTGCGCAAAGAAAAATAAATAATAATAGTAGTAATCCATTCAATGTTCCATGCAAAAGCTCTATGCAATAGATTACCCAGTAGATTGTATAATCACAGTCCCTGCAATAATGTGCCACTAATGACAGGTGAGATACCTATACATGGGAGCCCTCAGTAAAGAATGTATTAAGCATGCCATAAAAGCATGAATATAAGAGGAGCTTCCCCAAAAAGTAGAGAGTCAGAGAAACAGTCAGAAACAATGCATACCCATGTGTGTGCAGCCCGCACCAGGTCGTCAGCCTAGCCCCGAACCCACGCTCTCGCCGTATGGCTTCCTCAGAGTTCTAGCAGCAGAAACATCTCTACAACAACTGTTAAGAGGAGACTTTGTGCAGCAGGCCTTCATGGTAAAATAGCTGCTAGGAAACCACTGCTAAGGACAGGCAACAAGCAGAAGAGACTTGTTTGGGCTAAAGAACACAAGGAATGGACATTAGACCAGGGGAAATCTGTGCTTTGGTCTGATGAGTCCAAATTTGAGATCTTTGGTTCCAACCACCGTGTCTTTGTGCGACGCAGAAAAGGTGAACGGATGGACTCTACATGCCTGGTTCCCACCGTGAAGCATGGAGGAGGAGGTGTGATGGTGTGGGGGTGCTTTGCTGGTGACACTGTTGGGGATTTATTCAAAACTGAAGGCATACTGAACCAGCATGGCTACCACAGCATCTTGCAGCGGCATGCTATTCCATCCGGTTTGCGTTCAGTTGGACCATCATTTATTTTTGAACAAGACAATGACCCCAAACACACCTCCAGGCTGTGTAAGGGCTATTTGACCAAACTGAGAGTGATGGGGTGCTACGCCAGATGACCTGGCCTCCACAGTCACCAGACCTGAACCCAATCGAGATGGTTTGGGGTGAGCTGGACTGCAGAGTGAAGGCAAAAGGGCCAACAAGTGCTAAGCATCTCTTGGAACTCCTTCAAGATTGTTGGAAGACCATTTCCAGTGACTACCTCTTGAAGCTCATCAAGAGAATGCCAAAAGTGTGCAAATCAGTTATCAAAGCTAAAGGTGGCTACTTTGAAGAACCTAGAATATAAGACATATTTTCAGTTGTTTCCCAAATTTTTTGTGTTAAGTATATAATTCCACCTGTGTTAATTCATAGTTTTGATGCCTTCAGTGTGAATGTACAATTTTCATAGTCATGAAAATACAGAACAATCTTTAAATGAGAAGGTGTGTCCAAACTTTTGGTCTGTACTGTATATATTATTTAGAATCATTTATTTTTATTTCAGACATGTAGTTCATACACATTCTAAAATATGTAGATCTATATTCTTTCTATTTGAACAAAGGAAATGTTTGATGCCTAAAAGGAGTTTTCATAAGTGATCTCTTGAGCAGCTCAGAGCTGTGCAGTCTCCTTACTTCCTGATTTCTGGCAGGACGGGCTCTTCTCCCAGAGTGATAGCTCTGATGAGCAAGCACACAGCCACAGACAATGAGAGCCTAGATACTGGGTGCAGGAATTGTGATTCTACAGGATGGATAAGAGCATCTCGTCAAAAGCCTAAAGGGAGAAGGCAGGGAGCAGCTAACTGGTGTATAGAAATGAATGGGCTGGACAGAGATAACGGTATGTTAGGAATTAACTTTTCTCCTGGAATGTGACTACTGCACACTCTCTACCAAGGTCTACTAGTGGCTGAACTCCAAGGAAATGAGCTTTACACTATGTAAGATAAAAGCTCTCATTGCAGGAGAATGACAGCAGATAGAAAAAGCAAGTCAGTGGCAAACTTGTGTATTTTCATGCTGTTTAACTAATTAAAGCAACTTAGTAATTTGAGAATACCTGTTTATTGACAAAGGTGTTATGAGACTTAATGAGGTTGTCTGGTTTAGAAACCACTTGCACATACTTGGGGCACTATACAGGTTAATAGTGGGGATTCTCCGTTGTAAACCTGAACCCATTTTATGCAGACTAGAGAGCAGTTACATGGAGTCATTCCCACTTTGAAGGTCCCAGTACTTCATTCATTACATAGCTTATTGATTTCACTGGATACTGTGCAGTACCTCCTGTTTCCTTTGGTGGCAGTGCAGGAGAATTAAATGCTTGTTGCCAGATTTTTCAACAAATGGCTTATCGCTGAGATTGCCAGCAACAGATCATCCTTTAGTCAGCATATTGGGGCCCTTCTAACAAAAAGACATTAACTAATGCAGACATTCCTTTTAAGTACAAAGCATATGCCAGTATACTATCTGCAAAGTAAAAAATAAATAAATTCTTAAGTGCTTAAAAGGAACGTGTCCTCTGTTGTTTAACCCCTATCTGCCCTACATGTATAGTGCATGTTGGGTGCGAGTGTGTGGAGTGGACTCTGCAACTCAACCCGCAATATACCTGCAGATTCCAGCTGTGTTATACTGCCGGTATTTGTCTGTAAAAGCCGCTATTAGAGCAGCTCTGGTTGCTGCTGTTAACCCCTTAGATGCTGCAGTAAATCCCTGACCGTGGTAGTTAAGGTGCGATGTCCCAGAGGTTCACCATTTTGGATGCCCATGGGATGTTGCCTTCCACCCCCCTTCACTAAGTGAAAGTGCTGCTTATGGATTTCAGTGGCAACCATGAGCCTGCTGACCGCCCCCATGGCTGCCATGTTGGTACATGAAAAAGTGGGATTGAAACATCGTATATAACTCAAAAAATGTTATTAATGAAAACCTCAGCAATTAACAAGCCCTCATAAAGCTCTATCGACCGAATCTCTGAAATATTTTCACCATCAAAATAAAACTATACAAGTTTGATATCTGGTTTTTCAAGTTTGCTCAACATGAAGAATCATGTTCACAGGTCATTTTCACTGCACAATGAAACCTTAGAAACAAAACCCAAATACAATGAAAAACGCAATCCCATTTAACTTCGCTTGGAATTTTTGTTCCAGTTTTCCAGTATATTGTAGGGTAAAAAAAAAAACAGCCCTCATACAGCTATGTCACACGAAAGGGGAGAAAGAAGGAGAGGAACAAAGAAAAAGCCCAAAAACTAAAACTGTCCATGGTGAGAAGGGATTACATTAAATTTACTTTAAATGTCATTTTTTTTAGATTTTCACTTTTTAACATCACAATCAAAAAAAACCAATCCTGAAGTCTTACAATTTTCACACTGGCCACTAGTCCTAAGAATAGACTCATTGTGAAGGAAGGGTGAGGAGGTGAGCTGTGACTATCATTTCTTGTGAATGGTGGCTACTTTATCTGCTTTATATAGAGGTGTCATCTTTCATTGTCATTTTCAGTCATGATAATAAAACTGCTGAAAAATCTTCTGCATACAACAGGAAATATGAAACTAATTTTGGCCAGGGTGATAATTGCAGGATCTGTGGGTGTTTTTTTTTAGTTTAGATGGTTACTATAGTGAAAAAAAAGTAAAATAAAAATAATAAATTTCATGTAAAAAGGTAATTTAAACAATTGGTTATTTTTTGATAACACATTCTCTATAACTGCTCTTCTCTAATAAGATGGCAATATTGCACCACTGCAAAAATAGGAAGAAGTAGTTTGTCAATTTTAAAGCAGCTTCTTGGAAACTAATGACTTAGTCATTGATATAACATCCTGACAAAATGACTGTTCACTGTCTGTTTCTGAGAAATTAATTCAAAGGTCACAACCGATATGGCTGCACTTCCTATTATCACTTTTGGAAAGACAGACAGTGGATAATGATTATTTCTATTATATATGATCTACGGTATATTCTGATTTGCTAAAAGTGAGATAAGTGACAAGTCTATTGGAAGTAGCAATCCTAAAAGTCAATATCGACCCTTTAACGAGCCTTGTCACATGACTTGGGAGAAAAGCCAAACCAGAATCTCAATTTGCAGCCACGGTGTTTCAGGGTATTGCTCCTCGTCAGTACAAAGCATGAGATCCGATTTGACTGTATGAGAGGCTTCTCACTGGGATCTAAAGGGTCATTTTTCTCCTTGTGGAGATTGACATGCCTGGCATGCCAGTGTATATATAGATACTCGGCACTCAAATATTCATAATGATAATGCAATTCTTTATTTCATAAAGAAATCCCAAAATTCAATGTAACGTTTCAGCCTTATGCAAAAGGCCTTTTTCAAACACTGAGACATAAATGAAACAGATAAAGAAATCAATATTACAAAATTAACACCACAATAGAATTTTTTATTTTAATTTTTTTATTATAAGAAAATAACATCCTGTTGTATTGTTGAAATCACTTGAGATTTATTTAAATATAAAGACATTATTATATAATGTCAAATTAATGTGGGAATTCACTTACTTCATTCAAAATAAATTACAATATGACCAATTAAATTTCAATATCTCATATACAGTTGAAACCAGAAGTTTCCATACACTATATAAAAAGACTAACAGTATATGCATGTTTCTCTCCATATCTGACATGAAATCAGAATAAACCTTTCCTGTTTTAGGTCAATTAGGATTACCATCATTTGTAATATTTGCCAAATGCCAGAATAATGAGGGAGCGAGAATGCAGTAAGTAATAAAAATGCTTAAAACAAAGTCAAAACTTTCCATCCATTTCATTAGTATTTGGTACCATTGTCCTTAAAGTGAATGACTTGGGTGAAACATTTGGGATTTCCTCCCACAAGCTTCTCACAATATAAGGCTATGTGCCCACGTTGCTTTCCGCATGTCCTCTCCCGGAAAAACGCATGCGGAATTCCACACGGGTTTATCCTGCGTTTATCGCGCGTTTTCCACATGCGGAATTCCACGCGGGTTTATCCTGCATTTATTGCGCGTTTTCCACATGCGGAATTCCACGCGGGTTTATCCTGCGTTTATCGCGCGTTTTCCACATGCGGAATTCCACGCGCGTTTATCCTGCGTTTATCGCACGTTTTCCACATGCGGAATTCCACGCGCGTTTATCCTGCGTTTATCGCGCGTTTTCCACATGTGGAATTCCACGCGCGTTTATCCTGCGTTTATCGCGCGTTTTCCACATGCGGAATTGCCTTGCGTTTTTTATTGCATTGCAAAGGCAATTCCGCTTGCGGAAACGCAAAATTAATTGACATGCTGTGGATTATTGCGCGCATCAAAAACGCTGCGGAAAAATCCGCAGCATGGGCATAGAACTTGCGGATTCCCCTTGGGGACCATGGGGGGCAGATTACCTAGCGTTTCACAAGCGTTTACCCTGAGGAAAGTCCGCAGCATATACGCTTGTAAAACGCTACGTGGGCACATACTCTTAGGTCGGAATTTGGGCCCATTTCTCCTGACACAACTGGTGTAACTGATCCAGGTTTGTAGGTCGTCTTGCTCGCACCGGCCTTTTCAGCTTTGCCCATACATTTTCAATAGGACTAAGATCAGGGCTTGGTGATGGCCGCTCCAAAACATTGACTTTGTTATCCTTAACCCCTTATTGACCAATAGACGTCTTTTTACTGATCTGCAATATAAGAGACTAGCGTTCCCCGACAGGTGACTATCCTGTAGCGGTCACCTGTACATTATAGCTGACAACTTGCTGCATCAGCCATGATCAGTGTTGGCACAGACCATGGACGTTTAACCCCTTTGATTCTGTTGTCAATAGTGATTATGGAATCTAAATAGTTAACACAGTGTGGGGGCTTCCTTTTAACTTTATCGGCACCTTGATATCTTGATTGTGTGGTCCTGATGTTTGCCTTGGCAGTTCATGGCCAAATAACTACCTTTAAAGTATGCCGGCTATAATTGCCTGTTCAGAAGTTACCAAAATCTAGAATGTAAAAGTAAACTTTTTCATTCTTGTCATTCCACTTTCCATTACTTCCTGAAAAGAACCAGAAGGGTTAATGAACTATATGAAAGCAATTTTAACCCCTTTAGAGCCCATGCCGTATTAGTACGCACATTTGGCCTCCCCCCCCGGTTCAGTGAGGGCTGCTGTGCTGAGCCCTCACTGAACCGAGCACATGTCAGCTGATTATTACAGCTGACATGTGCCCGCAACAGCCGCGGGTGGAATCGCGATCCACCCGCGGCTGTTAACATGTTAAATGCCGCTGTCAATCTCCGACAGCGTCATTTAACGCGCGCTTCCTGGAAGCGCGTCCTAAGCCCCGCCCACCGGCGACCCCGTCACGTGATCGCGGGTCACCGATGGGTGGGCATGACAACCCAGGGTCTGCAGCAGACGCCTGTGGTTGTCATGATCTGGTCGCTATGAGCGCCACCTAGTGGTCGGCGCTCATAGCACAAGACCAATTCTGCTATATGCAGGGGATCTGCTGATCCCCAGTATGTAGCAGAAACAATCGGATAGTTGCTGCTTCTAGTCTCCTATGGAGACTATTGAAGCATGCAAAAAGTGAAAAAAAAAAGTTTTTAAAAATAAAAAAAATTAAAAAAATATAAAAGTTTAAATCGCCCCCCTTTCGCCCCATTCAAAATAAAATAATAATAAAAAAAATCCACACACACATATTTGGTATCGCCGCGTTCAGAATCGCCCGATCTATCAATATAAAAAAAGAATTAATCCAATCGGTAAACGGCGTAACGAGAGAAAAATTCTAAACGCCAGAATTAAGTTTTTTGGTCCCCGCAACATTGCAATAAAATGCAATAATGGGCGATCAAAACATCGTATCTACCCCAAAATGGTATCAATAAAAAGTTCAGCTCGGTGCGCAAAAAATAAGCCCTCACCCAGCCCCAGATCCCAAAAAATGGAGACGCTACGGGTTTTAGAAAATGGCGCTATTTTTTTTTAACAAATTGTGGAATTTTTTTTCACCACTTAAATAAACAATAACCTATACATGTTTGGTGTCTACGAACTCGTAATGACCTGTAGAATAAGAAGGGCAGGTCAGTTTTAGCATTCAGTGAACGTGGTAAAAAAAATAAATAAAAAACAACTGTCGTTTTGCACTTTTTTTGCAATTTCACCGCACTTGGAATTTTTTTCCCGTTTTCCCGTACATGATATGGTAAAACTAGTAATGGCGTTGAAAAGTACAACTCGTCCCGCAAAAAATAAGCCCTCACATGGCCATATTGACCAAAAAATAAAAACACTGACTCTAGGAACAAGGGGAGCAAAAAACGAAAATGCAAAAACGGAAAATGCTCCGGGGCTTAAGGGGTTAAATACGTTGAGGGGTGCAGTGTTTAACCCCTTTACAACCCAAGGTGGTTTGCACGTTAATGACCAGGCCAATTTTTTCAATTCTGACCACTGTCACTTTATGAGGTAATTACTCTGGAACGCTTCAACGGATCCCCCTGATTCTGAGATTGTTTTTTCGTGACATATTGTACTTCATGATTGTGGTAAAATTTCTTCGATATCACTTGCGTTTATTTGTGAAAAAAATGGAAATTTGGTGAAAATTTTGAAAATTTAGCAATTTTCAAAATTTGAATTTTTATGCCCTTAAATCAGAGAGATATGTCACACGAAAGAGTTAATAAATAACATTTCCCACATGTCTACTTTACATCAGCACAATTTTGGAACCAAAATTTTTTTTGTTAGGGAGCTATAAGGGTTAAAAGTTGACCAGCGATTTCTCATTTTTCCAACAAAATTTACAAAACCATTTTTTTAGGGACCACATCACATTTGAAGTCACTTTGAGGGGTCTTTATGACAGAAAATACCCAAAAGTGACACCATTCTAAAAACTGCACCCCTCAAGGTGCTCAAAACCACATTCAACAACTTTATTAACCCTTCAGGTGCTTCACAGGAATTTTTGGAATGTGTAAGAAAAAAATGAACATTTAACTTTTTTTCACAAAAATGTTACTTTAGACCCAATTTTTTTTATTTTCGCAGGGGTAACAGGAAAAAATGGACCCCAAAATTTGTTGTGCAATTTGCCCTGGGCACGCAGATACCCTATATGTGGGGAAAAAACACTGTTTGGGCGCACGGCAGGGCTCGGAAGGGAAGGAGCGCCATTTGACTTTTTGATTGTAAAATTTGCTTGAATAATTAGCGGACGCCATGTTGCGTTTGGGGGGGCCCCTGATGTGCTTAAACAGTGGAAACCCCCCACAAGTGACACCATTTTGGAAACTATACCCCTCAAGGATTTTATTAAGGTGTATAGTGAACATTTTGAACCCAGAGGTACGACACAGAATTTGATAACATTAGGTCATCATATTGAATAAGTTGTCATTACTCTTGAGCGCAAGTGTTCGCTACTTGAGTTTGCATCGGGTACTCAGGTATGCACCATGTATCACGGGTGCTCAAGTGAAATGCTCGAGTCCCCGCCCGCATGTTTCACGGTTATTAGACCCCCCCAAAAAAACATGCGGGGATCGCTCGTGCATGGCAGGCAATCCCCGCGAGGTTTTTTTGGCCACGAAGCATATGGGGCGGAGACTCGAGCACCCGCGATACTCAATGCATACCCGAGCACCCGATGCAAACTCAAGTAGCGAGCACTTGCGCTCAACACTAGTTGCCATATCGTCATCTTTTTTTTTTTTCTTTTTCTTTACTTTTGAAAAAAAAAAAAAACCCAACCCTAACATTAGCACAACCCCAACCCCAGCCCTAGCGTTTATTTTTTACGCCGTTCCTCGTGCGGTATAAGTGATGAGATTACTTTATTCTTCGGGTCGGTGCGATTACAGCGATACCAGAATCATATTGGGTTTTTATGATTGACAGCTGTCACACACTAAAAGACACATATTTTGTAAAATCTAGTTTTTGCATTGCCATATTTTGGCCGACAGTCATGTGACGGCTTGTTTTTTGCGGGGTGAGTTGACGTTGTTATTGGTGCCATTTTCAGGCATGTGACATTTTTTGATCGCTTTCTATTCCAGCTTTTGGGAGACAGAATAAACGAAAACCAACAATTCAGGAATTGTTTTTTTTGTTTTTTTTTATTCTGCTCCGGGTGTGGTAGAATTGATAAGGTAACTTTATTCTTCGGGTCAGTACGTTTACAGCGGTACCACATTTATATAGTTTTTTATGTTTTGGCGCTTTTACACAATAAAAGCTATTTTATAGAAAAAAATATTTTTTTGCATTGCTTTATTCTGAGAGCTGTAACTTTTTGATTTTTCGGCTGATGGAGCTGTATGGCGGCCTGTTTTTTGCGGGACGAGATGACGTTTTCAGCGGTACCATTTTTATTTATATTCGTCTATTTTATCGCGTGTTATTCCATTTTTTGTTTGGCGGTATGATGATAAAGCATTATTTTTTGCTTTGTTTTTTATTTTTACCGTGTTCACTGAAGGAGTTAACTAGTGGAACAGTTTTATAGGCCAGGTCGTTACGGACGCGGCGATACCAAATATGTGTACTTTGATTGTTTTTTTTGTTTTTTTTTCATAATATTTATTGATGGGTACATTATATTTTTATTTTTAGTGGATTATTTTTTTTAATTTTTTTTTTATATTTTTACAATTTTTTTTTTTTTTTTTTTTCACTTTCTGGGAGTTTTTACACTTTTTTACTTTGTCCCACTGTGGGACTTTCACTTTTTTTATTCTGATCGCCTGCACAGCATAGGGATGGAGCACCATCCCTGTGCCATGCAGGCTGTCAGCGCTGGACAGGGAGAAGATAGTTTGGAGATGCACTGCACATGTCCAAACAATCTTACTGCTGTCTGGTGACCCGTATGTTGTCATGACGACATCGGGTCGTCATGGCAACAACCGGGAAGCCGCGGCAGACAGCGCTGGAGGCCGGAAGAGGAGGTGAGTATACTGATCACCTCCCCTTGCCTCCGCAATGCTACGATCGACTTCGATCGCAGCATTGCGGGGGTTAATGTGCTGGGAGCGGTGCGGGACCGCTCCCTGCACATAGTACCGGGTGTCAGCTGTGACAATCAGCTGACACCCGGCGGCGATCGCGCCCGCACAGCCTGTGTGCGCGCGCGATCGCGATGACGTACTAATACGGATCAGGCTCTTAAAGCCCAGGGCATAGACGCGTATTAGTACGTCATGGGCTTTAAAGGGGTTAAAATGGTAACACTTGGGTGGTTTCCAACATATAAGACTCGCAGGCTAAGTGCCCACGAAGCAAAAATGCTCCAGATTTTTTCTGTATCTCCCTGGCAGGAAAAATGCATGCGGATTTTACATGCGTTTTTCCCGCCAGGTTGAATCGTTTGTCAAGCGTTTTTGCATGCATTTTTGCATGCGGGTTATCAAGCGCTTTTCCAAGCGATTTTAGCATCACTTGGAAAAGTGCTTGACAACTTGGTCACACTATATAAATCCATGCAACCGGCATGGATTTATATAGTGTGACCAAGTTAATAGTTAAAAAAAGAATAAAAATGGTGAACAAAAAAAACATTCTACTCGCCTTCCGATGGCCCCCGGTCTCCTTCTCCGGTGCGTCCGGTGTCTTGGGCGGCTCGCGATGGTGTAAAAGGACTTTCCATGACGTCATTTAGTCATGTGACAGGTCAAGCGACCGCCGACATCAGCGGTCACGTGACCTGTTACATGACTAAATGACGTCATGGAAGGTCCTTTTACATCACCACGAGCCGCCGAAGACACCGGACGCACCATACAGGAGACCGGGGGCCATGAGAAGGTAAGTATAATGTTATTTTTTATTTTATTCTTTTTTAACTACAGGTACTATGGTACCCGGGTCTGGAGGAGAGTCTCCTCTTCTCCAGACCCGGGTACCATCCCCACATTGAATTACTTAATATCCCCATGTGTACATGTAGTCATTAAGATATTATGCAATTCAATGGCGGCAATTACGCCGCGTTTCCGCAAAATTAATGGATATGCTTCAGATTTTTCCGCAATGATAATCCGCAGTGTAAATTTCCGCAGCATGTGCACAGTGTTGCATAGCTTCTGGATACCGACAGTTGCAGTATAAAACTTCACAGAGCAGATTACAGGGGATAACAAGCTTTTACTTCTCAGAACATGAGGTAAAGGAAAAAACGCACAGTCACACAGTACTGCATCAGGAAGTAAGAACAAAATAGAAAATACAAGAGAGACTTTTTTTCTTTTACAATACAGTAAACAAGGAAACTTTACACAACATCGCCATCTACTGTCAGATCAGCATAAAGTCCTCCTTCACACAAACAAAGAAGTCCACAACTGTTGCATATACCAACACACAGCACATGCGGGTTATCATTGAGGACCATGGGGCACGCATTACCAAGTGTTTAAGCGTTTTCGCTTCGAAAATTCCGCAGCAAAAACGCTTGAAAAACGCACAGTGGGCACGCAGCCTCAAAGTCACTTCAAAACTGAACAGGTCCCTATAAAAATAAGTTTTGTAAATTTCCTTGAAAAAAATGAAAAATAACTGCTACATTTTTAAATCTTCTAAAATGCTAATAAAATAAAACAACATTTTACAAATGGTGCTGATGTAAAGCAGACATGAGGGAAATGTTATTTATTACTGTTTTTGTGTGGTATGACTATTGGGATTAAAGGCATAATCAATCATAGTTTGAAAAGTGCAATTTTTAAAACATTTTTGCCAAGTTTCTGATATTTTTATAAATAAACGCAAACCATATCAGCCTAAATTTACCATTATTATAAAGTATCATGTGTCACAAAAAACAGTCTCAAAAGCTATGGGATATGTTATTCCAGAGTTATTACTACATAAAGTGACACTGGTCAGATTTAAAAAAATTGGCTTGGTCATGAAGGGGTTAAGCCACTTTGTTACCATTTTGGCAGTATGCTTCGGGTCATTGTTCATTTGGAGGACCTATTTCTGCTCAAGCTTTAACTTCCTGGCTGATGTCTTGAGATGTTGCTTCAGTATTGCCACATAATCTTCTTTTCTCATGAAGCCACCTACGGATTTTGTGATGTGCACCAAGTCCCTCTTGCAGCAAAGCAACCCCACAACATGATGCTGCCACCCCCGTGTTTCACAGTTGGGATGGCGTTCTTAGGCTTCTAAGCTTCTCCCTTTTTCCTCCAAACTTAACGATGGTCATTATGCACAAAAAGTTCAATTCTAGTTTCGTCAGACCACAGGACATGTCTCCAAAATTTAAGGTCTTTGTTCCTGTGTGCATTTGCAAACATTAATCTGGATTTTTTATGTTTCTTTTGGAGTAATGGCTTCTTCCTGGCAGAGTGGTCTTTCAGCCCATGTTGATACAGTACTCATTTCACTGTGAATTGTCACTCTGACAATCTTACTAGCTTCTGCCATCCTCTTCACAAGGTCTTTTGCTTTTGTCCTGGGGTTGATATGCACATGTCGGACCAAAGCACGTTCATCTCTGGGACACAGAACCCGTCTCCTTCCTGAGTGGTATGATGGCTGGACATTCCAATCTTGTTTGTACTTGCATATAATTGTTTGTACAGATGAACGAGGCACCTTCAGATATCTTGAAATTGTACCCAAGGATGAGCCAGAATTGTGCAAGCCCATAATTCTCTTCCTGATATCTTGGCTGATTTATTTACACTTTCCCATGATGCTACACAAAGAAGCAGTGTGTTTCAGGTATGCATTAAAATACATCCACAGGTGTGTCTCTAATTAACTCAGATGTTGCCCAAAAAACTATTAGAAGCTTCCAAACACATGGCATCATCATATGGGCAGTCGAGAATTGTTTAATCACTTTGCGCCAGAGCCTGTTTTTGCCTTCATGACCAGGCCAATTTTTTCAATTCTGACCACTGTCAATTTATGAAGTAATTACTCTGGAACGCTTCAACGGATCCCGCTGATTCTGAGACTGTTTTTTCGTGACATATTGTACTTCATGATAGTGGTGAAATTTCTTCGATATCACTTGCGTTTATTTGTGTAAAAATCGGAAATGTGGCGAAAATTTTGAAAATTTTGCAATTTTCAAACTTTGAATTTTCATGCCCTTAAATCAGAGAGATATGCCACACAAAATAGTTAATAAATAACATTTCCCACATGTCTACTTTACATCAGCACAATTTTGGAACCCAAATTTTTTTTTGTTAGGGAGCTATAAGGGTTAAAAGTTGACCAGCGATTTCTCATTTTTCCAAAATTTACAAAACCATTTTTTTAGGGACCACATCATATTTGAAGTCACTTTGAGGGGTCTTTATGACATAAAATACCCAAAAGTGACACCATTCTAAAAACTGCACCCCTCAAGGTGCTCAAAACCACATTTAAGAACTTTATTAACCCTTCAGGTGCTTCACAGGAGTTTTTGGAATGTGGAAGAAAAAAATTAACATTTAACTTTTTTCACAAAAATGTTACTTTAGGACCAATTTTTTTTATTTTCGCAGGGGTAACAGGAAAAAATGAACCCCAAAATTTTTTGTGCAATTTCTCTTGAGCGCGCTGATACCCCATATGTGAGGGAAAACCACTGTTTGGGTGCACTGCAGGGTTCGGAAGGGAAGGAGCGCCATTAGACTTTTTGAATGTAAAATTTGCTTGAATAATTAGTGGACGCCATGTTGCATTTGGGGAGCCCCTGATGTGCCTAAACAGTGGAAACTCCCCACAAGTGACACCATTTTGGAAACTAGACCCCTTAGGGAACTTATCTAGATGTGTGGTGAGCACCTTGGACCCCAAGGTGCTTCACAGAAGTTTATAATATTGAGCTGTAAAAATAAAATTTTCACATTTTTCCTACAAAAATGTTTTTCATCCCCTAATTTTGCATTATTATAAGGGTAATAGAATAAATTGCACCATGAAATTTGTTGTGCAATTTCTTCTGAACACGCCGATACCCCATATGTGGGGGAAAACCACTGTTTGGGCGCACTGCAGGGTTCGGAAGGGAAGGAGCGCCATTTGACTTTTTGAATGTAAAATTTGCTTGAATAATTAGCGGACGCCATGTTGCATTTGGGGGGCCCCTAATGTGCCTAAACAGTGGAAACCCCCCACAAGTGACACCATTTTGGAAACTAGACCCCTTAAGGAACTTATCTAGATGTGTGGTGAGCACGTTGGGAGACAAAATAAACAAATCAGTAGCAGGTGAAGAATTGGTTTTATTTATTTTTTACGCCGTTCCTCGTGCGGTATAAGTGATGAGATTACTTTATTCTTTGAGTCGGTGCGATTACAGAGATACCAGATTCATATCGGGTTTTTATGATTGACAGCTGTCACACACTAAGAGACGCTTTTTTTTGCAAAATCTAGTTTTTGCATCGCCATATTTTGAGAGCTATAATTTTTCCATATTTTGGCTGACAGAGTCATGTGATGGCTTGTTTTTTACGGGACGAGTTCACATTTTTATTGCTACCATTTTTGGGTACGTGACATTTTTTGATCGCTTTCTATTCCGTTTTTTGGGAGGTAAAATGAACAAAAACCAACAATTCAGGAATTGTTTTTTGAGGTTTTTTTTATGCCGTTCTGCGTGTGGTAAAAGTGATAAGGCAGCATTATTCCTCAGGTCAGTATGTTTACAGCGATACTACACTTACTGTATATTTTTTTATGTTTTGGCGCTTTTACACAATAAAACAATTTTATAGAAAAAAATTTTTTTTTCATTGCTTTATTCTGAGAGCTATAACTTTTTTATTTTTCGGCTGAGGGAGCTCTATGGCGGGTTTTTTTTGCGGAACAAGATGACGTTTTCAGCGTTACCATTTTTATTTCCATTTTGCTTTTTGATCGCATTTTTTTCCACTTTTTGTTTGGCGATATGAGGAAAAAGCATAGTTTTTTGCTCCGTTTTTTATTTATTTTTATTATGGTGTGCACAGAAGGAGTTAATTAGTGTGACAGTTTTATAGTTCGGGTTGTTTCGGATGCGGCGATACCAAATATGTGTACTTTTTTTGTTTTTGCATAAATATACGGATTTATCGGTTTAATGTTTTATTTATTTATTTTTATTTATTTTGTGATTTTTTTTTTAGTAGTTTGAAAACATTTTTTTTTACTTTTTTTACATTTTTACTTAGTCTCTGTATGGTACATTAATTTTTATTTTTCTGATCACTGATCTCATGTAATGTAATAGACATATATTACATTACATGAGATCTTTGCTGACTGTTTCACAGTCAGTGTCTCCTGCCAGGCTTCAGCTGCAAGCTGAGCCTGGCAGGACACCGTATATGGCAGATCTGGAGGAGGTCATGTGACATAGCAACGCAGCGGTCCAGCTGCCATAGCAACGCCAGGTCCTGGAAGGTATCAGGGGTCGTCGGAGAGGTAAGTAGACGACCCCCTCTCCTCCTGCTGTCTTCTATATGCCGCGATCACTATAGATCGCGGCATATAGAAGACAGCAAAGGGTTAACATCACTGGGACCTGATCCAATCAGGTCCCGATGATGTTCCCTGTCAGAGCTATCGCTCTGCACCGCACCCTTAGCGCTTGCAGGACCCTCGGGGTCCTGAGCGCTGCGGGACCACCCACCGTTTTTAAGCGTCCGCGCTGCACAGAGCCCAGGCAGCGTGGACGTTTATCTACAGTGGGCGGTCGGGAAGCGGTTAAATAAAAAAAAGTTTTCACAAAGTAAAATAGAGAGTTACCTTTTTGTTATCATCTAGGACTGTGTTCATACTTTCTATCCCTAGCGTATCAATAGGTCCATCAAAGATAACCCATTTTCTTTCCGGGGTCTCAGATAACGCAAACTCCCGGAAAGTATTAGCGACTATCCCATCGGTCCACTGCAAATGAAGAGAGGCATCAATAAAATTGCTCTTCCCATAAAATCCAATACAATCCCACAATTGAAAGGATTATTAAAGGGAATGCCTGGGATTATGATATTGATGATACACATGTATTGACTACACTTGGCCCCTATTGATGTGAACGTGCCGGCACCGGGAGAGACCGCAAGTAAGTGATTTGCATATATGCGGTCACATGCCAACTAGAAGTGCGTGACCTCACTCAAAGCAAGCGTATTGAGTGAGGCCAGACACAGTCTAGTCAGAATGTGGCTGGAAGTATGCAAACTTATGCTAATTTCTGGCATAAATAATACAATTTGTTTTTTATATGTCTGATGGGGAAAATAAAACAGTTTCCAATTTTTGTGCAAACAGGGAGTAAGTCATAATAAAATGATTGCCCGGCAATGTATGACTGGGGTCTTTGTCTCTGAAGGAACCCCTTCTACCATGTCCATAAGCCATAAAAGGGCTTTTTCCCATTTTCAGCAAAGATATTAGAATTATCTATATATATAATCGTCTTATCCCGTCTGTCTGTCTTTCTGTCTGTCTGTCTGTCCAGGAAATCCCGCGTCGCTGATTGGTCCGGCCGCGGCCAATCAGCGACGCGGGATTTGAGAAAAAGATGGCGGCCGTTAGCGGCTCATCTGCAGGACGGAGGTCAGCGGCGATGCAGCAGGGAGATGACCGTCGCGAGGCGCTCATCTCCCGGCCGCTAGCTGAACGGAGGACCGGGGAGCGCCGCCGCCGGTCGGGATGCTTCTGCTGCGAGCAGCCGCACATCTCCCGGCTTCTCGCAGCGGAAGTAGCCGCACAAGCAGCGCCGCTCCCCGGTCCTCACTAATACGACGCTGATTGGTCGCGGTCGACGCCCGCGACCAATCAGCGATATGGAAGGAAAATTTAAACGCCGCTCTGCTACTTGGTCGCGGTGGCCGGCCGCGACCAATCACCATTATTGGTGCCACATTTAAACCCCGCTCTGCTGATTGGTCGCGGTGGCCGGGCGTGACCAATCAGCGATATGGGCGGCAAATTTAAACGCCGCTCTGCTGATTGGTCAATTTAAACACCGCTCTGCTGATTGGTCGCGGCTGCCGGCCCCGACCAATCAGCGATTTTGGCCCCAAATTTAAACACCGCTCTGCTGATTGGTCGCGACCGCAACCAATCAGCATTATTGGCGCCAAATTTAAACATCGCTTTGCTGATTGTTCGCGGTCGCGACCAATCAGCGATTTTGGCGCCAAATTTAAACACGCTCTCCAGTTCTCACTAACACTGTTCGCTGATTGGTCGTGGCCGCCGCCCGCGACCAATCACCGATGTTGCTGCCAAATTTAAACACCGCTTTACTGATTGGTCGCGGTTGCCGGCCGCGACCAATCAGCGATTTTGGCGCCAAATTTAAACACCGCTCTGCTAATTGCGCCCGGTCGGCCGCATATATATTCTAGAATACCCGATGCGTTAGAATCGGGCCACCATCTAGTAAACAATAATTCCAATCATAGACGAACCTCATGTGACACTGGATCAAACTGCCCGAACAGCTGCCCCATGGTGATGGCTTTAGGGTTCACTGTCCGGTAAATCACTTTTTCTTCTTCGCACCCTCGCTCATTCATAAGAGACAGCGTATCAGCGAGGACGTGGAGGACCTTCGTTTTTCCAGAGAACGGCTCTCCAACCAACATACAACTGTATGGGATAAACAAAATGCAGCATGGTCCATTGTATAAAATGGAAACAGGGAAGAATAAATCCCCCGTCCCATGGACTTCTGTAGTTCCAGCTTACCCGTGTCTGACAATCATCATCTCATACGTCTGGATCATTTCCTCCAGGAAGACCTTCTCGGGTTGGATGTTGTGTCCAGCACAGCTCTCCTGTGCGCATTCCAGTAAATGCTGAGCAAAAGGAAGGTAAAATATTTCATCAGTCTGTTTACAGTGGATCCAATTAGAGGTGGGAGAATACATTTTCAGGACCCAGATCAGTATTCTGTGGCCGCTGGACAGGACCCCTGAGAGCCGCCTCCTAGCTGCCGGCATCCCCGGCTCCTCTTCTGATTATATGTCCTGGTGTACATCATGCTGCAACCATAACGTCATGCCAGGCCGGCTAATCTGAAGAAGAGCCGGGGGGCAGGAAGAAATAAGGTGGCTCTCAGGGGTCTCATTCAGTGCCCACCACTGACCTGATGTCACGCACAGTGTAGGAAAGACAAAGTGCGACACAAAGGGATGAGGGGAAGGGAGCCCAGATACTAGGGAAAGGGGGAAATGGAAACCTCCTAGGCTGATCTGCAATCACCCTGTCTCCCCTACCCACTCTATATTGGTTCCTGACCAATTGCCGCACAGGAACCTATCCCTGTATTTCCTTAGCGCTTGACCCTGGATAGGGAAGGGGGGTGAGCACTATTCGATCCCCACTGACAACTAAAGACAGCAAGGGGAGACAGACACAGGGGAAGTAGCTTAGCTTGAGTCGACTTCAGAGAGATGGCACACACATCCTCTTAGCACCAGAGAGGAAGTAAGAGCTGCACTTGCTCCAAGCCTTCACAAGGGGTCATGTGAATATCACTGGCACCTCTGTGTAGCAACCTGGAAGTATTTAAACACCCAGGCCTGATTGTCAATTAGAGCAGGAGGGAGGTAGCCGCTGGGTCCTACAGTGAGACCGCTAAGAAGATGTCTGTAATGCCAAACGAAGGGATCTCCTGCAACTAACTGCAGGGCGACTGTCTGTCACATCTGACGCACCCATGACACCTGGCCATTGGATCAGTCTCCTGCGAATCGATTCATTCATCTAAAAAAAAATGTCTCCATAACCTACAACTAAACTAGCGATAAATCACTCACAGATGTTTTAACCATTTGTTTTCTACATCAGATCATCCTGCATTGGAGGTATAAGTGAGCCCCCTTATCTCTGGTGCCCCTGTGCAGCTGCCCAGGTTGCACTAATGGGACCGGACGATGAGTGACAAGGTCATGTAACCCAATTCCAAAGCAGTGGATCAGGATCGGGTGATTCCAATGGGATTGGTCTACCCTCTACTGTGTATGGGGGCCTCATGACAGATTATGTTGGGGGACATAAAAATCGGGCGGATGGAATTTAATCACCCGATCCTTACTTTCTGACCCTGAAATTAGCAGCTGCCATAAGATTCTGGCAGCGACTCTGTCATAGAGAAAACAGGAGCGAGCATTCCTGAATATGGGGGAGCCGGGAAAGATAACTGTCATCCAAATGATAGCTGGCCAGCTATATAGGACCTATCACTTGCCATTAATATGCAAGAAGACTTGTCCCTCGCCATAAATATGTAAATGCCGCTGTTCTCCTGAATCTGGTGTTGTTTTTCTTTTGCTCCTGCGCCTCTCCATTCCTGAGATATAGCCTCTTTATAGAAATCTAGTTCATAATTTTTAATAGCCAAGTGGGCGTGGTCATCAAGTCCTCTCTGTGGGAGTCTTCAGGAAGGCCTTGTCCAGTTGGCTTAAAGGGCTAGAGGAGAGTGACAGATGTCAGGAACGGAGAGGAGCAGGAAGAAAAGAAAAACAATGCCGGAGTCAGGAGAACAGCGGCATTTACATATTTATGGCGAGGGACAAGTCCTCTTTAAGTCTTGGAAAACCCCTTTAAGACACTATTATATTTTAATACCTTATAGTCGGCTTTCGGAAGTTGAATGCCAGGGAACAGGTCGCTGGTAATCCCATTGAACAGAGGAATATCATGAGACAAAAATTTGGGTTCGTTTACATCCTTAATTGACCGCAAGAGCTAAATAGAATGAAAAAGGATTAAATGATAAAATAATTCATATACAATATGACATGAAACAATATTAAAAGTGAGGAACCCCATTACAAAGGAGCCGTCAGTTCTTGTGGTATGTCTGTATTAGTAAAGAATAGTATTCTCCAAAAAATAAGTATGAAACCTCTTTTCCTAAAACTCTACATTGTATCGTCCCTCTGTTATACCTCCTGGAAATGTATGTGTAAATGATATATAATGTATATATAATCTATATAGGGGACAACCCTATACAATCTGACTGTGCCCAAACAGTGGTGACATTGTCAGACTGTGTAGGGGACTCGTTATTGACAGATTTCAATTAATTCCTACATTTCCAGGAATGATAAAAGAGGAATGGAACGCTGCTGAGTTGCACTAAAATATGCTGCAGAATTGTTTTTCCATAGGGAATACATGTGGCCTCTGTGTTGCACTGTTAATTGCCGGCTGCAGAATGAGTTAAGTGAGATACTGTCAGTGAACTCGTTTTTGCTGGCTGACGGGGAGTTTGTAAATGTTTAGAGGTTTAGCGTGCAGAAAACCGTAAGAATAAAGGCAGATCTCCGCAATCAGAGCATAGTTGGGGACCATCATTGCTACAGTCCGGAAAAGAACCTGAAATGCGCCAACCAGATGGGTCAGTCAACAAATGAAACTAAATTACTGTAAACTAGGCATAGAGCCGGGGAACCCATTATGTCCATTTACACTATCCTCCACCCCAGACCTAAAAGTGATGTGTCTATTCCACATCAGAGGAAAGTCAGTCAAAGTGTGGTTAAAGGGGTATTCCCATCTCCAAGATCCTGTCCCAATATGTAATAGGTATAATAATAATGTTTTCAAATATCTCCAATTAGAAATGTAGTATAGTTTTTCTGATTAGCTATGTTTCTTACCCCCATGTGCAGGACATTGCAGTAGCTTAGGTATCCATGGTTACGACCACTCATAGTAACAGTTAGTTACTTGCTAGTGGTCGTAACCATGGATACCTAAGCTACTGCTATGCCCTGCACATGGGTTAAGCAACATAGCTAATCAGAAGAACTATACTACATTTCCAATTGGAGGTATTTGCTATTAATATTATTATTACACCTATTACATATTGGGATAGAATCTTGGAGATGGGGATACTCCTTTAACACTTTCCAAATCTCTCTCCACACCTCTACTGTGTCCATTTTGGAAAATAGGAGAATGGGACATCAATATTAAGGAGCTTGCAGAAATGAGGGCATCAGGTGTTGTGATTATACATAGGAAATGTACAATCTCATATAGGTTTGGGGGAGAATAATCCCTTTGATGAAATCTTATGTTTCTTTTGTAAACCTAGTATTTACTTGAAAGTTTGTGAACCCCTCAAAAATTTCTGTATTACTGCATAAATTTGACTTAACCGCTTCGCGACGGCCCACTGTAGATAAACGTCGGTGCTGCCTGGGCTCTGTGCAGCGCCGACGTTTAAAAATGGTGGGTGGTACCGCAGCGCTCAGGACCCTGAGGGTCCTGCAAGCGCTGCGGGAGCGGTGCAGAGCGATAGCTCTGACAGGGAACATCATCGGGACCTGATTGGATCAGGTCCCAGTGATGTTAATGACGCGCCCCCTGGGCCTGTGTTGTGCAGGGGAACCCGGAACCGGGCCTGTTGTAGAATGCTGGGGGTTGTAGTCTCCGTGTGGCGGTGACCCGGTCCGTGCCCAGGGTGGTCAAACCAGTGGCAGTCTTAATGTATAGCAAATGTCCGACTACGCCACCCGTGGATTGCGGTCAGTGGGGACCGCCGCCGCGCTGCAGACCGCTGAGGCTGATGTTGTTTGCGCAGCTGAGTATGGGATAACTCCCCACGGGAGAAGTATTGCCTCAGGGCAGCTAATGTGAGAGATGATGGGAGTGATGGTGTGAGCGTCCCAGTGCTAATGGTGCTGGTGCGGCGAGGAACCACAGAGACGTGCGGTTGCAGTTTTCAATGCTTTACTCACAGTTGTTGTTCATGTCAATGCTGCAGGCGATGACTGCCCGAGCCGCGCTGCGTCCACCAGGCAAGGGACTCGGTCAACTCCCAGGTAATTCCAGAGTGTGGTTCAGAGCTCCCTTCTCTACCTTTCTCTGGCCGTCCCCACCAGTGACCCACCTTTGTCCAGCTTCCTCGGGCCTTCTGTTGGCGAAACCTCTCCCGGTTTCCCTGACCCTATACGGTATGCCTTTCTGGTGGATGTAGTGAGGGGTCGCACCAAGATGTGGTAACAACCTCCGGTCTTTGGCTGAGGAATCTGTTGCCTCCACCAATTTGGGTTCCGGTACCCTGTTCTGCCAACCCTTCACCCTGTATCTCCTCTGCGCATATGGGGTTCCTTCGGTCCTCGTGTCTCTGGGCCTTTCTCTGTGTTCCTTGCTTCCTTTCTCCTCTGTTCCAGTTCCTTTCTTACTTTCCTTTCCTTCTCCTCTCTCTTTCTGCTGTTTCTGGCCTCCACTCCAGGCCTGCCTCTGGAGCTGGGCCCAGACTGAGCCACAGCTCCCTGTCAGCCCTCTCTGGCTGAACTCCTGTCTTCTTCTCCTCCTCTCTGAACTGAACCGGACTGAACTCGACTCTGTTCTAAGATGGTGCCCACCTTATATACCTCCTTCTGACACCCGAGCCCAGGTGACTAGCAACCAATGGGCTCCTACCTATGCCCAGAGACCCACCCCTATCTGCTCCTACACCACTGGGTATTCCACCCCCTCCCCACTCCAGCCAGGGACAGATGCTGTCGTGCCTGCACTTCTATCTTGTGGGAGCACCGTTGAGCTGTCCCTCGGAAATGGGGTGTGTGTGGTGCATGCAGCTACTGAGTCCTGGTCCACAATCCATCCTTACCCGGGAGTGGAATACCACACCTCTGGTTTGAGGTGCAATACCCCTGTAGCAGCCGAGCCCTCGGGGTGCTACATTCCCCCCTGGTAAATCACAGCACGTCCTCGGGCTGGAAAAGAGCAAAACAATTTAAACATACAAATTTTTAGAATGCATTCGTATATAAGACAATAACTATAAACCCATCCCTTTATGGGAGGCACTTTTCTCTTTTAACGTTGCTGGTACTCTTTTTCTTTTCTTTAACATTCTTCTGTCACTAGCTATGGTCAAAACTACCGGAACTCTTTTAGCATATAAAACATCACATGAAACATTTGCATTATTATTCTAGCAGCATATAAAACTTTTCAATATAAAACTTTTTCAAGTAGAATATTCTTGAGCTCTGGCCGCTGTGCAACTTGCGACCAGGAAAAGGTGCAACAGTCCATTTAATCTGCCTTGAGGTAGATGTTGCGGTTTTTGTATAAAACCAGTAGGGGGCGCTTTAGGAAGCGCAACTATATACAAGGGTGGCCGCTCTCAGTCCTCGACCAGTGGGGATAGGGGAATGGCTGCTCACAGTCCTCAGCCTGTTTAGGGATTAGGGGCACACAGATAACAGTCCTTTAACAGTTCCACATTAGTTCCAACGGGGACCACACTCCACTCAGCAACAGTTTCTATACCCTTACGGGTAACTATATACAGTTCCATTTTACCGTTTACTGGTAACGGTATCCTCCTGATGCTCCTTCCTCATAGTCTTCAGATCTGTCCGGATCCTCAGGGTAGTCCATGTCTGGGCGGTACCGCAGCTCCTCCTCTGTTAGACGGTGGACATGGAGGGCATACAGTCCCTTGGTGCCCTTGTGTAGCAGGCCTTGCGGCGGGGCCTGGAGAGAGCCGCTGTTGACGACGCCCGGGATCAGAGGGTGTGACTTTGGGCCTTTGCGCTGGCTGGTGGTGGCAGCGACCAGGGCTGGAGGGCTCGGCAGCAGGGCTTGTTGCGGGGTCTGGAGCAGGTCGGTGTTTGCAGCGCCCGGGATCGGCTGCTCCACCAGGGGGCTCGGGAGCAGGCTGACGCTGGCAGCGTCCGGGACAGGGAGACTCCTCTTACCTGCTCCCGCGACCGCTCCTGCATCACGCGTCTTCTCCTGGCGCTGGTCGGGGTCCACGACGGCTTGGGCACTACCGATGCTGGGCAGCTTGGTCTGCTGCCGGTCCGCCATCTTGCTCTCCGTTCCTGGTGTCCTCCTCCCCCCTGGTGGACCGTGGCCTACCTTGCGTTGATCTTCCTCCGTAGGCTGCGGCTCCACAGACGATCGTCGGGGTTGAGGACCTTGCGTCGCGCTCCTGTGATGTCAGCGTCGCTCCCTCTCCCTTTCTGGACCTTACGCAGCGTCGGTGCGTGGGGCGGAGCTTCAGATCTCGCGCGCTTTCGGCGTCCACGCCCCTCTTCTTCCCGCGCAGCGTCCCGAAGATGGCGCCCAATGGCGGGAAAACGACTGCGGATGGCGGGAAGACGGTGGGAAACGACCCAAGATGGCGTCCGATGGTGGGAAACGGTCCAAGATGACTTCTGATGGCGGGAATCTGCTCCGGATGGCAGGAAACTTCGGGAAACGGCGGGAGACTTCTTTTCCAGGTACATGTACAATTTTCTTCAGGCACGCGATACCCGTTTGTGGCGGGTTGGTCTCGATCCTGCCGACTACGCCAAAGTTGACGTGCCCCCTGGGCCTGTGTTGTGCAGGGGAACCCGGAACCGGGCCTGTTGTAGAATGCTGAGGGTTGTAGTCTCCGTGTGGCGGTGACCCGGTCCGTGCCCAGGGTGGTCAAACCAGTGGCAGTCTTAATGTATAGCAAATGTCCGACTACGCCACCCGTGGATTGCGGTCAGTGGGGACCGCCGCCGCGCTGCAGACCGCTGAGGCTGATGTTGTTTGCGCAGCTGAGTATGGGATAACTCCCCACGGGAGAAGTATTGCCTCAGGGCAGCTAATGTGAGAGATGATGGGAGTGATGGTGTGAGCGTCCCAGTGCTAATGGTGCTGGTGCGGCGAGGAACCACAGAGACTTGCGGTTGCAGTTTTCAATGCTTTACTCACAGTTGTTGTTCATGTCAATGCTGCAGGCGATGACTGCCCGAGCCGCGCTGCGTCCACCAGGCAAGGGACTCGGTCAACTCCCAGGTAATTCCAGAGTGTGGTTCAGAGCTCCCTTCTCTACCTTTCTCTGGCCGTCCCCACCAGTGACCCACCTTTGTCCAGCTTCCTCGGGCCTTCTGTTGGCGAAGCCTCTCCCGGTTTCCCTGACCCTATACGGTATGCCTTTCTGGTGGATGTAGTGAGGGGTCGCACCAAGATGTGGTAACAACCTCCGGTCTTTGGCTGAGGAATCTGTTGCCTCCACCAATTTGGGTTGCGGTACCCTGTTCTGCCAACCCTTCACCCTGTATCTCCTCTGGGCATATGGGGTTCCTTCGGTCCTCGTGTCTCTGGGCCTTTCTCTGTGTTCCTTGCTTCCTTTCTCCTCTGTTCCAGTTCCTTTCTTACTTTCCTTTCCTTCTCCTCTCTCTTTCTGCTGTTTCTGGCCTCCACTCCAGGCCTGCCTCTGGAGCTGGGCCCAGACTGAGCCACAGCTCCCTGTCAGCCCTCTCTGGCTGAACTCCTGTCTTCTTCTCCTCCTCTCTGAACTGAACCGGACTGAACTCGACTCTGTTCTAAGATGGTGCCCACCTTATATACCTCCTTCTGACACCCGAGCCCAGGTGACTAGCAACCAATGGGCTACTACCTATGCCCAGAGACCCACCCCTATCTGCTCCTACACCACTGGGTATTCCACCCCCTCCCCACTCCAGCCAGGGACAGATGCTGTCGTGCCTGCACTTCTATCTTGTGGGAGCACCGTTGAGCTGTCCCTCGGAAATGGGGTGTGTGTGGTGCATGCAGCTACTGAGTCCTGGTCCACAATCCATCCTTACCCGGGAGTGGAATATCACACCTCTGGTTTGAGGTGCAATACCCCTGTAGCAGCCGAGCCCTCGGGGTGCTACATTAACCCTTTGCTGTCTTCTATATGCCGCGATCTATAGTGATCGCGGCATATAGAAGACAGCAGGAGGAGAGGGGGTCGTATACTTACCTCTCCGAAGACCCCTGATACTTCCAGGACCTGACGTTGCTATGGCAGCTGGAGGTCACAGGACCGCCTCCAGATCTGCCATATATGGTGTCCTGCCTGACTCAGCCTGCAGCAGAAGCCTGGCAGGAGACACTGACTGTGAAACAGTCAGCAGAGATCTCATGTAATGTAATATATGTCTATTACATTACATGAGATCAGTGATCAGAAAAATAAAAATTAATGTCCCATACAGGGACTAAGTAAAAATGTAAAAAAAAAGTAAAAAAAATGTTTTGAAATTGTTAAAAAAAAAATCACAAAATAAATAAAAATAAATAAATAAAATATTAAACCGATAAATCCGTATATTTATGCAAAAACAAAAAAAGTACACATATTTGGTATCGCCGTGTCCGAAACAACCCGAGCTATAAAACTGTCACACTAATTAACTCCTTCTATGCACACCGTAATTAAAAATAAATAAAAAACGGAGCAAAAAACTATGCTTTTTCCTCATATCGCCAAACAAAAAGTGGAAAAAAATGCGATTAAAAAGCAAAATGGAAATAAAAATGGTACTGCTGAAAACGTCATCTTGTTCCACAAAAAAAAAAGCCGCCATACAGCTCCATTAGCCGAAAAATAAAAAAGTTATAGCGCTCAGAATAAAGTGATGCAAAAAAAATATTTTTTCTATAAAATTGTTTTATTGTGTAAAAGTGCCAAAACTTAAAAAAAATATACAGTACGTGTAGTATCGCTGTAAACGTACTGACCCGAAGAATAATGCTGCCTTATCACTTTTACCACACGCAGAACGGCATAAAAAAAACCTCAAAAAACAATGAATTGTTGGTTTTTGTTAATTTTACCTCCCAAAAAATGGAATAGAAAGTGATCAAAAAATGTCACGTTCCCAAAAATGGTAGCAATAAAAATGTCAACTCGTCCCGCAAAAAACAAGCCGTCACATGACTCTGTCAGCCGAAATATGGAAAAATTATAGCTCTCAAAATATGGCGATGCAAAAACTAGATTTTGCAAAAAAAAGCGTCTTTTAGTGCGTGACAGCTGTCAATCATAAAAACCCGATATAAATCTGGTATCTCTGTAATCGCACCGACCCGAAGAATAAAGTAATCTCATCACTTATACCGCAGGAGAAACGGCGTAAAAAATAAATAAAACCAATTCTTCACCTGCTACTGATTTGTTTATTATGTCTCCCAATGTGCTCACCACACATCTAGATAAGTTCCCTAAGGGGTCTAGTTTACATAATGGTGTCACTTGTGGGGGGTTTCCACTGTTTAGGCACATTAGGGGCTCCCCAAATGCGACATGGCGTCCGCTAATTATTCAAACAAATTTTACATTCAAAAAGTCAAATGGCGCTCCTTCCCTTCCGAACCCTGCAGTGTACCCAAATAGTGGTTTTCCCCCACATATGGGGTATCGGCATACTCAGGAGAAATTGCACAGCAAATTTAATGGTGCAATTTCTCCTGTTACCCTTATGATAATGCAAAATTAGGGGATGAAAAACATTTTTTGTGGGAAAAATGTGAAAATTTTATTTTTACGGCTCAATATTATAAACTTCTGTGAAGCACCTGGGGGTGCAAGGTGCTCACCACACATCTAGATAAGTTCCCTAAGGGGTCTAGTTTCCAAAATGGGGTCACTTGTGGGGGGTTTCCACTGTTTAGGCGCATTAGGGGCTCTCCAAAAGCAACATGGTGTCTGTTAATTATTCAAGCAAATTTTACATTCAAAAAGTCAAATGGCACGCCTTCCCTTCCGAGCCCTGCCGTGCGCCCAAACAGTGGTTTTCCCCCACATATGGGGTATCAGCGTGCTCAGGAGGAATTGCACAAACAATTGCATGGAGCAATTTCTCCTGTTACCCTTATGAAAATGCAAAATTGGAGTCTGAAAAACATTTTTGTTGCAAAAATGTGAAAATTTTATTTTTACGGCTCAATGTTCCATACTTCTGTGAAGCACCTGGGGGTTCAAGGTGCTCACCACACATCTAGATAAGTTCCCTGAGGGGTCTAGTTTACAAAATGGTGTCACTTGTGGGGGGTTTCCATTGTTTAGGCGCATCAGGGGCTCCCCAAACGCAACATGGCGTCTGCTAATTATTCAAGCAAATTTTACATTCAAAAAGTCAAATGGCGCTCCTTCCCCTCCGAACCCTGCCGTGCGCCCAAACAGTGGTTTTCCCTCACATATAGGGCATCAGCGCGCTCAAGAGAAATTGCACAAAAAATGTTGGGGTTCATTTTTTCCTGTTACCCCTGCGAAAATAACAAAAATTGGGTCTAAAGTAACATTTTTGTGAAAAAAGTTAAATGTTAATTTTTTTCTTCCACATTCCAAAAATTCCTGTGAAGCACCTGAAGGGTTAATAAAGTTCTTCAATGTGGTCTTGAGCACCTTGAGGGGTGCAGTTTTTAGAATGGTGTCACTTTTGGGTATTTTCTGTCATAAAGACCCCTCAAAGTGACTTCAAATATGATGTGGTCCCTAAAAAAATGTTTTTTAAATTTTGCTGGAAAAATGAGAAATCGCTGGTCAACTTTTAACCCTTATAGCTCCCTAACAAAAAAAAATTTGGGTTCCAAAATTGTGCTGATGTAAAGTAGACATGTGGGAAATGTTATTTATTAACTATTTTGTGCAACGTATCTCTCTGATTTAAGGGCATGAAAATTCAAAATTTGAAAATTGCAAAATTTTCAACATTTTCGCCAAATTTCCGATTTTTTCACAAATAAACGCAAGTGATATCGATGAAATTTTACCACTATCATGAAGTACAATATGTCACGAAAAAACATTCTCAGAATCAGGGGAATCCGTTGAAGCGTTCCAGAGTAATTACCTCATAAAGTGACAGTGGTCAGAATTGAAAAAATTGGCCCGGTCACGAAGGCAAAAACAGGCTCTGGCGCGAAGTGGTTAAAGCTACATCAGTCTGTGAGGTCACAAAGGAGCTCAAGGTAACCTCTAAGCAACTAAGGGCCTCTCCTCACATTAGCTAATGTAATTGTTCATGAGTCCACCATCAGAAGGACAATGAACAACAATGGCGAGCATGGCAGGATTGCAAGGAGAAAGGCAATGCGATTTAAAATGTCACTGCTAAAACTCACCTGGGCACATCAATAGGTAACTGGAATAATGCTTTGTGGAAGGATGAGGCCAAGATAGAGATTTTAAGTGAGAAGCTATATGCTTGCAGAAAGAAAATACTGCATTACAGCATAAGAACCTCCTATCATCTATGAAACACAAAGATGGTAATCGTAACATGCTTTGGGCCTGTTTTGCTGCACTTGGCCAAGGACGGCTGCCATCATTGATGGAACAATGAATTCTAAAATCTATCAGCAAATGCTAAAGGAAAATATCAGGATATCAGTTCATGTACTGAATCTCAAGAAAACGTGGGTCATGCAGCAAGACAATGGCCCAAAGACACAAGTCGTTCTACAAAAGAATGGTTGAATAAACATAAAGTTTTGGAATGGCCGAGTCATAGTCCTGAGCTTCATCCTATAGAAATGTTGTGGAAGGACCTGATGCAAGGCACTGGGACTCTTTACCTTGAGGTTATCGGGCAGCTCAGAACGTCCCGCGTAGCCAGAATTCATGGTAATGGCTACGAAGCAATTTGGGTTAAGCTTCAGATCTGTTCCTTCGAAGTTGAACATGTCCATCTTCGTCTGGATGGCTCTCTGGATGCGGAGAATCTGTTGGGCCACCACGGACAACACCTCCAGCTCAATACGGTTAAACTCATCAAAACACGCCCATTCTCCCAATGATGCCAGCCCTTTGAAAAACTAAAAAAAAGTATATACAGTACAGACCAAAAGTTTGGACACACCTTCTCACTTAAAGATTTTCTGTATTTTCATGACTATGAAAATTGTACATTCACACTGAAGGCATCAAACTATGAATTAACACATGTGGAAAAATATATACTTAACAAAAAAGTGTGAAACAACTGAAAATATGTCTTAAATTCTAGGTTCTTCAAAGTAGCCACCTTTCGCTTTGATGACCGCTTTGCACACTCTTGGCATTCTCTTGATGAGCTTCAAGAGGTAGTCACCGGAAATGGTCTTCCAACAATCTTGAAGGAGTTCCCAGAGATGCTTAGCACTTGTTGGCCCTTTTGCCTTCACTCTGCGGTCCAGCTCACCCCAAACCATCTCGATTGGGTTCAGGTCTGGTGACTGTGGAGGCCAGGTCATCTGGCGTAGCACCCCATCACTCTCCTTCTTGGTCAAATAGCCCTTACACAGCCTGGAGGTGTGTTGGGGTCATTGTCCTTTTGAAAAATAAATGATGGTCCAACTAAACGCAAACTGGATGGAATAGCATGCTGCTGCAAGATGCTGTGGTAGCCATGCTGGTTCAGTATGCCTTCAATTTTGAATAAATCCCAAACAGTGTCACCAGCAAAGCACCCCCACACCATCACACCTGCTCCTCCATGCTTCACGGTGGGAACCAGGCATGTAGAGTCCATCCGTTCACCTTTTCTGCGTCGCACAAAGACACGGTGGCTGGAACCAAAGATCTCAAATTTGGACTCATCAGACCAAAGCACAGATTTCCACTGGTCTAATGTCCATTCTTTGTGTTCTATAGCCCAAACAAGTCTCTTCTGCTTGTTGCCTGTCCTTAGCAGTGGTTTCCTAGCAGCTATTTTACCATGAAGGCCTGCTGCACAAAGTCTCCTCTTAACAGTTGTTGTAGAGATGTGTCTGCTGCTAGAACTCTGTGTGGCATTGACCTGGTCTCTAATCTGAGCTGCTGTTAACCTGCGACTTTTAAGAACCCAGAATATAAGACATATTTTCTGTTTCACACTTTTTTGTTAAGTATATAATTCCACATGTGTTAATTCATAGTTTTGATGCCTTCAGTGCGAATTTACAATTTTCTTAGTCATGAAAATACAGAAAAATCTTTAAATGAGAAGGTGTGTCCAAACTTTTGGTCTGTACTATATAATCAAAAGGTGTCAGCAGAACATCGGTTGGAGTCAGTTTATTATCTGCAATGGAGCAGCTTAACATTGTATGTACCTTTGACATTGCTATGTAGTCCAAACCATCAGAGCAGTTAAAGACCACACACTGCACGGCCAGCGCCTTGGCCAAATCTTTGGTGGTCTCAGTTTTTCCTGTGCCGGCCGGACCTTCTGGAGCTCCACCAAGATTTAGATAAAAAGCACCGATCTACCAATGAAACATGAAAGAACTGGTATGAAATATCAATAAACTTTCTAATAAGTTTCATGCATCATACAAAAGTCAAAAAGATTTCTGAGCATAACCCATCACATCATAGCAGAGTCCGCTAGCATCTGTCAGTGAGCGGAGTGATGACCAGGCGTGGGGAGTTGCCCAGGTACTCATAGGCGGACTTCACATTGCAGTTGATGATTCGCACTCTCGCATTCTCATTCTCCCAGTAATAGCGGAGTTGGGCAAGCCACTGGAAGTCTGTTTCATGAGAAACTCCTGAGCAATGTAGGAAAAGATAGTCAACCTCTAAGACACTGCAGAATCACAAGGGAGAGTTTCTAAAGGGAAGGCAAATGCCCATACATTATAGGACAAAACTCCTAGTCACCGAATTCTGCTTTTATCATTTAGTCCCATTGCCCACGGTGTATAACATCCGGACTCTCAGCCCCCAGTTTATAAAATCCGGCCTCTCGCCTCCCCCGGTGTATAACATCCGCCCCTCGCCCCTAGTTTAGTATAACATCCGTCCCCTCGCCCCCCCGCCAGTGTATAAAATACATCCCCTCAACCCCACTGTATAACATCCAACCCCAAGCCCTCCTTTGCATAACATCCGACCCCCAGGGTATAACATCCGGCCCCCAGCCCCAGTGTATAACATCTGAACCCTCGCTCCCTCCCTCTGGTGTATAACATCCGGCCTCTCGCCTCCCCCGGTGTATAATATCCGTCCCCTCGCTCCCAGTGTATAACAACCATCCCCTCGCCCACGATGTATAATATCCGTCCCCTCGCCCCTGGTGTATAATATCCGTCCCCTCGCCCCGGTGTATAATATCCGTCCCCTCGCCCACGGTGTATAATATCCGTCCCCTCGCCCCTGGTGTATAATATCCGTCCCCTCGCCCCTGGTGTATAATATCCGTCCCCTCGCCCCGGTGTATAACAACCATTCCCTCGCCCACGGTGTATAATATCCATCCCCTCGCCCCTGGTGTATAATATCCGTCCCCTCGCCCCGGTGTATAATATCCGTCCCCTCGCCCCTGGTGTATAATATCCGTCCCCTCGGCCTTGTTGTATAACATTAAGACTCTCGCTCCCCACCAGTGTATAACATCAATCCCCTCGCCCCTGGTGTATAATATCCATCCCCTTGCCCCTCAGTGTATAACATCCAGCCCTCGGACATGTATAACATCTAGCCCCTCGTACCCCTAGGGTATAACATCTGGCCCCTCGGCCTTGTATAACATTAAGACTCTCGCCCCCCACCAGTGTATAACATCAATCCCCACGCCCCCCGGTGTATAACATCCGCCCTCCCATGCTGTGTGCTGTTACTAACATATGACAGAACGGCTGGTGGTGCAGAGCTCTCTGATACCAGCGCGGTCCTGTAATAGGAGACACCGGCGTAACAAGTCTGGATATTAAATTTCTCCCCTCCTAAATCTTCCCCCATCACAAGTGAGTGATATTATTAAGGAGTAGAAGGAACTGCAGCAACTGAGTGCTGAGGAGCAGAGGGCAGAACGCTTTCCTGACTCCATTGGTAACAACATCACCACAAACACTCCGTCCCCGCCAGGAGCTTTATGGCCGAGCAGCTGCATGCAGCCTTACATCACCAAGCACGATGCCGAGCGTCAGATGGAGTGGTGTGAAGCCGCCATCACAGGACTCTGGAGGAGACCTGTTCTGTGCAGTGACGGATCACACTTCTCTATCTGGCATCTGATGGACGAGTCTGGATTTGGTGAATGCCAGGAGAACGTTACCCTATTAACTGCATTGTGCCCGCTGTACAGTTTGCTGGTGGGGGTATGGCCTTGTTTTTAGGGGTTGGTCTAGGCCCCTTAGTTCCAGTGAAAAGATATCTTAATGCTTCAGCACAAGACATTTTAAACAATTATAGCTTCCAACCCTAAGGGAATAGAAGAGCAGAACTGTTTCACACACGTTCTCAACCTCAACCCCACTAAACACCTTTAGGATGATTAATTAGAACAAATACTGCACAATGGCAGCATAAATATGTCACCGCAACATAGGGAAGAACAATGTCAGTCACACATCAATTACATTGCCATATGTCTGCTCAGGCTTAGAATGGCTGACCATTCAGAGAATTACATAATACCTACAAAGAAACCGAACAAAAGGTCATTAAAGGAATTGGAATAAAAACCCTTTATTAGTACATCCATGGTTATGGAAGGACACCGCACAGAGGAGGGCACACACACCATTGATAGAAAATATTACAAACCGCACCTAGGCCATCCAAAACACTGACTATAAAGAATATCAATTGTGGCAATGAGTCATATACAGGGGACGCCGACACCTACAGATGCCAAAACATTCCTATATAGGGACCACCATCTCAATATGCATAAATGACTACTGCCCCATAGACGTCATTGTAAGTACACCCCAAGATTGCTTTACTGTGACAAGATCAATTGTGTCCTATGAAAACTCAAAGAAAAGAGGGGGGAATATAACATAGATATGGAAAGAGCATAGGAATGGGGTGAAATGTATGAAGGTGCTCTGCATATTGAGCTGTGATATCTGTAGAGGGACGGACTCCATATTAACATCCTGTATATGGATTTAGAATAGGAGGCCATAAAAGCCCCTGTAGGTGTAATGTGGAGGGGGCACAATACCTTTCTCCATGTAGTGTATAATAAATAGAACATGGTATTGGAAAGTTTGGTGCCAGCCATGATGTTTGCACAAACCTGTTTGGATCATTTCCATGCCCACGTCACGAGCGTGCCCCTCTATGGTGACGAGAGCCCCCAATGTGCTGCGAGTCTGCTGGGACAATTTGCCTCCTCGCACAAGCTCCACAATATCATTTAGCTGGAGCTGCAGATTATCATAGGAGTTTTTCAGGCCCTACAAGAAGGATGTAACGGTGAAATCATCTGCAGAAACATTCATAGAACATACATATTGCAAGGGGGCTGAAATCTATACAGATTATAAGCTGCAGACTAGATGGAGAACTCCACAATATGCAGGCACTTTATAATGTACACAACAATTTTACAACATATCTTTATAGAAGTTGGAGATCTGGATTGAACCCAGAGCTCCAAATACCCAGATGTACCTCTATAAAACCCTGCCACAAACAGCATGGAAAACTCAATGCAGATGGATTCATTTTATGCTGGTATTATGGGAAATCCCATACAATGTCTTCCCTTATTGGTAGATATGACGAGAGTAGAGATGAGCGAATGGATTTGCAGGACTCTGGTCCAACAGTCGGGTCAGTATTCCACGGCCGCAGGACCGGAGCCCCGTGAACCGGCATCTCCGGCTCCTCTTTTGATGTCGATGTCATAGTTGTGGTGTGAGGCACAAATGACATCACGCCTGGTCGGCTAATCAAAAGAGGAGCCAGGGATGCCGGCATGTAAGAGGCGTTTAGCAAGGCTCCCATCCAACAGCCACAGACTACTAACCTGCTCTCTTAGACCAAGGTCCTGCAAATTTAGTTGCTCATCTCTAGACAAGATGCATGAATCAATGCAAAATCCCAACAATACTATGGAGCCTTTTGGGTACCTTCAAGATATTGAGCCGCTGTACAACTGCAACCCCCAGGAGAAGACCCCTGGGCAAGAACAGTACATGGACTCTTTGCAGTCTAATAACGTACTGTGAAAGAAGCTACTTGCATCTTTTGATGTGAATGTGGGTCCCCTTACCTCTGTTGCACCAGTGGTATATCCGCCCCTGGAAACTCCTATAAGCTGCGTCCCTAGGTATGACAGTCTATTAGCAGGAGAACACCTGAAGTCTGTCTATGAATGTATATATATGTATTTCTCCCAGAAAATTATTACAATTACACATGTTTTGTTGTTCACATGTTTATTTAATTTGTGTGTATTGGAACAACACAAAAAGAAGATATTGGTCAACAATTTTGGTTCTCAAGTCCTCAGACAGTTCTCTTTTCCTCTTTCTGTTCTCCCTACTTAGTGTGGCACGTAACAACGCAAAGATTGAGTCAACTTTTCCCCTTTGTATCGGGTTTCAGGTGTGATTTTCATATTGCCCACACCTTTTACTTGCCACAGGTGAGTTTGAACGAGCATCACATGCTTGAAACAAAATTGTTTACCCACAATTTTGGAAAGATGCCAACAATTTTGTCCGGCCCATTTTTGGGGTTTTGTGTGAAATTATATCCAATTTGCCTTTTTTTCCTGTTTTTTTGTGTTGTTCCAATACACACAAAGGAAATAAACATGTGTATAACAAAAAATACACATGCAATTTCAATAATTTTATGGAAAAATACTTCAAGGGTGCCAACACTTCCGGCCATGACTGTTTCTAGTGAAGCCACCTTGATCAGTAAAGGAGCTTATGCCGTACCTCTGGGCCACTGCCGATAGCTTCATGCTCTTCACTGGTCCAGAACATCTGAGACACACAGAGCACGACCTGTCCCGGCCATTCCCTCACCCAGTCTTTTCTTGCAGTCTCAGGGTATGCCTTTTAGAAAACAAAGTTAAATTACGTTGACAGAAGCATTTAAGAGAGGGACAACCTTACTAGTATTATCCAGCAAATTCATTTCTACCGATTGCAGGTAGAAGATCTGCTACCTGGCTCTATAGCAAGAGATACATCATCCACAAATCATTCACTGCTGCCAAATAATCTTATACAAATATAAAAGTACTAGATTAGTTCCAATTAATGCTTTTGGTCTGTAGGTAGATCCGTACCATTCGTGACCGAGCAATAACATCATGCACGCTCCTTAACATGACATCTTCCCCTTGGATGAGCCACTTCTCCACGGCCCCCCGAGCCTCGGAGGTGGAGATGGTCTGGATGAGCTCTACGCGTTCCCCCTCGGTGCTGTACATGGCTTTGATGTCCAGGTTAGGAAGGAACTCCAGCTTTGCGATGCCTTCAAAGCCCTTCTTTAGATGTGGTTGGACCCGCAGAGGATCTTTAGTCTCAGAGAGAATTTCTAGCATTTCTTCGTTGGACAGGAAGAAAAAGCTAAAGCAAAAATGCACAATATGATAAAGATGTCATTAAAGTATTGGGTCAGGCGCCATTTGTATTAGTGTCTATGTGAGAAAATAGAAAAGCAAAGCTTTAAAGTAAAGATTCAGTCCCCATACACATTGGATTAAAATAGTTTAAACCTGACGATTGCAGCAGGACCGGCCTACCCACTGATGTGTATGGGGGTCTCCTGACTCTCCCCCGATAGAGGATGTCAGGGCCAGAAGCATCGGGCAGAGGGGATTTCAATACCCGACCTTTTGGTTCTCAGGGGAGATAACCCGCTGCCGGAGGTGTCCAGTACCGACTTTCTCCTCTCTCCCCATTAAAAACACATGACTGTTCAGCAGAATATGTGGGAGTCAGGAGAAATAGCCAAATAACCATTCAGACGACGGGTATCTCATATCTCATGCGTATGGCTAGCTTAAAGGGGCTATCCAGCTTTGGGAACTTTTTTTATTTAACTGAAATGGGTATTCCCATCTCCAGGATTCTACCCCAATATGTAGTAGGTGTAATAATAATAATATTAGCAAATACCTCCAATTAGAAGTGTAGTATAGTTCTTCTGATTTGCTTTGTCGCTTACCCAATGTGCAGGGCATTGCAGTAGCTTAGGTTACGACCACTAGCAAATAACTGTCACTATATGAGTGGTCGTAACCATGGATACCGAAGCTGGGGAAAGCGACATAGCGAATCAGAAGAACTATACTACATTTCTAATTGGAGGTATTTGCTAATATTATTATCACTACGCCTACTACATATTGGGATAGGATCTTGGAGATGGGAATACCCATTTAATTGCGAGTATTTGCGACAATTCAGTTTCATTAAAAATGTTGCACCGTTAGGCTTTTTGTTTCCTGCACATTCAGCTTTGATGTGATCTGTGGTCATAAATCGGCTAAGAGGAGCTGAAAAAAGACAGATTAAAAATAAGTCCAATAGCCAGCGCAGCACAGAGCCAATAGAAGGCAAACAGTGCAAAATTATTAATGAAATCCAATTACAACAATGATTTCAATGCGTTTAAATAAGAAAAAAAAAATTTCTTTAAGTAGTATATAGAATCATTGCAACAAGTGAAAGGACTATACCGTGGGAAAAAAGCCTCTTCTCCAGATAGGCATTCAGCCCTTTCATGATTTTATCCAGAAGCACATTGCTGTCCTGAAGTTTTTCCAGAAGTCCGGTCAGAGAAGTGGCGCTTAAAACCTAAAACAAAGTAGATAGCCCATAAGTAAGATTCCATTATATAGTTATAGAGACTGAAAAAAGGTCACATTCATTGACTATTGTGCCAATAGTTCATATTAAAAGCAAAATTAGAACCTATTTGGATAGAAAATAGAAGATGCGGGAGGCTGGAGTCCAGGCAGTGCGGGGCCCCATTACCCGGGATCCTTGTGATGGAAGCATCAGGACACGGACTCTTGGAAAACATCAATCCTGGATGCAAGATGACCGTGCTTTCTTGTATCAGTCCACCATGAAGCATCCATTTACCTTCGGGTCTTTAACGCAATGTTTCATGATCTCTCTCCAGTTTCTGTCCACAGTCTGGAATAAGCGTCCTTCTTCAGGCATTTGCTGCATGATGTCCTCAGAAGAGAAGATGGGGTCTAGATAAAGCCACTGGGCCGGCACCTTCAGCCATTCATCAATGGTTTCCTGGATCCTTATCAGTCGTTCCTCCCATTGCTTAAAGGAGGAGAGCAAAAAGTTAATTACACATAAAATGAAAATGATAGAAAAAATGCTATCATTTTAGAAGATAAATTATCAATGGATATGAATTCTGAATTGTTGGACATTTGTAGGGAAAGTTTGGTGAGACTCCTTGATACCATCCCCTTTACATGTAAGCTGGAGCCGCATGTAACTTTAGCCTCGGAGATCCTAATGAAACCTTAGCTTCTGCTAATAAGCAAGTGAACATTTTATACCTTGATTTCTTTCTCATAGGGCTTGATGAAAGGCGATCCCCTCATTGTCTGAGTCTTCACAATTTGGTCATCCAGAGTGGTTTGGATTTCATCCACTGCTGATAGAATAGAAACACCAGATTCTCGATAGGGACTGGTATTAAAGGCTATGGAGTCCCACATTTCTTCCATGGTATGCATCGCTTTCTACAGGGAAAACTCCTAATAAGAAACACAGAAACTTTTCACTAGTAGCTGATTCCTCTTTGTTCCGACAAGGATGGGGGGAGCACATACAAGGATGGGGGGCAGCATATATACAAGGATGGGGAAGCAGGATATATACAAGGATGGGGGAGCAGCATATATACAAGGATGGGAGAGCAGAATATATACAAGGATAGGGAAGCAGCATATATACAAGGATGGGGGAGAAGCATATATACAAGGATGGGGAAGCAGCATATATACAAGGATGGGGGAGCAGCATATATACAAGGATGGGGAAGCAGCATATATACAAGGATGGGGGAGCAGCATATATACAAGGATGGAGGGGAGCACATACAAGGATGGGGGGCAGCATATATACAAGGATGGGGAAGCAGGATATATACAAGGATGGTGGGGAGCACATACAAGGATGGGGGAGAAGCATATATACAGGGATGGGGAAGCAGGATATATACAAGGATGGGGGAGCAGCATATATACAAGGATGGGGGAGCAGCATATAAACAAGGATGGGGAGCAGGATATATACAAGGATGGGGGGTAGCACATAAAAGGATGGGGGGCAGCATATATACAAGGATGGGCAAACATATACCAGGATGGAAGGGGGAGCATATTTTTTCTATCTGCAGTCTCATACCCCTGCTCCTGTTTGTGGCTGCTTTTGGTTCCCCTCGCCTGCTCTATGTATGAGTTGTTTTTCTAAACTAAAACCTCAGTATTCTGGTTAAATGACCGTGTTGGCACTATGGGATAAATCAGTGGGTTTTGGGTTGCAGTTTGGGCTCTCGGTCTGTAAAAGGTTCGCCATCACTGACCTAGGATATTTTGGAGATATTGTCACTGCAGTATTCAGGTGTCACCATCTAGAGGTCAAAATGCAAATTACTACATGGATTCTTAAATTAAGAAATAGGGAGTCACATAGCAAGAGTGATTTGTATCATACTATCAAAAAATACTGCATCTTTTTGTAAAAGCATCTCATATACAGTACTGTGCAAAATTATTAGGCAGGTGTGCAAAATATGCCGCAGAGTAAAAAGCTTTAAAAATAGAAGTGATAATAGTTTATTTTTAAGAACAGTTATTAGGCTATGTTCACATGCTGCATTTTTTCAACCCTTTGCATAACTAATAATCTTTATAATAATAATAATCTTTTTATTTATATAGCACCAACATATTCTGCAGCTCTTTACAATTCACTCAATTTACAGACATTATGGGCGCTGTCCCCATCAGGGCTCACAATCTACATTCCCTATCAGTATGTCTGATACAAATGGAAGCAAGGGGACCCTCTGGGTTCTGTTATAGGGCGGAAAATAATACTCCAATATTTGCAGTGGGTTTTTCTGCTGCAATTACTGAACATGTGCACATACCCTTATGATGTTTCTTTATATTTTAGTGGTTAAAAAAAAATCAGACCCTTAAATTGTTTATTCCTCCATATTCTGAGACCTGCATCTTTTCGCTCATGGAGCTGAGTGAGGTCTTGGTTATTTTTCGCTGGGAGCTGATGCTTTTAACCCCTTCACCACCTTGGGTTTTTCCTTTTTTGCGTTTTCGTTTTTTGCTCCCCTTCTTCCCAGAGCCATAACTTTTTTTTTCTTCTTCATGTTTAACATATTGTCTGAATAATTTAATATTTCGATAGATCGGACTTTTTAGTCATGACGATATCAATTTTTTTTTTTACATTTTTCCATTTTTGAATGGGGACAAAGGAGGTGCAGTTTTTTATACATTTTTATTTTTTAAATGGAACCTATCATGTGAAAAAACGCTATCAACCTGCAGATGTGGGGTTACTCTGAACTTGCTCGGCGCCCGCACTTTGAGCCCCGCTGCCAGGAGGAAGCTTTATTCCTCCCGCCATTGGTGTTACCGCACCCCCCGGCATTGACTGACTGCAGCTCAGCAGTACGACCGGACGACAGTCAGTGCTGGAGGCGCCACTCTCTATGTACAGAGCAGTGACTGTACCCGCGCCACCGCACCTATGACTGGAAGATGACCGCTGCCAGGAGGAATACACATAATTTCCTCCCGGCAGCGGGGCTCTAAATGCCAGGGCCAGACAGGTTCAGAACGCTATTAACCTGCAGATTAACCCTGTTTTTTCACGTGACAGGTTCCCATCTTTTTATTTCTACTTTTTTTGTACCACTAGGGGATCTCAACCTGCAATTGTTCGATTGCTTACACTATACTTACCGGCTGCCATGGTAATGTGGCGCCCCTGTGGGTCCAGTTGCCACAGAGGTACTGCATCTCACCCAGAGGTGTGGTACTCCACACTCAGGTATGGACGGAGTACTACCCGGGACCCACATACCCACATCCAATACTCTCCACTACAGTAGGGAAGGGAAGATTGATCCTAAGGGAGAGCAGTCCCTGGTCCCTAGCTGGAGGGTGGAACCAGGTAGAGGAGGTGGGTGGAGGAAGAATTTCAGGGGAGCACAGACAGAAAGAGTATAAGAGACAAGGGGAACCATCTAGAAGCGGACAGTACAGAGAGGAGCTCAGTTGGGAGTGGGAGCTCAGGAGGAGCTCCGCTCAGGAGAGCAAGGAAGGAGAGAGAGGAGTCGGACCTAGTAAGAGAGGCCCAAGAGGAGAGTGAGAGAAGACGGGAGCAGCGAGAGAAAGGCTCCAGAGACAGAGGGGATCCCAGGGGCACGGTGAGTGCAGGAAGCCACCCGTGTGCCCGAATTCATGCTGACGTGGAGGGATCAGGCCGCAGAGGGGTACCGGCCCCAGACTAGTGGAGAACAACCAGGTTCAGCTAGCCAACCGGAGGCTGCAGCATTTGCAAGGTGTTGCAGCCAAAATTCACAATTATATCGCTGAAAAGGTGGCCACATAGGGTACAGGAGATTGCAAGTTGCCCGACAAGGCCCGAGGCCACTGGCTTGGGACACTGATTGTGAGGCGCAGGGTAGGAGGGTGAGAACCAGTGCCGTGAGACGACCAGGAAAGGTACATAGAACGGGGTCCCGTCCAAGTGCTCCTGAGGTACCTTAGAGTTTTCAGGATCACTACCCCGGAGGACACAGGGCGACGTGGGAAGTTGCACACTGGTGACTGTAACCTGAGGAACTTAACAACTGTGAGTAAAACCTGAAGACTGCACCCCACTGCGTCCTTGAATAATTGCTGCGCCATCACCTGCATTACACCGCACCAACAACATCTACCTTCAAAATTCATCTTATTCTGCCCTGGGGCTAAGCTCTGCCTGTGGAGAGCTGAACCAACTCTGCTGTTTCACCTTCAGCTCCAGTGCATCTGCACCACAGCGGCGGCCCCATATAGCCGCATACCACGGGTGGCGTCACAAACATTATCTCTAAAAAACTTTATTCCCCTTTTACTTTTCCTTTAATTTGACCACCCGGGGCCACGGACCGGGTCACTGCCACTGTGACATCCCCAGCACCAACCGGCCCAGCTACCGAGTACCCCACAGCCCCAGGGGGCGCGTCAGTAACCCATCAGCTCCCTGCAATCGCCATACAGTGATTGACAAAGGCATTTAGATGGATAAACCTCAGCGATCGGAGCGAGCTCCGGTTGCTGCAGTTACAGGCAGTTTTTGGCTGTGTAGCACAGCCGGCATCTGCTACATATGATGTGAGCTCTACTACTGAGTCGGTTTCATACAGGCCTTAGAGACCTGGGACAAAACTACATCATGGGTTTAAGGGAACCTGTCATGTAAAATAACACTATTAACCTGCAGATATGGGATATGGGGTAAATCTGCAAGTAATAGCATTGTGACACTGTGCGGTGCCTGCACTGAGAGCCCCGCTGCCAGGAGGAAATTAACTTTATGTCACCCAGCAGCCTCTCTCTGTCAGTCACAGGGGCGGCGCCTGCGCGGTTTCAATCACCGCTCTGTGTATAGTGAGCGGCAGCTGTAGAAAACCCAATATCCAAATGCCACCTTATGGGAATCTGAAGTTCTGTATTCTCATCCATTAGTCAGAATGGAGGCGACCACCAAACAGCGTCTCCTGACCTGGAGGACCCAACACTTCCATGATTTCCAGGTACAGCCCAGTGATTACAGAGAATCATGTGTAATACTTCATTTCTCCTTTGGAGGCGCTGTAGGGAAATGCAGCACCTGCTGCCGGGTACTCGCTTACTGCAGAAGGGATCAGTTTGGTCTTTATCCGCAGCACATTGGGGTTTCACCTCTGACCCATATGGAGAAACCTTACATGAGACCGTACGACCCCATCAAGACTCAGGGGCGAAACCCACATTCACTACATGGACGACCGATGGAATAAAGACAAGAACAACGATGTAGGGGGTAAACAAAAGATTTTATTTATATATGGGGTTATTATATGTTATAGTATCATGTATATGTGTAAATTATTCTTCTATCAGAATAATCCTATTTATGGGCCGCGTTGATCCAGAGGAAGGCGAAAACCCCCTGTGAGGAATAAGCCAATTGTCCTCATATCAGGGGGGAAAATTCCTTCCTGACCCCAAATATGGCGATCAGAATAAATCCCAGGATCAAGGGCTGAGACCGAAATAAATTAATTTCTAAAAAATGTATTAGACTATTTATCTTTTCCTTATTTAAGTTCAGAGCTACGGTATATATTATACATTATCTGAAAATCTGCCTATACTTTAAAATGTTTTTATGTATTTATAATAAGCCATTAATATGGGAATTACTTATATAACTGTCAGTTTATATCTATTTAAGGCCGTGTTGATCCAGATGAAGGTGAAAAATTCCTTCCTGATCCCAAATATGACGATCGGGATGAATCCCAGGATCAAGGGCTCATAGCTAATGTGTGATACGTAAGTGTACATTTTTTATTTAAATATTTAATTATTTTCCATTTTTGGACTAATTTATTTTTAGATTTATTTTAACTAATTTTTCTTAAACCAAAAAATAAATTATTTTTTAGATATTTTTTCATTATAAATATAAGAACCTACTTATTTCTTCTATTTTACTAAACCTATCTATGGGCCGTGTTGATCCAGAGGAAGGCGAAAACCCCACGTGAGAAATGGGCCAATTATTCTCATGACGGGGGAAAAATTCCTTCCTGACCCCAAATATGGCGATCAGATTAAATCCCAGGATCAAAGGCTCGTACCTCCCTGTGTGTAATGGAAGTGAGATTTTTTAAAAATATATTTACATTTTTTAATTGTTATATATTTAGACTAAAAATGTTTTTGGTTTGTGTAAAATAAACTATTTTTGAATTTTATTTTTTTAAACTTATTTTTTTGCATTACTTATGTGTGAATCTACTTATTGATATATTACTAAACCTATTTAAGGCCGTGTAGATCCAGAGGAAGGCGAAAAACCCCCTATGAGGAATGGGCCAATTATCCTCATATTAGGGGGGAAAATTCCTTCCTGACCCCAAATATGGCGATCAGATTAAATCCCAGGATCAAAAGCCGAAATCTCTATCTACGTTCTATGTGTCTATGTGTGTGTGCCTATACCTGTAGTGTATTGTAGGGTCTACACCTATCATGTACTGTGGATGTGATGGATGATGGGTGCAGTACTTACCCGGCCTGCGCTGAGGTAAGTTCAGGGATAATGGCCTATATTATACTATTGTTCCTGAACTCACCAGATGGAAACTTAGCACAGGCCGCTCCTGGGGCGCAGAAGACCTTCGGGCTGGAGGGATCTCAGATGCCAGCCATGGATTGGAGGAGGCCAAGTCAAGGGCCTGGTGCAGCGACACGATGGCAGTGGTCCGACATGAAGGTGTTAATGAGAGACATGATGTTCTAGGGCAGCCGAGGTGACAAACAGCAGCAGAGACGTGAGGTACGGGTCAGGAGGCAAGAAGTTCTGGGCAGTTGGCACGGGTTCATCCTGCAAGACATAAGGAGGAAGACATTTCAATAACTTCTATCTCCTGGATCTTCTGTTATCTTAGAGGAATGGTCATTATAATGAACCATTCCCCTATGTAACATCAGATATAATGTACACATCTAATGATCGGTGTCCTGTGTGTACAGCGGTCACTCACCAGATGGTTGTGGATTCTTTACAGCCGAGATATTCTCATCCACCTAAGAATGACAGAGACATAGTCATTGACAGAAACAGTGGGAGAAGACAAAGATGGTCATAATGGCCACAAGGTGAGAAGAACATTTGATGGGATTTATCCTCACAGAGGATGATCTTACCGGGCCCAGCTTGATGACACATAATTGAATCCGGCCACGGGGTTAAAGGCTTTCTTATCCTCCGGCCACTGCAGATGATGGTTCTCCAGAACTGGCCTGAATGGTATAAATGGCGGCTTTGCTCTCCTTTTCTCTAGATCCTCCCAGCCGATGTTGGTAAAGAATGGATGCTCTCTGATGTTCCCGCACACATCCAATCGCTTCTCAGGATTTTTGCACAGCAGCTTCTTGATAAGATCTTTCAAGTCAGCATCAAGCCAAGATGGAATTTCAGGCTCTCCTCTGGTTATCGCTGTGTAAGCCATTTTGCTGACGGAGCCGGTGTAAAATGGGGAGCGTCCTGTTGCCATCTTGGACACCACAATCCCCAGGCTCCACCAATCCACTGCTGTGCCATATCCTTTTTTGAGAAGCACCTCAGGGGCCATGAAGTGGAAAGTGCCCGTCACTCCAGAGATGTTATTGGAGGAGGTGACCCCATCTTGGGCGAGCCCCAGGTCAACTACACGGATGTGGCCATCGGCATCCAACATGATGTTTACTGGCTTAATATCTCTGCAATGAAATAAGAAAATATAATAAGAAATCTGCCCCCTGATACAGGAGATGGAAAATGGGTCACTGCAAGATCAGGTGGACTAGGCAGACAGGAGCCCAGGAAAGTTGGGGGCAATTTTTTGAGCATGTAAAGGGGACAGAGAGAAGGAGGAAAGTTGTGCTTACCGGTGGACGATGTTGTGTCCGTGGAGGAACTGGAGACCACATACAATCTCTGCTGTGTAGAATCTGATGGAGAGAACAGAGTGTAGTATCAATGTCATCGCTGATACCTCCTTCCCTCCTGGGCTACATGACCTGCCAGTCCTCTCCCAGCTACATCTCCACCTCTGCTTTTATTTTCACCACTCTGCTCTCTTTTTCGCATATCTTCCTCATACTCACCTTACGCTGTCGATGTTCAGGCAGCCGCACATGTCAATCAAAGCCTCGAGGCTGCCACCGGACAGATACTCCGTGATGAAATACGCCAGCTTCCGAGACTGCTGTGCGGCATAGAGGTGACATAAGAATGGGCAGTCTCGGGCCGCCAGGAGTATCCGCCGCTCTCTCATAAGGATGTTTTCCTTCACCTTCTTTTTCATGATCATTTTTACAGCCATAAAGATGTTTCGGCTGGGGACTGATGTCAGGACCACCTGAAGAAAGAAATAGGGAATGCTTATAAAATGTGTATGGGAGGTGAAGAACAGCTGGTTTATCACTGCACAAGAAACGGGTGGGCTGAGTGGTGTGTGAGTCTGATGGTAATGGGGCGCCCCTGAGGGTTCTGTCGCCACAGGGGTACTGCATCTCTTTAATGAGGTGTGGTATCTCCTCTCCGAGGTAAGGATGGAGCACCTGTCAGGACCCCACCTCTGCATTCAACACTACACCTCTCCCACCTGTAGGGTTCTTATATGCACCAGGGTGCTGCCCCAGCCAGGATAAGAGGAGATGGGGGTGGGGACCAAAGATAGGGGGAACCTAGTAGTGGGTGAGGGTGGAGGACATACCAGGAGGTTGCACTTGCTAATACATATTTAATAAATGGCCATCTTAGGTTCAAGGTCTTTTCATTGTGATCTTCATCGCTGAACTTGGCTTTCTGCTAGAACCTGCAGCTGTTGAAGATACACGGTCCTCGTACTCTGGCCTTGAGGCGAGGAGCGGGTTAGAGTTAACGGCTGTCTCTACCCGGTCAAGGTCCCTACCTAAGAAGGCCTGGAGGGGAGTGGAGGAGTAAAGCTCCACAGGCAAAAGGATCCCAGGGAATTCGGACGGAGCGGTTTACGCCACCTGTACTCTTCATTCTGGCCTAGTCAGAGGGACTCCTGCTGCAAGAGGGAACCGGCCCCCGTTATCTGACTTTGTTACTTCACGTCCTAGTCAGAAAAGCTCCGGAGGCTTGGTGGATCCCACCGGGTAACAGACGGAGCGGAGTCGCCACCCGTACCCTTGTTCTGTGAGTAACCAGAGGGAGACCCAGCCTTACTACACGCACCACACACGAACAGGAGAGGACCTAGTGGGAGTTTCTAGGAACACTCTGGTGCTGGGGTTCCTGATTGATGCACCCGAACTACCCGGAGAGTGCCGAACCCCCTTTCCTGGTGGCCGCAGCGCAGCGTGAGGAGCAAGGAGAAGCCTTGGAGCTGACCATTGACAACATGAGTAAAGCTTGGAAGACTACATCCATTGCCTCCAGTCCTTTATTCTAGCGCGACACCACACCACAACATACAACCCACTACTACTCTCCTGATCCCTCTTCGCTGCCCTGAGGCCCTGCTCCGCCTGTGGGGAGTAGTACCATCTGCTGCTGCCACGACATCCCGCCTCAGAGGACTGCTGCAGCGCTGTTGCCAATCACCGGACACCACAGGTGGCGTAGTCGAGCACCTTTCCATCATCCCTCCTAGCACGTATTTTGATGTGAAAACCCTGGGCACGGACCGGGCCTAGGTCACAACTGCATCCACCCTACACGGAGGCCCGGCTCCGAGTACCCCAACTCTCAGGGTGGGCTAGCGAGCGAGTCCCCGTGAGGGGAGGCGTCACAGTAACCTGGACCTTATAGCTGAGCAAAGCTAATCTATCGGCATAATGCACTATCTGCTCCATGAATGCTCTATGGAGAGGTCTTAAAGGGTATTCCATTATCACCATATGGGAACAAATAGGACAAACACTGGATGGCACTTTGAGCTGGTTGGAGTCAGTATTGGTCTTATATCAATGTGCAACTGATTTAAAGTTTATTGAAACATAGAGGGCAATGTATATATTGTATCCTGATAGGAGCATATATGTGTGGCGCCCCATAGGTACTGCATCTCACCCAGAGGTGTGGTATCCCACTCTCAGGTAAGGATGGAGTACTGCCCGGGACCCACACACTTGCATCCATTACACTCCACTTCAGAGGGAAGGGCGAGATTGCTCCTAAGGAAGAGCACAGTCCCTGGTCTCTAGCTGGAGGGTGGAACCATGTAGTGGGTGTGGGTGGAAGAAGTAGTTTAGGGGAGCACTTCAGTAGGTGTATAAAAAGGGGAGCCATCTTGAGAGAGTGTGGTCAGTCTGAGAGAGAGAGAGTTGGGAGCAGGAGCTCTGGAGGAGCTCTGCTCAGGAGGAGAGGAGGAAGGAGCCGGCCTAGTCTGGGAGGCCCAGGAGAACAGACTGAGAGAGAGGACGGGAGCAGAGGGAAGGCTCCAAGAGGAACAGAGGGGATCCCAGGGGCACGGGAAGTGCGGATGCCACCCGTGCGCCCCAATCTACCAGGACGTGGAGGGATCAGGCCGCAGAGGGGACCGGCCCCTAACTAGTGGAGAACTACAAATCTCAGCTAGAAACCAGAGGCTGCTGTACTTGCAAGGTGTAGCTGCCAACCACCACAATTACATCGCCGAAAAGGTGGTCACAGAAGGTCCAGGGGACTGCAGGTCGCCCGACAAGATCCGAGGCTACTGGCTTGGGGCACTGATTGTGAGGCGCAGGGCAGGAGAGTGAGAGCCAGTGCAGGAAGACGACCGAGGAAGGCACGTAAAACGGGGTCCCGTTTAAGTACTCCGTTTAAGTACTCCTGAAAAAGGAAGGCACATAGAACGGGGTCCCGTTTTAGTACTCCGTTTAAGTACTCCTGAAAGAGGGATTGCTGAACCCCTTCCTTGGTGAACGCAGGACGACGTGGGTGGTTATAAGCTGGCAGTTGTAACCAGGAGCAGCGTGATAACTGAGTAAAATCGGAAGACTGCACCCCACTGTGTCCTTGAATAACCATCACCAGCCCTGCACTACACAGCACCAGCAACATCTACCTCATAAAATCACTATATCCTGCCCTGGAGCATAGCTCTACCTGTGGAGAGCTGAACCAACTCTGCTGCATCACCATTAGCTCCAAGGGATCTGCACCGCAGTGGCGGCTCCATATAGCCGCATACGACAGGTTGCGTCATGAACATTAAACTATAAAAACTATAATCCCCTTTTATTGACCGCCCTGGGTCACGGACCGGGTCACTGCCACTGTGACATCCCCTGCACCGACCGGCCCGGCACCGTGCACCCCAGGGCCCAGGGGGCGCGTCATATGGACCAGGGCATGGACGGAAATAAACCTTGTCCCCCCAACTCCCCACAGATGTGATCCCGGAGATCAGCTCTTCAATGAATCAGAATACCCATTTATAGAATAGATGAGCTAATATGTGAAATAATCATGGGCTCAGGGGAGCGTCTGGATGTTTTTTCAGTCATCCCATAGAAGAGCACTTCAATGAATATATATCTACAGAACAGGGCCAACCCCAGGTTTTCATGGGCACCGGGTGAAAAAGTCTAAGTGGGCCCCTTTAACACATACCACCATTCATGATGCACAGATACGGCAGAGAAATATAGGTATAGTACAATGCCAAAGATTTCACTTACATGAGTGATATCTATTGTAAATTCTACAATAACTCAAAACCGGCGAATCCTCGCAACGCACAGTGCAGACTGGACAGTATAGAACTCCATACAGTATTATAGGCACCACATAGTCCTTCATACGGTATTATGGAACCAACATAGTCCTCCATACAGTATTATGGGCACCACATAGTCCTCCATACAGAATAATGGGACCCACGTAGTCCTCCATACAGTATTATAGGCACCACATAGTCCTCCATACAGTATAATGGCCCCACATAGTCCTCCATACAGTATTATGGGCACCACATAGTCCTCCATACAGAATAATGGGCCCCACGTAGTCCTCCATACAGTATTATAGGCACCACATAGTCCTCCATACAGTATAATGGCCCCACATAGTCCTCCATACAGTATTATGGGCACCACATAGTCCTCCATACAGTATTATGGGCACCACATAGTCCTCCATACAGAATGATGGGCCCCATATAATGCTCCATACAGAATAATGGGTACCATATATTGCTCCATACAGTATGGGCCAAATATAATACTCCATATAGAATGGGCACCATGTAACGCTCCATACATAATGGGCCCCATATTTTTCTCCATACATAAAAAAAATCAAATACTCACCTCTCCTCGCTGGCCGCTGCTCTGCTTCGGACTCCTCAGTGTTAGCGTCTTCTGGCTCTGAGCATTTCTCAGTACAGAGGGTGCTTCTGTAGTGACGTCATCGCTCCCTCTGTCCTATGACAATGTGGCGCCCCTGAGGGTTCGACTGCCACAGGGATACTGCACTTCTTTAATGGAGTGTAGTGTTCCTCCTCTGAGGTAAGAACAGTGTGATGGTCAGGACCCCACCTCCACATCCAACACCACACTTCTCCCACCAGAGGGGGCTAGAATGCACTAGGTGTTGCCCTCTTGGGTACTCGGGAGACTGGGGAACCAAGAGATAGGGGAACCATTTAGTGGGTGAGGGTGGAGGACTCACATTTTAGTGACAATAATTCATATTTAATACACAGCCATCTTGGTCATTGGTCGTCGTCTTTTGGCAGTCTGTCCTTTGCAATGGTTCTTTGACTGTCCTCTACTGTGATCTCCCACCCTGAGCGTGGATCCTGTGTGGACCTGCAGCGGATGGAGACACAGCTCTCGTACCTTGGCCTTGGGTCGAGGGGCAGGTTGCAGATAATGTATGTCTCAACCCGGTCAAGGACCATGACCAAGAAGGCCCGGAGCTTAAGAGTGTAGCTCCACCGCAAATGGATCCCAGGGAGGATGCAGACGGAGCGGTGTACGCCACCTGTCCTCGCTATGCTGATCTATTCAGAGGGATTCCGGCTGCAAGAGGGGTACCGACACCCGACCTTGCTACTCCACGTCCTCGTCGGGAAAGCCCGGTAGGCCCTGAGGATCCCACCGGGTGATGGAAGGAGTGAAGCTGCCACCCGTACCCTGTTTCTGAGAGGAGTTCAGAGGGAGACCTGGCCTATCTACACACGCAGACAGGAATGGACCCAGTCTGAAGTCTAGGAACACTCTGGTGCGGTGTCCTGATTAAACACTTGTATTACTCGGAGGTGGTTGGACCCTCGTTCCTGGCGACCGCAGAACTTCGCGAGGAGCAGGGAGAAGCCTTGCATCTGTACTCTTCAACGTGAGTAAAAACCCTGGAAGTTAACCCCTATGGCCTCCGGACTCTTTATTCTGCACTACTCCGCACTACGCGGCACAAGAACTCCTAGACTACTACCCCCTCCATCCTGTCTCTCTGCCCTGAGGCCCTGCTCCGCCTGTGGGGAGTAGTAACAACGACGGCTGCCGTAACATCCCACCTCAAAGGACTGCAGCAGCGCTGGTGGCCTTCACCAGGTGGCGTAGTGGAGATCAGCCACTCAACCCGGATAAGGCCGTATCATCCCTTTTTAATGTGACAGCCCTGGGCACGGAGAGGGTCCGGGCCACGGCTGCACCCCAACTACAACATAGGACCCGGCTCCGAGTCCCCCATCTCCCAGGGTAGGGCTTTCGTGAGGCGTCACAACATCACAGAGTCAGAAGACGCCGAAGACACCGGAGCTGTGGTGGAACAGGGAGAGGTAAGTATTGCAAGTGCCGGGGCCCTGAGCAAGCGGGGGGGCCCTCTCACAGGCTTTGGCACCAAACTCCGCTTACTCACAGGCAGGGGTGGGCTGGGCCTGGGGGAAGAGGGGCAAATGCCCCCCGGGCCAGTTCCCCAGCAGAGGCTTTGAGCCGTCGGCTGCCAAGAAGACAGCGCCAGCACTTTAATTGTATATAAGTTCTGGTCCGGCCATCCCTGTATTGCCGGCTGTGTGACCCTATCTCTTGAACTCACTAGCACGCCGGCCTGCTGGTTCTTCACCGGAGAGAGGTCAGCAAGGGCCAGGGCAGGAGGTCAGGGCTGGATCCTGAGTGTCTTCTGTCAGCGATGCTCTGAGGTCTCATGAGTTATTACTGCAAATTCATCAGGTTGCGCTGTCTGTAGCCAGATCTGCAGAAAAGTCCCAGAGCCACTGCAGACTGTATACATACTCCAACACTGACTGCTCCTGAGCCTGGATCCAGGACATCATACATTATATATACTGCTATACATGATAATATGTGATGTTCTGTAGCCAGGTCCAGGTGTAATCAGTAAGGGTGTATTCACACTGCGTTCTGGCGCTCGTTCATTGGTCCCGCTGGGGCCTACTTCCGAATCCCCAGCAAAACGTGATTCGGGCGTATGCGCCGACGGGGCTTTTGACTATAATGGTGGCGACAGAAGAGCGAACGTGTGCTCTGACAAGGGTCATTTTTGGACATGTGCCTCTACTGGAGACGGACACTCAGAAGCACGTGTTACTGTCTGCCTCCAGTAGGCGTACGAGCCCAAAAATGATGCACGGTGGGGATGCGGGAGGGGGGAGGTTCAGTCATAAGCCCCAAGGGAAACAGCAAACTTGTGCCAGAACACAGTGTGAATGCACCCCACATATAACACTGTGTATGTGTGCACATAATTTAGAACATCAGTACATATATTAGCATACTAGATGGTGGCCCGATTCTAACGCATCGGGTATTCTAGAACATGTATGTGGCCGACCAGGCGCAATCAGCAGAGCAGTGTTTAGATTTGGCGCCAAAATCGCTGATAGGTCGTGGCCCCGGCCGCGACCAATCAGCAGAGCGATGTTTAAATTTGGCGCCAATATCGCTGATTGGTCGCGACCACGACCAGTCAGCAGAGCGGTGTTTAAACTTGGCGCCAATCAGCAGAGAGGTGTTTAAATTTGGCGCCAATCAGCAGAGCGGTGTTTAAATTTGGCGCCAATCAGCAGAGCGGTGTTTAAATATGGCGTCGGCCGCAAACAATCAGCGAACCGTATTACTGAGGACCAGGCAGCGGCGCCGTCCCTCCCTTCACACTTGCCATCGGGAGATTAGCGGGCCAAGCTTCTGAACTCACGACGGTAGCCGCATGGGGGTCAGCGGCGCTGCAGGTCGGGGTACTTGTGCTGCTAGCAGCCGTGAGATGAGCTGCTGTATATTATGCTATGTGTACAGACATCTGATGGTATATACAGGATAGTATGTGACTGCTGTATATTATACTATGAGTACAGACATCTGATGGTATATACAGGATAGTATGTGACTGCTGTATATTATACTATGTGTACAGACATCTGATGGTATATACAGGATAGTATGTGACTGCTGTATATTATACTATGAGTACAGACATCTGATGGTATATACAGGATAGTATGTGACTGCTGTATATTATACTATGTGTACAGACATCAGATGGCATATACAGGATAGTATGTGACTGCTGTATATTATACCATGTGTACAGACATCTGATGGTATATACAGGATAATATGTGACTGCTGTATACTATACTATGTGTACAGACATCTGATGGTATATACAGGATAGTATGTGGTGGCTGTATATTATACCATGTGTACAGACATCAGATGGTATATACAAGATAGTATGTGACTGCTGTATATTATACTATGAGTACAGACATCAGATGGTATATACAGGATAGTATGTGACTGCTGTATATTATACTATGTGTACAGACATCTGATGGTATATACAGGATAATATGTGTCTACTGTATATTATACTATGTGTACAGACATCTGATGGTATATACAGGATAGTATGTGACTGCTGTATATTATACTATGTGTACAGACATCTGATGGTATATACAGGATAATATGTGTCTACTGTATATTATACTATGTGTACAGACATCTGATGGTATATACAGGATAGTATGTGACTGCTGTATATTATACTATGTGTACAGACATCTGATGGTATATACAGGATAATATGTGTCTACTGTATATTATACTATGTGTACAGACATCTGATGGTATATACAGGATAATATGTGACTGCTATGTATTATACTATGTGTACAGACATCTGATGGTATATACAGGATAGTATGTGATTGCTGTATATTATACTATGAGTACAGACATCAGATGGTATATACAGGATAGTATGTGACTGCTGTATATTATACTATGTGTACAGACATCAGATGGGATATACAGGATAATATGTGACTGCTGTGTATTATACTATGTGTACAGACATCTGATGGTATATACAGGATAGTATGTGATTGCTGTATATTATACTATGAGTACAGACATCTGATGGTATATACAGGATAGTATGTGACTGCTGTATATTATACTATGTGTACAGACACCAGATGGTATATACAGGATAGTATGTGACTGCTGCATATTATACTATGTGTACAGACATCTGATGGTATATACAGGATAGTATGTGACTGCTGTATATTATACTATGTGTACAGACATCTGATGGTATATACAGGATAGTATGTGACTGCTGTATATTATACTATGTGTACAGACACCAGATGGTATATACAGGATAGTATGTGACTGCTGCATATTATACTATGTGTACAGACATCTGATGGTAAATACAGGATAGTATGTGACTGCTGTATATTATACTATGTGTACAGACATCTGATGGTATATACAGGATAGTATGTGACTGCTGTATATTATACTATGTGTACAGACATCTGATGGTATATGCAGGATAGTATGTGACTGCTGTATATTATACTATGTGTACCGACATCTCATGGTATATACAGGATAGTATGTGACTGCTGTATATTATACTATGTGTACAGACATCTGATGGTATATACAGGATAGTATGTGACTGCTGTATATTATACTATGAGTACAGACATCAGATGGTATATACAGGATAGTATGTGACTGCTGTATATTATACTATGTGTACAGACATCTGATGGTATATACAGGATAATATGTGACTGCTGTATATTATAATATGTGTACAGACATCTGATGATATATACAGGATATTATGTGACTGCTGTATATTATACTATGTGTACAGACATCTGATGGTATATGCAGGATAGTATATACCATCAAATGTCAGTACACATAGTATAATATACAGCAGTCACATATTATCCTGTATATACCATCAGATGTCTGTACACATAGTATAATATACAGCAGTCACATACTATCCTGTATATACCATCAGATGTCTGTACACATAGTATAATATACAGCAGTCACATACTATCCTGTATATACCATCAGAAGTCTGTACACATAGTATAATATGCAGCAGTCACATACTATCCTGTATATACCATCAGATGTCTGTACACATAGTATAATATACAGCAGTCACATATTATCCTGTATATACCATCAGATGTCTGTACACATAGTATAATATACAGCAGTCACATACTATCCTGTATATACCATCAGATGTCTGTACACATAGTATAATATACAGCAGTCACATACTATCCTGTATATACCATCAGATGTCTGTACACATAGTATAATATACAGCAGTCACATACTATCCTGTATATACCATCTGATATCTGTACACATAGTATAATATACAGCAGTCACATACTATCCTGCATATACCATCAGATGTCTGTACACATAGTATAATATACAGCAGTCACATACTATCCGGTATATACCATCAAATGTCAGTACACATAGTAAAATATACTGCAGTCACATATTATCCTGTATATACCATCAAATGTCTGTACACATAGTATAATATACAGCAGTCACATACTATCCTGTATATACCATCAGATGTCTGTACACATAGTATAATATACAGCAGTCACATACTATCCTGTATATACCATCAGATGTCTGTAGTTATAGTATAATATACAGCAGTCACATACTATCCTGTATATACCATCAGATGTCTGTAAACATAGTATAATATACAGCAGTCACATACTATCCTGTATATACCCTCCGATGTCTGTACACATAGTATAATATACAGCAGTCACATATTATACTGTATATACCATCAGATGTCTGTACACATAGTATAATATACAGCAGTCACATACTTTCCGGTATATACCATCAAATGTCAGTACACATAGTATAATATACAGCAGTCACATATTATCCTGTATATACCATCAGATGTCTGTACACATAGTATAATATACAGCAGTCACATACTATCCTGTATATACCATCAGATGTCTGTACACATAGTATAATATACAGCAGTCACATACTATCCTGTATATACCATCAGATGTCTGTACACATAGTATAATATACAGCAGTCACATACTATCCTGTATATACCATCAGATGTCTGTACACATATTATAATATACAGCAGTCACATACTATCCTGTATATACCATCTGATATCTGTACACATAGTATAATATACAGCAGTCACATACTGTCCTGTATATACCATCAGATGTCTGTACACATAGTATAATATACAGCAGTCACATACTATCCTGTATATACCATCAGATGTCTGTACACATAGTATAATATACAGCAGTCACATACTATCCTGTATATACCATCAGATGTCTGTACACATAGTATAATATACAGCAGTCACATACTATCCTGTATATACCATCAGATGTCTGTACACATAGTATAATATACAGCAGTCACATACTATCCTGTATATACCATCAGATGTCTGTACACATATTATAATATACAGCAGTCACATACTATCCTGTATATACCATCTGATATCTGTACACATAGTATAATATACAGCAGTCACATACTGTCCTGTATATACCATCAGATGTCTGTACACATAGTATAATATACAGCAGTCACATACTATCCTGTATATACCATCTGATGTCTGTACACATAGTATAATATACAGCAGTCACATATTATCCTGTATATACCATCAGATGTCTGTACACATAGTATAATATACAGCAGTCACATACTATCCTGTATATACCATCAGATGTCTGTACTCATAGTATAATATACAGCAGTCACATACTATCCTGTATATACCATCAGATGTCTGTACACATAGTATAATATACAGCAGTCACATATTATCCTGTATATACCATCAGATGTCTGTACACATAGTATAATATACAGCAGTCACATACTATCCTGTATATACCATCAGATGTCTGTACACATAGTATAATATACAGCAGTCACATACTATCCTGTATATACCATCAGATGTCTATACACATAGTATAATATACAGCAGTCACATATTATCCTGTATAGGTGGACGGTTTTGTCTATTTTACAATAGAGGCAAGAATATATTAATCCTTTCCTCATAGATTGTAAGCTTGCGAGCAGGGTCCGCTCTTCTCCTGGTAACTGTTGATTTATGTGATCATCGTTATTCTGTAATGTCTTTTATTTTCTGAACAAGTCCCCTCTAAAATGTAAAGTGCTGCGGAATATGTTGGTGCTATAAAATTAAAAAATATTATTATTATATTTTTAATCAATTCTGAAGACATGATGCAATTTACCAGCCGCATACTTTTGTTTCTAACACTCTTTTCAGAGCTCATCTTCCTGTAGTCCCTCTGTCACTGCAGATTGCTGAATCATGATAGAGCGCTGTGCACACACTGTCACGATTCCTTCGTATTTCCAGCGTAGTGATCGCAAGTATGAGTTTGCATAGTTGTGGTCGCATGCCGATTAGTCTCAGACACCTCTCTGAGCAGCTCACTGATAGAAGTGGATGAGAATCTAGTCGGCATTTGACCACAACTATCCCATCATTACTCCGGCTTTATGTTTTTAAAGTCTTGTACCTTCTGCTCCCTTTATGAAATAGCCATAGGTAAATGCAAAAAAGATGGGCCGCTGCTCATGAGCCGCTGCTGTGTGCTTGCCCCCTAGGCCAAAATTTGCCATCCAGCCCCACAGGTCCCACAGTGTGCCAGTGTCCTGACGGTGAGTGTGCTCCCCCGCTTCCTCAGGGCCCTGGCGCTTTCCCGGGTGTGCCGGCTGGTGATGCCGACCCTGCTGCAGAAGACAACGGATGGAGATAACATGGCAAGTATAGGTGATAAAGAAAAATATATAAAAACTTACTTGGCCAAAACTGCCCCTACCCAAGATATCATGGATGGTAAAATTGCTGATGTTAAGCCTGGGGTAGGGGCTGGATGTTCCGGGGTCCCTGCTGCATCCAGGTGTTGGCTGTTCATCCTCCAGTCCATTGCCTTTGGCCTCTCTCCTCTTCTTTGTGATATTCTTGAATCCAGAAGTATCACTGTCCTCTTCTCTCTTCCTCTTGTCTTCTCTCTGCTTCTCGCTTTCTCTGTGTCCAGTAGACGCCATTTGCAGTAATATCTTCCAGTCTGTAGACTTCCGTCCGATCTCTTCAGCCGACAGTTGAAAGTAAACGGCAGTTGGTCGTGTGCAGGCAGCGGCTCATGGCCCGCTCTGCCCGATACACTGATGTGGCATCATGGGGGACAGTTTAGGGTCCAGAGGAACGGCACAGAACTTCATGGCGGCTTCTAGTGCTGTTTTTTTTTATTTCATAATACATTCTTTTTATTCACATTATACAGACTGATAATAATAAGTTAAAAATACATTAAAAAACCTAACATACTATAAAATACCAGCTCTTCCCATTACCAATGTAATTCTAGGGTTTCCATATATTTAAAAAATCATTACTTTTATCTTTCATGTTATAATACTATTTCTCATATATCATGGTTACTAGGGATGATATTTTTAAAATATTTAGAAACCCATGTATCATTTCCATTACACTTCACAAATACTTGGCACTTTGTGTTGTTGTATCACATAAAATCCCAATAAAATACATTTAAGTTTGTGGATGTAACATGGAAAAATATGGAAAAGTTCACAGGGTATGAATACTTTATCAAAGCCATTTTCTGCAATTTAATAATTTTTTTCCTTCCATATTTCCTCTGTTACATTGAGTCTTTTCTACTTATTGAGTATTTTTTACTATCCTTGTATGTTTCCTGGGAACCCCTGCTCTTATTTGGAGTATGGGGGGGGGGTTGTCCTTTCCGTCCATGACTTGGGACATGGATTGGTCATTTTGCACACGTTGATGTGTTTTTTAGATTTTTGTGATCTGTGGATTTGTTCTGCTTTTCTCTTGATAGCGTTGACAATAAAGATATCCTATTATATATTTGGATGTCCGATCCTTTGTTTTTCTTGTTGAGAATATTGTAACTGTGCATTTTTGGCTGCCACTCTGGTCTTTATTTAGGTTGCACCCTCCCAAGAACCAACAAAAATACAACCAATTAACTTAAAGTGAATGTGTCACTGGGTTTTAGCTGCCCCATCTGAGAGCAGCATGATGTAGGGGCTGAGACCCTGATTCCAGTGATATATCACTTAATGGGCTGCTTGCTGCAGTTTTTATGAAATCACAGTTTTCCCTGCAGCAGATCTAGCTGATCTAAAAATGCAGAGCTCTGTATAACCCTGCCCATATCACTGATTGGCACATTTATGTGTACACTGTGCATAGGCAGAAAGCTGCCAATCAGTGGTGGGGGGGCGAGGTTATATAGAGCTCATGAATATGGAGGACTACCTGGCAGCAGGATTAGTAGTCGTCTAGTGATAATTTCCTGTTGAAAAAACAGTGATTTTATCAAAACTATGGCAAGCAGCCCAATAAGTGACACATCACTGCAATCAGAGTCTCTACATTATGCTGCTCTCAGATTCAGTAACAAAAACCTGGTGACAGATTCCCTTTAACCTATTAATAAAAAAAGACTAGACAAGGTTAGTTTGGATAAAGAATAGGTTACTTAAAACATAAATTAATAAGTCAATAAATATTAAAAAACATGGAATAAATTAATCAGTCAGTAATCAAATAAATAATCAACTGTGACTATCAAAAATGGACCTAGTCCTCCCAGCCTTAGCCAACTGATAGGCATCGCAACAAAAAGCGGGTGAGTGGCCAACGCTGGTGACTTGCTGTGCACGGACTACCCCGGACTTTGGTGAAACTGGGCCTTTTATGCAGAAATATTCCGGCGCTAGCATTAGTTCTCCCATCAGGATAAAGATGCATCTTCCTGCGCAAACAACAGAATCTTCTATAACTTGCTGGTAGAGGATCACAGCTGAGACAACAGTGACTCTGAAATGATAAGTACCATTGCCGAAAAGAGTAGGAGGAGAAAGAAGAACGGAAAGGGGAGCACAAATACAGCCAAAGTATAGCCAAAATTCTTACCTCCAGAACAAATATTCTACTGGGCCTGTAAAACTATGTGTTCCCCCCGCTAACCTCTCTGGGGGCCCTGCCTTGACATTAGTGTCTTACCAGACATTGCTCCTTATCTGAATAATCTGTTCACACTATGTTTTTGCCTATTTGACACTACAGACAAAGGACCACCTATTACCAGGTCCTAGAGGGTCCTGTCCCAACTTCTACTACCTCATCTGAAAGAATCCACTTAATGAGTTGGATTTATACTACTTAAGAAGTTGTCTACTACTTTTACATTGATGCCGTATCCTACAAAACTAGTGGACAACCCCTTTAAATATAAGGACTTCTATATGTGCCTTTTTAATGGACATTAACCCCTTTATGACATAGGGCATATTAGTACGTATCTGTGCCCTGGGACTTATGGACCAGATACGTATTAATACGCCCTGGAGAATTCGCCCGTACACAGGCTGTGCGGGCGCGATCGCCCCCGGGTGACAGCTGATTGTCACAGCTGACACCCGGGGCTATGTGCAGGGAGCGGTCCCGGTCCAGCTCTGAGGTGGCTACGATAGAGGAGAGCATGGCTTCTCTATCCTCATCTCAGTTGCCTCTGGAACCATGTCTTACCCTGCTTCAACATCTGACCTAGTGAATAATATTGGCCTCACTATGTGTACACCTGATATGCCCAAACCAATCCATCACAGCTGTGCCAGGTGCTGTCTAATCCTAGTGTACATGGTATGAGCTGATCAGTCTACTGATTGGCTGCAGCAGTCACATGTGGTACGGTCATGACGCAGTGGCATACTGCTAAGAGCAGATAAACGTATGGCTGCTATGAGGCCCATGAATCTGAGGGATCTTGGGTAATCATACTGTTTGTGGACCATCATACTATTTGGAGGGCTAGGTGGGGGCCATCATACTATTTGGAGGGCTATGTGGGGACCATCATACTATTTGGAGGGCTATGTGGGGACCATCATACTATTTGGAGGGCTATATGGGGGCCGACATACTATTTGGAGGGCTATGTGGGGGCGGTCATACTATCTGGTTGGCTATGTGGGGGCAGTCATACTATTTGAAGGCCATCATGCTATTTGGAATGCTATGTAGAGGCCATCATACAATTTGGAGGACCATCCGTCTCATTTCAGCGACTTTTTGATTATCAATCTACATCATGTGTTGGATTATATATATCTTACTCTAATGGTCTCTTTATTACTAATCTATATCATGTGTTGGATCGGTCCTAGAGTACTTTGTCTTTTTGCCCACCACTAATGTATCTGCGCCATTATGGTTTATATGTAAGTCATTTTTTTAACTTTGGATAATAATAAACTTTGTATTTTTAATATTACTATGTTCTTGTACGTCATTCTCTTTATATGAATCATTATTTGAGACGTTGAACAGACTCTGTTTTTCTGATATGTGACCTATATTGTCAAATTACTTTGCCTCATAAAGACTACAAGGTAGACAGACACGGGGGAAAGTAGCTTAGCTTTAGCCGACTTCGTAGAGATAACGCCAGGCGTCCTCCTACCACCACAGAGGAAGTTAGCAGTGTGAGAGCTGCAAGCATTCACAAGGAAACGTGACTATCACCGGCCCCTCCCTGCTGCAAAGTGAAACTATTTAAACACCCAGGCCAGGGTGTCAATTAGCTGGTGGGAGGTAGCCGATGGGTCTTAGAGGGAAACAGCTAAGAAAGTGTCTGTATTGCCAAACGAAGAGATCTTCTGCAACCAACTGCAGGGCAACTGTCTGTTACATTTGACATACCCATGACACTAGCGCCACCTATTGTAAGTATTAATTTCAAAAGTCAATATCGATTCTTTAAAGGGTATTGTCACATGACTTAGGATAAAAAGGCCAAACCTGAAACTCCATTTTCAGGACACGTGTTTAAGGATGTTTTGTCCCTCATCAGTGCAAGACAGGAGAGAACTTGCTTGTATGGGTGAGTGACCTCTGACAGGGGATCCAAGGGATACATTTTCTCTTTGTGGAGAAGTTACCTACTTTGCTAAGTTAGCTACTTGGCAACCCCTTTTGAATTCCTATGTTTACCCTCAGTTAAAATAACAAAACTTATACTTACCACCGGCGCCGTTCCTACGGTGTCCCTTCCAGTGCTCCCTGCGATCCCTTTGGCCAATCAGCGGTGGCTTCACTTTCCTCTGCTATGGATAGAATTGACATCCAGGGGAAGTGAAAGAGCAGCAGCAACTCTCACTTACTCCGAATGTCTTGATTTGTATGAAGGAGGGAAAAGTGAAGCAGTGCTGATTGGCTGCAGGGATTGCGTGATATAACAATGTCACACAAGCCCCGGGAGAGCCAGTGCCTACACCGCTGGAACAGCGGCGGCACTGGAAGTGAGTGTTATTATTTTACTGGGAGACACATAGGGATTGAGAAGAGGTTGTCCGAGTAGTGGACAACCCCTTTAAATTCCCAGTGGAGATCTGCATGTGACTTATATTTTTTGATTGCAGCAGTAAATCCCTTTAAGAAGATTATGATTTTACACTGTAAGTTTTCTAATAATTCAGAATGATTCCTAAAATATCTTATGTCCTAGGCGCTGGGTACTATCCATCTGCTGAGCCTTTGTGCTATGACCTAGGACAGTGCTGGCGAACCTATGGCACGCGTGCCAGAGAGGGCACGCAGAGCCCTCCCTAAAGGGCACGAGCGCCATTGCCTCAGCACTAGGACCGGGCCTGGCGGGTAATTACTTGGAGCCCCCCGACTTCAGCTAGATGTGCGTTCTCTGACACACATCTAGCTGAAGTGTATTGCAGTGCACGAACTTGCCAAACCCGTGCGCGGCCATACACTCTGCCAGCAGGCGGCGTCAGCGTACAAGCGACTGGGCGCATGGCAGTGACGTCATGCGCCCCGTGTATAGGATGCTGAAATCAGCTGCCGGCTACAGGAGAGGACGCGGCGTGGGAGAGGAAGGAAGGTGAGTAGGAGAGTTTATTATGTTTGTCTGTTTTTACTATGCGATGAGCAGCTGCGCAAATACAAGGATGGGGGAGCATATTCATGGGTGGGCATGTACCAGGATGAAGGATGGGAGACGACAACATATCTACAAGGATGGGGGGCAGCATATACACAAGGATGGGGGGGCAGCATATATACAAGGATGGGGGAGAAACATATCTACAAGGATGGGGGGCAGCATATATACAAGGATGGGGGAGCAACATATCTACAAGGATGGGGGAGCAACATATATACAAGGATGGGGGAGCAACATATATACAAGGATGGGGGAGCAACGTATATACAAGGATAGGGGAGCAGCATATATACAAGGATAGGGGAGCAGCATATATACAAGGATGGGGGAGCAGCATATATACAAGGATGGGGGAGCAGCGTATATACAAGGATGGGGGAGCAGCATATATACAAGGATGGGGGAGCAGCATATCTACAAGGATAGGGGGCAGCATATCTACAAGGATAGGGGGCAGCATATATACAAGGATGGGGGAGCAACATATATACAAGGATGAGGGAGCAGCATATATACAAGGATGGGGGAGCAACATATATACAAGGATGGGGGAGCAGCATATATACAAGGATGGGGGAGCAGCATATATACAAGGATGGGGAAGCAGGATATATACAAGGATGGGGGAGCAGCATATATACAAGGATGGGGGAGCAGCATATATACAAGGATGGGGGGGCAGCATATATACAAGGATGGGGGGCAGCATATATACAAGGATGGGGGAGAAACATATATACAAGGATGGGGGAGCAGCATATCTACAAGGATGGGGGGCAGCATATATACAAGGATGGGGGAGCAACATATCTACAAGGATGGGGGAGCAGCATATATACAAGGATGGGGGAGCAACGTATATACAAGGATAGGGGAGCAGCATATATACAAGGATAGGGGAGCAGCATATATACAAGGATTGGGGAGCAGCATATATACAAGGATGGGGGAGCAGCGTATATACAAGGATGGGGGAGCAGCATATATACAAGGATGGGGGAGCAGCATATCTACAAGGATGGGGGGCAGCATATCTACAAGGATGGGGGAGCAACATATATACAAGGATGAGGGAGCAGCATATATACAAGGATGGGGGAGCAGCATATATACAAGGATGGGGGAGCAACATATATACAAGGATGGGGGAGCAACATATCTACAAGGATGGGGGAGCAACATATATACAAGGATGGGGGAGCAGCATATATACAAGGATGGGGGAGCAACATATCTACAAGGATGGGGGAGCAACATATATACAAGGATGGGGGAGCAACATATATACAAGGATGGGGGAGCAACGTATATACAAGGATAGGGGAGCAGCATATATACAAGGATAGGGGAGCAGCATATATACAAGGATTGGGGAGCAGCATATATACAAGGATGGGGGAGCAGCGTATATACAAGGATGGGGGAGCAGCATATATACAAGGATGGGGGAGCAGCATATCTACAAGGATGGGGGGCAGCATATCTACAAGGATGGGGGAGCAACATATATACAAGGATGAGGGAGCAGCATATATACAAGGATGGGGGAGCAACATATATACAAGGATGGGGGAGCAGCATATATACAAGGATGGGGGAGCAGCATATATACAAGGATGGGGGAGCAAGATATATACAAGGATGGGGGAGCAGCATATATACAAGGATGGGGGAGAAACATATCTACAAGGATGGGGGAGCAACATATCTACAAGGATGGGGAAGCAGGATATATACAAGGATGGGGGAGCAGCATATATACAAGGATGGGGGAGCAGCATATATACAAGGATGGGGGAGCAGCATATCTACAAGGATGGGGGAGAAATGAGATGGAGGGAGGGAGATGAAAAGGAAGAGAGGGGGGAGGAAACAAAAAATGGAAAAATACATATAAATACATGAGGACACATACAACAAAACAGATAATAACAATGACACCATGATAAATAAACCGATATACTGTTGCAAGTCGCTCCTCCATAAATGGTTGTTCATTTTTTTCTTTTTTGATTTATTTAAGGATTTTTTTTGGAATTTTTTCCTAATGTTCGGATATCAGATGCTTCAGAACTCTCCTAAACAACGATCGATTGAATATTTGTATACGTTATGGAGGAGCGACTTGCAACAGTATATCGGTTTATTTATCATGGCGTCGTTGTTATTATCTGTTTTGTTGTATGTGTCCTCATGTATTTATATGTATTTTTCCATTTTTTGTTTCCTCCCCCCTCTCTTCCTTTTCATCTCCCTCTCATGTCTGTATACTCATTTCTTATCCCTCGTATATGTGGCCGGATCTATTCACATTCCCCTTTATTCTTGTACTGCATGACAGTCTTTATTAGTACGGAGCGGTACTTCTTTAGAGTGCTGTATGGGGAACCGTCCTCGGAGTCGTACTGTGCACGTGTGCGGGGGATTCACTCCCCCTGCTCTCGCGTCGCCCATCTCTATGGCGCCGATGCGCTTCCCGGATGTAGTCTTTTGACACTTCCGGGTCACGCCGACGTCATGATGGGCGGTGCGGGACCTCGGGGGGCGTTGACTCTCCCAGTGTACGCGCCGCTCGTACCTCTCCGCTGACGGTCATCCTGAACTGTCACATGACCACACATGTGATATATTGAAGGGGCGGAGTTATACATTTAAAAAGGTCCTTGTACCCTTGTTATCTACGCCTCTTGATAAAGCACCCGCGAAACGCGCGTCGAGGCAGCCTCTCTTGACAGACACTGGCCCTCGCTTGTCTCTAGTCACGTGTGATACCTTGGGGTGAGTTTACTTTTACCATGTACTTGATATTTATTGGAATAATGATGCAACTGTGCAGGACTATGGTATATGTACTCCCCATATAATAAGTGTCACACTCTTTGAGGCAGCCCTTTTCTGGTAGATATTGGCCCTCATCTGTCCCTAGCTAGGTGTGATACTTTGGGCTGAGTTACCCCTATTATGCATTTGATACACACTGCAGCAATAGAAACATTGTGCAGGATTATGGTATTTGTGCCCTCTATACATTAAGTGTCACATTATTATTTTTTATTTTGCTCTATCTCACGACTTATTATTTTTGCTTCTTGGATCTGTTTGTCAGCACCTTACTGTCTTATTTATATATGGACTTTAAATATGAAATTATAATAAACTTTTGTATGCCATTATACTTGTGTTTCTCCTGGTTTATTATTTTAATCCAATGTATATGGGGACTGAATCTTTACTTTAAAGCTTTGCTTTTCTATTTTCTCACATAGACACTAATACAAATGGCGCCTGACCCAATACTTTAATGACATTTTTATCATATTGTGCATTTTCGCTTTAGCTTTTTCTTCCTGTCCAAAGACGAAATGCTAGAAATTCTCTCTGAGACTAAAGATCCTCTGCGGGTCCAACCACATCTAAAGAAGGGCTTTGAAGGCATCGCAAAGCTGGAGTTCCTTCCTAACCTGGACATCAAAGCCATGTACAGCACCGAGGGGGAACGCGTAGAGCTCATCCAGACCATCTCCACCTCCGAGGCTCGGGGGGCCGTGGAGAAGTGGCTCATCCAAGGGGAAGATGTCATGTTAAGGAGCATGCATGATGTTATTGCTCGGTCACGAATGGTACGGATCTACCTACAGACCAAAAGCATTAATTGGAACTAATCTAGTACTTTTATATTTGTATAAGATTATTTGGCAGCAGTGAATGATTTGTGGATGATGTATCTCATTGCTATAGAGCCAGGTAGCAGATCTTCTACCTGCAATCGGTAGAAATGAATTTGCTAGATAATACTAGTAAGGTTGTCCCTCTCTTAAATGCTTCTGTCAACGTAATTTAACTTTGTTTTTTAAAAGGCGTACCCTGAGACTGCAAGAAAAGACTGGGTGAGGGAATGGCCGGGACAGGTCGTGCTCTGTGTGTCTCAGATGTTCTGGACCAGTGAAGTGCATGAAGCTATCGGCAGTGGCCCAGAGGTACGGCATAAGCTCCTTTACTGATCAAGGTGGCTTCACTATAAACAGTCATGGCCGGAAGTGTTGGCACCCTTGAAGTTGTTCCAGAAAATGAAGTATTTTTCCATGAAATTATTGCAATTGCATGTGTATTTTTGGTTATACACATGTTTATTTCCTTTGTGTGTATTGGAACAACACAAAAAAAAACAGAGATAAAAAAGGCAAATTGGATATAATTTCACACAAAACCCCAAAAATGGGCCGGACAAAATTGTTGGCATCTTTCCAAAATTGTGGGTAAACAATTTTGTTTCAAGCATGTGATGCTCTTTCAAACTCACCTGTGGCAAGTAAAAGGTGTGGGCAATATGAAAATCACACCTGAAACCCTATACAAAGGGGAAAAGTTGACTCAATCTTTGTGTTGTTACATGCCACACTAAGCAGGGAGAACAGAAAGAGGAGAAGAGAACTGTCTGAGGACTTGAGAACCAAAATTGTTGACCAATATCTTCTTTTTGTGTTGTTCCAATACACACAAATGAAATAAACATGTGAACAACAAGATGTGTAATTGTAATAATTTTCTGGGAGAAATACATATATACATTCATAGACAGACTTCATGAGTTCTCCTGCTAATAGACTGTCATACCTAGGGACGCAGCTTATAGGAGTTTCCAGGGGCGGATATACCACTGGTGCAACAGAGGTAAGGGGACCCACATTCACATCAAAAGATGCAAGTAGCTTCTTTCACAGTACGTTGTTAGACTGCGAAGAGCCCATGTACTGTTCTTGCCCAGGGGTCTTCTCCTGGGGGTTGCAGTTGTACAGCGGCTCAATATCTTGAAGGTACCCAAAAGGCTCCATAGTATTGTTGGGATTTTGCATTGATTCATGCATCTTGTCTAGAGATGAGCAACTAAATTTGCAGGACCTTGGTCTAAGAGAGCAGGTTAGTAGTCTGTGGCTGTTGGATGGGAGCCTTGCTAACCGCCTCTTACATGCCGGCATCCCTGGCTCCTCTTTTGATTAGCCGGCCAGGCGTGATGTCATTTGTGCCTCACATCACAGCTATGACATCGACATCAAAAGAGGAGCCGGAGATGCCGGTTCATGGAGCTCCAGTCCTGCGGCCGTGGAATACTGACCCGACTGTTGGACCAGAGTCCTGCAAATCCATTCGCTCATCTCTACTCTCGTCATATCTACCAATAAGGGAAGACATTGTATGGGATTTCCCATAATACCAGCATAAAATGAATCCATCTGCATTGAGTTTTCCATGCTGTTTGTGGCAGGGTTTTATAGAGGTACATCTGGGTATTTGGAGCTCTGGGTTCAATCCAGATCTCCAACTTCTATAAAGATATGTTGTAAAATTGTTGTGTACATTATAAAGTGCCTGCATATTGTGGAGTTCTCAATCTAGTCTGCAGCTTATAATCTGTATAGATTTCAGCGCCCTTGCAATATGTATGTTCTATGAATGTTTCTGCAGATGATTTTGTGGCACCCCAGGGGTCTGGTTTCCACAGTAACGGCAATGTTATGTCTGAGAGCAGGTGGGAGGTCTCTTGGTCAGGAATCCTATGCATGCCACACCTCCTGCCCAGTCCTGGGAGGGGAAGAACTTCCCCTATAAAAACCTGGGGCTGAGGCAGGGTGAGTGAGTAGAGAAGAAGTAGAGACAGAGAAGCAGATATAGGAAAAGAACATCAGGAGCTCTGTGGGAACAGTACTACAAGGAGTCAGGGGCTGGCAGCTGCAGAGCTCGCCCTGACTGAGAAGTTATCACCGGACCCGGAGTCCGAGGCTGTGGGGACTAACTCTTATCCAGCAGCAGAAACCGACCGGCAGGGGATTGCAGGTCCTCTGGCCCAGAAACCCGAAGGCACGCGTGGGACCAGCACCGCCGTCGTGGAGCGGAAGCTACTAGAAAGCCCCGAGTCACCGGCCATATGGGTGAGCACCACACGGTACACTCAGGGACGTGGGCTACTTATACCCGCTTCTAGCAAGGTAGCCAGAAGAGTATCGTTAGTTTGGGAGGCCTACAACTCCGCCTGGCCAAGGGAGATCCCATCTGCTCAAGGACTGACCAGGACCCAATCGCTAGCCAGTACTCCGGGAGGGTCTATCTTTGTCACCAGTAAAGACCCTGAACTACACCGTACCGTCTCCGAGTGGTTCCTGCTACCCCCATCATCCACGTCGGCTGCCCTGAGGCCATACCCCTCCCGTTGGGGGTTATACTATCACGCTGCACAATCCTACCACCGACCTCAGCGGTCTGCCCTGCAGCAGCAGCTCCTTAGCTGTACTCAACGGGTGGCGTAGTCGTCCAACATCTACCGCTAATACAGCGCCACTTAGTCTGACTCCCTGGGCACGGACCGGGTCACCGCCACGAGACTACAACCCTCAACAGATCCGGCTCCGGGTAAGCTCCCGCGTGCGCAACGCTGCGCGACACAGGCCCAGGGGCGCGTCAACTTTTGGCGTAGTCGGGAGGATTTCGTGCCGGCAACCACCGGGTACTGCGTGCCTGAAAAAGACTGTTCAAACTTACCTGTGGTGAAGATTCCCGCCATCCGGCGCCATCTTCCGCTTTCTTCCCGCCATCGGTGGAGTTTTCCCGCCATCCGGCGCCATCTTCGGCCTTCTTCCCGCCATCCGTGGAGTTTTCCCGCCATTGGACGTCATCTTGAGGACGCCGCGTGGGAAGAAGAGGGGCGTGGACTCCGAAAGCGCGCGAGAACTGAAGCCCCGCCTCACGTCCGGACGCTGCGTAAGGTCCTGGAAGGAGCCCAGCAGACGCCGACGTCACAGGAGCGCGACGGAAGGTCCTCAACCCTGACGATCCACTGCGGAGCCGCGGCCTACGGAAGAGGATCATCGCAAGGTAGGCCACGGTCCACTAGGGGGGAGAAGGATGTCGGATACGGAGGAGAGCTTCACCGCTCCAACCCCCGCCAGCGCCACCGCTGTTGCGGTCATGCCTTTCACCATGCCCTATATCCCGGGGGCAGCCTGGCTACCCCAGTACTCAGGGGAGTCACATACCCTGCAGGACTTTAGAGAAAAGCTGGATAGCCTCTTCCAGGTGTACCCCCTCACAGAAGAGCAAAAAGTGAGCATCCTGGTGGCCCAATTAACCGGGGCAGCCCAAAGGGAGGTAAAGTCCTGGCCACCTGGGGGGAGGACTGTCGCAGGGATACTAACCCGGCTGAGGGACACCTTTGATACCCGCACCTCAGCCGAGATCAAGCTTAGATTCTACGGGTGCAAACAGCGGGCACATGAGAGTATAAGGGACTATGCCCTGAACCTACAAGAGGCCCTGAGAGCCGTTAAACAGACCGACCCTGACGGCGTGGGAGACGAGGACAGGCTGTTGACTGAACAATTTATAGAGGGTTTATATTGCAATGCCCACCGAACCCAGTTGCGGGCAATGGCCTTACAGGACCCTCATCTGGGATTTGCACAGTTCAAGGACAGAGCCATCCGGGTGCTCCGAGAACCGGCACCGGGTGGCGTTGTGACCCACAGGCGCCCAGCTATCACTTACCACCAGGAGGCGGCGCCCTTGTCGGCAGGGCCTGTGGGGGCTGATGCGCAGGCTTTGAACAATGACCCGGCTCCAGACCTGCACCATCAGGTCCAAGAGCTAGCTAAAAGCGTTGCTGCGCTAACCCGAACTGTGCAGTCTTTACAGGTTTCCACTCCAGGGAAGATCCAGCTGGCATCCGGACCGGAGGACATCCCGTGGCTTCGACCAAGGAGGACCCCACCGGCCAGAGGAAGACCCAGCGACCGATACAACGAGGACGGACGACCCATCTGCCGCCGCTGCAATCAACCCGGACATATGGCAAGGTACTGTCCTTTAAACTGACACAACCTGGGGTAGAGGGCCAACCCCCAGGAAAAAGATCACCAGGCCCATCGAACTGGCGCGACAAATATGTGGGAGGATGTCCAGTGTTGCCTGTGGTACTGGATGGCATCCCTATGAGTGCCCTACTGGACACCGGGTCACAGGTCACCACCATCCCGTACGTGCTCTTCAAGCAGTACTGGAATGACTCGGATATAACCCGCTACCCTGACGACGACTTGAGTATTATCGCCAGCAATGGTCAACCCGTGCCGCAGATCGGATTTAAAGAGATGACCATCAAAATCGGTAGAGTCGAACTGGCAGCACAGGGACTGATCATTGTAGACATTGACAAACACGAGAGTCACCCAAAGATAACTCTAGGAACTAATGTAATTGAAAATTGTCTTGCAGAGGTGATTTTCCTTTTACAGCAGGTTGCCAAGAACGCCAGCTCCGGCCAGCAGCGAGTGCTCCAGAAAGAGATCCGGGCACTGATGCGATGGCAACAGCTAGAACTCTCCGGTGGTGAGATTGGTAGCGTAAGAATGTGTGACCCTTTCCCTATTGCCATGCCCCCAAAAAGTGAAACGATGATTTGGTGCCGGGCAGCTATTGGTCCGAGAGGTAGAGATTACCAGGCAATGGTAGAACCAGTTTACTCAGACCGTAGGCCCACCATTTTGACAGCACGGGGGGTGGTTAATGTACGCCATGGGAGGGTGCCCGTTCGCCTAATAAATATCGGGAAGAGGGAAGTATACCTACCCCGGTATGCCACGCTAGCCAAATTATATACCATCAACCAAAACTCTATACAGTCTGTGGAACCCTTGCCTCCATCTCACCCGGAGGAAGGTAACGGCTCTAAGAAAGTAATGGAGGATTGGTGTCAGCAACTACACTTGGGAACTGACTCCACTCCCTCCCACCAGAAACAGGGAGTCTACCGGGTGGTTCAAGAGTATGAGAGAGTGTTTAGTAAACACCCGTTAGACTTCGGGCGAGTCAAGGGGGTAGAACACCACATCCTCACGGGAGATCATCCTCCCATAAAAGAGAGGTATCGACCCGTACCCCCTGCACATTACCAACACGCCAAGGGGATGCTTAGAGACATGAAGGAGGCTGGGGTAATCCGGGATAGCTGTAGCCCCTGGGCAGCCCCACTAGTTTTAGTCAAAAAGAAAGACAACACTATGAGGATGTGTGTAGATTACCGGAAAATCAACCGTATCACACACAAGGATGCGTACCCTTTACCAAGGATAGAGGAGTCTTTGGCTGCTTTAAGATCTGCTAACTTCTTCTCTACCTTGGATCTCACTAGCGGGTACTGGCAGGTTCCTGTAGCAGAGGCGGACCGGGAGAAGACCGCATTCACCACCCCGATGGGACTTAGCGAGTTTACCTGCATGCCGTTTGGACTTTGTAACGCACCAGGAACCTTCCAACGATTAATGGAGTGCTGTCTGGGACACAGAAACTTCGAGACGGTCCTGTTGTACCTGGACGATGTCATCGTATATTCCAAGACTTATGAGGACCACCTGAAACATCTGGCGGAAGTGTTCGAAGCCCTGGCAAGTTACGGCCTGAAGGTGAAACCCTCTAAGTGTCACCTCCTGAAGCCAAAGGTGCAGTACCTGGGACACGTGGTGAGCGCTGACGGAGTGGCTCCCGACCCTGATAAGATCACCGCAATTAAGGAATGCCCAAGTCCCTCCAGTGTAAAGGAAGTGCGGCAGTTCCTCGGGTTGGTAGGCTATTACCGCAGATTCATCCCCGGTTTCACCAAAAAGGCAGCTCCTATGCAGGACCTCCTGATAGGCCAGTCCCGGAAGGCCAAGAGCCAGAAGCCGCCCTTCAGATGGCAGAAGTTAGAAGAAGAGTCCTTCCGCCAGCTGAAGATGGCCCTCACGGGGGATGAAATCCTGGCGTACCCTGATTACAGCCAGCCCTTTATCCTCTACACCGACGCAAGTAACATCGGGCTAGGAGCTGTGCTGTCCCAGATCCAGCAGGGGAAAGAACGAGTAATCGCTTACGCCAGCCGAAAACTGCGACCCACCGAGAGAAACCCTGAGAATTACAGCTCATTTAAGCTAGAGTTCCTGGCAGTGGTGTGGGCAGTCACCGAACGCTTTAAGCACTACCTCGCTTCTTCCCGGTTCATCGTGTACACGGATAACAACCCGTTGACACACCTGGACACAGCAAGACTCGGTGCCCTAGAGCAGAGATGGATGGCCCGTCTGTCCAAATACGAGTTCACAATCAAATACCGGGCAGGACGCTCCAATACCAACGCGGACGCCCTGTCCAGGATGCCAAATCTACCGGACGTAGGAGAAGATTCAGAGGGACTGGAAGAAGTCGAACTCCCCGCGGTCCACCGTCATGGGACTATCCAGTATTCCCACCGGGTAAGGAGTAAGCAAGCCGCTACGTTTAATCCCTTGCCTCATTACAACTGGGCGGAAACGCAAGACAGTGACCCTGCCGTCCGGCTGGTAAAGGAGATGCTGACTCGGCCAGAGGCTCGCCTTGACCCAGACGCTCCGGAGGAAGCCAAGCAACTGTGGGCTGAGAAGAGTCGACTGTTCCTTTATAAGGGGAAGTTGTGCCGCCGAATGGTTAACTCCCGGACGCATGAACTAATCTGGCAAGTAGTGGTGCCACGAAGAGACGCAGCCATGGTGATGGAGGCATACCACGACGGGGCTGGACACTTCGGATGGAAGAAGCTGGAGTTCCTGCTGCGCGGGCGGTTCCACTGGGTAGGCATGAGGGGAACCATCGAGAGGTGGTGCAGAGACTGTGGCCCGTGCAACCTAAGAAGGAAGGACCGTGCCAGCCAGAAGACTCCCCTGCAGTCCATCGTCACCTGGCAGCCGTTGGAACTGGTAGCCTTGGATCATGTAAAACTGACCCCAAGCAGAAGTGGCTACGTCTACGCGCTAACCATCGTGGATCATTACTCCCGGTTCTTGGTTGTCGTCCCCGTCAAGGACTTAACGGCTCAAACAGCAGCTAGAGCCTTCCAGCAGCACTTCTGCCGTCCACATGGGTACCCGGACCAAGTGCTGACGGACCAGGGACCTGCCTTTGAAGCGGAGGTCTTCCAGGAATTCTGCAATCTGTATGGCTGCCGGAAGATAAGGACGACACCCTATCATCCGCAAACTAATGGACTTCGTGAGAAAATGAACCAGGTGGTAATGGATCTTCTGAAAACGTTGCCCCTGGAAGAACGCAGTCTGTGGCCTGAGAAGCTGCCCGATCTGGTGGACCTATACAACCACATCCCGGTAGGTTCCACCAACTGTACCCCGGCTTACCTAATGAGGGCGAGACCTGGTAAGTTACCTGTTGACCTGGAAATGGGAGTCCTGACACCCGAGGACACTTCACCAGAAGCAGACTGGGACACAGAGAGGCAGCAGCAGTACCAGAAAGTACAGGAGAGTGTGGAGCAAAGTCTCTGTCAAGCTAGGGAAAGACAAGAGAAAACTTACAACCAGTATGCTCCCGCTGTTCCCCTGGTACCCGGAGAGCAGGTCTTGAAGAGGAAAAGACGGCTCCACAAGTTGGACGACCAGTGGGAGAAGGACCCGTACACCGTACTGCCCTCAAGCCACGAGAACCCGAAGGTCTGTACCATCAGTAAAGACGGAGGGGAGACCATAGCCATTGTATCCCGGGATCACCTGAAAAAGTGTCCTGAACAGCTACGGAACCCTGAAGAGGAACAAGAAGACCATCGACCCGTAGAGGAAAGGGAAGATATGGTTAGTACTGTGCTCGGAGACTTCCCTCGGTCTTGGACTCAAGTCAATGGTGCAGTTGTGGTACCCGTACTCACCTTCCTCCAACCATCATCCCAAGCACCTACGGAGCAACAGGTAGAGCTGGAAGAACAGCCGGTCCAGGAGGCAGAAGACCCCACACCAGCAGACCAGGAGGATCAACCCTCTGCTTATAGTGAGCCTGCCATACCTCTAGTGAGCTAAAGGGCCCGTGGACAGCTGCCCAGTTTACCCTTGACAGCTCCTACACCCTGTAGTTCAGGGCCAGACAGTCAGCTCCGTAGGTCCACTAGGGCCACTAGAGGCCAGTTACCCGCACGTTGGAGGATTTGAAGTGTATAAATTGTTTTATTTGTGGTTACTTGTTTATTGTTGCTTGTGTATAATTATGTGTTTCTAGTTATTTTTAGGAGTCCTTGGTGGATTTACCGGGAATCCTTTGTGTATAGTTGGAGCGTAACCCAGGACGGACTAAAGACTGTTAAGGACTCGGGGCAGGACAGACCCCTACCTGGTTACGTCTCCTTGTTTTGGTGAAATGGACACCTTGCTTTTCTTCAAAGACTGCACCCGGTTACGGACACGCCGTGACCATCTTTATGTGTTTTTCTTATTGTATTATTATTGTTATAACTTGTTATGTTTTTCTAGAAATATGTTTAGTCCCGGAGTACTAAATTTCACTAGGGGGGAATGTGGCACCCCAGGGGTCTGGTTTCCACAGTAACGGCAATGTTATGTCTGAGAGCAGGTGGGAGGTCTCTTGGTCAGGAATCCTATGCATGCCACACCTCCTGCCCAGTCCTGGGAGGGGAAGAACTTCCCCTATAAAAACCTGGGGCTGAGGCAGGGTGAGTGAGTAGAGAAGAAGTAGAGACAGAGAAACAGATATAGGAAAAGAACATCAGGAGCTCTGTGGGAACAGTACTACAAGGAGTCAGGGGCTGGCAGCTGCAGAGCTCGCCCTGACTGAGAAGTTATCACCGGACCCGGAGTCCGAGGCTGTGGGGACTAACTCTTATCCAGCAGCAGAAACCGACCGGCAGGGGATTGCAGGTCCTCTGGCCCAGAAACCCGAAGGCACGGTCACACGCGTGGGACCAGCACCGCCGTCGTGGAGCAGAAGCTTCTAGAAGGCCCCGAGTCACCGGCCATACGGGTGAGCACCACACGGTACACTCAGGGACGTGGGCTACTTATACCCGCTTCTAGCAAGGTAGCCAGAAGAGTCTCGTTAGTTTGGGAGGCCTACAACTCCGCCTGGCCAAGGGAGATCCCATCTGCTCAAGGACTGACCAGGCCCCAATCGCTAGCCAGTACTCCGGGAGGGTCTATCTTTGTCACCAGTAAAGACCCTGAACTACACCGTACCGTCTCCGAGTGGTTCCTGCTACCCCCATCATCCACGTCGGCTGCCCTGAGGCCATACCCCTCCCGTTGGGGGTTATACTATCACGCTGCACAATCCTACCACTGGCCTCAGCGGTCTGCCCTGCAGCAGCAGCTCCTTAGCTGTACTCAACGGGTGGCGTAGTCGTCCAACATCTACCGCTAATACAGCGCCACTTAGTCTGACTCCCTGGGCACGGACCGGGTCACCGCCACGAGACTACAACCCTCAACAGATCCGGCTCCGGGTAAGCTCCCGTGTGCGCAACGCTGCGCGACACAGGCCCAGGGGCGCGTCAATTTCACCGTTACATCCTTCTTGTAGGGCCTGAAAAACTCCTGATGATAATCTGCAGCTCCAGCTAAATGATATTGTGGAGCTTGTGCGAGGAGGCAAATTGTTCCAGCAGCCTCGCACCACATTGGGGGCTCTCGTCACCATAGAGGGGCACGCTCGTGACCTGGTCATGGAAATGATCCAAACAGGTTTGTGCAAACATCATGGCTGGCACCAAACTTTCCAATACCATGTTCTATTTATTATACACTACATGGAGAAAGGTATTGTGCCCCCTCCACATTACACCTACAGGGGCTTTTATGGCCCCCTATTCTAAATCCATATACAGGATGTTAATATGGAGTCCGTCCCTCTACAGATATCACAGCTCAATATGCAGAGCACCTTCATACATTTCACCCCATTCCTATGTTCTTTCCATATCTATGTTATATTCCCCCCTCTTTTCTTTGAGTTTTCATAGGACACAATTGATCTTGTCACAGTAAAGCAATCTTGGGGTGTACTTACAATGACGTCTATGGGGCAGTAGTCATTTATGCATATTGAGATGGTGGTCACTATATAGGAATGTTTTGGCATCTGTAGGTGTCGGCGTCCCCTGTATATGACTCATAGCCACAATTGATATTCTTTATAGTCAGTGTTTTGGATGGCCTAGGTGCGGTGTGTAATATTTTCTATTAATGGTGTGTGCCCTCCTCTGTGCGGTGTCCTTCCATAACCATGGATGTACTAATAAAGGGTTTTTATGTCAATTCCTTTAATGACCTTTTGTTCGGTTTCTTTGTAGGTATTATGTAATTCTCTGAATGGTCAGCCATTCTAAGCCTGAGCAGACATATGGCAATGTAATTGATGTGTGACTGACATTGTTCTTCCCTATGTTGCGGTGACATATTTATGCTGCCATTGTCCAGTATTTGTTCTAATTAATCATCCTAAAGGTGTTTAGTGGGGTTGAGGTTGAGGACGTGTGTGAAACAGTTCTGCTCTTCTATTCCCTTAGGGTTGGAAGCTACAATTGTTTAAAATGTCTTGTGCTGAAGCATTAAGATATCTTTTCACTGGATCTAAGGGGCCTAGACCAACCCCTAAAAACAAGGCCATACCTCCACCAGCAAACTGTACAGCGGGCACAATGCAGTTAATAGGGTAACGTTCTCCTGGCATTCACCAAATCCAGACTCGTCCATCAGATGCCAGATAGAGAAGTGTGATCCGTCACTGCACAGAACAGGTCTCCTCCAGAGTCCTGTGGTGGCGGCTTCACACCACTCCATCTGACGCTCGGCATCGTGCTTGGTGATGTAAGGCTGCATGCAGCTGCTCGGCCATAAAGCTCCTGGCGGGGACGCAGTGTTTGTGGTGATGTTGTTACCAATGGAGTCAGGAGAGCGTTCTGCCCTCTGCTCCTCAGCACTCAGTGACCCCGCTCTGTAATGTTCCGGGGTCTCCTGAGTTGCTGCAGTTCCTTCTACTCCTTAATAATATCACTCACATGTGATGGGGGAAGATTTAGGAGGGAAGAAATGTAATATCCAGACTTGTTACGCCGGTGGCTCCTATTACAGGACCGCGCTGGCATCAGAGAGCTCTGCACCACCAGCCGTTCTGTCATATGTTAGTAACAGCACACAGCATGGGAGGGCGGATGTTATACACCGGGGGGCGTGGGAATTGATGTTATACACTGGTGGGGGCGAGAGTCTTAATGTTATACAAGGCCGAGGGGCCAGATGTTATACCCTAGGGGTACGAGGGGCTAGATGTTATACATGTCCGAGGGCTGCATGTTATACACTGAGGGGCAAGGGGACGGATATTATACACCAGGGGCGAGGGGACGGATATTATACACCAGGGGCGAGGGGATTGATGTTATACACTGGTGGGGGGCGAGAGTCTTAATGTTATACAACAAGGCCGAGGGGCCAGATGTTATACACTGAGGGGCGAGGGGACGGATATTATACACCGGGGCGAGGGGACGGATATTATACACCAGGGGCGAGGGGACGGATATTATACACCGGGGCGAGGGGACGGATAATATACACCAGGGGCGAGGGGATGGATATTATACACCAGGGGCGAGGGGATTGATGTTATACACTGGTGGGGGGCGAGAGTCTTAATGTTATACAACAAGGCCGAGGGGCCAGATGTTATACACTGGGGGTACAAGGGGCTAGATGTTATACAAGTCCGAGGGCTGGATGTTATACACTGAGGGGCGAGGGGACGGATATTATACACCAGGGGCGAGGGGACGGATATTATACACCGGGGTGAGGGGACGGATATTATACACCAGGGGCGAGGGGACGGATATTATACACCAGGGGCGAGGGGACGGATATTATACACCGGGGCGAGGGGACGGATATTATACACCAGGGGCGAGGGGACGGATATTATACACCGTGGGCGAGGGGATGGTTGTTATACACTGGGAGCGAGGGGACGGATATTATACACCGGGGGGGCGAGAGGCCGGATGTTATACACCAGGGGGAGGGAGCGAGGGTACAGATGTTATACACCGGGGCTGGGGGGCCGGATGTTATACCCTGGGGGTCGGATGTTATGCAAAGGAGGGCTTGGGGTTGGATGTTATACAGTGGGGTTGAGGGGATGGATTTTATACACTGGCGGGGGGGCGAGGGGACGGATGTTATACTAAACTAGGGGCGAGGGGCGGATGTTATACATCGGGGGAGGAGAGAGGCCGGATTTTATAAACTGGGGGCTGAGAGTCCGGATGTTATACACCGTGGGCAATGGGACTAAATGAAAAAAGCAGAATTCGGTGACTAGGCGTTTTGTCCTATAACGTATGTGCATTTGCCTTCCCTTTAGAAACTCTCCCTTGTGATTCTGCAGTGTCTTAGAGGTTGACTATCTTTTCCTACATTGCTCAGGAGTTTCTCATGAAACAGACATCCAGTGGCTTGCCCAACTCCGCTATTACTGGGAGAATGAGAATGCGAGAGTGCGAATCATCAACTGCAATGTGAAGTCCACCTATGAGTACCTGGGCAACTCCCCACGCCTGGTCATCACTCCGCTCACTGACAGATGCTAGCGGACTCTGCTATGATGTGATGGGTTATGCTCAGAAATCTTTTTGACTTTTGTATGATGCATGAAACTTATTAGAAAGTTTATTGATATTTCATACCAGTTCTTTCATGTTTCATTGGTAGATCGGTGCTTTTTATCTAAATCTTGGTGGAGCTCCAGAAGGTCCGGCCGGCACAGGAAAAACTGAGACCACCAAAGATTTGGCCAAGGCGCTGGCCGTGCAGTGTGTGGTCTTTAACTGCTCTGATGGTTTGGACTACATAGCAATGTGAAAGGTACATACAATGTTAAGCTGCTCCATTGCAGATAATAAACTGACTCCAACCGATGTTCTGCTGACACCTTTTGATTATATAATACAGACCAAAAGTTTGGACACACCTTCTCATTTAAAGATTTTTCCGTATTTTAATGACTAAGAAAATTGTACATTCGCACTGAAGGCATCAAAACTATGAATTAACACATGTGGAATTATACACTTAACAAAAAAGTGTTAAACAACAGAAAATATGTCTTATATTCTAGGTTCTTAAAAGTCACAGGTTAACAGCAGCTCAGATTAGAGACCAGGTCAATGCCGCACAGAGTTCTATCAGCAGACACATCTCTACAACAACTGTTAAGAGGAGACTTTGTGCAGCAGGCCTTCATGGTAAAATAGCTGCTAGGAAACCACTGCTAAGGACAGGCAACAAGCAGAAGAGACTTGTTTGGGCTAAAGAACACAAGGAATGGACATTAGAGCAGTGGAAATCTGTGCTTTGGTCTGATGAGTCCAAATTTGAGATCTTTGGTTCCAGCCACCGTGTCTTTGTGCGACGCAGAAAAGGTGAACGGATGGACTCTACATGCCTGGTTCCCACCGTGAAGCATGGAGGTGTGATGGTGTAGGGGTGCTTTGCTGGTGACACTGTTTGGGATTTATTCAAAATTGAAGGCATACTGAACCAGCATGGCTACCACAGCATCTTGCAGCGGCATGCTATTCCATCCAGTTTGCATTTAGTTGGACCATCATTTATTTTTCAAAAGGACAATGACCCCAACACACCTCCAGGCTGTGTAAGGGCTATTTGACCAAGAAGGAGAGTGATGGGGTGCTACGCCAGATGACCTGGCCTCCACAGTCACCAGACCTGAACCCAATCGAGATGGTTTGGGGTGAGCTGGACCGCAGAGTGAAGGCAAAAGGGCCAACAAGTGCTAAGCATCTCTGGGAACTCCTTCAAGATTGTTGGAAGACCATTTCAGGTGACTACCTCTTGAAGATCATCAAGAGAATGCCAAGAGTGTGCAAAGCGGTCATCAAAGCGAAAGGTGGCTACTTTGAAGAACCTAGAATATAAGGCATATTTTCAGTTGTTTCACACTTTTTTGTTAAGTATATATTTTTTCACATAGTTAATTCATAGTTTTGATGCCTTCAGTGTGAATGTGCAATTTTCATAGTCATGAAAATACAGAAAATCTTTAAATGAGAAGGTGTGTCCAAACTTTTGGTCTGTACTGTATATACTTTTTTTTAGTTTTTCAAAGGGCTGGCATCATCGGGAGCATGGGCGTGTTTTGATGAGTTTAACCGTATTGAGCTGGAGGTGTTGTCCGTGGTGGCCCAACAGATTCTCCGCATCCAGAGAGCCATCCAGACGAAGATGGACATGTTCAACTTCGAAGGAACAGAACTGAAGCTTAACCCAAATTGCTTCGTAGCCATTACCATGAATCCTGGCTACGCCGGACGTTCTGAGCTGCCGGATAACCTCAAGTTAAAGAGTCCCAGTGCTTTGCATCGGGTCCTTCCACAACATTTCTATAGGATTCAGCTCAGGACTATGACTCGGCCATTCCAAAACTTTATGTTTATTCAACCATTCTTTTGTAGAACGACTTGTGTCTTTGGGCCATTGTCTTGCTGCATGACCCACGTTTTCTTGAGATTCAGTACATGAACTGATATCCTGATATTTTCCTTTAGCATTTGCTGATAGATTTTAGAATTCATTGTTCCATCAATGATGGCAGCCGTCCTTGGCCAAGTGCAGCAAAACAGGCCCAAAGCATGTTACGATTACCATCTTTGTGTTTCATAGATGATAGGAGGTTCTTATGCTGTAATGCAGTATTTTCTTTCTGCAAACATATAGCTTTTCACTTAAAATCTCTATCTTGGCCTCATCCTTCCACAAAGCATTATTCCAGTTACCTATTGATGTGCCCAGGTGAGTTTTAGCAGTGACATTTTAAATCGCATTGCCGTTCTCATTGCAATCCTGCCATGCTCGCCATTGTTGTTCATTGTCCTTCTGATGGTGGACTCATGAACAATTACATTAGCTAATGTAAGGAGAGGCCTTTAGTTGCTTAGAGGTTACCTTGAGTTCCTTTGTGACCTCACAGACTGATGTAGCTTTAACCACTTCGCTCCAGAGCCTGTTTTTGCCTTCGTGACCGGGCCAATTTTTTCAATTCTGACCACTGTCACTTTATGAGGTAATTACTCTGGAACGCTTCAACGGATTCCCCTGATTCTGAGACTGTTTTTTCGTGACATATTGTACTTCATGATAGTGGTAAAATTTCTTCGATATCACTTGCGTTTATTTGTGAAAAAATCGGAAATTTTGTGAAAATTTTGAAAATTTTGCAATTTTCAAACTTTGAATTTTCATGCCCTTAAATCAGAGAGATATGTCACACAAAATAGTTAATAAATAACATTTCCCACATGTCTACTTTACATCAGCACAATTTTGGAACGAAAATTTTTTTTTGTTAGGGAGCTATAAGGGTTAAAATTTGACCAGCGATTTCTCATTTTTCCAGCAAAATTTACAAAAACATTTTTTTATGGACCACATCATATTTGAAGTCACTTTGAGGGGTCTTTATGACAGAAAATACCCAAAAGTGACACCATTCTAAAAACTGCACCCCTCAAGTTGCTCAAGACCACATTGAAGAACTTTATTAACCCTTCAGGTGCTTCACAGGAATTTTTGGAATGTGGAAGAAAAAAATTAACATTTAACTTTTTTCACAAAAATGTTACTTTAGACCCAATTTTTTTTATTTTCGCAGGGGTAACAGGAAAAAATGAACCCCAACATTTTTTGTGCAATTTCTCTTGAGCGCGTTGATACCCCACCAGTTTGTAAACTAGACCCCTCAGGGAACTTATCTAGATGTGTGGTGAGCACCTTGAACCCCCAGGTGCTTCACAGAAGTATGGAACATTGAGCCGTAAATATAAAATTTTCACATTTTTGCAACAAAAATGTTTTTCAGCCTCCAATTTTGCATTTTCATAAGGGTAACAGGAGAAATTGCTCCATGCAATTGTTTGTGCAATTCCTCCTGAGCACGCTGATACCCCATATGTGGGGGAAAACCACTGTTTGGGCGCACGGCAGGGCTCGGAAGGGAAGGCGTGCCATTTGACTTTTTGAATGTAAAATTTGCTTGAATAATTAACAGACACCATGTTGCTTTTGGAGAGCCCCTAATGCGCCTAAACAGTGGAAACCCCCCACAAGTGACCCCATTTTTGAAACTAGACCCCTTAGGGAACTTATCTAGATGTGTGGTGAGCACCTTGCACCCCCAGGTGCTTCACAGAAGTTTATAATATTGAGCCGTAAAAATTAAATTTTCACATTTTTCCCACAAAAAATGTTTTTCATCCCCTAATTTTGCATTATCATAAGGGTAACAGGAGAAATTGCACCATTAAATTTGCTGTGCAATTTCTCCTGAGTATGTCGATACCCCATATGTGGGGGAAAACCACTATTTGGGTACACTGCAGGGTTCGGAAGGGAAGGAGCACCATTTGACTTTTTGAATGTAAAATTTGTTTGAATAATTAGCGGACACCATGTTGCATTTGGAGAGCTCCTGATGTGCCTAAACAGTGGAAACCCCCCACAAGTGATACCATTATGTAAACTAGACCCCTTAGGGAACTTATCTAGATGTGTGGTGAGCACATTGGGAGACATAATAAACAAATCAGTAGCAGGTGAAGAATTGGTTTTATTTATTTTTTACGCCGTTCCTCGTGCGGTATAAGTGATGAGATTACTTTATTCTTTGGGTCGGTGCGATTCAGAGATACCAGATTTATATCGGGTTTTTATGATTGACAGCTGTCACTCACTAAAAGACGCTTTTTTTTTGCAAAATCTAGTTTTTGCATCGCCATATTTTGAGAGCTATAATTTTTCCATATTTCGGCTGACAGAGTCATGTGACGGCTTGTTTTTTGCGGGACGAGTTGACATTTTTATTGTTACCATTTTTGGGTACGTGACATTTTTTGATCGCTTTCTATTCCATTTTTTGGGAGGTAAAATTAACAAAAACCAACAATTCATTGTTTTTTGAGGTTTTTTTTTATGCCGTTCTGCGTGTGGTAAAAGTGATAAGGCAGCATTATTCTTCGGGTCAGTACGTTTACAGCGATACTACACGTACTGTATATTTTTTTTATGTTTTGGCGCTTTTACACAATAAAACAATTTTATAGAAAAAATATTTTTTTTGCATCACTTTATTCTGAGCGCTATAACATTTTTATTTTTCGGCTAATGGAGCTGTATGGCGGCTTTTTTTTTGTGGAACAAGATGACGTTTTCAGCGGTACCATTTTTATTTCCATTTTGCTTTTTGATCGCATTTTTTTCCACTTTTTGTTTGGCGATATGAGGAAAAAGCATAGTTTTTTGCTCCGTTTTTTATTTATTTTTAATTACGGTGTGCACAGAAGGAGTTAATTAGTGTGACAGTTTTATAGCTCGGGTTGTTTCGGACACGGCGATACCAAATATGTGTACTTTTTTTGTTTTTGCATAAATATACGGATTTATCGGTTTAATATTTTCTTTATTTATTTTTATTTATTTTGTGAATTTTTTTTTAACAATTTCAAAACATTTTTTTTACTTTTTTTTTACATTTTTACTTAGTCCCTGTATGGGACATTAATTTTTATATTTCTGATCACTGATCTCATGTAATGTAATAGACATATATTACATTACATGAGATCTTTGCTGACTGTTTCACAGTCAGAGTCTCCTGCCAGGCTTCTGCTGCAGGCTGAGCCAGGCAGGACACCATATATGGCAGATCTGGAGGCGGTCATGTGACCTCCAGCTGCCATAGCAACGTCAGGTCCTGGAAGTATCAGGGGTCTTCGGAGAGGTAAGTATACGACCCCCTCTCCTCCTGCTGTCTTCTATATGCCGCGATCACTATAGATCGCGGCATATAGAAGACAGCAAAGGGTTAACATCACTGGGACCTGATCCAATCAGGTCCCGATGATGTTCCCTGTCAGAGCTATCGCTCTGCACCGCTCCCCCAGAACTTGCAGGACCCTCGGGGTCCTGAGCGCTGCGGGACCACTCACCGTTTTTAAACGTCGGCGCTGCACAGAGCCCAGGCAGCGCCGACGTTTATCTACAGTGGGCCGTCGCGAAGCGGTTAAGTCAAACTTATGCAGTAATACAGAAATTTTTGAGGGGTTCACAAACTTTCAAGTAAATACTAGGTTTACAAAAGAAACATAAGATTTCATCAAAGGGATTATTCTCCCCCAAACCTCTATGAGATTGTACAATTCCAATGTATAATCACAACACCTGATGCCCTCATTTCTGCAAGCTCCTTAATATTGATGTCCCATTCTCCTATTTTCCAAAATGGACACAGTAGAGGTGTGGAGAGAGATTTGGAAAGTGTTAAAGGAGTATTCCCATCTCCAAGATTCTATCCCAAATATGTAATAGGTGTAATAATAATATTAATAGCAAATACCTCCAATTGGAAATGTAGTATAGTTCTTCTGATTAGCTATGTTGCTTAACCCATGTGCAGGGCATAGCAGTAGCTTAGGTATCCATGGTTACGACCACTAGCAAGTAACTAACTGTTACTATGAGTGGTCGTAACCATGGATACCTAAGCTACTGCAATGTCCTGCACATGGGGGTAAGAAACATAGCTAATCAGAAGAACTATACTACATTTCTAATTGGAGATATTTGCAAACATTAATATTATTATACCTATTACATATTGGGACAGGATCTTGGAGATGGGAATACCCCTTTAACCACACTTTGACTGACTTTCCTCTGATGTGGAATAGACACATCACTTTTAGGTCTGGGGTGGAGGATAGTGTAAATGGACATAATGGGTTCCCCGGCTCTATGCCTGGTTTACAGTAATTTAGTTTCATTTGTTGACTGACCCATCTGGTTTGCGCATTTCAGGTTCTTTTCCGGACTGTAGCAATGATGGCCCCCAACTATGCTCTGATTGTGGAGATCTGCCTTTATTCTTACGGTTTTCTGCACGCTAAACCTCTAAACATTTACAAACTCCCCGTCAGCCAGCAAAAACGAGTTCACTGACAGTATCTCACTTAACTCATTCTGCAGCCGGCAATTAACAGTGCAACACAGAGGCCACATGTATTCCCTATGGAAAAACAATTCTGCAGCATATTTTAGTGCAACTCAGCAGCGTTCCATTCCTCTTTTATCATTCCTGGAAATGTAGGAATTAATTGAAATCTGTCAATAACGAGTACCCTACACAGTCTGACAATGTCACCACTGTTTGGGCACAGTCAGATTGTATAGGGTTGTCCCCTATATAGATTATATATATGACGCGCCCCCTGGGCCATGTTCAGGGGATACCCGGAGCCGGATCTGGATAGGGGTAGTAGTCCTTGTGGCGGTGACCCGGTCCGTGCCCAGGGTGTCAAACTAGGAGGCAGTATATTAGCAGTAGATGTAGGACGACTACGCCACCCGTTGAATGCAGCTATGGAGCTGCCGCTGCAGGGCAGACCGCTGAGGCCGGTGGAAGGATGGTGCAGCGTGGATGGTATAACCCCCAACGGGAGGGGTATGGCCTCAGGGCAGCCGACGTGGATGATGGGGGTAGCAGGAACCACTCAGAGACGATGCGGTGTAGTTCAGGGTCTTTACTGGTGACAAAGATAGACCCTCCCGGAGTACTTGCTAGCGATCGGGGCCTGGTCAGTCCTTGAGCAGATGGGATTTCCCCTGGCCAGGCGGAGTTGTAGGCCTTCCCAACTAACTGTACTCTTCTGGCTACCTTGCTAGAGGCGGGTAAAAGTAGCCCACGTCCCTGAGTGTACCGTGTGGTGCTCACCCGTATGGCCGGTGACTCGGGGCCTTCTAATGGCTTCCGCTCCACGACGGCGGTGCTGGTCCCACGCGTGTGACCGTGCCTTCGGGTTTCTGGGCCAGAGGACCTGCAATCCCCTGCCGGTCGGTTTCTGCTGCTGGGTAAAGATTAGTCCCCACAGCCTCGGACTCCGGGTCCGGTGATAACTTCTCAGTCAGGGCGAGCTCTGCAGCTGCCAGCCCCTGACTCCTTGTAGCACTGCTCCCACAGAGCTCCTGTTGTTTCTTCCTATGGCTGCTTCTCTTCTCTCTACTCTAGTCTCTAACCCTGCCTCAGCCCCAGGTTTATATAGGGGAAGTTCTTCCCCTCCCAGGACTGGGCAGGAGGTGTGGCATGCATAGGATTCCTGACCAAGAGACCTCCCACCTGCTCTCAGACATAATATTGCTATTATTGTGGAGACCAGACCCCTGGGGTGCCACATTCCCCCCTAGTGAAATTTAGTACTCCGGGACTAAACATATTTTTGTATACATAACAGGGTATAACAACAACAATAAAATACATTAAATGGTCACGGCGTGTCCGCAACCGGGTGCAGTCTTTGAAGAAAACAAAGGTGTCCATTTCACCAAAACAGGGAGACGTAACCAGGTAGGGGTCTGTCCTGCCCCGAGTCCTTAACAGTCTTTAGTCCGTCCTGGGTTACGCTCCAACTATACACAAAGGATTACCGGTAAATCCACCAAAGACTCCTATAAATAACTAGAAACACAAAATTATACACAAGCAACAATAAACAGGTAAACATTAATAAAACAGCTTAAACACTTAGATCCTCCACCGTACGGGCAACTGGCCTCTAGTGACCCTAGTGGACCTACGGAGCTGGCTGACTGGTCCTGAGCTACAGGGTATAGGAGCTGTCAAGGGTAAACTGGGCAGCCGTCTACGGACTCTTTGGGTCACTAGGGGTATGGCAGGCTCACTATAAGCAGAGGGTTGATCCTCCTGATCTGCTTGTGTGGAGTCTTCTGCCTCCTGGACCGGCTGTTCTTCCAGCTCTACCGGTTGCTTCGTAAGTACTTGGGATGCTGGTTGGAGGAACGTGAGGACGGGTACCACAACTGCACCATTGACTTGAGTCCAGGACCGAGGGAAGTCTCCGAGCACAGTACTAACCATATCTTCCCTTTCCTCTACGGGTCGAGGGTCTTCTTGTTCCTCTTCAGGGTTCCGTAGCTGTTCGGGACACTTCTTCAGGTGATCCCGGGATACAATGGCTGTGGTTTCCCCTCCGTCTTTGCTGATGGTACAGACCTTCGGGTTGTCGTGGCTTGAGGGCAGTACGGTGTACGGGTCCTTCTCCCACTGGTCGTCCAACTTGTGGAGCCGTCTTTTCCTCTTCAAGACCTGCTCTCCGGGCACCAGGGGAACAGCGGGAGCATACTGGTTGTAAGTTTTCTCTTGTCTTTCCCTAGCTTGACAGAGACTACGCTCCACGCTCTCCTGTACTTTCCGGTACTGCTGCTGCCTCTCTGTATCCCAGTCTGCTTCTGGTGAAGTGTCCTCGGGTGTCAGGACTCCCATCTCCAGGTCAACAGGTAGCTTACCAGGTCTTGCCCTCATCAGGTAAGCCGGGGTACAGTTGGTGGAACCTACCGGGATGTGGTTGTATAGGTCCACTAGGTCGGGCAGCCTCTCGGGCCACAGACTGCGTTCTTCCAGGGGCAATGTTTTCAGAAGATCTATCACCACCTGGTTCATTTTCTCACAAAGTCCATTAATTTGCGGATGATAGGGTGTCGTCCTTATCTTCCGGCAGCCATACAGAGTGCAGAATTCTTGGAAGACCTCCGCTTCAAAGGCAGGTCCCTGATCCGTCAACACTTGGTCCGGGTACCCGTGTGGACGGCAGAAATGCTGCTGGAAGGCTCTAGCTGCTGTTCGAGCTGTTAAGTCCTTGACGGGGACGACAACCAAGAACCGGGAGTAGTGATCCACGATGGTTAGCGCGTAGACGTAGCCACTTCTGCTTGGGGTCAGTTTTACATGATCCAAGGCTACCAGTTCCAACGGCTGCCGGGTGACGATGGACTGCAGGGGAGTCTTCTGGCTGGCACGGTCCTTCCTTCTTAGGTTGCACGGGCCACAGTCTCTGCACCACCTCTCGATGGTTCCCCTCATGCCTACCCAATGGAACCGCCCGCGCAGCAGGAACTCCAGCTTCTTCCATCCGAAGTGCCCAGCTCCGTCGTGGTATGCCTCCATCACCATAGCTGCGTCTCTTCTTGGCACCACTACTTGCCAGATTAGTTCATGCGTCCGGGAGTTAACCATTCTGCGGCACAACTTCCCCTTGTAAAGGAACAGTCGACTCTTCTCAGCCCACAGTTGCTTGGCTTCCTCCGGAGCGTCTGGGTCAAGGAGTGCATCTGGCCGAGTCAGCATCTCCTTTACCAGTCGGACGGGAGGGTCACTGTCTTGCGTCTCCGCCCAGTTGTAATGAGGTAAAGGGTTGAACGTAGCGGATTTACTCCTTACACGGTGGGAATACTGGATAGTCCCATGACGGTGGAATGCGGGGAGTTCAACTTCTTCCAGTCCCTCTGAATCTTCCCCTACGTCCGGTAGATTTGGCATCCTGGACAGGGCGTCCGCGTTGGTATTGGAGCGTCCTGCCCGGTACTTGATTGTGAACTCATAGTTGGACAAGCGGGCCATCCATCTCTGCTCTAGGGCACCGAGTCTTGCAGTGTCCAGGTGTGTCAACGGGTTGTTATCCGTGTACACGGTGAACCGGGAAGAAGCGAGGTAGTGCTTAAAGCGTTCGGTGACTGCCCACAGCACTGCCAGGAACTCTAGCTTAAATGAGCTGTAATTTTCAGGGTTTCTTTCGGTGGGTCGCAGTTTTCGGCTGGCGTAAGCAATTACCCGTTCTTTCCCCTGCTGGATCTGGGACAGTACGGCTCCTAGCCCGATGTTACTGGCGTCGGTGTAGATGATAAAGGGCTGGCTATAATCAGGGTATGCCAGGATTTCATCCCCCGTGAGGGCCATCTTCAGCTGGCGGAAGGACTCTTCTTCTAGCTTCTCCCATCTGAAGGGTGGCTTCTGGTTCTTGGCCTTCCTGGACTGGCCTATCAGGAGGTCCTGCATAGGAGCTGCCTTTTTGGTGAAACCGGGAATAAACCTTCGGTAGTAGCCTACCAACCCGAGGAACTGCCTCACTTCCTTTACGCTGGAGGGGCTTGGCCATTCCTTAATTGCGGTGATCTTATCAGGGTCGGGAGCCACTCCGTCAGCACTCACCACGTGTCCCAGGTACTGCACCTTTGGCTTCAGGAGGTGACACTTAGAGGGTTTCACCTTCAGGCCGTAACTTGCCAGGGCTTCGAACACTTCCGCCAGGTGTTTCAGGTGGTCCTCATAAGTCTTGGAATATACGATGACATCGTCCAGGTACAACAGGACCGTCTCGAAGTTTCTGTGTCCCAGACAGCACTTCATTAATCGTTGGAAGGTTCCTGGTGCATTGCAGAGTCCGAACGGCATACAAGTAAACTCGCTGAGTCCCATCGGGGTGGTGAATGCGGTTTTCTCCCGGTCCGCCTCTGCTACAGGAACCTGCCAGTACCCGCTAGTGAGATCCAAGGTAGAGAAGAAGTTAGCAGATCTTAAAGCAGCCAAAGACTCCTCTATCCTTGGTAAGGGGTACGCATCCTTGTGTGTGATACGGTTGATTTTCCGGTAATCTACACACATCCTCATGGTGTTGTCTTTCTTTTTGACTAAGACTAGTGGGGCCTTCCCGGATGCTACAGCTATCCCTGATTACCCCAACCTCCTTCATGTCTCTAAGCATCCCCTTGGCGTGTTGGTAGTGTGCAGGGGGTTCGGGTCGATACCTCTCTTTTATGGGAGGATGGTCTCCCGTGGGGATGTGGTGTTCTACCCCCTTGACTCGCCCGAAGTCTAACGGGTGTTTACTAAACACTCTCTCGTACTCTTGAACCACCCGGTAGACTCCCTGTTTCTGGTGGGAGGGAGGGGAGTCAGTACCCAAATGTAGTTGCTGACACCAATCCTCCATTATTTTCTTAGAGCCGTTACCTTCCTCCGGGTGAGATGGAGGCAAGGGTTCCACAGACTCTATAGAGTTTTGGTTGATGGTATATAATTTGGCTAGCGTGGCATACCGGGGCAGGTATACTTCCCTTTTCCCGATATTTATTATGCGAACGGGCACCCTCCCATGGCGTACATCAACTACCCCCCGGGCTGTCAAAATGGTGGGCCTACGGTCTGAATAGACTGGTTCTACCATTGCCTGGTAATCTCTACCTCTCAGACCAATAGCTGCCCGGCACCAAATCATCATTTCACTTTTCGGGGGCATAGCAATAGGGAAAGGGTCACACATTCTTACGCTACCAATCTCACCGCCGGAGAGTTCCACCTGTTGCCGTCGCATCAGTGCCCGGATCTCTTTCTGGAGCACTCGCTGCTGGCCGGAGCTGGCGTTCTTGGCAACCTGCTGTAAAATGAAAATCACCTCTGCAAGACAATTTTCAATCACATTAGTTCCTAAAGTTATCTTTGGGTGACTCTCGCGCTTGTCAATGTCTACAATGATCAGTCCCTGTGCTGCCAGTTCGACTCTACCGATTTTAATGGTCATCTCTTTAAATCCGATCTGCGGCACGGGTTGACCATTGCTGGCGATGATACTCAAGTCGTCGTCAGGGTAGCGGGTTATATCCGAGTCATTCCAGTACTGCTTGAAGAGCACGTACGGGATGGTGGTGACCTGTGACCCGGTGTCCAGTAGGGCACTCATAGGAATGCCATCCAGTACCACAGGCAAGACTGGACGTCCTCCTACATATTTGTCGCGCCAGTTCGATGGGCCTGGTGATCTTTTTCCTGGGGGTTGGCCCTCTACCCCAGGTTGTGCCAGTTTAAAGGACAGTACCTTGCCATATGTCCGGGTTGATTGCAGCGGCGGCAGATGGGTTGTCTGTCCTCGTTGTACCGGTCGCTGGGTCTTCCTCTGGCCGGTGGGGTCCTCTTTGGTCGACGCCACGGGATGTCCTCCGGTCCGGATGCCAGCTGGATCTTCCCTGGAGTGGAAACCTGTAAAGACTGCACAGTTCGGGTTAGCGCAGCAACGCTTTTAGCTAGCTCTTGGACCTGATGGTGCAGATCTGGAGCCGGGTCATTGTTCAAAGCCTGCGCATCAGCTCCCACTGGCCCTGCCGACAAGGGTGTCGCCTCCTGGTGGTAAGCGGTAGCAGGGCGCCTGTGGGCCACAACGCCACCCGGTGCCGGTTCTCGGAGCACCCGGATGGCTCTGTCCTTGAACTGTGCAAAGTCCAGATGAGGATCCTGTAAGGCTATGGCCCGCAACTGGGTTCGGTGGACATTGCAATATAGTCCCTCTATAAATTGTTCGGTCAACAGCCTGTCCTCGTTTCCCACGCTGTCAGGGTCGGTCTGCTTAATGGCTCTCAGGGCCTCTTGTAGGTTGAGTGCATAGTCCCTTATACTCTCATGTGCTCGCTGCTTGCACCCACAGAATCTAAGCTTAATCTCGGCTGAGGTGCGGGTATCAAAGGTGTCCCTCAGCCGGGTTAGTATCCCTGCGACAGTCCTCCTCCCAGGTGGCCAGGACTTTACCTCCCTTTGGGCTGCCCCGGTTAGTTGGGCCACCAGGATGCTCACTTTTTGCTCTTCTGTGAGGGGGTACACCTGGAAGAGGCTATCCAGCTTCTCTCTAAAGTCATTCAGGGTATGTGACTCCCCTGAGTATTGGGGTAGCCAGGCTGCTCCCGGGATATAGGGCATGGTGAAAGGCATGACTGCAGCAGCGCTGGCGCTGGCGGGGGTTGAGGCAGTGAAGCTCTCCTCCGTATCCGACATCTTCCTCCCCCCTAGTGGACCGTGGCCTACCTTGCGATGATCCTCTTCCGTAGGCCGCGGTTCCGCAGTGGATCGTCAGGGTTGAGGACCTTCCGTCGCGCTCCTGTGACGTCAGCGTCTGCTGGGCTCCTTCCAGGACCTTACGCGACGTCCGGACGTGAGGCGGGGCTTCAGTTCTCGCGCGCTTTCGGAATCCACGCCCCTCTTCTTCCCGCGCGGCGTCTTCAAGATGGCGTCCAACGGCGGGAAAACTCCACGGATGGCGGGAAGAAGGCTGAAGATGGCGCCGGATGGCGGGAAAACTTCACGGATGGCGGGAAGAAGGCTGAAAATGGCGCCGGATGGCGGGAATCTTCACCGATGGCGGGAAGAAGGCTGAAGATGGCGCCGGATGGCGGGAATCTTTACCACAGGTAAGTTTTAAAAGTCTCTTTTTCAGGCACGCAGTACCCGGTGGTTGCGGGCACGAAATCCTGCCGACTACGCCAAAAGTTGACGCGCCCCCTGGGCCATGTTCAGGGGATACCCGGAGCCGGATCTGGATAGGGGTAGTAGTCCTTGTGGCGGTGACCCGGTCCGTGCCCAGGGTGTCAAACTAGGAGGCAGTATATTAGCAGTAGATGTAGGACGACTACGCCACCCGTTGAATGCAGCTATGGAGCTGCCGCTGCAGGGCAGACCGCTGAGGCCGGTGGAAGGATGGTGCAGCGTGGATGGTATAACCCCCAACGGGAGGGGTATGGCCTCAGGGCAGCCGACATGGATGATGGGGGTAGCAGGAACCACTCAGAGACGATGCGGTGTAGTTCAGGGTCTTTACTGGTGACAAAGATAGACCCTCCCGGAGTACTTGCTAGCGATCGGGGCCTGGTCAGTCCTTGAGCAGATGGGATTTCCCCTGGCCAGGCGGAGTTGTAGGCCTTCCCAACTAACTGTACTCTTCTGGCTACCTTGCTAGAGGCGGGTAAAAGTAGCCCACGTCCCTGAGTGTACCGTGTGGTGCTCACCCGTATGGCCGGTGACTCGGGGCCTTCTAATGGCTTCCGCTCCACGATGGCGGTGCTGGTCCCACGCGTGTGACCGTGCCTTCGGGTTTCTGGGCCAGAGGACCTGCAATCCCCTGCCGGTCGTTTTCTGCTGCTGGGTAAAGATTAGTCCCCACAGCCTCGGACTCCGGGTCCGGTGATAACTTCTCAGTCAGGGCGAGCTCTGCAGCTGCCAGCCCCTGACTCCTTGTAGCACTGCTCCCACAGAGCTCCTGTTGTTTCTTCCTATGGCTGCTTCTCTTCTCTCTACTCTAGTCTCTAACCCTGCCTCAGCCCCAGGTTTATATAGGGGAAGTTCTTCCCCTCCCAGGACTGGGCAGGAAGTGTGGCATGCATAGGATTCCTGACCAGGAGACCTCCCACCTGCTCTCAGACATAATATTGCTATTATTGTGGAGACCAGACCCCTGGGGTGCCACATATACATTATATATCATTTACACATACATTTCCAGGAGGTATAACAGAGGGACGATACAATGTAGCGTTTTAGGAAAAGAGGTTTCATACTTATTTTTTGGAGAATACTATTCTTTACTAATACAGACATACCACAAGAACTGACTGCTCCTTTGTAATGGGGTTCTTCACTTTTAATATTGTTTCATGTCATATTGTATATGAATTATTTTATCATTTAATCCTTTTTCATTCTATTTAGCTCTTGCGGTCAATTAAGGATGTAAACGAACCCAAATTTTTGTCTCATGATATTCCTCTGTTCAATGGGATTACCAGTGACCTGTTCCCTGGCATTCAACTTCCGGAAGCCGACTATAAGGTATTAAAATATAATAGTGTCTTAAAGGGGTTTTCCAAGACTTAAAGAGGACTTGTCCCTCGCCATAAATATGTAAATGCCGCTGTTCTCCTGACTCCGGCATTGTTTTTCTTTTCTTCCTGCTCCTCTCCGTTCCTGACATCTGTCACTCTCCTCTAGCCCTTTAAGCCAACTGGGCAAGGCCTTCCTGAAGACTCCCACAGAGAGGACTTGATGACCACGCCCACTTGGCTATTAAAATTATGAACTAGACTTCTATAAAGCGGCTATATCTCAGGAATGGAGAGACGCAGGAGCAAAAGAAAAACAACACCGAATTCAGGAGAACAGCGGCATTTACACCAGGTAATACAATTGCATATTAATGGCAAGTGATAGGTCCTATATAGCGGGCCAGCTATCATTAGGATGACAGTTATCTTTCCCGGCTCCCCCATATTCAGGAATGCTCATTCCTGTTTTCTCTAAGACAGAGTCGCTGCCAGAATCTTATGTCAGCTGCTAATTTCAGGGTCAGAAAGTAAGGATTGGGTGATTAAATTCCAACCGCCCGATTTTTATGTCCCCCAACATAATCTGTCATGAGGCCCCCATACACAGTAGAGGGTAGACCAATCCCATTGAAATCACCCGATCCTGGTCCACTGCTTTGGAATTGTGTTACATGACCTTGTCACTCATCGTCCGGTCCCATTAGTGCAACCTGGGCAGCTGCACAGGGGCACCAGAGGTAAGGGGGCTCACGTATACCTCCAATGCAGGATGATCTGATGTAGAAAAAAAATGGTTAAAACATCTGTGAGTGATTTATCGCTAGTTTAGTTGTAGGTTATGGAGACATTTTTTTTTAGATGAATGAATCGATTCGCAGGAGACTGATCCAATGGCCAGGTGTCATGGGTGCGTCAGATGTGACAGACAGTCGCCCTGCAGTTGGTTGCAGGAGATCCCTTCGTTTGGCATTACGGACATCTTCTTAGCGGTCTCACTGTAGGACCCAGCGGCTACCTCCCTCCTGTTCTAATTGACAATCAGGCCTGGGTGTTTAAATATTTCCAGGTTGCTACACAGAGGTGCCAGTGATATTCACATGACCCCTTGTGAAGGCTTGGAGCAAGTGCAGTTCTTACTTCCTCTCTGGTGCTAAGAGGATGTGTGTGCCATCTCTCTGAAGTCGACTCAAGCTAAGCTACTTCCCCTGTGTCTGTCTCCCCTTGCTGTCTTTAGTTGTCAGTGGGGATCGACTAGTGCTCACCCCCCTTCCCTATCCAGGGTCAAGCGCTAAGGAAATACAGGGATAGGTTCCTGTGCGGCAATTGGTGAGGAACCAATATAGAGTCGGTAGGGGAGACAGGGGGATTGCAGATCAGCCTAGGAGGTCTCCATTTCCCCCTTTCCCTAGTATCTGGGCTCCCTTCCCCTCATCCCTTTGTGTCGCACTTTGTCTTTCCTACACTGTGCGTGACATCAGGTCAGTGGTGGGCACTGAATGAGACCCCTGAGAGCCACCTTATTTCTTCCTGCCCCCCGTCTCTTCTTCAGATTAGCCGGCCTGGCATGACAGTATGGTTGCAGCATGATGTACACCAGGCCATATAATCAGAAGAGGAGCCGGGGATGCCGGCAGCTAAGAGGCGGCTCTCATGGGTCCTGTCCAGCGGCCACAGAATACTGATCTGGTTCCTGAAAATGTATTCTCCCACCTCTAATTGGATCCACTGTAAACAGACTGATGAAATATTTTACCTTCCTTTTGCTCAGGATTTACTGGAATGCGCACAGGAGAGCTGTGCTGGACACAACATCCAGCCCGAGAAGGTCTTCCTGGAGGAAATGATCCAGACGTATGAGATGATGATTGTCAGAAACGGGTAAGCTGTAACTACAGAAGTCCATGGGACGGGGGATTTATTCTTCGCTGTTTCCATTTTATACAATGGACCATGCTGCATTTTGTTTATCCCGTACAGTTTTATGTTGGTTGGAGAGCCGTTCTCTGGAAAAACGAAGGTCCTCCACGTCCTCGCTGATACGCTGTCTCTTATGAATGAGCGAGGGTGCGAAGAAGAAAAAGTGATTTACCGGACAGTGAACCCTAAAGCCATCACCATGGGGCAGCTGTTCGGGCAGTTTGATCCAGTGTCACATGAGGTTTGTCTATGATTGGAATTATTGTTTACTAGATGGTGGCCCGATTCTAACGCATTGTGTATTCTAGAATATGACAAAATCCGACAAACAAGCAAAATGAACAAAAAGCATTGAATTCAATTCTTTCTGATTTTAGAAACTGCATTAAAGAAGGGGTGCACCGGTCCTGGAGATACTGCAATACCAGGTCAATGCGTGGAGTGGACAGAGCAAGCTCTTTTTCCATCTCCCTGTTCTAAAAATCCATTTAATATATGGTCCCCAGATAGGGGACGTATCAGATATTAAACTGATAAGAACAGATTTTTTTTTTTTTTTTTTATACCATTCAGTAAAATTTTTCAAGCAACAATCAATAGTATAAAAACTCATACTACGTTGCCCAGTCTTACATCATAATGGTACTTTCTTTATTTCATATTTATAACTTTATACTGAAACAGTTGTAAGACCTTTTGAATGGACAAAAACTATAAAAACATACCATTGTCATAAAAAATGACAGATCACAACACTTAAACAAGGACTTACTGGTACTTTACCAGTAACCTCCATTTTTTGACTTTCCAAAAACCTTCTGAATCAGAGCCACCACCGCCACGGCTATCCCATAAATAAACTATGTATAACCTTGACAAAACCATCCTAACACAATTATTAACTGAGATTATTTTCCTTTTAAATAAACACAAATTCCTAACGTCCCACAGACTTTCTATTACACATGCCATTATCAACCACAACAATCTCTCTTTCACCCGGCTACTTGCACCCATCCCAAACATTACCACTCTCCAATTTATAAAATTCACGCCCGCTAGTTCCTTGCATAAACCACCCACTCCCTTCCAAACACTCTGAGCATAATCACAATTCCAAACCAAATGCATAACAGTTTCACTCGCCCCACATCCATCCCTCGGACATACCTCTGTTCTAATCAGATCCCTCCTCTTCTGTACCTCTCTCACAGGCAAAATCTCATGCAAACTCATCCATACGATATCACGCTGCCTATTCGATATTCCTTTTATACTCAGGTTCCTCCATACACACAACGCTTCACTCGATCTCAAGCCCCTAATGTTACATTCAAACTCTCTAACTCGCATCCTTCTCCTTACATTCCTTATCACTTTGAAATCACCCATAGGAACATCCAACAAATCATGCTTGACAACAAATTTTTCAACAAACTCATACCACACTGGACATTTAAACGAAACAGGCACTCTTGCATCCCTTCTCATCCATTTCAACCCAAACAACATCCATCCAGCCATATATTTAATCATATAAGCCGTCTTGTTATCCCTACCTAACAGAACAACCACTGTTTTAATAAAATTTAAACCAAGACAAATTTCAAAATTTGGGAAATCCATTCCCCCATGTTCACGTAACTTACACAAATATTCCCTTTTAAGTTTTTCCATCTTACTTCCCCAATAAAACGTAAAAATTAGCTTCTCAATCCGCCTAAAACCCCTATAAGGGGCTGGAAAAACCACTGACACAAAAAGTAACATAGGAAGAATCACTGACTTAATAATAAGGACTTTGCCTGACAATGTCAAGTCCCGCAACCTCCAAAAATTTAACTTCTGTTCAATCCTCTTACCGCATTCATCCCATCTCTCATTCCCTTTCAGATCTTTGTTAAACCACACCCCCAAAACCTTAATAGCACCTTCTTCACATATCACACCATCCATCCTAACACTCGAATCCCCGAAACACTTAAAGCTACACTTCCCCCAATTCACCCTAAAACCAGATGCACCACAAAAGAAATCTAAAAGCAACCTTGCTCGATTCATAGCAGCCATATTATCACTCACCACAACAACATCGTCCATATACCCCATTACCTTTACAGTCTTTCCACCACTCCCTGGGATCAGAAGACCATTCATCACTTTCTCTTTCCGAATCATGCACAACAGGGGCTCAATCACACTTATAAACAGGACAGGGGACAACGGACACCCCTGCCTGACCCCTGATTTTATGCACACCTTCTCACTCAAACATCCATTCACTAACACTTCACTCACCACACCATCATACAAACACCTTATGGCATTCACAAAAACACTAGGAAAACCCATCCTAACTAACACCTCAAACATAAACGCATGCGACACTCTATCAAAAGCTTTCTCAAAATCCACACAAAAAACCATACATTTCCCCTTCCTAAACATACAATCTCCAATTACGTCCCTCAACAACAAGAGGTTATCAGTCATACACCTACCTGGCACCGCGCACACTTGATCATCACCAACCACACTTCCAATCACCCCACGCATACGGTTAGCCAGAATTTTGCTAAAGACTTTATAATCTGCATTGAGTAATGTAATCGGCCTCCAATTACGCAAATTCTTTTTCTCACCCTTCTTATATAGTAAACAACTACTCCTTCTTTCATGGAATTACAAAGTACACCATTCATCCACATATATTGACATACCTCCACAAAATCAACACCAATCACATCCCATGCTTTTACATAAAACTCCACAGGCAACCCATCTTTCCCAGGTGTTTTATTCTTTTTCGCACCATCCACCGCCTTTTTAACCTCATCAAAAACAATATCTTCACTCAAACACTCACGTTCCCCTGATTCAAGCTGACTCTCCAACATACCTAACACATGCTTTTTCAAACCCCCATCCACCCATTTAGACTCAAATAAACTACTATAGAAACTATGTACCTCATCCAACACTTCCCTTCCAACCACAGTCATACCATTATCATTTACAACCTCATCCAACTCATCTTTTTTACTGCACATTTTTTTAAAAAAGTACCTCGTACACTTCTCATCCATATCCAAATGCTCAACTCTCGTCCTAAAAATAATTTCCTTCCCACGCTTTTCCAAAACACGCTTCATCTCATCTCTCGCTCCTCTGAGTTGATCACTAACATCAATTCCTTTCATACTCATTTTATGTAACCACTCAATCCTCATATTTAAATCTTTAAATCTGCCTCTTTCAATTGCTGCTTTTTTATAACCCCACCTCCTAAAAAAAATCTTAATTTCCACTTTCACCCAATCCCACCATACAGTCACATCCACAAAATTATTTTTCCTAGACCTCCACCATTCATACTTACTTTCGGAGTCTCTCATAACCCTAACATCCTCTAACAACCTAACATTTAGCTTCCATACCCCAACACCATGCACCATTTTTTTATCACCTTCAAACATACCCCACAAACATTCATGGTCTGTGAAAGAAAAAACATGCTGTTTAAAAAATTTACACACCAAACCTCTATTTGTATACAGCATGCGGTCAATCCTGGACACTATTCCTCCCCTATCAGCTCTATATGTGGCCGGTGGTGGCTTACTCAAAAATTCCGCTGCATCTAAAAAAGAAAAATCAGATGTAATTTGATTAAGGACCTTACCCGTGACATCAATTTCCCCTTCAGAAACACAATTGAAATCACCAACTAATAATATTGGAATCCTTCCAGGCAAAAATAAACGTATTTTCTCTAATAGTGCTAACCTATCCCCTTTGTTAATTGGACAATACACGTTAACAATTTTCACCCTCCACCCTCTCCCCTTAACCACTGCCATTATACAACGACCTGGCTCCACCACCATATAATTTTCAAAACTTAAATCCCTATTCCCCAACAAAATCCCCACACCATCATTTTTGTTTGTCATTGAACCTGACCAAATGCTATACCCATATACCCAGTCCTTTTCAGGAGGTGACTCTTCAATTCCGCACTCTTGCAGACAGTAAATATTTGCTCCAAGATTTTTTAGTTCTTCCAGTATAGCCAATCTTCTAGGCTTAGATTTTATAAGCCTTACATTTATTGACAGTACACTACAGCCCACGTTGGAGCCCATTTTTTAACCATATTCGGTAAAAAAGAACATACCCCCCACCGAAGAGTCAACCTTTCTCGTCTTGCAACTCGATTCCTGATGTTAAGCAGAGAATGCTGGCCCCCTCCTCCAAAAAAGACCTCCTAGGAGAGGCACTGTAGCTCTCGGGATAGCTCCTATCACTTAAGGGGCTGATGCTCCCAATACTGGCAGGTGAAAAATCTGGCCGGAACTTCTTTGCAGAAGACACATCAGAGTCCTCATCAGGGGGCCTCACCACAGCCCCGGTGAAGTCACCCTGGCCACCACCACCTTCATGAATTGCCTCTGAGCTTTCCAAAGCCAACACCGGCGTTGTGGAGAGTGAACCGCTCACTTCTCCCTCACCACTCACATCAAGCAGAATTGACATGTCTGCAGGCTCTATCTCAACAGCGCTTCCACCAGCAGGATCGGGTGCTTGCTCCATCTCTTCCATGAAGTCCCTTACTGCCTCGATCGCCTCACCAATAGTGGCGGCAGTAGTAGGACGTGGGGACACGGCCTCTGCATATGACCTGGAACGATGGGGACAGTCCTTGAAAGCGTGTCCCTCCTCGCCACATGCATTACAAACCATGGAGTTAGTACACTCCATTGCCAGATGACCCTCTTTATTGCATTTCCCACAAAACTTCTCCACCGTGCAGTCCTCTTGGTAGTGTCCAAAGGATTTACACTTCCTGCAAAAACGCGGAGCACCAGGAAAATACATATACCCTCTATCCCTCCCGATGGCAAAACTGAGGGGAGGGTAGTGGATACCCCCAGGTCCCTGGGGGTCCTCCTGGAACCGTACAAAAAATTTGTGTTTGCCAGTCCACAAGCCCACCTCATTCCTCACCTTGTGTGAGTAGGACACATAGCTGCAATGACGGTTCAGGAATCTAGTAATGTCCTCCACATCCACAAGGGGGTTGTGCATAAACACAATAACTGGCACTTCCCCCTTAGTATACAATACCGTGAATGTAAGCCCATCAAGAGCCGGATGATCCAAGGCTTGCTGATCCTTTAGAGTCTTGAAAAGATTCTGGCAAGCTGCCATACGATCAAGGACTAAAACGTACCGGCCATTCTTTGGGAACTCCTGTAGGCAAATGATGTCTCCACGACCAACATTCAAAATCTTGAAGATGACGACTTCCACCAAGAACCGCAGGTTAAAGAAATTCCTCCTCGACTCCTCAATATCAATGCGAAAAGCATTTTTGACCCGAATATCATCGGTCCCGGCATAGCGAATCTTGACGCCCATTATCACCTCTCGTTTCCTCTGGACCCCCCCCAATAGCAGCAAGCAGCTTAAGCCACCTAAGTGGCGATGCTGCAAGGCCGAGGGGGAGACACTATAGGATCCTTCTGACCAGATACAAGATCTAAGCCAAAAGGCCGAGAAGCGATAACCAGAATTGGTTTCGGACTACGGTGCCACCCAAGGATCCTGAAAAGTCCATTTGTGGAGATGGCCACCTGGACTCCCGTTAAGAAGACATGCTGTCAACCTCTAGATCCCTCACATGCCTGCACTTTTCAGCTTGCTGCTGCTGCAATCCACGCGTTTTAGATCTGCATAACTCCACCTCTTTTAGCACAGCACCCTCACCCCCGGCTGTTCCCACCCGCCTCAACACCGTTGGAAGGGAGGAGAACCAATTAAGGCGGGGGGGGTGGAACGAGCAGCTGTCTACCCTTAGCAGGAGGGTTGCTGATTACTTACCTTTCCTGCTGCTGCTGCTGGCTGTCCAGCAGCAGACTGAAGGTGGCTGCTGCTGTGCGCAGGTATATAAAGGCTCAGAGCCTATTATGACACGCGCAGCCAGCGTTCCATTGCCACATTCCATCTACTGCAGGCGGGATACCTGGATGGCTGAATGTCACTGAGAAGCTCACAGAGACCGCCATAAGCAACAGTTTAAAAGAATGCCACAGACTAATCAACCAAACTTTTTGGGTTGGTTTCTCTTTTATAGTCTGCAGGCATTAAATGAAAGAAGTCAGTGTTCCAGCAGAGGGAGACAACGTTTCACAAAAGGCATTGTAGCAAACCAAAAAAGAAATTTTAAGCGCAGCAGAGTAACCAGCTCACATACCTGTTAGCTCAGGTGAGTTTAAAAGGCTGCTGTTGATAACAAGGGCATTTGCTAAATAGATGGTGTGTGTGCAACAATATACTGAAAGGTCAATTATATTGTGCAGCTTATCTCACCACCTGTAGTTATTTAGGTGAAAGCTCCAAAATGCTTGCCTAATATGTCTGTTTATCCAAAAGGAAGTGAAGAGGGAGAGCTAGAAAGATAGCATTGCGTTACATTACATGGCAATGCAATGCACAGTTGCTGAAGTTGAACCAAAATGAGCTTGTCATCTGGCTTCTGCAACTTTGAACATGAAAAATCCAATGAGGAGAAGAAAAGCAAAGCCAAAGAGTCCATCCCAAAATCCGACAAACAAGCAAAATGAACAAAAAACATTGAATTCAATACTTTCTGATTTTAGAAACTGCATTAAAGAAGGGGTGCACCGGTCCTGGAGATACTGCAATACCAGGTCAATGCGTGGAGTGGACAGAGCAAGCTCTTTTTCCATCTCCCTGTTCTAAAAATCCATTTAATATATGGTCCCCAGATAGGGGACGTATCAGATATTAAACTGATCAGAACAGATTTTTTTTTAATTTGGCTATCCCCTCACAGGGATAAAACCAGTTTTATTTAAAAATTACACAGATGTACAGAAATAAAAGCAACATTTTACATCATTACAAATTTTTATACATTGTCTCGAAACATACGAGACTTAAAAACATAAATTATTCAAATAGGATAGAAATTTGCATATATTCAAATTAATAAAATGTTACAAAAATTCAAAATGTGTTCCATACATTGACATCCCATTTTAGGGAGATATTTGGATTATTTTTTTTATCTAATAAAAAATATACATACATTTCACTTAAACAAAAACTAAAAACATCATTTAAAGACAATTCATCATGATTAAAAATTAAAATATTTCGGGCTTTCCAGAGAGCTATTTTGGCGCAATTTATTGTCTTCCATGCCATAATTTTTTGGTCTTCTGTTGGGCATTCCATAAGTCCATAAAGTATTGTGGCGTAGTTAAAGTCTTTGAGGTCTGCCACTTTTTCCATCAGAGGGAGCAATTTTCTCCAGAACGCTTTTGCAAAAGGACAAGTCCATAGTAGATGTTTCACTGATTCCTCCTCTTGACATCCGCTTCTTGGGCAAATGGCAGACCTCACGAGTCCTCTTCTATGTTGGAATGCCCGGCACGGAAGACATTGGTGTGCGCAGCTCCAAGCCAAATCTTTCTGTATATTAAAAAGATATTTTGCATTAATGACTTTCCATATATTCAATATTTGTTCATCATCATAGTGCTCAATGTTACATAACTCTTCATTTTTACAAAGACTTTTAATTAATTTCTTACTATTTTGTAGATCTCACGCTTCTTTACCCCCTAAATTAAAATGAATCACTATTTTTTCTAAAATTAAATAATGCGTTGGCAGTTTAAAAGCATATGGAGATGATAAAACCGTTTCAAACCACCCAAACTTTCTCATAAAAAAACCAGTGTTATAACGCATAAAAAAGGACCAATAGTGATTTTTAAAAAGGGCATTAAAACAGAAGCAAAAAAATTTAATTAAAAGGAACCTACTAAAATCTGGAAAGTCTTTCCCACCTTTGAGCTTTGGTTTTGTTACAATTTCTCTTTTTAATTTCTCCATCTTAGAACTCCAGAAAAAAGTAAAACATGCTTTAGTGATCTTTTTTAAAATATTTACAGGGGGAGGGAAAACCAAACTCAAATACAATAAAAGAGGCAAAATGACCATTTTTATAATTAATACTTTACCCTCCATCGTTAATTTTCTCATATTCCACATACATATTTTCGTATTCACTTTCTGAGCTACCGCCTCCCAGTTATTTAGACCATTATTGGATTCACAGAAAGAAATACCTAAAATATTAATAGAGTCAGTTATTGGAATAAAAACATCGTGTAAAATCATCTCCCCAATATTTAAAATACTACTCTTATTAAAATTAACCTTAAAACCAGAAGCTGTACAAAAGGATTGGATCTGTTTGAGTGAGTTTTGTAGTGATGGTGCATCTCGGCAAAGGACCGCCACATCGTCCATGTAACCCACCACTTTTGCTTCTGTTCCTTTGCTTCCAGGTAGAGGGATACCACATATTTGTCTATCTCTACGGATTGCACATAAAAGTGGCTCAAGAGCACAAATAAAAAGTAGTGGGGACAGGGGGCACCCCTGTTTTACCCCTGATTTTAAAAAAACATCTTGTGTCTTAAAACCATTTACTAAAATCTTACTTGTGCAGTCCTTATAAAACGCTTTAAGAGATAATAAAAACCTTTCTGGTATGCCCATTTTTTCTAAAACCTTAAAAAGATAAAAATGAGAAATCTGATCAAAAGCTTTTTCGAAGTCAATTGATAAAATTGCCATCTTCCCTTTTCTGTTTTTAATGTCTTCAATACAGTCTTTAACAAGGTTTAGATTGTCCCAGATACTGCGCTCAGGCACACCACATACTTGGTTTGAGTGGATTATTTTTCCTATAATTTTTTTAAGGCGGTTTGCACAAATTTTTGCCATTATTTTATAGTCACAGTTTAGTAGGGTTATAGGTCTCCAGTTTTTTAAGTCTGTCTTATCACCTTTCTTATATAATAATGAGACCTCCCCTTTTTTCCAGGATTTTAATAAAACCTTATCATTAAAAACTTCAGTAAAAACATAAAACAGATCCTCTTTTAAAATATCATAAAATTTTACATAAAACTCTATAGGAATACCGTCTGATCCAGGGACTTTTCCAATTTTAAAACTTTTTATGGTTTGTAAAATTTCTTCTTCTGTTATGCTTTGTGATAAAAACTCTTGGGAGGCGGTATCTAAAACAGATGTTATTTCTTCTAGAGAATTTTGCATTATATTTTCATCTATTCTTTTATCATTAAAAAGATTAAAATAGTAACCATGTACCTTTTCCAAAATTTTTCCCATATTTTTCTCTCCATCTATATCTTCAATTACTGTTTTTTTCTCTCTAATTTTTTTAAAAAAATATCTAGAACATTTTTCGTCTTCCTCCACGTGTTTTATTCTGGAGCGGAAAATGAGCTCTTTCCCTTTTTGTTCTAGTGATTTTGTTATTTCTTCTTTCAGTATTTTAATATCTTTTTCTACTTCTAGACCATTTTCTCTAAGTTTATATAAGGTCTGTAACCGGGTATTTAAATTATTATATAATTCTAGCTTTTCTTTTGCTTTATATATGCTTTTCTTAATAAAAAAATCTTTTATTTTTTTTTTCATTTTATCCCACCAGGCACTTATAGGGACATTTACATCTTTCTTCCTCCTGCAGTTTTTATAAAATTCAATAAAATCCGATAAAATCTTAGAATCATCATTTTCCAAGTTTTTTTCCCACATTTTTTATTAGCATTAATTTTTACACTAAAAGATAAAAATTTATGATCTGAGAAGATATTATCGTGGGTTTCACATTTATCAGGTAAAATTTGTTCTGAACCGAATATAAAATCTATTCTTGAACTGCAATTTAAATTGCTCCAGGTAAAGCCGGCTTCTACTGAACTAGTCTTGTTGCATTCTTTATAAATATCAACAAGTCTAAAATCACTTAAAATATTACTTAACATACCGGAAGTTTTATCATAGTTTCTACTTACGGCTGTAGAGCGCCGACTTTCACCCTTTAAAATACAATTAAAATCACCTGCCAAGATAAAAGGTTCAGAGGTATTAATAAATAATGGTAAAATCTCTAACATGTCAGCTCTTTCATTTTTATCTGGGGACCCATAAAAATTTAAAAATTGCCATTTTACACCATTAATAAAAGCTTTAACTAATAACATACGACCTGGTAAAATCTCTTGGATAAAATCAATTTGAACGTTTCCCTTAAAAAGTATAGCTATCCCTGCTGATCCGGTAACATTTGACCCGGACCACACTGATGGGCCACATTTCCAATCCTCTTTGTATTTTTTGTAGGATACTGTGTGCGGGATATTGCATTCCTGTAAAAAGAAGACGGAAGCCGTAAGACAAGTTAAAAAATTAAATAATGTTACTCTTCTGGTTTTTGATTTTAGACCCCTCACATTGAGGGAAATGCCCTTAAGTTCTGCCATTGGAGGAAAGTAAAAAAATTACATAAAACAGAAATACGGAACTTACTTCCTATCCGCTGAACCGGCCAGACCACTTACGCTCGAGCTACTTCCCTCGTCCGAATTTATCGTAAGTAAGGACTCCATGGAGGAGGAACTTGACTCACCAAGACAATGACCCAACGCTACATGTGAGTAGCTTGGGAGACAACTAAGAGGAACAGCACCCTGGGTCTCCATGGGCTGGCCATTCAGATCCTTATCAGGTGGGTCCCCAGGTGGCTCCCCTGCACCCAGGGGAGGCCGACACACAGGGGAAGGTTGGGTACAAGGCAATGTACCCGAGCTCACGGAGCTGGCAAGGCCCGGCTCCCCACCGGGGTCAGCAGGGTCCGGGACTTTTGGGGGACCAACGTCCACCTCCCCACCAGGAGATGTGTCCATCTGATCCCCATCAGCCGCTCCATTCGAACCATCTTTCTTCCCTCTTTTCTTTTTATGGGGACCCACCGTAGTCCAGTTAGCCTCAGACTCAGGCCCAGGAAACCCAGTTTTTGCCTCTGGCTCGGTGTCAACCTTCTGCCGGTCTCTTTTGGTTTTACCGATCATGCCCTTTTGTTCCTTTTCTGCCTTTCTTTTAGCCTCCCTGTTGTCTTGGTGCCAACTTTTCCTCACTGCTTGGGAGTTACCCTTCATTACCTCTGAGCTTTCCTCATCACTCGAATCGCCCTCTTTGCTCGCTGAGGCTCCAGGTTGTTGTTCCTCCTCCTGAGGGGTGGTCTGACCTGTTGGTTCATTTTCGGATGTCCTGGCCTTTTCCTTCCGTCTCTGTTCGGCCTCCCAGAACCTATGTGGGCATGAAAAATAAAAATGACCAGGTTTTTGGCAGAAATTACATTTTTTATCATGAGGACATTCTTTGGTGTCATGTTCTGTACTAGCACAGTTTCTACAGGTTGCCTCACAGTCATCCTTAAAATGGCCATATTTTCCACAGTTTCTACAAAAGGGTGGCATACCAGAAAAAAAGAAGTCTCCATTTGAGGAACCTATTTTAAAACGTGCAGGAGGGAGTTTCACACCGCCTGGGAAATTAGGGTCTCTTTCACATGTTACTAGAAATTTCCACTTGGACGTCCATATGTGAAACTCATTAAGTACTTTCCCTATACATTTTACACTTTTAAAGTACATTGAAAGAAAACATGTTAGTTCCACTGAAGTAACGAAAGGTGAAAATACTTTAAGGATTACCATTTTTACCTCATCCAGGACGTGCTCGATAACTTGTATTCCTTTTAGAATAGGATTGTTTTTTGCCTTTCTGGCTCTTACCAGGACATCCTGAAAAATGCCTTCCCCGGTGAAGGTGATGTCATAATCGCCACGCCTCGGATAATCCTGGATAGAGAGAATCTCGTTCTTCTGCACATGAAAGAGCCCTTCAAGCACGTCCTGGACTACGTACCGCAATTTCCTTTCATCACTTCCGCCCTCTGTGAAATGAATACGGATAGTGTTTTTAAGCCTCGCATAGTGAGGCACGAGGTTGGGGTCAACCTCCATGGTAACGCAACAAGAAAAAGCAAATCGCAAACCGCTTGCAATCTGCGCCTTTCAGAGTTCTGTAAACAGAAACACCTGAGAGGCTGGGGGGGATCGCAACCCGTTACCCTGGGACTAAGCCCTCTCCCAATAGCAGCAGGCAGGGGAGCCCACCGAAGTGGGTCACCCTGCAAGGCCGAGGAGAGGGGTACCCGAGTACCTTCTGGACCACAGTCGCCTGTACAAGACACTTGACCGCAGCCAAAAGGCCGAGAAGCGATAACCAGAATTGGTTTCAAACTACGGAGCCACCCAAGGATCCTGAAAAGTCCATTTGTGGAGATGAGCTCCTGGACTCCCGTTAAGAAGACATGTTGTCAACCTCTAGATCCCTTACATGCCTGCACTTTTCGGCTTGCTGCTGCTGCAATCCACGCGTTTTAGATCTGCATAACTCCACCTCTTTAAACACAGCACCTTCACCCCCTGCTGTTCCCACCCGCCTCAACACCGTTGGAAGGGAGGAGAACCAATTAAGGCGGGGGGTGGGGTGGAACGAGCAGCTGTCTACCCTTAGCAGGAGGGCTCCTGATTACATACCTCTCCTGCTGCTGCTGCTGCTGGCTGTCCAGCAGCAGACTGAAGGTGGCTGCTGCTGTGCACAGGTATATAAAGGCTCAGAGCCTATTATGACACGCGCAGCCAGCGTTCCATTGCCACATTCCATCTACTGCAGGCAGGATACCTGGCTGGCTGAATGTCGCTGAGAAGCTCACAGAGACCGCCATAAGCAACAGTTTAACAGAATGCCACAGACTAATCAACCAAACTTTTTGGGTTGGGTTCTCTTTTATAGTCTGCAGGCATTAAATGAAAGAAGTCAGTGTTCCAGCAGAGGGAGACAACGTTTCAGAAAAGGCATTGTAGCAAACCAAAAAAGAAATTTTAAGTGCAGCAGAGTAACCAGCGCACATACCTGTTAGCTCAGGTGAGTTTAAAAGGCTGCTGTTGATAACAAGGGCATTTGCTAAATAGATGGTGTGTGTGCAACAATATACTGAAAGGTCAATTATATTGTGCAGCTTATCTCACCACCTGTAGTTATTTAGGTGAAAGCTCCAAAATGCTTGCCTAATATGTCTGTTTATCCAAAAGGAAGTAAAAAGGGAGAGCTAGAAAGATAGCATTGCATCACATTACATGGCAATGCAATGCACAGTTGCTGAAGTTGAACCAAAATGAGCTTGTAATCTGGCTTCTGCAACTTTGAACATGAAAAATCCAATGAGGAGAAGAAAAGCAAAGCCAAAGAGTCCATCCCAAAATCCGACAAACAAGCAAAATGAACAAAAAACATTGAATTCAATTCTTTCTGATTTTAGAAACTGCATTAAAGAAGGGGTGCACCGGTCCTGGAGATACTGCAATACCAGGTCAATGCGTGGAGTGGACAGAGCAAGCTCTTTTTCCATCTCCCTGTTCTAAAAATCCATTTAATATATGGTCCCCAGATAGGGGACGTATCAGATATTAAACTGATAAGAACAGATTTTTTTTTTTTTTTTTTTTTTTTTTCCATGTCAGATTGGCTGTGCTTTATCAAATTAGCTCATGCAAGCTTGTATGATAGGCAACCTCTCATCATATCATGGATTTTTTTATTTTTTTATTAAAATTTTTAAAGGATTTTGAATTGAACCAAAAAGGGACTACATCAAAATTACTTATTCTATTTGTACTTTACAAGGAATCTCCATTTCTTGAACTTCCATATTCCTTCTGCATCAATAATATTTCTACACTTTTTATCCCATAGATAGATCACATACATCCGTGACAGAATCAACTTTAAACACTCATTTACCGACATTGTTTTCCTTTTAAACACTAACAAGTTTCTTGCATCCCATAAACTTTCTATCACACACACTGTCAAAAGCCACAGAACTCTGTCTTTGAACCTGCTACAAGCACCCATACCGAACATTGCAACCTTCCAATTTACATATGTCACTCCTGCCAGTTCATTACATAGACTTCCCATACCTTTCCACACATCATATGCAAAATCACAATCCCATACCAAGTGTCTAATATACTCTTTTGCACCACATCCATCTCTCGGACACACTTCTGTCCTGATCAAATCACGCCTCTTTTGTACCTCCCTCACAGGCAAAATGTCATGCAACACCATCCATGCAATGTCTTTCTGTCTATTTGACATACCTTGTGTTCCTAATTTCTTCCACATATCAGATACATCCTCACCTCTCAACCCAACAATGTTGCAAACAATCTCTCTATCTCGCACCTTCGTGATCACTTTTTTCTTATTCCTGAACTCATTCATACCTACAGACAGCAAATCAAACTTTCTAATGAATTTCTCTACAATTTCATACCATACTGGACAATTAAAAGCAACCGGCACTGTGGCATCTCTCTGAAACCAATTCAAACCATAAAACATCCAACCAGCAGAATACTTCATCATGCAAGCACATTTATTACCCTTCCCCAAACATACCACAATCATTTTCACGTAACTCACACCTAAAAAGAACTCAACATTTGGAAAATCTAGGCCACCATTCACACACATCTTATAAACATGCTCTCTCTTCAACTTGTCCATACGACTTCCCCAAAGGAAGTTAAAGATTATTTTCTCTGTTTTTCTGATCTTCCTAGATGCAGCGGGGTACACATTTGCCACAAACAACAGGATCGGCAATACTACTGCTTTGATGATTAACACTTTACCTGTCAAAGTTAGTTGCCTCATCCTCCAAAAGTTCAACTTCTGCTCCACTCTCTTCCCACAATCATCCCAGCTTTCATTTCCCTTTAGATTTTCATTAAATTTAATCCCTAATACCTTAATTGCCCCTTCCTCACACGTTACCTCATCCATCTTGATGTTGTTATCTCCAAAGCATTTAAAGGAGCATTTTCCCCAATTTACTCTAAACGCTGAGGCACTACAAAACATGCTTAACATTAATCTGGCCCTATTCATTGCAGCCATGTTTTCATTCACTATCACCACATCATCCATATATCCTAAAATTCTCACATCTTTTCCTCCACTCCCAGGAATCAGCACACCTCTCATGACCTTATCTTTCCTTACCATACACAAAAAAACCTCAATCACACTTATAAACAGAATAGGGGACATGGGACACCCCTGCCGCACTCCAGACTTAACCCACACCTTATCACTCAACCACCCATTCACCAGAAACTCACTTGACACACCACAGTACAGACTTCTCACACAACTCACAAAATTTCTAGAAAACCCCATCCTTGCCAAAACATTAAACATGAAAAAATGCGACACTCTGTCAAAAGCCTTCTCAAAATCTACTGAAAACAACATACATTTCTGTTTGCGACTCAAACAATCACCAATCACATCCCTCAACAAAACCAAGTTGTCATTCATACTCCTACCAGGTATTGAACACACTTGATCCTCTCCGATCACACGATCAATTACATTACGCATCCTATTTGCTAGTAATTTGCTGAAAACTTTATAATCCACATTCAAAAGGGTAATAGGCCTCCAATTTCCCAAATCCTTTCGATCACCCTTCTTGTGAATCAGAACAACTACCCCTTCTCTCATAGATTCACTCAAAACATTATTCTGAAAAATATACCGACATACCTCAAGTAAGTCTTTACCCAAAGTATCCCATTCTTTCATATACAACTCTACAGGCAAACCATCTTTTCCAGGAGTCTTATTTTTACTTGCAGACATCACCACCATCTTCACTTCATCTAGTACAATCTCATCATCCAGCAGCTCACCCTCATCCTCACTCAAATGTCCTTCCAATTTTCCCAACACATCATTCATCATCCCCTCATCAATCCATTTTGACCCATACAACTCCTTGTAAAACAATTCAACCTCTTTCATCACCTCCTTCCCCTTCACATACACACCATTCACATTCTTCACCTCATCCATATCCACTTTCTTCCCAAACACTTTTTTGAAAAAGAACCTAGTACATTTTTCATTTTTTTCCAAATGCTCAATTTTGGACCTGTAAATGATTTCTTTGCCCTTCTCATTAATAAAGTTTTTAATATCATTTCTCACCTGACACATCAAATCATCCACTTCAATTCCAATCATTCTTAGTTTCCTCAGCCACTCTAACTTCATACTTAACTCATTAAATTTCTTCCTGTTATTGGCTCCTTTCCTCCTTCCCCATTTCTTGAAGAAAAAACTTATTTCCTTCTTCATCCAGTCCCACCATTCCAGCACATTCCCAAAATCCCTCTTCCGATCCTTCCACTTCACATACATCCTTCTGAAATCTTTCATAATCCTGTGATCCTCTAACAACCGCACATTTAGCTTCCACACACCTCTTCCATATGCAAAGGAAACTGTATCTTCCAAAAGTGCTCTCATACACACATGATCCGAAAAAATAACGTCATCCTGCTGGAACTTTTTACAAACAATATGATTAGAGAAAAGAATACGATCAATCCTCGATTCAATGCCCCCCCTATCTGCTTTATATGTGGCAGGAGGAGGTTTTCCCAACATTATCTCAGCAGCATCAACAAAAGAGAAATCCTCTATTAGATTTTTTAACTTTTTCCCAGTGACATCCACCTTTTCTCCTTCCGTCACACAATTAAAATCCCCAACACAAACAATGGGTATTTTCCCAGAAAGAAAAAAACACATCTTTTCAAAAAGCTCCAGCCTTTCTTCTTTTCCTACTGGGGCATACATATTAAGTATTTTAAATCTCCACCCTCTACAGTTTATTTCACATACCAAACACCTCCCAGCCTCCACAACTGTGTAAGATTCTATTTCCAACCCCCTATTCCCCAATAAAATCCCAACCCCACTGTTTTTATTTTCAACAGACCCCGACCAGACACATTGGCCTTGCGGCCACACGTTGTCGTCCAGAGATTCAGAAATCCCACATTCCTGTAAGCAATAAATATCTGCATGTAAATTTTTTAGAAAATCTAAAATCATAGTTCTTCTTGGTACTGATTTAATTTGTCTAACATTTAGTGACAGGATTGCCACTTGAGCAGCTTGGGAACCCATCTCTCAATTTGGTGAGGCAGGTCACGACAGCATGCCCATTTGTTCTTCATCCTAGTCCTTCTGGAGGGGGTACGCCGGATATGCAGACGGTGTAGCCCGCTCCTTCCCCTAAAAAAGGTTCATTTTGGGGATCAAGGGCTGTAGGGTACACTCTCATGGGGCTAATGCTTCCTACACTTAAAGGGGAAGGATTCCTCCTTTGATTTTTTGGCGTGGATAACTCTTCCTCTTCTGAGTCCGCCTGTCTTCTGGATGTATGGTCCCCCTGACCACATTCACTCTCTGGGTCTGATGGACTCTCATCCCACTTTATAATTGGTGTTTTGGATAAGCTGGATTCCACATCTTCTTCACCTCCCATAGTAACTGCCATATTTGGCACATCAGCCTCTGCCTCCTGCACGGAGCTCACTTCCATACAGTCAGTTACTTCAGTCTGATGTTTATTTACTGCATGAACTCTGCTGCTTCCTTGAGTGTTTTGTGTGACTCTCAACCTAGTTGCCTCTGCTATAACCTCGGCACGCTGTCTGCATTTATCATCTTCTGCAAGTCTCCTCCTCTCCTCCACCTCCTCACTGGTCATCTCATCCAGCTCATCCTGTATAAACTCCGGCTGGGGAAGATCCACATTTCTCTGTGCAACACCCGCATAAGTTTTAGGTCTCAAATTACAGTCTTTGAAAGCGTGACCTTTCTCTCCACAGAGATTGCAGACTATCACATTTGTGCACTGGTTGCTAGAGTGGCCGACTTGGTTACATTTCCTGCACACATGCTCTGCAATAGAGGTACAGTCTGTTTGAGTATGTCCGTATCTCCAGCAATGTCTGCAGAATCTGGGTGCATTGGGAAAAAAGAGGTAGCCTCTCTCCCTGCCTATGGAGAAATTTGATGGAGGGTAATGAATTCCTCCAGGCTCATCCAGGCTCTCATGAAACTTCACCACAAACTTATATTTGCCTGACCAGAGCCCTGCTTCATTCAGTACTTTCACAGCAGGTTTGATAACTGTACAGTGCTTCCTCGAGAATATGTAAATCAGCTCCAGGGGCACATGGGGATTATACATAAACAGAGTAAGAGGCAACTCACCAGCAGAGTATAGGATAGTGAAAGTGAGTCCAGACAGCTCCTCCCTCTGCTTATTCATCTTCAGACAGGCATAGAAGTTGTTACAGGAAAACATTGTAGAAAAAACCAGGGTGAATTTGCATCTTGACTGCTGCAGGCAGAGGATTTCTTCTTTCTTCACCTCCAGTATTCCAAAAAGGACATCATTAACCACATGTCTCAGTGTGAATTTATCTTCATCCACGGCATCAAAATCGATCCGGATTCCATATTTTACCCGGGCTTCTCCGGGCTCCGCGAAGCGAATAACCGCCATGATCGCAGCTCGTTTCCTCTCACCTCCCTCCCAAAAGCAGCAAGCAGCATAAGCTGCTAGGCTAAGAGGGAGACACACAAGGATCCTCTCAGGCAAGACACTTGATCTTAGCCAAAAGGCCGAGAAGCGATAACCAGAATTGGTTTCAAACTACGGAGCCACCCAAGGATCCTGAAAAGTCCATTTGTGGAGATGAGCTCCTGGACTCCCGTTAAGAAGACATGTTGTCAACCTCTAGATCCCTTACATGCCTGCACTTTTCGGCTTGCTGCTGCTGCAATCCACGCGTTTTAGATCTGCATAACTCCACCTCTTTAAACACAGCACCTTCACCCCCTGCTGTTCCCACCCGCCTCAACACCGTTGGAAGGGAGGAGAACCAATTAAGGCGGGGGGTGGGGTGGAACGAGCAGCTGTCTACCCTTAGCAGGAGGGCTCCTGATTACATACCTCTCCTGCTGCTGCTGCTGCTGGCTGTCCAGCAGCAGACTGAAGGTGGCTGCTGCTGTGCACAGGTATATAAAGGCTCAGAGCCTATTATGACACGCGCAGCCAGCGTTCCATTGCCACATTCCATCTACTGCAGGCAGGATACCTGGCTGGCTGAATGTCGCTGAGAAGCTCACAGAGACCGCCATAAGCAACAGTTTAACAGAATGCCACAGACTAATCAACCAAACTTTTTGGGTTGGGTTCTCTTTTATAGTCTGCAGGCATTAAATGAAAGAAGTCAGTGTTCCAGCAGAAGGAGACAACGTTTCAGAAAAGGCATTGTAGCAAACCAAAAAAGAAATTTTAAGCGCAGCAGAGTAACCAGCGCACATACCTGTTAGCTCAGGTGAGTTTAAAAGGCTGCTGTTGATAACAAGGGCATTTGCTAAATAGATGGTGTGTGTGCAACAATATACTGAAAGGTCAATTATATTGTGCAGCTTATCTCACCACCTGTAGTTATTTAGGTGAAAGCTCCAAAATGCTTGCCTAATATGTCTGTTTATCCAAAAGGAAGTAAAAAGGGAGAGCTAGAAAGATAGCATTGCATCACATTACATGGCAATGCAATGCACAGTTGCTGAAGTTGAACCAAAATGAGCTTGTAATCTGGCTTCTGCAACTTTGAACATGAAAAATCCAATGAGGAGAAGAAAAGCAAAGCCAAAGAGTCCATCCCAAAATCCGACAAACAAGCAAAATGAACAAAAAACATTGAATTCAATTCTTTCTGATTTTAGAAACTGCATTAAAGAAGGGGTGCACCGGTCCTGGAGATACTGCAATACCAGGTCAATGCGTGGAGTGGACAGAGCAAGCTCTTTTTCCATCTCCCTGTTCTAAAAATCCATTTAATATATGGTCCCCAGATAGGGGACGTATCAGATATTAAACTGATAAGAACAGATACTACACTTGATCTTAGCCAAAAGGCCGAGAAGCGATAACCAGAATTGGTTTCAAACTACGGAGCCACCCAAGGATCCTGAAAAGTCCATTTGTGGAGATGAGCTCCTGGACTCCCGTTAAGAAGACATGTTGTCAACCTCTAGATCCCTTACATGCCTGCACTTTTCGGCTTGCTGCTGCTGCAATCCACGCGTTTTAGATCTGCATAACTCCACCTCTTTAAACACAGCACCTTCACCCCCTGCTGTTCCCACCCGCCTCAACACCGTTGGAAGGGAGGAGAACCAATTAAGGCGGGGGGTGGGGTGGAACGAGCAGCTGTCTACCCTTAGCAGGAGGGCTCCTGATTACATACCTCTCCTGCTGCTGCTGCTGCTGGCTGTCCAGCAGCAGACTGAAGGTGGCTGCTGCTGTGCACAGGTATATAAAGGCTCAGAGCCTATTATGACACGCGCAGCCAGCGTTCCATTGCCACATTCCATCTACTGCAGGCAGGATACCTGGCTGGCTGAATGTCGCTGAGAAGCTCACAGAGACCGCCATAAGCAACAGTTTAACAGAATGCCACAGACTAATCAACCAAACTTTTTGGGTTGGGTTCTCTTTTATAGTCTGCAGGCATTAAATGAAAGAAGTCAGTGTTCCAGCAGAAGGAGACAACGTTTCAGAAAAGGCATTGTAGCAAACCAAAAAAGAAATTTTAAGCGCAGCAGAGTAACCAGCGCACATACCTGTTAGCTCAGGTGAGTTTAAAAGGCTGCTGTTGATAACAAGGGCATTTGCTAAATAGATGGTGTGTGTGCAACAATATACTGAAAGGTCAATTATATTGTGCAGCTTATCTCACCACCTGTAGTTATTTAGGTGAAAGCTCCAAAATGCTTGCCTAATATGTCTGTTTATCCAAAAGGAAGTAAAAAGGGAGAGCTAGAAAGATAGCATTGCATCACATTACATGGCAATGCAATGCACAGTTGCTGAAGTTGAACCAAAATGAGCTTGTAATCTGGCTTCTGCAACTTTGAACATGAAAAATCCAATGAGGAGAAGAAAAGCAAAGCCAAAGAGTCCATCCCAAAATCCGACAAACAAGCAAAATGAACAAAAAACATTGAATTCAATTCTTTCTGATTTTAGAAACTGCATTAAAGAAGGGGTGCACCGGTCCTGGAGATACTGCAATACCAGGTCAATGCGTGGAGTGGACAGAGCAAGCTCTTTTTCCATCTCCCTGTTCTAAAAATCCATTTAATATATGGTCCCCAGATAGGGGACGTATCAGATATTAAACTGATAAGAACAGATTTTTTTTTCTTTTTTTTTTTTTCTTTTTTTTACACTCAGATTACAAAGTCTTGGAATCAACAAAAAGATAAGAAGACTCAAATCCATCATCGTGCATTCTACCAATTTTAATACTTCTCCAAATCTTTTATTTTCTTTTTCTTTTATATATATATATTTATTTATTTTTTCCCTCTTTTTTTTTTTTTTTAAAAATTATATAGTTTTGGCTATTTTTTTTTGTTTGTTTTTGTTCTTCTTTTTTTGTTTTTCCACAGGTTTTCAAAAAATCAAATCTTACAAGGTAAGTTCATTCCATTTACATTGTTTCCATTTCTCATTTGCTTTCACCTTGCCAAGCGTCATTTTGTCCCTCCAGAAATACATGTACAAATAACTTAGACATAATTTAATACACTGGTCGACTGTTACTTCCTTATGTTTAAACACTAAAATGTTCCTTGCTTTCCACAATGCCGCCTTCACACATGCAATAATAATCCATACAATTTTAAAATCCTCCTCTCTTATCCCCATCCCATAAAATACTCTGTTAAAATCCAAAAAATTAACAGTACTCACAGCTCTCACTATATTGCACACTTTCCTCCATATTGTCTGTGCAAAATTACAATTCCAGAAGATGTGCATGGGTGTTTCACTATTCCCACACCTGGATCTTGGGCACACTTCAGATCTTACCAACCCACGCCTGTGTTGGAACTCACGGGTTGGCAGGCAGTCTTTTACTATACACCAGAGTAAATCCCTGTGTTCATTAGATAACACACTATAATTTACATTCATCCAGATTCTTTCCACAATTTTGAATGAAAAATGTTCCACAGGACTGATACCTATTCTCTCTTCCAGGATTTTTAGGATTTTTTTATGGCATTTAAGAACATTTATTTCGACCATCTTAAGTTTAAAATCTCTTAAAATTTTTTCTAAAACAATATAATTTCCTGGAGGTAAAAACCTATAAGGCCTATTTAGAGACATCTCCAACCATTTATAATTTCTAATATAGAAACCTAAATTATATATAGAAAACAACTTTAGCTTAGAGCCTGGTCCTAATAAAGTGCATACACAGTTCGCTACATACTTTGCATATAAAAAGGACCTAATATCCGGAAAACCTTTCCCACCTTTTTTCTTTGATTTATATATCTCCTCTCTCTTTACTCTTTCCATCTTGGATCTCCATAAAAAATTAAAACATACCTTAATAACTCTCTTCATGATATTATTTTGGGGGATAAAAACTGTTGAGGCATATAAAAACATTGGGAGTAAAACCTGTCTAATAATTAAAATTTTTCCTTCCAGGGTAAGATCTCTCAACTGCCAGAAAGTAATCTTTTTCTTAACTCTTTCCAGCAGAGACTCCCAATTTCTTACATTACCACCTGACTCTGAGAAATAAATACCTAAAATTTTTACTTCATTCATTCTTGTTAATTTACACTCAGAATCTACAATAAAATCACCAACAGTTAAAATACCAGATTTTTCCATGTTAATTTTAAAACCCGATGCGCCCCCAAACCAATCCACTGTTCTTATGGCTCTGTTCATGCTTCTAGTGTCTTTAACTAAAACCGTCACATCATCCATATATGCCACCACTTTAACTTGTTCATTGCAACTCCCGGGAATAAAAAAACCATTGATTACCTTATCTCTCCTAAAAGCTGCTAAAAGTGGTTCAATTGCACAAATAAAAAGAATAGGGGATAAGGGACACCCCTGTTTAACGCCACAGTTTATTTTTACATTATCAGATAAAAAACCATTAATAGATATTTTGCTAAAACATGATTTGTAAAGAGATTTAATACGTTTGCTAAAAACATCCGGGCATCCCATTTTCTCTAAAACTGCAAATAAAAAATCATGGGCAACTCTATCGTACGCTTTTTCAAAATCCAAAGTAATTAGAGCAAGCTTTTGTTTTCTGTCTAAAACATCCCATAAAACATCCCTGATTAAAATCAATGAGTCGCTGATTCTCCGATTTGGCACTGCACACGTCTGATCCACTTCTATTACTGAGCCGATTACCTTTTTTAATCTATTTGCTAGTAACTTTGCATATACCTTACAGTCCGTATTTAAAAGGGTTATTGGTCTCCAATTTTTAATCAGTTCTTTATTTCCTTTCTTAAATAATAAAACAATAAGACCCTCCCACCACGACTCTGGGACACTAAAAGATGCTTCTGCTTCTAAAATTACTTCATAAAAATCCTCACCCATGATCTCCCATAAACACTTGTAAAATTCAACAGGTAGTCCATCTGCTCCCGGCGTTTTGTTATTTTGTAGCGTATTAATTGTATTAAAAACTTCCTCTTTAGTAAAATTCCCTATTAAAAAAGATTTATCTTCCGCATTAAAATTTTTTTCCAGTCCTTCTAAAAAATGTTTTTTTAGAGACACATCCGTGTTTTTAACAGAAAATAAATCATCATAAAATTCTTTTGCTTTCATCTTCTTCCCCTCCAAACTTGTTTCTCCTTCCAAAACCTTCATATAATCCTTCTTGTCACATATTTTTTTAAAAAAGAATTTTGTGCATTTTTCATCCTCGTCTAAAACTTTTACTCGGGAATTAAAAATAATTTCTTTACCTTTTTCTTTCAGGCAGTTTTGGATCTTTTCTTTTGTTGTTCGGATCGCCTCCTGCAGATCACATCCGTTATTTTCGAGGTGAAAAAAACATTGCAGTTTAGCATTAAGATCATTATAAAAAATACGTTTTGCAGCAGCTTTCTTCTTTCCTTCTTTAATAAAAAATATTTTTACCTCCTTCTTGACAAAATCCCACCAATTAAAAATAGATTTAAAAAACGTTTTTTTTAGCTTCAGTTTTTCATACAGCTTTTTAAAACCTTCCATAACCACCTCGTCTTGTAGTAGGGATACATTAAATTTCCAGTGTGACGGTCTTTTATCCACATCTGATTCTATTTTAAAACTACATTCTATTATTTTATGATCTGAAAAAGGTGTTGAATGCGTTTTAAAACCTGAGCATGTTAGGGCTTGAGATATAAAAATATAATCTATTCTGGATGAAACACCTCTCCCCACCCAAGTGACTTCATGCTCCTTTTTTTGTCCATCTAATGCCCATGTATCTTTAAGATTAAAAGCTGCTAAAATATTTCTAAGACATGAAGCTGACCCATCTTTTACATTTTTTAAATGACAATTAAAATCCCCACCTAAAACTAATGGATCTACTCCAGGTAAAAACAGCTGCAACAGTTCAAACAAATGTAATCTCAAGGCTTTTTCTGCATTTGCATACACATTAAAACACCTCACTTTCTTCCCATTTTTCTGCACATCAATTCTTAAAATCCTCCCAGGGTATATCTCTTCATAATTTACAATCTCCCAATCTTTAGAGCATAAAAACCCCACACCATCACTTTTTGACTCGTTCCCACCAGAAAAGCATAAGTTACCCTTCCATATACCCTGTAAATATTCATAGCTTATTTTTTTTGTCAAATTACATTCTTGTAGAAAGATAAAATCAATATTTTCATTATTTAAAAAATCATATAAAGCAGTTCTCTTATATAGGTCGTTAAACCCCTGAACATTCAGGGACATTGAGCGGATCATCTTCTAACATTTAGTGCAGGGCTCTTCCCTCCGCCCTCATTCTCTACTGCCGGAGAAGATGGGTCTACCTCCAGATCTGATACATCCGAAGATGACACACTCCCCAGCAGACTTGTTGCTTCTAATGCCTTTACTTTCCCACCACATGGTATTCCTTCATTATCACTTCTATCCACACTTCTTTTTAGAGATTTTTCTGTGCAGTCCATTTGTACCTGCGCGCAAGGTAAGCTCTGCGACAGGGAATTAGTAGGAGTGGACTCCACTACTTCTGGAATATCACTTTCCCCTCCACAACTACTCCCTTTACTTAGTGGAGAAATTTCTTGCAACATTTGACTCTTCTCTTCTCTCTTCTGATCTTCTTTCTTCTGTTCTTCTATCTTCTTCTTTTCATTCTTATCTTCTTTCTTCTTATCTTCTTTCTTCTGCTCTTCTCTCTTTTTCCTTTCCATCTGTTTCTTTATCTCCATGGCCCTTTTTTCTATGTCCTCTATCCTCTTCTGTTTTTCCTCTTCCTTCTTTCTCTTCCTTTCTTCCAACTTCCTTTCCTCTTCTTCTTGTGATTTTTTAACCCGTTCCTCCTTCTTCTTCTCCTTCATTGCCCGTCCCTCCTCTTCCTCTTTTCTCTTTCTTTCTGTCTCCTCCTTCTCACTCCTTTCTTTCTCCTCTTCCCCTTTTTCCTCTTCAGCAGCAATGCCTGCTTCCACATCGTCTTTAGCTTCTTGTTGCTGTTCTTCAGGCGATGTGTCCATCTCCTCTACATCCTTTTTCTTATTTTTAGGGCACTCATCCATCTGGTGAGGAGTACCCATGCAACTAAAACACTTGTTACATTCTGCATCCAGATGTCCATATTTTTTACACACACGGCAGTAGTGTGGCATCCCTGGGAAGAATAAATAACCGCGGCTATGGTTGATATAAACCTGCGGCGGAGGTCTGGACACGCCCCCCTCCTCATTCGGGTTCTTCCTAAATGATACCACATACACACGTTTCCCGTTCCACACTCCAAACTGTGTTTCCCCGCGTCTCTTAGGGATGATTTTGTCACAATACATTGATAGGTAACTTTCAACCTCAGAGTCTGTAATAAATGGACTAAACAAATGAATCGTCAGTACTTTCATTGAAAACTGAAAAGAGGGGATTACTTTCACCCCCTCCAGCTCTACCTTCTCTTTATTTACTTCATAAAGAGCGTAGGCACTTTCACACTGCGAGGCTTTATTAAGCGTAACATCATAAAGTCCTCGAGAAAAAAAAGATTGAAAGCAAAAAAGATGCTCCTTGTCGATCTTCAAGAGCTTACAAATAACATTGAAAATAAATTGAGAATCTTTCACCTGCCGGTGGTCAGGAGCAACCACGAACCTGATGGTGTCCTTCAGCGGATGCTCCTCCGAGAAATAATCATTCGGGTTGCTTGCTTGATTCTCCTTCCTTCCTCCAGGGTTTCTCCTTGTCTCCATGATTTTCCTCTTCTTTTCCAGATACCAAGGAAAATATCACACACGGATCGCAGCCTCCACGAAGTTCGTCCTCCCTCCAACACACCGTCCTCCGTAAAGAAAAGGCACTGCAGCTTTAGCACCGATTCCCAAAAGCAGCACTGGATATCTCCAAAGGCCAAGAATCGGTTCTGCCACCACAGTAACCTTCAGCCCAATGTCACAACCAACTACAGATCGTGCCAAAAGGCCGAGAAGCGATAACCAGAATTGGTTTCAAACTACGGAGCCACCCAAGGATCCTGAAAAGTCCATTTGTGGAGATGAGCTCCTGGACTCCCGTTAAGAAGACATGTTGTCAACCTCTAGATCCCTTACATGCCTGCACTTTTCGGCTTGCTGCTGCTGCAATCCACGCGTTTTAGATCTGCATAACTCCACCTCTTTAAACACAGCACCTTCACCCCCTGCTGTTCCCACCCGCCTCAACACCGTTGGAAGGGAGGAGAACCAATTAAGGCGGGGGGTGGGGTGGAACGAGCAGCTGTCTACCCTTAGCAGGAGGGCTCCTGATTACATACCTCTCCTGCTGCTGCTGCTGCTGGCTGTCCAGCAGCAGACTGAAGGTGGCTGCTGCTGTGCACAGGTATATAAAGGCTCAGAGCCTATTATGACACGCGCAGCCAGCGTTCCATTGCCACATTCCATCTACTGCAGGCAGGATACCTGGCTGGCTGAATGTCACTGAGAAGCTCACAGAGACCGCCATAAGCAACAGTTTAACAGAATGCCACAGACTAATCAACCAAACTTTTTGGGTTGGGTTCTCTTTTATAGTCTGCAGGCATTAAATGAAAGAAGTCAGTGTTCCAGCAGAAGGAGACAACGTTTCAGAAAAGGCATTGTAGCAAACCAAAAAAGAAATTTTAAGCGCAGCAGAGTAACCAGCGCACATACCTGTTAGCTCAGGTGAGTTTAAAAGGCTGCTGTTGATAACAAGGGCATTTGCTAAATAGATGGTGTGTGTGCAACAATATACTGAAAGGTCAATTATATTGTGCAGCTTATCTCACCACCTGTAGTTATTTAGGTGAAAGCTCCAAAATGCTTGCCTAATATGTCTGTTTATCCAAAAGGAAGTAAAAAGGGAGAGCTAGAAAGATAGCATTGCATCACATTACATGGCAATGCAATGCACAGTTGCTGAAGTTGAACCAAAATGAGCTTGTAATCTGGCTTCTGCAACTTTGAACATGAAAAATCCAATGAGGAGAAGAAAAGCAAAGCCAAAGAGTCCATCCCAAAATCCGACAAACAAGCAAAATGAACAAAAAACATTGAATTCAATTCTTTCTGATTTTAGAAACTGCATTAAAGAAGGGGTGCACCGGTCCTGGAGATACTGCAATACCAGGTCAATGCGTGGAGTGGACAGAGCAAGCTCTTTTTCCATCTCCCTGTTCTAAAAATCCATTTAATATATGGTCCCCAGATAGGGGACGTATCAGATATTAAACTGATAAGAACAGATACTACACTTGATCTTAGCCAAAAGGCCGAGAAGCGATAACCAGAATTGGTTTCAAACTACGGAGCCACCCAAGGATCCTGAAAAGTCCATTTGTGGAGATGAGCTCCTGGACTCCCGTTAAGAAGACATGTTGTCAACCTCTAGATCCCTTACATGCCTGCACTTTTCGGCTTGCTGCTGCTGCATTCCACGCGTTTTAGATCTGCATAACTCCACCTCTTTAAACACAGCACCTTCACCCCCTGCTGTTCCCACCCGCCTCAACACCGTTGGAAGGGAGGAGAACCAATTAAGGCGGGGGGTGGGGTGGAACGAGCAGCTGTCTACCCTTAGCAGGAGGGCTCCTGATTACATACCTCTCCTGCTGCTGCTGCTGCTGGTTGTCCAGCAGCAGACTGAAGGTGGCTGCTGCTGTGCACAGGTATATAAAGGCTCAGAGCCTATTATGACACGCGCAGCCAGCGTTCCATTGCCACATTCCATCTACTGCAGGCAGGATACCTGGCTGGCTGAATGTCGCTGAGAAGCTCACAGAGACCGCCATAAGCAACAGTTTAACAGAATGCCACAGACTAATCAACCAAACTTTTTGGGTTGGGTTCTCTTTTATAGTCTGCAGGCATTAAATGAAAGAAGTCAGTGTTCCAGCAGAAGGAGACAACGTTTCAGAAAAGGCATTGTAGCAAACCAAAAAAGAAATTTTAAGCGCAGCAGAGTAACCAGCGCACATACCTGTTAGCTCAGGTGAGTTTAAAAGGCTGCTGTTGATAACAAGGGCATTTGCTAAATAGATGGTGTGTGTGCAACAATATACTGAAAGGTCAATTATATTGTGCAGCTTATCTCACCACCTGTAGTTATTTAGGTGAAAGCTCCAAAATGCTTGCCTAATATGTCTGTTTATCCAAAAGGAAGTAAAAAGGGAGAGCTAGAAAGATAGCATTGCATCACATTACATGGCAATGCAATGCACAGTTGCTGAAGTTGAACCAAAATGAGCTTGTAATCTGGCTTCTGCAACTTTGAACATGAAAAATCCAATGAGGAGAAGAAAAGCAAAGCCAAAGAGTCCATCCCAAAATCCGACAAACAAGCAAAATGAACAAAAAACATTGAATTCAATTCTTTCTGATTTTAGAAACTGCATTAAAGAAGGGGTGCACCGGTCCTGGAGATACTGCAATACCAGGTCAATGCGTGGAGTGGACAGAGCAAGCTCTTTTTCCATCTCCCTGTTCTAAAAATCCATTTAATATATGGTCCCCAGATAGGGGACGTATCAGATATTAAACTGATAAGAACAGATACTACACTTGATCTTAGCCAAAAGGCCGAAAAGCGATAACCAGAATTGGTTTCAAACTACGGAGCCACCCAAGGATCCTGAAAAGTCCATTTGTGGAGATGAGCTCCTGGACTCCCGTTAAGAAGACATGTTGTCAACCTCTAGATCCCTTACATGCCTGCACTTTTCGGCTTGCTGCTGCTGCAATCCACGCGTTTTAGATCTGCATAACTCCACCTCTTTAAACACAGCACCTTCACCCCCTGCTGTTCCCACCCGCCTCAACACCGTTGGAAGGGAGGAGAACCAATTAAGGCAGGGGGTGGGGTGGAACGAGCAGCTGTCTACCCTTAGCAGGAGGGCTCCTGATTACATACCTCTCCTGCTGCTGCTGCTGCTGGCTGTCCAGCAGCAGACTGAAGGTGGCTGCTGCTGTGCACAGGTATATAAAGGCTCAGAGCCTATTATGACACGCGCAGCCAGCGTTCCATTGCCACATTCCATCTACTGCAGGCAGGATACCTGGCTGGCTGAATGTCGCTGAGAAGCTCACAGAGACCGCCATAAGCAACAGTTTAACAGAATGCCACAGACTAATCAACCAAACTTTTTGGGTTGGGTTCTCTTTTATAGTCTGCAGGCATTAAATGAAAGAAGTCAGTGTTCCAGCAGAAGGAGACAACGTTTCAGAAAAGGCATTGTAGCAAACCAAAAAAGAAATTTTAAGCGCAGCAGAGTAACCAGCGCACATACCTGTTAGCTCAGGTGAGTTTAAAAGGCTGCTGTTGATAACAAGGGCATTTGCTAAATAGATGGTGTGTGTGCAACAATATACTGAAAGGTCAATTATATTGTGCAGCTTATCTCACCACCTGTAGTTATTTAGGTGAAAGCTCCAAAATGCTTGCCTAATATGTCTGTTTATCCAAAAGGAAGTAAAAAGGGAGAGCTAGAAAGATAGCATTGCATCACATTACATGGCAATGCAATGCACAGTTGCTGAAGTTGAACCAAAATGAGCTTGTAATCTGGCTTCTGCAACTTTGAACATGAAAAATCCAATGAGGAGAAGAAAAGCAAAGCCAAAGAGTCCATCCCAAAATCCGACAAACAAGCAAAATGAACAAAAAACATTGAATTCAATTCTTTCTGATTTTAGAAACTGCATTAAAGAAGGGGTGCACCGGTCCTGGAGATACTGCAATACCAGGTCAATGCGTGGAGTGGACAGAGCAAGCTCTTTTTCCATCTCCCTGTTCTAAAAATCCATTTAATATATGGTCCCCAGATAGGGGACGTATCAGATATTAAACTGATAAGAACAGATACTACACTTGATCTTAGCCAAAAGGCCGAGAAGCGATAACCAGAATTGGTTTCAAACTACGGAGCCACCCAAGGATCCTAAAAAGTCCATTTGTGGAGATGAGCTCCTGGACTCCCGTTAAGAAGACATGTTGTCAACCTCTAGATCCCTTACATGCCTGCACTTTTCGGCTTGCTGCTGCTGCAATCCACGCGTTTTAGATCTGCATAACTCCACCTCTTTAAACACAGCACCTTCACCCCCTGCTGTTCCCACCCGCCTCAACACCGTTGGAAGGGAGGAGAACCAATTAAGGCGGGGGGTGGGGTGGAACGAGCAGCTGTCTACCCTTAGCAGGAGGGCTCCTGATTACATACCTCTCCTGCTGCTGCTGCTGCTGGCTGTCCAGCAGCAGACTGAAGGTGGCTGCTGCTGTGCACAGGTATATAAAGGCTCAGAGCCTATTATGACACGCGCAGCCAGCGTTCCATTGCCACATTCCATCTACTGCAGGCAGGATACCTGGCTGGCTGAATGTCGCTGAGAAGCTCACAGAGACCGCCATAAGCAACAGTTTAACAGAATGCCACAGACTAATCAACCAAACTTTTTGGGTTGGGTTCTCTTTTATAGTCTGCAGGCATTAAATGAAAGAAGTCAGTGTTCCAGCAGAAGGAGACAACGTTTCAGAAAAGGCATTGTAGCAAACCAAAAAAGAAATTTTAAGCGCAGCAGAGTAACCAGCGCACATACCTGTTAGCTCAGGTGAGTTTAAAAGGCTGCTGTTGATAACAAGGGCATTTGCTAAATAGATGGTGTGTGTGCAACAATATACTGAAAGGTCAATTATATTGTGCATCTTATCTCACCACCTGTAGTTATTTAGGTGAAAGCTCCAAAATGCTTGCCTAATATGTCTGTTTATCCAAAAGGAAGTAAAAAGGGAGAGCTAGAAAGATAGCATTGCATCACATTACATGGCAATGCAATGCACAGTTGCTGAAGTTGAACCAAAATGAGCTTGTAATCTGGCTTCTGCAACTTTGAACATGAAAAATCCAATGAGGAGAAGAAAAGCAAAGCCAAAGAGTCCATCCCAAAATCCGACAAACAAGCAAAATGAACAAAAAACATTGAATTCAATTCTTTCTGATTTTAGAAACTGCATTAAAGAAGGGGTGCACCGGTCCTGGAGATACTGCAATACCAGGTCAATGCGTGGAGTGGACAGAGCAAGCTCTTTTTCCATCTCCCTGTTCTAAAAATCCATTTAATATATGGTCCCCAGATAGGGGACGTATCAGATATTAAACTGATAAGAACAGATACTACACTTGATCTTAGCCAAAAGGCCGAGAAGCGATAACCAGAATTGGTTTCAAACTACGGAGCCACCCAAGGATCCTGAAAAGTCCATTTGTGGAGATGAGCTCCTGGACTCCCGTTAAGAAGACATGTTGTCAACCTCTAGATCCCTTACATGCCTGCACTTTTCGGCTTGCTGCTGCTGCAATCCACGCGTTTTAGATCTGCATAACTCCACCTCTTTAAACACAGCACCTTCACCCCCTGCTGTTCCCACCCGCCTCAACACCGTTGGAAGGGAGGAGAACCAATTAAGGCGGGGGGTGGGGTGGAACGAGCAGCTGTCTACCCTTAGCAGGAGGGCTCCTGATTACATACCTCTCCTGCTGCTGCTGCTGCTGGCTGTCCAGCAGCAGACTGAAGGTGGCTGCTGCTGTGCACAGGTATATAAAGGCTCAGAGCCTATTATGACACGCGCAGCCAGCGTTCCATTGCCACATTCCATCTACTGCAGGCAGGATACCTGGCTGGCTGAATGTCGCTGAGAAGCTCACAGAGACCGCCATAAGCAACAGTTTAACAGAATGCCACAGACTAATCAACCAAACTTTTTGGGTTGGGTTCTCTTTTATAGTCTGCAGGCATTAAATGAAAGAAGTCAGTGTTCCAGCAGAAGGAGACAACGTTTCAGAAAAGGCATTGTAGCAAACCAAAAAAGAAATTTTAAGCGCAGCAGAGTAACCAGCGCACATACCTGTTAGCTCAGGTGAGTTTAAAAGGCTGCTGTTGATAACAAGGGCATTTGCTAAATAGATGGTGTGTGTGCAACAATATACTGAAAGGTCAATTATATTGTGCAGCTTATCTCACCACCTGTAGTTATTTAGGTGAAAGCTCCAAAATGCTTGCCTAATATGTCTGTTTATCCAAAAGGAAGTAAAAAGGGAGAGCTAGAAAGATAGCATTGCATCACATTACATGGCAATGCAATGCACAGTTGCTGAAGTTGAACCAAAATGAGCTTGTAATCTGGCTTCTGCAACTTTGAACATGAAAAATCCAATGAGGAGAAGAAAAGCAAAGCCAAAGAGTCCATCCCAAAATCCGACAAACAAGCAAAATGAACAAAAAACATTGAATTCAATTCTTTCTGATTTTAGAAACTGCATTAAAGAAGGGGTGCACCGGTCCTGGAGATACTGCAATACCAGGTCAATGCGTGGAGTGGACAGAGCAAGCTCTTTTTCCATCTCCCTGTTCTAAAAATCCATTTAATATATGGTCCCCAGATAGGTGACGTATCAGATATTAAACTGATAAGAACAGATACTACACTTGATCTTAGCCAAAAGGCCGAGAAGAGATAACCAGAATTGGTTTCAAACTACGGAGCCACCCAAGGATCCTGAAAAGTCCATTTGTGGAGATGAGCTCCTGGACTCCCGTTAAGAAGACATGTTGTCAACCTCTAGATCCCTTACATGCCTGCACTTTTCGGCTTGCTGCTGCTGCAATCCACGCGTTTTAGATCTGCATAACTCCACCTCTTTAAACACAGCACCTTCACCCCCTGCTGTTCCCACCCGCCTCAACACCGTTGGAAGGGAGGAGAACCAATTAAGGCGGGGGGTGGGGTGGAACGAGCAGCTGTCTACCCTTAGCAGGAGGGCTCCTGATTACATACCTCTCCTGCTGCTGCTGCTGCTGGCTGTCCAGCAGCAGACTGAAGGTGGCTGCTGCTGTGCACAGGTATATAAAGGCTCAGAGCCTATTATGACACGTGCAGCCAGCGTTCCATTGCCACATTCCATCTACTGCAGGCAGGATACCTGGCTGGCTGAATGTCGCTGAGAAGCTCACAGAGACCGCCATAAGCAACAGTTTAACAGAATGCCACAGACTAATCAACCAAACTTTTTGGGTTGGGTTCTCTTTTATAGTCTGCAGGCATTAAATGAAAGAAGTCAGTGTTCCAGCAGAAGGAGACAACGTTTCAGAAAAGGCATTGTAGCAAACCAAAAAAGAAATTTTAAGCGCAGCAGAGTAACCAGCGCACATACCTGTTAGCTCAGGTGAGTTTAAAAGGCTGCTGTTGATAACAAGGGCATTTGCTAAATAGATGGTGTGTGTGCAACAATATACTGAAAGGTCAATTATATTGTGCAGCTTATCTCACCACCTGTAGTTATTTAGGTGAAAGCTCCAAAATGCTTGCCTAATATGTCTGTTTATCCAAAAGGAAGTAAAAAGGGAGAGCTAGAAAGATAGCATTGCATCACATTACATGGCAATGCAATGCACAGTTGCTGAAGTTGAACCAAAATGAGCTTGTAATCTGGCTTCTGCAACTTTGAACATGAAAAATCCAATGAGGAGAAGAAAAGCAAAGCCAAAGAGTCCATCCCAAAATCCGACAAACAAGCAAAATGAACAAAAAACATTGAATTCAATTCTTTCTGATTTTAGAAACTGCATTAAAGAAGGGGTGCACCGGTCCTGGAGATACTGCAATACCAGGTCAATGCGTGGAGTGGACAGAGCAAGCTCTTTTTCCATCTCCCTGTTCTAAAAATCCATTTAATATATGGTCCCCAGATAGGGGACGTATCAGATATTAAACTGATAAGAACAGATACTACACTTGATCTTAGCCAAAAGGCCGAGAAGCGATAACCAGAATTGGTTTCAAACTACGGAGCCACCCAAGGATCCTGAAAAGTCCATTTGTGGAGATGAGCTCCTGGACTCCCGTTAAGAAGACATGTTGTCAACCTCTAGATCCCTTACATGCCTGCACTTTTCGGCTTGCTGCTGCTGCATTCCACGCGTTTTAGATCTGCATAACTCCACCTCTTTAAACACAGCACCTTCACCCCCTGCTGTTCCCACCCGCCTCAACACCGTTGGAAGGGAGGAGAACCAATTAAGGCGGGGGGTGGGGTGGAACGAGCAGCTGTCTACCCTTAGCAGGAGGGCTCCTGATTACATACCTCTCCTGCTGCTGCTGCTGCTGGTTGTCCAGCAGCAGACTGAAGGTGGCTGCTGCTGTGCACAGGTATATAAAGGCTCAGAGCCTATTATGACACGCGCAGCCAGCGTTCCATTGCCACATTCCATCTACTGCAGGCAGGATACCTGGCTGGCTGAATGTCGCTGAGAAGCTCACAGAGACCGCCATAAGCAACAGTTTAACAGAATGCCACAGACTAATCAACCAAACTTTTTGGGTTGGGTTCTCTTTTATAGTCTGCAGGCATTAAATGAAAGAAGTCAGTGTTCCAGCAGAAGGAGACAACGTTTCAGAAAAGGCATTGTAGCAAACCAAAAAAGAAATTTTAAGCGCAGCAGAGTAACCAGCGCACATACCTGTTAGCTCAGGTGAGTTTAAAAGGCTGCTGTTGATAACAAGGGCATTTGCTAAATAGATGGTGTGTGTGCAACAATATACTGAAAGGTCAATTATATTGTGCAGCTTATCTCACCACCTGTAGTTATTTAGGTGAAAGCTCCAAAATGCTTGCCTAATATGTCTGTTTATCCAAAAGGAAGTAAAAAGGGAGAGCTAGAAAGATAGCATTGCATCACATTACATGGCAATGCAATGCACAGTTGCTGAAGTTGAACCAAAATGAGCTTGTAATCTGGCTTCTGCAACTTTGAACATGAAAAATCCAATGAGGAGAAGAAAAGCAAAGCCAAAGAGTCCATCCCAAAATCCGACAAACAAGCAAAATGAACAAAAAACATTGAATTCAATTCTTTCTGATTTTAGAAACTGCATTAAAGAAGGGGTGCACCGGTCCTGGAGATACTGCAATACCAGGTCAATGCGTGGAGTGGACAGAGCAAGCTCTTTTTCCATCTCCCTGTTCTAAAAATCCATTTAATATATGGTCCCCAGATAGGGGACGTATCAGATATTAAACTGATAAGAACAGATACTACACTTGATCTTAGCCAAAAGGCCGAGAAGCGATAACCAGAATTGGTTTCAAACTACGGAGCCACCCAAGGATCCTGAAAAGTCCATTTGTGGAGATGAGCTCCTGGACTCCCGTTAAGAAGACATGTTGTCAACCTCTAGATCCCTTACATGCCTGCACTTTTCGGCTTGCTGCTGCTGCATTCCACGCGTTTTAGATCTGCATAACTCCACCTCTTTAAACACAGCACCTTCACCCCCTGCTGTTCCCACCCGCCTCAACACCGTTGGAAGGGAGGAGAACCAATTAAGGCGGGGGGTGGGGTGGAACGAGCAGCTGTCTACCCTTAGCAGGAGGGCTCCTGATTACATACCTCTCCTGCTGCTGCTGCTGCTGGTTGTCCAGCAGCAGACTGAAGGTGGCTGCTGCTGTGCACAGGTATATAAAGGCTCAGAGCCTATTATGACACGCGCAGCCAGCGTTCCATTGCCACATTCCATCTACTGCAGGCAGGATACCTGGCTGGCTGAATGTCGCTGAGAAGCTCACAGAGACCGCCATAAGCAACAGTTTAACAGAATGCCACAGACTAATCAACCAAACTTTTTGGGTTGGGTTCTCTTTTATAGTCTGCAGGCATTAAATGAAAGAAGTCAGTGTTCCAGCAGAAGGAGACAACGTTTCAGAAAAGGCATTGTAGCAAACCAAAAAAGAAATTTTAAGCGCAGCAGAGTAACCAGCGCACATACCTGTTAGCTCAGGTGAGTTTAAAAGGCTGCTGTTGATAACAAGGGCATTTGCTAAATAGATGGTGTGTGTGCAACAATATACTGAAAGGTCAATTATATTGTGCAGCTTATCTCACCACCTGTAGTTATTTAGGTGAAAGCTCCAAAATGCTTGCCTAATATGTCTGTTTATCCAAAAGGAAGTAAAAAGGGAGAGCTAGAAAGATAGCATTGCATCACATTACATGGCAATGCAATGCACAGTTGCTGAAGTTGAACCAAAATGAGCTTGTAATCTGGCTTCTGCAACTTTGAACATGAAAAATCCAATGAGGAGAAGAAAAGCAAAGCCAAAGAGTCCATCCCAAAATCCGACAAACAAGCAAAATGAACAAAAAACATTGAATTCAATTCTTTCTGATTTTAGAAACTGCATTAAAGAAGGGGTGCACCGGTCCTGGAGATACTGCAATACCAGGTCAATGCGTGGAGTGGACAGAGCAAGCTCTTTTTCCATCTCCCTGTTCTAAAAATCCATTTAATATATGGTCCCCAGATAGGGGACGTATCAGATATTAAACTGATAAGAACAGATACTACACTTGATCTTAGCCAAAAGGCCGAAAAGCGATAACCAGAATTGGTTTCAAACTACGGAGCCACCCAAGGATCCTGAAAAGTCCATTTGTGGAGATGAGCTCCTGGACTCCCGTTAAGAAGACATGTTGTCAACCTCTAGATCCCTTACATGCCTGCACTTTTCGGCTTGCTGCTGCTGCAATCCACGCGTTTTAGATCTGCATAACTCCACCTCTTTAAACACAGCACCTTCACCCCCTGCTGTTCCCACCCGCCTCAACACCGTTGGAAGGGAGGAGAACCAATTAAGGCGGGGGGTGGGGTGGAACGAGCAGCTGTCTACCCTTAGCAGGAGGGCTCCTGATTACATACCTCTCCTGCTGCTGCTGCTGCTGGCTGTCCAGCAGCAGACTGAAGGTGGCTGCTGCTGTGCACAGGTATATAAAGGCTCAGAGCCTATTATGACACGCGCAGCCAGCGTTCCATTGCCACATTCCATCTACTGCAGGCAGGATACCTGGCTGGCTGAATGTCGCTGAGAAGCTCACAGAGACCGCCATAAGCAACAGTTTAACAGAATGCCACAGACTAATCAACCAAACTTTTTGGGTTGGGTTCTCTTTTATAGTCTGCAGGCATTAAATGAAAGAAGTCAGTGTTCCAGCAGAAGGAGACAACGTTTCAGAAAAGGCATTGTAGCAAACCAAAAAAGAAATTTTAAGCGCAGCAGAGTAACCAGCGCACATACCTGTTAGCTCAGGTGAGTTTAAAAGGCTGCTGTTGATAACAAGGGCATTTGCTAAATAGATGGTGTGTGTGCAACAATATACTGAAAGGTCAATTATATTGTGCAGCTTATCTCACCACCTGTAGTTATTTAGGTGAAAGCTCCAAAATGCTTGCCTAATATGTCTGTTTATCCAAAAGGAAGTAAAAAGGGAGAGCTAGAAAGATAGCATTGCATCACATTACATGGCAATGCAATGCACAGTTGCTGAAGTTGAACCAAAATGAGCTTGTAATCTGGCTTCTGCAACTTTGAACATGAAAAATCCAATGAGGAGAAGAAAAGCAAAGCCAAAGAGTCCATCCCAAAATCCGACAAACAAGCAAAATGAACAAAAAACATTGAATTCAATTCTTTCTGATTTTAGAAACTGCATTAAAGAAGGGGTGCACCGGTCCTGGAGATACTGCAATACCAGGTCAATGCGTGGAGTGGACAGAGCAAGCTCTTTTTCCATCTCCCTGTTCTAAAAATCCATTTAATATATGGTCCCCAGATAGGGGACGTATCAGATATTAAACTGATAAGAACAGATACTACACTTGATCTTAGCCAAAAGGCCGAGAAGCGATAACCAGAATTGGTTTCAAACTACGGAGCCACCCAAGGATCCTGAAAAGTCCATTTGTGGAGATGAGCTCCTGGACTCCCGTTAAGAAGACATGTTGTCAACCTCTAGATCCCTTACATGCCTGCACTTTTCGGCTTGCTGCTGCTGCATTCCACGCGTTTTAGATCTGCATAACTCCACCTCTTTAAACACAGCACCTTCACCCCCTGCTGTTCCCACCCGCCTCAACACCGTTGGAAGGGAGGAGAACCAATTAAGGCGGGGGGTGGGGTGGAACGAGCAGCTGTCTACCCTTAGCAGGAGGGCTCCTGATTACATACCTCTCCTGCTGCTGCTGCTGCTGGCTGTCCAGCAGCAGACTGAAGGTGGCTGCTGCTGTGCACAGGTATATAAAGGCTCAGAGCCTATTATGACACGTGCAGCCAGCGTTCCATTGCCACATTCCATCTACTGCAGGCAGGATACCTGGCTGGCTGAATGTCGCTGAGAAGCTCACAGAGACCGCCATAAGCAACAGTTTAACAGAATGCCACAGACTAATCAACCAAACTTTTTGGGTTGGGTTCTCTTTTATAGTCTGCAGGCATTAAATGAAAGAAGTCAGTGTTCCAGCAGAAGGAGACAACGTTTCAGAAAAGGCATTGTAGCAAACCAAAAAAGAAATTTTAAGCGCAGCAGAGTAACCAGCGCACATACCTGTTAGCTCAGGTGAGTTTAAAAGGCTGCTGTTGATAACAAGGGCATTTGCTAAATAGATGGTGTGTGTGCAACAATATACTGAAAGGTCAATTATATTGTGCAGCTTATCTCACCACCTGTAGTTATTTAGGTGAAAGCTCCAAAATGCTTGCCTAATATGTCTGTTTATCCAAAAGGAAGTAAAAAGGGAGAGCTAGAAAGATAGCATTGCATCACATTACATGGCAATGCAATGCACAGTTGCTGAAGTTGAACCAAAATGAGCTTGTAATCTGGCTTCTGCAACTTTGAACATGAAAAATCCAATGAGGAGAAGAAAAGCAAAGCCAAAGAGTCCATCCCAAAATCCGACAAACAAGCAAAATGAACAAAAAACATTGAATTCAATTCTTTCTGATTTTAGAAACTGCATTAAAGAAGGGGTGCACCGGTCCTGGAGATACTGCAATACCAGGTCAATGCGTGGAGTGGACAGAGCAAGCTCTTTTTCCATCTCCCTGTTCTAAAAATCCATTTAATATATGGTCCCCAGATAGGGGACGTATCAGATATTAAACTGATAAGAACAGATACTACACTTGATCTTAGCCAAAAGGCCGAGAAGCGATAACCAGAATTGGTTTCAAACTACGGAGCCACCCAAGGATCCTGAAAAGTCCATTTGTGGAGATGAGCTCCTGGACTCCCGTTAAGAAGACATGTTGTCAACCTCTAGATCCCTTACATGCCTGCACTTTTCGGCTTGCTGCTGCTGCATTCCACGCGTTTTAGATCTGCATAACTCCACCTCTTTAAACACAGCACCTTCACCCCCTGCTGTTCCCACCCGCCTCAACACCGTTGGAAGGGAGGAGAACCAATTAAGGCGGGGGGTGGGGTGGAACGAGCAGCTGTCTACCCTTAGCAGGAGGGCTCCTGATTACATACCTCTCCTGCTGCTGCTGCTGCTGGTTGTCCAGCAGCAGACTGAAGGTGGCTGCTGCTGTGCACAGGTATATAAAGGCTCAGAGCCTATTATGACACGCGCAGCCAGCGTTCCATTGCCACATTCCATCTACTGCAGGCAGGATACCTGGCTGGCTGAATGTCGCTGAGAAGCTCACAGAGACCGCCATAAGCAACAGTTTAACAGAATGCCACAGACTAATCAACCAAACTTTTTGGGTTGGGTTCTCTTTTATAGTCTGCAGGCATTAAATGAAAGAAGTCAGTGTTCCAGCAGAAGGAGACAACGTTTCAGAAAAGGCATTGTAGCAAACCAAAAAAGAAATTTTAAGCGCAGCAGAGTAACCAGCGCACATACCTGTTAGCTCAGGTGAGTTTAAAAGGCTGCTGTTGATAACAAGGGCATTTGCTAAATAGATGGTGTGTGTGCAACAATATACTGAAAGGTCAATTATATTGTGCAGCTTATCTCACCACCTGTAGTTATTTAGGTGAAAGCTCCAAAATGCTTGCCTAATATGTCTGTTTATCCAAAAGGAAGTAAAAAGGGAGAGCTAGAAAGATAGCATTGCATCACATTACATGGCAATGCAATGCACAGTTGCTGAAGTTGAACCAAAATGAGCTTGTAATCTGGCTTCTGCAACTTTGAACATGAAAAATCCAATGAGGAGAAGAAAAGCAAAGCCAAAGAGTCCATCCCAAAATCCGACAAACAAGCAAAATGAACAAAAAACATTGAATTCAATTCTTTCTGATTTTAGAAACTGCATTAAAGAAGGGGTGCACCGGTCCTGGAGATACTGCAATACCAGGTCAATGCGTGGAGTGGACAGAGCAAGCTCTTTTTCCATCTCCCTGTTCTAAAAATCCATTTAATATATGGTCCCCAGATAGGGGACGTATCAGATATTAAACTGATAAGAACAGATACTACACTTGATCTTAGCCAAAAGGCCGAGAAGCGATAACCAGAATTGGTTTCAAACTACGGAGCCACCCAAGGATCCTGAAAAGTCCATTTGTGGAGATGAGCTCCTGGACTCCCGTTAAGAAGACATGTTGTCAACCTCTAGATCCCTTACATGCCTGCACTTTTCGGCTTGCTGCTGCTGCATTCCACGCGTTTTAGATCTGCATAACTCCACCTCTTTAAACACAGCACCTTCACCCCCTGCTGTTCCCACCCGCCTCAACACCGTTGGAAGGGAGGAGAACCAATTAAGGCGGGGGGTGGGGTGGAACGAGCAGCTGTCTACCCTTAGCAGGAGGGCTCCTGATTACATACCTCTCCTGCTGCTGCTGCTGCTGGTTGTCCAGCAGCAGACTGAAGGTGGCTGCTGCTGTGCACAGGTATATAAAGGCTCAGAGCCTATTATGACACGCGCAGCCAGCGTTCCATTGCCACATTCCATCTACTGCAGGCAGGATACCTGGCTGGCTGAATGTCGCTGAGAAGCTCACAGAGACCGCCATAAGCAACAGTTTAACAGAATGCCACAGACTAATCAACCAAACTTTTTGGGTTGGGTTCTCTTTTATAGTCTGCAGGCATTAAATGAAAGAAGTCAGTGTTCCAGCAGAAGGAGACAACGTTTCAGAAAAGGCATTGTAGCAAACCAAAAAAGAAATTTTAAGCGCAGCAGAGTAACCAGCGCACATACCTGTTAGCTCAGGTGAGTTTAAAAGGCTGCTGTTGATAACAAGGGCATTTGCTAAATAGATGGTGTGTGTGCAACAATATACTGAAAGGTCAATTATATTGTGCAGCTTATCTCACCACCTGTAGTTATTTAGGTGAAAGCTCCAAAATGCTTGCCTAATATGTCTGTTTATCCAAAAGAAAGTAAAAAGGGAGAGCTAGAAAGATAGCATTGCATCACATTACATGGCAATGCAATGCACAGTTGCTGAAGTTGAACCAAAATGAGCTTGTAATCTGGCTTCTGCAACTTTGAACATGAAAAATCCAATGAGGAGAAGAAAAGCAAAGCCAAAGAGTCCATCCCAAAATCCGACAAACAAGCAAAATGAACAAAAAACATTGAATTCAATTCTTTCTGATTTTAGAAACTGCATTAAAGAAGGGGTGCACCGGTCCTGGAGATACTGCAATACCAGGTCAATGCGTGGAGTGGACAGAGCAAGCTCTTTTTCCATCTCCCTGTTCTAAAAATCCATTTAATATATGGTCCCCAGATAGGGGACGTATCAGATATTAAACTGATAAGAACAGATACTACACTTGATCTTAGCCAAAAGGCCGAGAAGCGATAACCAGAATTGGTTTCAAACTACGGAGCCACCCAAGGATCCTGAAAAGTCCATTTGTGGAGATGAGCTCCTGGACTCCCGTTAAGAAGACATGTTGTCAACCTCTAGATCCCTTACATGCCTGCACTTTTCGGCTTACTGCTGCTGCAATCCACGCGTTTTAGATCTGCATAACTCCACCTCTTTAAACACAGCACCTTCACCCCCTGCTGTTCCCACCCGCCTCAACACCGTTGGAAGGGAGGAGAACCAATTAAGGCGGGGGGTGGGGTGGAACGAGCAGCTGTCTACCCTTAGCAGGAGGGCTCCTGATTACATACCTCTCCTGCTGCTGCTGCTGCTGGCTGTCCAGCAGCAGACTGAAGGTGGCTGCTGCTGTGCACAGGTATATAAAGGCTCAGAGCCTATTATGACACGCGCAGCCAGCGTTCCATTGCCACATTCCATCTACTGCAGGCAGGATACCTGGCTGGCTGAATGTCGCTGAGAAGCTCACAGAGACCGCCATAAGCAACAGTTTAACAGAATGCCACAGACTAATCAACCAAACTTTTTGGGTTGGGTTCTCTTTTATAGTCTGCAGGCATTAAATGAAAGAAGTCAGTGTTCCAGCAGAAGGAGACAACGTTTCAGAAAAGGCATTGTAGCAAACCAAAAAAGAAATTTTAAGCGCAGCAGAGTAACCAGCGCACATACCTGTTAGCTCAGGTGAGTTTAAAAGGCTGCTGTTGATAACAAGGGCATTTGCTAAATAGATGGTGTGTGTGCAACAATATACTGAAAGGTCAATTATATTGTGCAGCTTATCTCACCACCTGTAGTTATTTAGGTGAAAGCTCCAAAATGCTTGCCTAATATGTCTGTTTATCCAAAAGGAAGTAAAAAGGGAGAGCTAGAAAGATAGCATTGCATCACATTACATGGCAATGCAATGCACAGTTGCTGAAGTTGAACCAAAATGAGCTTGTAATCTGGCTTCTGCAACTTTGAACATGAAAAATCCAATGAGGAGAAGAAAAGCAAAGCCAAAGAGTCCATCCCAAAATCCGACAAACAAGCAAAATGAACAAAAAACATTGAATTCAATTCTTTCTGATTTTAGAAACTGCATTAAAGAAGGGGTGCACCGGTCCTGGAGATACTGCAATACCAGGTCAATGCGTGGAGTGGACAGAGCAAGCTCTTTTTCCATCTCCCTGTTCTAAAAATCCATTTAATATATGGTCCCCAGATAGGGGACGTATCAGATATTAAACTGATAAGAACAGATACTACACTTGATCTTAGCCAAAAGGCCGAGAAGCGATAACCAGAATTGGTTTCAAACTACGGAGCCACCCAAGGATCCTGAAAAGTCCATTTGTGGAGATGAGCTCCTGGACTCCCGTTAAGAAGACATGTTGTCAACCTCTAGATCCCTTACATGCCTGCACTTTTCGGCTTGCTGCTGCTGCATTCCACGCGTTTTAGATCTGCATAACTCCACCTCTTTAAACACAGCACCTTCACCCCCTGCTGTTCCCACCCGCCTCAACACCGTTGGAAGGGAGGAGAACCAATTAAGGCGGGGGGTGGGGTGGAACGAGCAGCTGTCTACCCTTAGCAGGAGGGCTCCTGATTACATACCTCTCCTGCTGCTGCTGCTGCTGGTTGTCCAGCAGCAGACTGAAGGTGGCTGCTGCTGTGCACAGGTATATAAAGGCTCAGAGCCTATTATGACACGCGCAGCCAGCGTTCCATTGCCACATTCCATCTACTGCAGGCAGGATACCTGGCTGGCTGAATGTCGCTGAGAAGCTCACAGAGACCGCCATAAGCAACAGTTTAACAGAATGCCACAGACTAATCAACCAAACTTTTTGGGTTGGGTTCTCTTTTATAGTCTGCAGGCATTAAATGAAAGAAGTCAGTGTTCCAGCAGAAGGAGACAACGTTTCAGAAAAGGCATTGTAGCAAACCAAAAAAGAAATTTTAAGCGCAGCAGAGTAACCAGCGCACATACCTGTTAGCTCAGGTGAGTTTAAAAGGCTGCTGTTGATAACAAGGGCATTTGCTAAATAGATGGTGTGTGTGCAACAATATACTGAAAGGTCAATTATATTGTGCAGCTTATCTCACCACCTGTAGTTATTTAGGTGAAAGCTCCAAAATGCTTGCCTAATATGTCTGTTTATCCAAAAGGAAGTAAAAAGGGAGAGCTAGAAAGATAGCATTGCATCACATTACATGGCAATGCAATGCACAGTTGCTGAAGTTGAACCAAAATGAGCTTGTAATCTGGCTTCTGCAACTTTGAACATGAAAAATCCAATGAGGAGAAGAAAAGCAAAGCCAAAGAGTCCATCCCAAAATCCGACAAACAAGCAAAATGAACAAAAAACATTGAATTCAATTCTTTCTGATTTTAGAAACTGCATTAAAGAAGGGGTGCACCGGTCCTGGAGATACTGCAATACCAGGTCAATGCGTGGAGTGGACAGAGCAAGCTCTTTTTCCATCTCCCTGTTCTAAAAATCCATTTAATATATGGTCCCCAGATAGGGGACGTATCAGATATTAAACTGATAAGAACAGATACTACACTTGATCTTAGCCAAAAGGCCGAGAAGCGATAACCAGAATTGGTTTCAAACTACGGAGCCACCCAAGGATCCTGAAAAGTCCATTTGTGGAGATGAGCTCCTGGACTCCCGTTAAGAAGACATGTTGTCAACCTCTAGATCCCTTACATGCCTGCACTTTTCGGCTTGCTGCTGCTGCAATCCACGCGTTTTAGATCTGCATAACTCCACCTCTTTAAACACAGCACCTTCACCCCCTGCTGTTCCCACCCGCCTCAACACCGTTGGAAGGGAGGAGAACCAATTAAGGCGGGGGGTGGGGTGGAACGAGCAGCTGTCTACCCTTAGCAGGAGGGCTCCTGATTACATACCTCTCCTGCTGCTGCTGCTGCTGGCTGTCCAGCAGCAGACTGAAGGTGGCTGCTGCTGTGCACAGGTATATAAAGGCTCAGAGCCTATTATGACACGCGCAGCCAGCGTTCCATTGCCACATTCCATCTACTGCAGGCAGGATACCTGGCTGGCTGAATGTCGCTGAGAAGCTCACAGAGACCGCCATAAGCAACAGTTTAACAGAATGCCACAGACTAATCAACCAAACTTTTTGGGTTGGGTTCTCTTTTATAGTCTGCAGGCATTAAATGAAAGAAGTCAGTGTTCCAGCAGAAGGAGACAACGTTTCAGAAAAGGCATTGTAGCAAACCAAAAAAGAAATTTTAAGCGCAGCAGAGTAACCAGCGCACATACCTGTTAGCTCAGGTGAGTTTAAAAGGCTGCTGTTGATAACAAGGGCATTTGCTAAATAGATGGTGTGTGTGCAACAATATACTGAAAGGTCAATTATATTGTGCAGCTTATCTCACCACCTGTAGTTATTTAGGTGAAAGCTCCAAAATGCTTGCCTAATATGTCTGTTTATCCAAAAGGAAGTAAAAAGGGAGAGCTAGAAAGATAGCATTGCATCACATTACATGGCAATGCAATGCACAGTTGCTGAAGTTGAACCAAAATGAGCTTGTAATCTGGATTCTGCAACTTTGAACATGAAAAATCCAATGAGGAGAAGAAAAGCAAAGCCAAAGAGTCCATCCCAAAATCCGACAAACAAGCAAAATGAACAAAAAACATTGAATTCAATTCTTTCTGATTTTAGAAACTGCATTAAAGAAGGGGTGCACCGGTCCTGGAGATACTGCAATACCAGGTCAATGCGTGGAGTGGACAGAGCAAGCTCTTTTTCCATCTCCCTGTTCTAAAAATCCATTTAATATATGGTCCCCAGATAGGGGACGTATCAGATATTAAACTGATAAGAACAGATACTACACTTGATCTTAGCCAAAAGGCCGAGAAGCGATAACCAGAATTGGTTTCAAACTACGGAGCCACCCAAGGATCCTGAAAAGTCCATTTGTGGAGATGAGCTCCTGGACTCCCGTTAAGAAGACATGTTGTCAACCTCTAGATCCCTTACATGCCTGCACTTTTCGGCTTGCTGCTGCTGCAATCCACGCGTTTTAGATCTGCATAACTCCACCTCTTTAAACACAGCACCTTCACCCCCTGCTGTTCCCACCCGCCTCAACACCGTTGGAAGGGAGGAGAACCAATTAAGGCGGGGGGTGGGGTGGAACGAGCAGCTGTCTACCCTTAGCAGGAGGGCTCCTGATTACATACCTCTCCTGCTGCTGCTGCTGCTGGCTGTCCAGCAGCAGACTGAAGGTGGCTGCTGCTGTGCACAGGTATATAAAGGCTCAGAGCCTATTATGACACGCGCAGCCAGCGTTCCATTGCCACATTCCATCTACTGCAGGCAGGATACCTGGCTGGCTGAATGTCGCTGAGAAGCTCACAGAGACCGCCATAAGCAACAGTTTAACAGAATGCCACAGACTAATCAACCAAACTTTTTGGGTTGGGTTCTCTTTTATAGTCTGCAGGCATTAAATGAAAGAAGTCAGTGTTCCAGCAGAAGGAGACAACGTTTCAGAAAAGGCATTGTAGCAAACCAAAAAAGAAATTTTAAGCGCAGCAGAGTAACCAGCGCACATACCTGTTAGCTCAGGTGAGTTTAAAAGGCTGCTGTTGATAACAAGGGCATTTGCTAAATAGATGGTGTGTGTGCAACAATATACTGAAAGGTCAATTATATTGTGCAGCTTATCTCACCACCTGTAGTTATTTAGGTGAAAGCTCCAAAATGCTTGCCTAATATGTCTGTTTATCCAAAAGGAAGTAAAAAGGGAGAGCTAGAAAGATAGCATTGCATCACATTACATGGCAATGCAATGCACAGTTGCTGAAGTTGAACCAAAATGAGCTTGTAATCTGGCTTCTGCAACTTTGAACATGAAAAATCCAATGAGGAGAAGAAAAGCAAAGCCAAAGAGTCCATCCCAAAATCCGACAAACAAGCAAAATGAACAAAAAACATTGAATTCAATTCTTTCTGATTTTAGAAACTGCATTAAAGAAGGGGTGCACCGGTCCTGGAGATACTGCAATACCAGGTCAATGCGTGGAGTGGACAGAGCAAGCTCTTTTTCCATCTCCCTGTTCTAAAAATCCATTTAATATATGGTCCCCAGATAGGGGACGTATCAGATATTAAACTGATAAGAACAGATACTACACTTGATCTTAGCCAAAAGGCCGAGAAGCGATAACCAGAATTGGTTTCAAACTACGGAGCCACCCAAGGATCCTGAAAAGTCCATTTGTGGAGATGAGCTCCTGGACTCCCGTTAAGAAGACATGTTGTCAACCTCTAGATCCCTTACATGCCTGCACTTTTCGGCTTGCTGCTGCTGCAATCCACGCGTTTTAGATCTGCATAACTCCACCTCTTTAAACACAGCACCTTCACCCCCTGCTGTTCCCACCCGCCTCAACACCGTTGGAAGGGAGGAGAACCAATTAAGGCGGGGGGTGGGGTGGAACGAGCAGCTGTCTACCCTTAGCAGGAGGGCTCCTGATTACATACCTCTCCTGCTGCTGCTGCTGCTGGCTGTCCAGCAGCAGACTGAAGGTGGCTGCTGCTGTGCACAGGTATATAAAGGCTCAGAGCCTATTATGACACGCGCAGCCAGCGTTCCATTGCCACATTCCATCTACTGCAGGCAGGATACCTGGCTGGCTGAATGTCGCTGAGAAGCTCACAGAGACCGCCATAAGCAACAGTTTAACAGAATGCCACAGACTAATCAACCAAACTTTTTGGGTTGGGTTCTCTTTTATAGTCTGCAGGCATTAAATGAAAGAAGTCAGTGTTCCAGCAGAAGGAGACAACGTTTCAGAAAAGGCATTGTAGCAAACCAAAAAAGAAATTTTAAGCGCAGCAGAGTAACCAGCGCACATACCTGTTAGCTCAGGTGAGTTTAAAAGGCTGCTGTTGATAACAAGGGCATTTGCTAAATAGATGGTGTGTGTGCAACAATATACTGAAAGGTCAATTATATTGTGCAGCTTATCTCACCACCTGTAGTTATTTAGGTGAAAGCTCCAAAATGCTTGCCTAATATGTCTGTTTATCCAAAAGGAAGTAAAAAGGGAGAGCTAGAAAGATAGCATTGCATCACATTACATGGCAATGCAATGCACAGTTGCTGAAGTTGAACCAAAATGAGCTTGTAATCTGGCTTCTGCAACTTTGAACATGAAAAATCCAATGAGGAGAAGAAAAGCAAAGCCAAAGAGTCCATCCCAAAATCCGACAAACAAGCAAAATGAACAAAAAACATTGAATTCAATTCTTTCTGATTTTAGAAACTGCATTAAAGAAGGGGTGCACCGGTCCTGGAGATACTGCAATACCAGGTCAATGCGTGGAGTGGACAGAGCAAGCTCTTTTTCCATCTCCCTGTTCTAAAAATCCATTTAATATATGGTCCCCAGATAGGGGACGTATCAGATATTAAACTGATAAGAACAGATACTACACTTGATCTTAGCCAAAAGGCCGAGAAGCGATAACCAGAATTGGTTTCAAACTACGGAGCCACCCAAGGATCCTGAAAAGTCCATTTGTGGAGATGAGCTCCTGGACTCCCGTTAAGAAGACATGTTGTCAACCTCTAGATCCCTTACATGCCTGCACTTTTCGGCTTGCTGCTGCTGCAATCCACGCGTTTTAGATCTGCATAACTCCACCTCTTTAAACACAGCACCTTCACCCCCTGCTGTTCCCACCCGCCTCAACACCGTTGGAAGGGAGGAGAACCAATTAAGGCGGGGGGTGGGGTGGAACGAGCAGCTGTCTACCCTTAGCAGGAGGGCTCCTGATTACATACCTCTCCTGCTGCTGCTGCTGCTGGCTGTCCAGCAGCAGACTGAAGGTGGCTGCTGCTGTGCACAGGTATATAAAGGCTCAGAGCCTATTATGACACGCGCAGCCAGCGTTCCATTGCCACATTCCATCTACTGCAGGCAGGATACCTGGCTGGCTGAATGTCGCTGAGAAGCTCACAGAGACCGCCATAAGCAACAGTTTAACAGAATGCCACAGACTAATCAACCAAACTTTTTGGGTTGGGTTCTCTTTTATAGTCTGCAGGCATTAAATGAAAGAAGTCAGTGTTCCAGCAGAAGGAGACAACGTTTCAGAAAAGGCATTGTAGCAAACCAAAAAAGAAATTTTAAGCGCAGCAGAGTAACCAGCGCACATACCTGTTAGCTCAGGTGAGTTTAAAAGGCTGCTGTTGATAACAAGGGCATTTGCTAAATAGATGGTGTGTGTGCAACAATATACTGAAAGGTCAATTATATTGTGCAGCTTATCTCACCACCTGTAGTTATTTAGGTGAAAGCTCCAAAATGCTTGCCTAATATGTCTGTTTATCCAAAAGGAAGTAAAAAGGGAGAGCTAGAAAGATAGCATTGCATCACATTACATGGCAATGCAATGCACAGTTGCTGAAGTTGAACCAAAATGAGCTTGTAATCTGGCTTCTGCAACTTTGAACATGAAAAATCCAATGAGGAGAAGAAAAGCAAAGCCAAAGAGTCCATCCCAAAATCCGACAAACAAGCAAAATGAACAAAAAACATTGAATTCAATTCTTTCTGATTTTAGAAACTGCATTAAAGAAGGGGTGCACCGGTCCTGGAGATACTGCAATACCAGGTCAATGCGTGGAGTGGACAGAGCAAGCTCTTTTTCCATCTCCCTGTTCTAAAAATCCATTTAATATATGGTCCCCAGATAGGGGACGTATCAGATATTAAACTGATAAGAACAGATACTACACTTGATCTTAGCCAAAAGGCCGAGAAGCGATAACCAGAATTGGTTTCAAACTACGGAGCCACCCAAGGATCCTGAAAAGTCCATTTGTGGAGATGAGCTCCTGGACTCCCGTTAAGAAGACATGTTGTCAACCTCTAGATCCCTTACATGCCTGCACTTTTCGGCTTGCTGCTGCTGCAATCCACGCGTTTTAGATCTGCATAACTCCACCTCTTTAAACACAGCACCTTCACCCCCTGCTGTTCCCACCCGCCTCAACACCGTTGGAAGGGAGGAGAACCAATTAAGGCGGGGGGTGGGGTGGAACGAGCAGCTGTCTACCCTTAGCAGGAGGGCTCCTGATTACATACCTCTCCTGCTGCTGCTGCTGCTGGCTGTCCAGCAGCAGACTGAAGGTGGCTGCTGCTGTGCACAGGTATATAAAGGCTCAGAGCCTATTATGACACGCGCAGCCAGCGTTCCATTGCCACATTCCATCTACTGCAGGCAGGATACCTGGCTGGCTGAATGTCGCTGAGAAGCTCACAGAGACCGCCATAAGCAACAGTTTAACAGAATGCCACAGACTAATCAACCAAACTTTTTGGGTTGGGTTCTCTTTTATAGTCTGCAGGCATTAAATGAAAGAAGTCAGTGTTCCAGCAGAAGGAGACAACGTTTCAGAAAAGGCATTGTAGCAAACCAAAAAAGAAATTTTAAGCGCAGCAGAGTAACCAGCGCACATACCTGTTAGCTCAGGTGAGTTTAAAAGGCTGCTGTTGATAACAAGGGCATTTGCTAAATAGATGGTGTGTGTGCAACAATATACTGAAAGGTCAATTATATTGTGCAGCTTATCTCACCACCTGTAGTTATTTAGGTGAAAGCTCCAAAATGCTTGCCTAATATGTCTGTTTATCCAAAAGGAAGTAAAAAGGGAGAGCTAGAAAGATAGCATTGCATCACATTACATGGCAATGCAATGCACAGTTGCTGAAGTTGAACCAAAATGAGCTTGTAATCTGGCTTCTGCAACTTTGAACATGAAAAATCCAATGAGGAGAAGAAAAGCAAAGCCAAAGAGTCCATCCCAAAATCCGACAAACAAGCAAAATGAACAAAAAACATTGAATTCAATTCTTTCTGATTTTAGAAACTGCATTAAAGAAGGGGTGCACCGGTCCTGGAGATACTGCAATACCAGGTCAATGCGTGGAGTGGACAGAGCAAGCTCTTTTTCCATCTCCCTGTTCTAAAAATCCATTTAATATATGGTCCCCAGATAGGGGACGTATCAGATATTAAACTGATAAGAACAGATACTACACTTGATCTTAGCCAAAAGGCCGAGAAGCGATAACCAGAATTGGTTTCAAACTACGGAGCCACCCAAGGATCCTGAAAAGTCCATTTGTGGAGATGAGCTCCTGGACTCCCGTTAAGAAGACATGTTGTCAACCTCTAGATCCCTTACATGCCTGCACTTTTCGGCTTGCTGCTGCTGCAATCCACGCGTTTTAGATCTGCATAACTCCACCTCTTTAAACACAGCACCTTCACCCCCTGCTGTTCCCACCCGCCTCAACACCGTTGGAAGGGAGGAGAACCAATTAAGGCGGGGGGTGGGGTGGAACGAGCAGCTGTCTACCCTTAGCAGGAGGGCTCCTGATTACATACCTCTCCTGCTGCTGCTGCTGCTGGCTGTCCAGCAGCAGACTGAAGGTGGCTGCTGCTGTGCACAGGTATATAAAGGCTCAGAGCCTATTATGACACGCGCAGCCAGCGTTCCATTGCCACATTCCATCTACTGCAGGCAGGATACCTGGCTGGCTGAATGTCGCTGAGAAGCTCACAGAGACCGCCATAAGCAACAGTTTAACAGAATGCCACAGACTAATCAACCAAACTTTTTGGGTTGGGTTCTCTTTTATAGTCTGCAGGCATTAAATGAAAGAAGTCAGTGTTCCAGCAGAAGGAGACAACGTTTCAGAAAAGGCATTGTAGCAAACCAAAAAAGAAATTTTAAGCGCAGCAGAGTAACCAGCGCACATACCTGTTAGCTCAGGTGAGTTTAAAAGGCTGCTGTTGATAACAAGGGCATTTGCTAAATAGATGGTGTGTGTGCAACAATATACTGAAAGGTCAATTATATTGTGCAGCTTATCTCACCACCTGTAGTTATTTAGGTGAAAGCTCCAAAATGCTTGCCTAATATGTCTGTTTATCCAAAAGGAAGTAAAAAGGGAGAGCTAGAAAGATAGCATTGCATCACATTACATGGCAATGCAATGCACAGTTGCTGAAGTTGAACCAAAATGAGCTTGTAATCTGGCTTCTGCAACTTTGAACATGAAAAATCCAATGAGGAGAAGAAAAGCAAAGCCAAAGAGTCCATCCCAAAATCCGACAAACAAGCAAAATGAACAAAAAACATTGAATTCAATTCTTTCTGATTTTAGAAACTGCATTAAAGAAGGGGTGCACCGGTCCTGGAGATACTGCAATACCAGGTCAATGCGTGGAGTGGACAGAGCAAGCTCTTTTTCCATCTCCCTGTTCTAAAAATCCATTTAATATATGGTCCCCAGATAGGGGACGTATCAGATATTAAACTGATAAGAACAGATACTACACTTGATCTTAGCCAAAAGGCCGAGAAGCGATAACCAGAATTGGTTTCAAACTACGGAGCCACCCAAGGATCCTGAAAAGTCCATTTGTGGAGATGAGCTCCTGGACTCCCGTTAAGAAGACATGTTGTCAACCTCTAGATCCCTTACATGCCTGCACTTTTCGGCTTGCTGCTGCTGCAATCCACGCGTTTTAGATCTGCATAACTCCACCTCTTTAAACACAGCACCTTCACCCCCTGCTGTTCCCACCCGCCTCAACACCGTTGGAAGGGAGGAGAACCAATTAAGGCGGGGGGTGGGGTGGAACGAGCAGCTGTCTACCCTTAGCAGGAGGGCTCCTGATTACATACCTCTCCTGCTGCTGCTGCTGCTGGCTGTCCAGCAGCAGACTGAAGGTGGCTGCTGCTGTGCACAGGTATATAAAGGCTCAGAGCCTATTATGACACGCGCAGCCAGCGTTCCATTGCCACATTCCATCTACTGCAGGCAGGATACCTGGCTGGCTGAATGTCGCTGAGAAGCTCACAGAGACCGCCATAAGCAACAGTTTAACAGAATGCCACAGACTAATCAACCAAACTTTTTGGGTTGGGTTCTCTTTTATAGTCTGCAGGCATTAAATGAAAGAAGTCAGTGTTCCAGCAGAAGGAGACAACGTTTCAGAAAAGTCATTGTAGCAAACCAAAAAAGAAATTTTAAGCGCAGCAGAGTAACCAGCGCACATACCTGTTAGCTCAGGTGAGTTTAAAAGGCTGCTGTTGATAACAAGGGCATTTGCTAAATAGATGGTGTGTGTGCAACAATATACTGAAAGGTCAATTATATTGTGCAGCTTATCTCACCACCTGTAGTTATTTAGGTGAAAGCTCCAAAATGCTTGCCTAATATGTCTGTTTATCCAAAAGGAAGTAAAAAGGGAGAGCTAGAAAGATAGCATTGCATCACATTACATGGCAATGCAATGCACAGTTGCTGAAGTTGAACCAAAATGAGCTTGTAATCTGGCTTCTGCAACTTTGAACATGAAAAATCCAATGAGGAGAAGAAAAGCAAAGCCAAAGAGTCCATCCCAAAATCCGACAAACAAGCAAAATGAACAAAAAACATTGAATTCAATTCTTTCTGATTTTAGAAACTGCATTAAAGAAGGGGTGCACCGGTCCTGGAGATACTGCAATACCAGGTCAATGCGTGGAGTGGACAGAGCAAGCTCTTTTTCCATCTCCCTGTTCTAAAAATCCATTTAATATATGGTCCCCAGATAGGGGACGTATCAGATATTAAACTGATAAGAACAGATACTACACTTGATCTTAGCCAAAAGGCCGAGAAGCGATAACCAGAATTGGTTTCAAACTACGGAGCCACCCAAGGATCCTGAAAAGTCCATTTGTGGAGATGAGCTCCTGGACTCCCGTTAAGAAGACATGTTGTCAACCTCTAGATCCCTTACATGCCTGCACTTTTCGGCTTTCTGCTGCTGCAATCCACGCGTTTTAGATCTGCATAACTCCACCTCTTTAAACACAGCACCTTCACCCCCTGCTGTTCCCACCCGCCTCAACACCGTTGGAAGGGAGGAGAACCAATTAAGGCGGGGGGTGGGGTGGAACGAGCAGCTGTCTACCCTTAGCAGGAGGGCTCCTGATTACATACCTCTCCTGCTGCTGCTGCTGCTGGCTGTCCAGCAGCAGACTGAAGGTGGCTGCTGCTGTGCACAGGTATATAAAGGCTCAGAGCCTATTATGACACGCGCAGCCAGCGTTCCATTGCCACATTCCATCTACTGCAGGCAGGATACCTGGCTGGCTGAATGTCGCTGAGAAGCTCACAGAGACCGCCATAAGCAACAGTTTAACAGAATGCCACAGACTAATCAACCAAACTTTTTGGGTTGGGTTCTCTTTTATAGTCTGCAGGCATTAAATGAAAGAAGTCAGTGTTCCAGCAGAAGGAGACAACGTTTCAGAAAAGGCATTGTAGCAAACCAAAAAAGAAATTTTAAGCGCAGCAGAGTAACCAGCGCACATACCTGTTAGCTCAGGTGAGTTTAAAAGGCTGCTGTTGATAACAAGGGCATTTGCTAAATAGATGGTGTGTGTGCAACAATATACTGAAAGGTCAATTATATTGTGCAGCTTATCTCACCACCTGTAGTTATTTAGGTGAAAGCTCCAAAATGCTTGCCTAATATGTCTGTTTATCCAAAAGGAAGTAAAAAGGGAGAGCTAGAAAGATAGCATTGCATCACATTACATGGCAATGCAATGCACAGTTGCTGAAGTTGAACCAAAATGAGCTTGTAATCTGGCTTCTGCAACTTTGAACATGAAAAATCCAATGAGGAGAAGAAAAGCAAAGCCAAAGAGTCCATCCCAAAATCCGACAAACAAGCAAAATGAACAAAAAACATTGAATTCAATTCTTTCTGATTTTAGAAACTGCATTAAAGAAGGGGTGCACCGGTCCTGGAGATACTGCAATACCAGGTCAATGCGTGGAGTGGACAGAGCAAGCTCTTTTTCCATCTCCCTGTTCTAAAAATCCATTTAATATATGGTCCCCAGATAGGGGACGTATCAGATATTAAACTGATAAGAACAGATACTACACTTGATCTTAGCCAAAAGGCCGAGAAGCGATAACCAGAATTGGTTTCAAACTACGGAGCCACCCAAGGATCCTGAAAAGTCCATTTGTGGAGATGAGCTCCTGGACTCCCGTTAAGAAGACATGTTGTCAACCTCTAGATCCCTTACATGCCTGCACTTTTCGGCTTTCTGCTGCTGCAATCCACGCGTTTTAGATCTGCATAACTCCACCTCTTTAAACACAGCACCTTCACCCCCTGCTGTTCCCACCCGCCTCAACACCGTTGGAAGGGAGGAGAACCAATTAAGGCGGGGGGTGGGGTGGAACGAGCAGCTGTCTACCCTTAGCAGGAGGGCTCCTGATTACATACCTCTCCTGCTGCTGCTGCTGCTGGCTGTCCAGCAGCAGACTGAAGGTGGCTGCTGCTGTGCACAGGTATATAAAGGCTCAGAGCCTATTATGACACGCGCAGCCAGCGTTCCATTGCCACATTCCATCTACTGCAGGCAGGATACCTGGCTGGCTGAATGTCGCTGAGAAGCTCACAGAGACCGCCATAAGCAACAGTTTAACAGAATGCCACAGACTAATCAACCAAACTTTTTGGGTTGGGTTCTCTTTTATAGTCTGCAGGCATTAAATGAAAGAAGTCAGTGTTCCAGCAGAAGGAGACAACGTTTCAGAAAAGGCATTGTAGCAAACCAAAAAAGAAATTTTAAGCGCAGCAGAGTAACCAGCGCACATACCTGTTAGCTCAGGTGAGTTTAAAAGGCTGCTGTTGATAACAAGGGCATTTGCTAAATAGATGGTGTGTGTGCAACAATATACTGAAAGGTCAATTATATTGTGCAGCTTATCTCACCACCTGTAGTTATTTAGGTGAAAGCTCCAAAATGCTTGCCTAATATGTCTGTTTATCCAAAAGGAAGTAAAAAGGGAGAGCTAGAAAGATAGCATTGCATCACATTACATGGCAATGCAATGCACAGTTGCTGAAGTTGAACCAAAATGAGCTTGTAATCTGGCTTCTGCAACTTTGAACATGAAAAATCCAATGAGGAGAAGAAAAGCAAAGCCAAAGAGTCCATCCCAAAATCCGACAAACAAGCAAAATGAACAAAAAACATTGAATTCAATTCTTTCTGATTTTAGAAACTGCATTAAAGAAGGGGTGCACCGGTCCTGGAGATACTGCAATACCAGGTCAATGCGTGGAGTGGACAGAGCAAGCTCTTTTTCCATCTCCCTGTTCTAAAAATCCATTTAATATATGGTCCCCAGATAGGGGACGTATCAGATATTAAACTGATAAGAACAGATACTACACTTGATCTTAGCCAAAAGGCCGAGAAGCGATAACCAGAATTGGTTTCAAACTACGGAGCCACCCAAGGATCCTGAAAAGTCCATTTGTGGAGATGAGCTCCTGGACTCCCGTTAAGAAGACATGTTGTCAACCTCTAGATCCCTTACATGCCTGCACTTTTCGGCTTGCTGCTGCTGCAATCCACGCGTTTTAGATCTGCATAACTCCACCTCTTTAAACACAGCACCTTCACCCCCTGCTGTTCCCACCCGCCTCAACACCGTTGGAAGGGAGGAGAACCAATTAAGGCGGGGGGTGGGGTGGAACGAGCAGCTGTCTACCCTTAGCAGGAGGGCTCCTGATTACATACCTCTCCTGCTGCTGCTGCTGCTGGCTGTCCAGCAGCAGACTGAAGGTGGCTGCTGCTGTGCACAGGTATATAAAGGCTCAGAGCCTATTATGACACGCGCAGCCAGCGTTCCATTGCCACATTCCATCTACTGCAGGCAGGATACCTGGCTGGCTGAATGTCGCTGAGAAGCTCACAGAGACCGCCATAAGCAACAGTTTAACAGAATGCCACAGACTAATCAACCAAACTTTTTGGGTTGGGTTCTCTTTTATAGTCTGCAGGCATTAAATGAAAGAAGTCAGTGTTCCAGCAGAAGGAGACAACGTTTCAGAAAAGGCATTGTAGCAAACCAAAAAAGAAATTTTAAGCGCAGCAGAGTAACCAGCGCACATACCTGTTAGCTCAGGTGAGTTTAAAAGGCTGCTGTTGATAACAAGGGCATTTGCTAAATAGATGGTGTGTGTGCAACAATATACTGAAAGGTCAATCATATTGTGCAGCTTATCTCACCACCTGTAGTTATTTAGGTGAAAGCTCCAAAATGCTTGCCTAATATGTCTGTTTATCCAAAAGGAAGTAAAAAGGGAGAGCTAGAAAGATAGCATTGCATCACATTACATGGCAATGCAATGCACAGTTGCTGAAGTTGAACCAAAATGAGCTTGTAATCTGGCTTCTGCAACTTTGAACATGAAAAATCCAATGAGGAGAAGAAAAGCAAAGCCAAAGAGTCCATCCCAAAATCCGACAAACAAGCAAAATGAACAAAAAACATTGAATTCAATTCTTTCTGATTTTAGAAACTGCATTAAAGAAGGGGTGCACCGGTCCTGGAGATACTGCAATACCAGGTCAATGCGTGGAGTGGACAGAGCAAGCTCTTTTTCCATCTCCCTGTTCTAAAAATCCATTTAATATATGGTCCCCAGATAGGGGACGTATCAGATATTAAACTGATAAGAACAGATACTACACTTGATCTTAGCCAAAAGGCCGAGAAGCGATAACCAGAATTGGTTTCAAACTACGGAGCCACCCAAGGATCCTGAAAAGTCCATTTGTGGAGATGAGCTCCTGGACTCCCGTTAAGAAGACATGTTGTCAACCTCTAGATCCCTTACATGCCTGCACTTTTCGGCTTGCTGCTGCTGCAATCCACGCGTTTTAGATCTGCATAACTCCACCTCTTTAAACACAGCACCTTCACCCCCTGCTGTTCCCACCCGCCTCAACACCGTTGGAAGGGAGGAGAACCAATTAAGGCGGGGGGTGGGGTGGAACGAGCAGCTGTCTACCCTTAGCAGGAGGGCTCCTGATTACATACCTCTCCTGCTGCTGCTGCTGCTGGCTGTCCAGCAGCAGACTGAAGGTGGCTGCTGCTGTGCACAGGTATATAAAGGCTCAGAGCCTATTATGACACGCGCAGCCAGCGTTCCATTGCCACATTCCATCTACTGCAGGCAGGATACCTGGCTGGCTGAATGTCGCTGAGAAGCTCACAGAGACCGCCATAAGCAACAGTTTAACAGAATGCCACAGACTAATCAACCAAACTTTTTGGGTTGGGTTCTCTTTTATAGTCTGCAGGCATTAAATGAAAGAAGTCAGTGTTCCAGCAGAAGGAGACAACGTTTCAGAAAAGGCATTGTAGCAAACCAAAAAAGAAATTTTAAGCGCAGCAGAGTAACCAGCGCACATACCTGTTAGCTCAGGTGAGTTTAAAAGGCTGCTGTTGATAACAAGGGCATTTGCTAAATAGATGGTGTGTGTGCAACAATATACTGAAAGGTCAATTATATTGTGCAGCTTATCTCACCACCTGTAGTTATTTAGGTGAAAGCTCCAAAATGCTTGCCTAATATGTCTGTTTATCCAAAAGGAAGTAAAAAGGGAGAGCTAGAAAGATAGCATTGCATCACATTACATGGCAATGCAATGCACAGTTGCTGAAGTTGAACCAAAATGAGCTTGTAATCTGGCTTCTGCAACTTTGAACATGAAAAATCCAATGAGGAGAAGAAAAGCAAAGCCAAAGAGTCCATCCCAAAATCCGACAAACAAGCAAAATGAACAAAAAACATTGAATTCAATTCTTTCTGATTTTAGAAACTGCATTAAAGAAGGGGTGCACCGGTCATGGAGATACTGCAATACCAGGTCAATGCGTGGAGTGGACAGAGCAAGCTCTTTTTCCATCTCCCTGTTCTAAAAATCCATTTAATATATGGTCCCCAGATAGGGGACGTATCAGATATTAAACTGATAAGAACAGATACTACACTTGATCTTAGCCAAAAGGCCGAGAAGCGATAACCAGAATTGGTTTCAAACTACGGAGCCACCCAAGGATCCTGAAAAGTCCATTTGTGGAGATGAGCTCCTGGACTCCCGTTAAGAAGACATGTTGTCAACCTCTAGATCCCTTACATGCCTGCACTTTTCGGCTTGCTGCTGCTGCAATCCACGCGTTTTAGATCTGCATAACTCCACCTCTTTAAACACAGCACCTTCACCCCCTGCTGTTCCCACCCGCCTCAACACCGTTGGAAGGGAGGAGAACGAATTAAGGCAGGGGGTGGGGTGGAACGAGCAGCTGTCTACCCTTAGCAGGAGGGCTCCTGATTACATACCTCTCCTGCTGCTGCTGCTGCTGGCTGTCCAGCAGCAGACTGAAGGTGGCTGCTGCTGTGCACAGGTATATAAAGGCTCAGAGCCTATTATGACACGCGCAGCCAGCGTTCCATTGCCACATTCCATCTACTGCAGGCAGGATACCTGGCTGGCTGAATGTCGCTGAGAAGCTCACAGAGACCGCCATAAGCAACAGTTTAACAGAATGCCACAGACTAATCAACCAAACTTTTTGGGTTGGGTTCTCTCTTATAGTCTGCAGGCATTAAATGAAAGAAGTCAGTGTTCCAGCAGAAGGAGACAACGTTTCAGAAAAGGCATTGTAGCAAACCAAAAAAGAAATTTTAAGCGCAGCAGAGTAACCAGCGCACATACCTGTTAGCTCAGGTGAGTTTAAAAGGCTGCTGTTGATAACAAGGGCATTTGCTAAATAGATGGTGTGTGTGCAACAATATACTGAAAGGTCAATTATATTGTGCAGCTTATCTCACCACCTGTAGTTATTTAGGTGAAAGCTCCAAAATGCTTGCCTAATATGTCTGTTTATCCAAAAGGAAGTAAAAAGGGAGAGCTAGAAAGATAGCATTGCATCACATTACATGGCAATGCAATGCACAGTTGCTGAAGTTGAACCAAAATGAGCTTGTAATCTGGCTTCTGCAACTTTGAACATGAAAAATCCAATGAGGAGAAGAAAAGCAAAGCCAAAGAGTCCATCCCAAAATCCGACAAACAAGCAAAATGAACAAAAAACATTGAATTCAATTCTTTCTGATTTTAGAAACTGCATTAAAGAAGGGGTGCACCGGTCCTGGAGATACTGCAATACCAGGTCAATGCGTGGAGTGGACAGAGCAAGCTCTTTTTCCATCTCCCTGTTCTAAAAATCCATTTAATATATGGTCCCCAGATAGGGGACGTATCAGATATTAAACTGATAAGAACAGATACTACACTTGATCTTAGCCAAAAGGCCGAGAAGCGATAACCAGAATTGGTTTCAAACTACGGAGCCACCCAAGGATCCTAAAAAGTCCATTTGTGGAGATGAGCTCCTGGACTCCCGTTAAGAAGACATGTTGTCAACCTCTAGATCCCTTACATGCCTGCACTTTTCGGCTTGCTGCTGCTGCAATCCACGCGTTTTAGATCTGCATAACTCCACCTCTTTAAACACAGCACCTTCACCCCCTGCTGTTCCCACCCGCCTCAACACCGTTGGAAGGGAGGAGAACCAATTAAGGCGGGGGGTGGGGTGGAACGAGCAGCTGTCTACCCTTAGCAGGAGGGCTCCTGATTACATACCTCTCCTGCTGCTGCTGCTGCTGGCTGTCCAGCAGCAGACTGAAGGTGGCTGCTGCTGTGCACAGGTATATAAAGGCTCAGAGCCTATTATGACACGCGCAGCCAGCGTTCCATTGCCACATTCCATCTACTGCAGGCAGGATACCTGGCTGGCTGAATGTCGCTGAGAAGCTCACAGAGACCGCCATAAGCAACAGTTTAACAGAATGCCACAGACTAATCAACCAAACTTTTTGGGTTGGGTTCTCTTTTATAGTCTGCAGGCATTAAATGAAAGAAGTCAGTGTTCCAGCAGAAGGAGACAACGTTTCAGAAAAGGCATTGTAGCAAACCAAAAAAGAAATTTTAAGCGCAGCAGAGTAACCAGCGCACATACCTGTTAGCTCAGGTGAGTTTAAAAGGCTGCTGTTGATAACAAGGGCATTTGCTAAATAGATGGTGTGTGTGCAACAATATACTGAAAGGTCAATTATATTGTGCAGCTTATCTCACCACCTGTAGTTATTTAGGTGAAAGCTCCAAAATGCTTGCCTAATATGTCTGTTTATCCAAAAGGAAGTAAAAAGGGAGAGCTAGAAAGATAGCATTGCATCACATTACATGGCAATGCAATGCACAGTTGCTGAAGTTGAACCAAAATGAGCTTGTAATCTGGCTTCTGCAACTTTGAACATGAAAAATCCAATGAGGAGAAGAAAAGCAGAGCCAAAGAGTCCATCCCAAAATCCGACAAACAAGCAAAATGAACAAAAAACATTGAATTCAATTCTTTCTGATTTTAGAAACTGCATTAAAGAAGGGGTGCACCGGTCCTGGAGATACTGCAATACCAGGTCAATGCGTGGAGTGGACAGAGCAAGCTCTTTTTCCATCTCCCTGTTCTAAAAATCCATTTAATATATGGTCCCCAGATAGGGGACGTATCAGATATTAAACTGATAAGAACAGATACTACACTTGATCTTAGCCAAAAGGCCGAGAAGCGATAACCAGAATTGGTTTCAAACTACGGAGCCACCCAAGGATCCTAAAAAGTCCATTTGTGGAGATGAGCTCCTGGACTCCCGTTAAGAAGACATGTTGTCAACCTCTAGATCCCTTACATGCCTGCACTTTTCGGCTTGCTGCTGCTGCAATCCACGCGTTTTAGATCTGCATAACTCCACCTCTTTAAACACAGCACCTTCACCCCCTGCTGTTCCCACCCGCCTCAACACCGTTGGAAGGGAGGAGAACCAATTAAGGCGGGGGGTGGGGTGGAACGAGCAGCTGTCTACCCTTAGCAGGAGGGCTCCTGATTACATACCTCTCCTGCTGCTGCTGCTGCTGGCTGTCCAGCAGCAGACTGAAGGTGGCTGCTGCTGTGCACAGGTATATAAAGGCTCAGAGCCTATTATGACACGCGCAGCCAGCGTTCCATTGCCACATTCCATCTACTGCAGGCAGGATACCTGGCTGGCTGAATGTCGCTGAGAAGCTCACAGAGACCACCATAAGCAACAGTTTAACAGAATGCCACAGACTAATCAACCAAACTTTTTGGGTTGGGTTCTCTTTTATAGTCTGCAGGCATTAAATGAAAGAAGTCAGTGTTCCAGCAGAAGGAGACAACGTTTCAGAAAAGGCATTGTAGCAAACCAAAAAAGAAATTTTAAGCGCAGCAGAGTAACCAGCGCACATACCTGTTAGCTCAGGTGAGTTTAAAAGGCTGCTGTTGATAACAAGGGCATTTGCTAAATAGATGGTGTGTGTGCAACAATATACTGAAAGGTCAATTATATTGTGCAGCTTATCTCACCACCTGTAGTTATTTAGGTGAAAGCTCCAAAATGCTTGCCTAATATGTCTGTTTATCCAAAAGGAAGTAAAAAGGGAGAGCTAGAAAGATAGCATTGCATCACATTACATGGCAATGCAATGCACAGTTGCTGAAGTTGAACCAAAATGAGCTTGTAATCTGGCTTCTGCAACTTTGAACATGAAAAATCCAATGAGGAGAAGAAAAGCAGAGCCAAAGAGTCCATCCCAAAATCCGACAAACAAGCAAAATGAACAAAAAACATTGAATTCAATTCTTTCTGATTTTAGAAACTGCATTAAAGAAGGGGTGCACCGGTCCTGGAGATACTGCAATACCAGGTCAATGCGTGGAGTGGACAGAGCAAGCTCTTTTTCCATCTCCCTGTTCTAAAAATCCATTTAATATATGGTCCCCAGATAGGGGACGTATCAGATATTAAACTGATAAGAACAGATACTACACTTGATCTTAGCCAAAAGGCCGAGAAGCGATAACCAGAATTGGTTTCAAACTACGGAGCCACCCAAGGATCCTAAAAAGTCCATTTGTGGAGATGAGCTCCTGGACTCCCGTTAAGAAGACATGTTGTCAACCTCTAGATCCCTTACATGCCTGCACTTTTCGGCTTGCTGCTGCTGCAATCCACGCGTTTTAGATCTGCATAACTCCACCTCTTTAAACACAGCACCTTCACCCCCTGCTGTTCCCACCCGCCTCAACACCGTTGGAAGGGAGGAGAACCAATTAAGGCGGGGGGTGGGGTGGAACGAGCAGCTGTCTACCCTTAGCAGGAGGGCTCCTGATTACATACCTCTCCTGCTGCTGCTGCTGCTGGCTGTCCAGCAGCAGACTGAAGGTGGCTGCTGCTGTGCACAGGTATATAAAGGCTCAGAGCCTATTATGACACGCGCAGCCAGCGTTCCATTGCCACATTCCATCTACTGCAGGCAGGATACCTGGCTGGCTGAATGTCGCTGAGAAGCTCACAGAGACCGCCATAAGCAACAGTTTAACAGAATGCCACAGACTAATCAACCAAACTTTTTGGGTTGGGTTCTCTTTTATAGTCTGCAGGCATTAAATGAAAGAAGTCAGTGTTCCAGCAGAAGGAGACAACGTTTCAGAAAAGGCATTGTAGCAAACCAAAAAAGAAATTTTAAGCGCAGCAGAGTAACCAGCGCACATACCTGTTAGCTCAGGTGAGTTTAAAAGGCTGCTGTTGATAACAAGGGCATTTGCTAAATAGATGGTGTGTGTGCAACAATATACTGAAAGGTCAATTATATTGTGCAGCTTATCTCACCACCTGTAGTTATTTAGGTGAAAGCTCCAAAATGCTTGCCTAATATGTCTGTTTATCCAAAAGGAAGTAAAAAGGGAGAGCTAGAAAGATAGCATTGCATCTGTGGCACCCCAGGGGTCTGGTTTTCCACAGTAATGTAATGTTATGTCTGAGAGCAGGTGGGAGGTCCTTTGGTCAGGGATCCTGTGCATGCCACACCTCCTGCCCAGTCTTGGGAGGGGAAGAACTTCCCCTGTATAAACCCGGGGCTGAGGCAGGGTGAGTCAGACAAGGAGAGTGGAGACAAGAAGCAGCATAGGAAACAGCAGAGTTCCAAGGAGTCAGGGGCTGGCAGCTGCAGCGCTCGCCCTGACTAAGAAGATTCTTTACCGGACCCGGAGTCCGAGGCTGTGGGGACTAACTTCTACCCAGCAGCAGAATCCGTCAGGCAGGGGATTTCAGGTCCTCTGGCCCAGAAGCCCGAAGGCACGGTCACACGCGTGGGACCAGCACCGCCATCGTGGAGCGGAAGCCATTAGAAGGCCCCGAGTCACCGGCCATACGGGTGAGCACCACACGGTACACTCAGGGACGTGGGCTACTTACATCAGCTTCTAGCAAGGTAGCCAGAAGAGTACAGTCAGTTTGTGAGGCCTATAACTACGCCTGGCCAGGGGAGATCCCATCTGCTCAAAGACTGACCAGGCCCCGTTTGCTAGCAAGTACTGCGGGAGGGTCTATCGTTGTTACCAGTAAAGACCCTGAACTACACCGTACCGTCTCTGAGTGGTTCCTGCTACCCCCATCATCCACGTCGGCTGCCCTGAGGCCATACCCCTCCCGTTGGGGGTTATACTATCACGCTGCACAATCCTACCACCGGCCTCAGCGGTCTGCCCTGCAGCAGCAGCTCCCTGGCTGCACTCAACGGGTGGCGTAGTCATCAACTATTTACTACTAATAGACTGCCGTCTAGTTTGACTCCCTGGGCACGGACCGGGTCACCGCCACGAGACTACAACCCTCTACTGATCCGGCTCCGGGTAGGCTCCCGCATGCGCAACGCAGCGCGACACAGGCCCAGGGGCGCGTCAACTTTGGCGTAGTCGGCAGGATTTCGTGCCCGCAACCACCGGGTACTGCGTGCCTGAAAAGCAAAGACTGTTCAAACTTACCAGTGGTGAAGATTCCCACTATCCGTGGAGGTTTCCCGCCATCCGGCGCCATCTTCTACCTTCTTCCCGCCATCGGTGAAGTTTCCCGCCATCCGGCGCCATCTTCGGCCTTCTTCCCGCCATCCGTGGAGTTTTCCCGCCGTTGTACGCCATCTTGGGGACGCCGCGCGGGAAGAAGAGGGGCGTGGACTCCGAAAGCGCGCGAGAACTGAAGCCCCGCCTCACGTCCGGACGTTGCGTAAGGTCCTGGAAGGAGCCCAGCAGACGCCGACGTCACAGGAGCGCGACGGAAGGTCCTCAACCCTGACGATCCACTGCGGAGCCGCGGCCTACGGAAGAGGATCATCGCAAGGTAGGCCACGGTCCACTAGGGGGGAGGAAGATGTCGGATACGGAGGAGAGCTTCACTGCCCCAACCCCCGCCAGCGCTACCGCTGCTGCAGTTATGCCCTTCACCATGCCCTATATCCCGGGAGCAGCTTGGCTACCCCAGTATTCAGGGGAGTCACATACCCTGCATGACTTTAGAGAAAAGCTGGATAGCCTCTTCCAGGTGTACCCCCTCACAGAAGAGCAAAAAGTGAGCATCCTGGTGGCCCAACTAACCGGGGCAGCCAAAAGGGAAGTAAAATCCTGGCCACCTGGGAGGAAGACTGTCGCAGGGATACTAACCCGGCTGAAGGACACCTTTGATACCCGCACCTCAGCCGAGATTAAGCTTAGATTCTACGGGTGCAAGCAGCGAGCGCATGAGAGTATAAGGGACTATGCACTAAACCTACAAGAGGCCCTGAGGGCCATAAAGCAGACCGACCCTGATGGGGTGGGAAACGAGGACAGGCTGTTGACTGAACAATTTATAGAGGGTTTATATTGCAATGCCCACCGAACCCAGTTGCGGGCAATGGCCTTACAGGATCCCCATCTGGACTTTGCACAGTTCAAGGACAGAGCCATCCGGGTGCTCCGAGAACCGGCACCAGGTGGCGTTGTGACCCACAGACGCCCCACTACCACTTACTACCAGGAGGCGGCGCCCTTGTCAGCAGGGCCTGTGGGAGCTGATGCGCAGGCTTTGGACAATGACCCGGCTCCAGACCTACACCATCAGGTCCAAGAGCTAGCTAAGAGCGTTGCTGCGATAACCCGAACTGTGCAGTCTTTACAGGTTTCCACCCCAGGGAAGATCCAGCTGGCATCCGGACCGGAGGACATCCCGTGGCGTCGACCAAGGAGGACCCCACCGGCCAGAGGAAGACCCAGTGACCGATACAGCGAGGACGGACGACCCATCTGCCGCCGCTGCAATCAACCCGGACATATGGAAAGGTACTGTTCTTTAAACGGGCACAACCTGGGGTAGAGGGCCAACCCCCAGGAAAAAGATCACCAGGCCCATCGAACTGGCGCGACAGATATGTGGGAGGACGTCCAGTCTTGCCTGTGGTACTGGATGGCATTCCCATGAGTGCCCTACTGGATACCGGGTCACAGGTCACCACCATCCCGTACGTGCTCTTCAAGCAGTACTGGAATGACTCGGATATTACCCACTACCCTGACGACGACTTGAGTATCATCGCCAGCAATGGCCAGCCCGTGCCACAGATCGGATTTAAGGAGGTGGCCCTCAAAATCGGTAGAGTCGAACTGGCCGCACAGGGACTGATCATTGTAGATATTGATAAACATGAGAGTCACCCAAAAATAACTCTAGGAACTAACGTAATTGAAAATTGTCTTGCAGAGGTGATTTTCCTTTTACAGCAGGTTGCCAAGAACGCCAGCTCCGGCGAGCAGCGGGTGCTCCAGAAAGAGATCCGGGCACTGATGCAACGGCAACAAGTGGAACTCTCCGGCGGTGAGATTGGTAGCGTAAGAATGTGTGACCCTTTTCCTATTGCCATGCCCCCAAAAAGTGAAATGATGATTTGGTGCCGGGCAGCTATTGGTCTGAGAGGAAGAGATTACCAGGCAATGGTAGAACCAGTTTACTCAGACAGTAGGCCCACCATTTTGACAGCACGGGGGGTGGTCAATGTACGCCATGGGAGGGTGCCCATTCGCATAATAAATATCGGGGAGAGGGAAGTGTACCTGCCCCGGTATGCCACGCTAGCCAAATTATATACCACTAATCAAAATTCTATACAATCTGTGGAACCCTTGCCTCCATCTCACCCGGAGGAAGGTAACGGCTCTAAGAAAGACATGGAGGACTGGTGTCAGCAACTACATTTGGGTACTGATTCCACTCCCTCACATCAGAAACAAGGAGTCTATCGGGTGGTTCAAGAGTATGAGAGAGTGTTTAGTAAACACCCGTTAGACTTCGGGCGAGTCAAGGGGGTAGAACACCGCATCCCCACGGGAGATCATCCTCCCATAAAAGAGAGGTATCGACCCGTACCCCCTGCACATTACCAACACGCCAAGGGGATGCTTAGAGACATGAAGGAGGCTGGGGTAATCCGGGATAGCTGTAGCCCCTGGGCAGCCCCACTAGTTTTAGTCAAAAAGAAAGACAACACCATGAGGATGTGTGTAGATTACCGGAAAATCAACCGTATCACACACAAGGATGCGTACCCCTTACCAAGGATAGAGGAGTCATTGGCTGCTTTAAGATCTGCTAACTTCTTCTCTACCTTGGATCTCACTAGCGGGTACTGGCAGGTTCCTGTAGCAGAGGCGGACCGGGAGAAGACCGCATTCACCACCCCGATGGGACTTAGTGAGTTCACCTGCATGCCGTTCGGACTCTGCAACGCCCCAGGAACCTTCCAACGATTAATGGAGTGCTGTCTGGGCCACAGAAACTTCGAGACGGTCCTGTTGTACCTGGACGATGTCATCGTATACTCCAAAACTTATGAGGACCACCTGAAACACCTGGCGGAGGTGTTCGAAGCTCTGGCGAGTTACGGCCTAAAGGTGAAACCCTCCAAGTGTCACCTCCTGAAACCAAAGGTGCAATACCTGGGACACGTGGTGAGCGCTGACGGAGTGGCTCCCGACCCCGATAAGATCACCGCAATTAAGGGATGGCCAAGCCCCTCCAGCGTAAAAGAAGTGCGGCAGTTCCTAGGGTTGGTAGGCTACTACCGAAGGTTTATTCCCGGTTTCACCAAAAAGGCAGCGCCTATGCAGGACCTCCTGATAGGCCAGTCCCGGAAGGCCAAGAACCAGAAGCCGCCCTTCAAATGGGAAGAGCTAGAAGAAGAGTCCTTCCGCCAGCTGAAGATGGCCCTCACGGGGGATGAAATCTTGGCGTACCCAGACTATAGCCAGCCCTTCATCCTCTACACCGACGCCAGTAACATCGGGCTAGGAGCCGTACTATCCCAGATTCAGCAGGGGAGAGAACGAGTGATCTCCTATGCCAGCCGAAAACTGCGACCCACCGAAAGGAACCCCGAGAATTACAGCTCATTTAAGCTAGAGTTCCTGGCCGTGGTATGGGCAGTCACCGAGCGCTTTAGGCATTACCTCGCTTCTTCCCGGTTCACCGTATATACGGATAACAACCCGTTGATACACCTGGACACGGCAAGACTCGGTGCCCTGGAGCAGAGGTGGATGGCCCGTCTGTCCAACTACGAGTTCACAATCAAATACCGGGCAGGACGCTCCAATACTAACGCGGATGCCCTGTCCAGGATGCCCAACCTGCCGGACGAAGGAGAAGATCCGGAGGGACTGGAAGAAGTTGAACTCCCTGCGTTCCACCGTCATGGGACTATCCAGTATTCCCACCGGGTAAGGGGTAAACAGGCTGCTACGTTGAACCCCTTACCCCACTACAACTGGGCGGAAACGCAAGACAGCGACCCTGCCATCCGACTGGTGAAGGAGATGCTGACTCGGCCGGAGGCTCGACTTGAACCAGACGCTCCGGAGGAAGCCAAACAACTATGGGCGGAGAAGAGTCGACTATTCCTTTACAAGGGGAAGTTGTGCCGCAGAATGGTCAACTCCCGGACGCATGAACTACTCTGGCAAGTAGTGGTGCCATGAAGAGACGCAGCCATGGTGATGGAGGCATACCACGACGGAGCTGGACACTTCGGGTGGAAAAAGCTGGAGTTCCTGCTGCGCGAGCGGTTCCACTGGGTAGGCATGAGGGGAACCATCGAGAAGTGGTGCAGAGACTGTGGCCCGTGCAATCTGAGAAGGAAGGACCGGGCCAGCCAGAAGACTCCCCTGCAGTCCATCGTCACCCGGCAACCGTTGGAACTGGTAGCCTTGGATCATGTAAAACTGACCCCAAGCAGAAGTGGCTACGTCTACGCGTTAACCATCGTGGATCATTACTCCCGGTTCTTGGTTGTCGTCCCCGTCAAGGACTTAACGGCTCAAACAGCAGCTAGAGCCTTCCAGCAGCACTTCTGCCGTCCACACGGGTACCCGGACCAAGTGCTGACGGACCAGGGACCTGCCTTTGAAGCGGAGGTCTTCCAGGAATTCTGCAATCTGTATGGCTGCCGGAAGATAAGGACGACACCCTACCATCCGCAAACTAATGGACTTTGTGAAAAAATGAACCAGGTGGTAATGGATCTGCTAAAAACATTGCCCCTGGAAGAACGCAGTCTGTGGCCTGAGAAGTTGCCCGATCTGGTGGACCTATACAACCACATCCCGGTAGGTTCCACCAACTGTACCCCGGCTTACCTAATGAGGGCGAGACCTGGTAAGCTACCTGTTGACCTGGAAATGGGAGTCCTGACACCTGAGGACACTTCACCAGAAACAGACTGGGACACAGAGAGGCAGCAGCAGTACTGGAGAGTACAAGAGAGCGTGGAGCGAAGTCTCTGTCAGGCTATTGAAAGACAAGAGAAGACTTACAACCAGTATGCTCCCGCTGTTCCCCTGGTACCCGGAGAGCAGGTCTTGAAGAGGAAAAGACGGCTCCACAAGTTGGATGACCAGTGGGAGGAGGACCCGTACACCGTACTGCCCTCAAGCCACGAGAACCCGAAGGTCTGTACCATCAGTAAAGACGGAGGGGAAACCACAGCCATTGTATCCCGGGACCACCTGAAGAAGTGTCCCGAACAACTGAGGAACCCTGAAGAGGAACAAGAAGACCATCGACCCGTGGAAGAAAGGGAAGATATGGTTAGTACCGTGCTCGGGGACTTCCCTCAGTCTTGGACTCAAGTCAATGGTGCAGTTGTGGTACCCGTACTCACCTTCCTCCAACCATCATCCCAAGAACCTACGGAGCAACGGGTAGAGCTGGAAGAACAGCCGGTCCAGGAGGCAGAAGACTCCACACAAGCAGAACAGGAGAATCAACCCTCTGCTTATAGTGAGCCTGCCGTACCCCTAGTGAGACAAAGAGCCGGTAGACAGCTGCCCAGTTTACCCTTGACAGCTCCTACACCCTGTAGTTCAGGGCCAGACAGTCAGCTCCGTAGGTCCACTCGGGTCACTAGAGGCCAGTTACCCGCACGCTGGAGAATTTAAAGTGTATAAATTGTTTTATTTATGTTTTTCTGTGTATTGTTGCTTGTGAATAATTTTGTGTTTCCAGTTGTTTTTAGGAAACCTTGGTGGATTTACCGGGAATCCTTGTATATAGTTGGAGCGTAACCCAGGATGGACTAGAGACTGTTAAGGACTCGGGGTAGGACAGACCCCTACCTGGTTACGTCTCCCTGTGTTGGTGAAATGGACACCTTGCTTTCTTCAGAGACTGCACCCGGTTGCGGACACGCCGTAACCATCTTTATATGTTTTCTTATTGTATTATTAATGTTTTTGCCTTGTTATGTTTTTCTAAATGTGTTTAGTCCCGGAGTACTAAAATTCACTAGGGGGGAATGTGGCACCCCAGGGGTCTGGTTTTCCACAGTAATGTAATGTTATGTCTGAGAGCAGGTGGGAGGTCCTTTGGTCAGGGATCCTGTGCATGCCACACCTCCTGCCCAGTCTTGGGAGGGGAAGAACTTCCCCTGTATAAACCCGGGGCTGAGGCAGGGTGAGTCAGACAAGGAGAGTGGAGACAAGAAGCAGCATAGGAAACAGCAGAGTTCCAAGGAGTCAGGGGCTGGCAGCTGCAGCGCTCGCCCTGACTAAGAAGATTCTTTACCGGACCCGGAGTCCGAGGCTGTGGGGACTAACTTCTACCCAGCAGCAGAATCCGTCAGGCAGGGGATTTCAGGTCCTCTGGCCCAGAAGCCCGAAGGCACGGTCACACGCGTGGGACCAGCACCGCCATCGTGGAGCGGAAGCCATTAGAAGGCCCCGAGTCATCGGCCATACGGGTGAGCACCACACGGTACACTCAGGGACGTGGGCTACTTACATCAGCTTCTAGCAAGGTAGCCAGAAGAGTACAGTCAGTTTGTGAGGCCTATAACTACGCCTGGCCAGGGGAGATCCCATCTGCTCAAAGACTGACCAGGCCCCGTTTGCTAGCAAGTACTCCGGGAGGGTCTATCGTTGTTACCAGTAAAGACCCTGAACTACACCGTACCGTCTCTGAGTGGTTCCTGCTACCCCCATCATCCACGTCGGCTGCCCTGAGGCCATACCCCTCCCGTTGGGGGTTATACTATCACGCTGCACAATCCTACCACCGGCCTCAGCGGTCTGCCCTGCAGCAGCAGCTCCCTGGCTGCACTCAACGGGTGGCGTAGTCATCAACTATTTACTACTAATAGACTGCCGTCTAGTTTGACTCCCTGGGCACGGACCGGGTCACCGCCACGAGACTACAACCCTCTACTGATCCGGCTCCGGGTAGGCTCCCGCATGCGCAACGCAGCGCGACACAGGCCCAGGGGCGCGTCACATCACATTACATGGCAATGCAATGCACAGTTGCTGAAGTTGAACCAAAATGAGCTTGTAATCTGGCTTCTGCAACTTTGAACATGAAAAATCCAATGAGGAGAAGAAAAGCAGAGCCAAAGAGTCCATCCCAAAATCCGACAAACAAGCAAAATGAACAAAAAACATTGAATTCAATTCTTTCTGATTTTAGAAACTGCATTAAAGAAGGGGTGCACCGGTCCTGGAGATACTGCAATACCAGGTCAATGCGTGGAGTGGACAGAGCAAGCTCTTTTTCCATCTCCCTGTTCTAAAAATCCATTTAATATATGGTCCCCAGATAGGGGACGTATCAGATATTAAACTGATAAGAACAGATACTACACTTGATCTTAGCCAAAAGGCCGAGAAGCGATAACCAGAATTGGTTTCAAACTACGGAGCCACCCAAGGATCCTAAAAAGTCCATTTGTGGAGATGAGCTCCTGGACTCCCGTTAAGAAGACATGTTGTCAACCTCTAGATCCCTTACATGCCTGCACTTTTCGGCTTGCTGCTGCTGCAATCCACGCGTTTTAGATCTGCATAACTCCACCTCTTTAAACACAGCACCTTCACCCCCTGCTGTTCCCACCCGCCTCAACACCGTTGGAAGGGAGGAGAACCAATTAAGGCGGGGGGTGGGGTGGAACGAGCAGCTGTCTACCCTTAGCAGGAGGGCTCCTGATTACATACCTCTCCTGCTGCTGCTGCTGCTGGCTGTCCAGCAGCAGACTGAAGGTGGCTGCTGCTGTGCACAGGTATATAAAGGCTCAGAGCCTATTATGACACGCGCAGCCAGCGTTCCATTGCCACATTCCATCTACTGCAGGCAGGATACCTGGCTGGCTGAATGTCGCTGAGAAGCTCACAGAGACCGCCATAAGCAACAGTTTAACAGAATGCCACAGACTAATCAACCAAACTTTTTGGGTTGGGTTCTCTTTTATAGTCTGCAGGCATTAAATGAAAGAAGTCAGTGTTCCAGCAGAAGGAGACAACGTTTCAGAAAAGGCATTGTAGCAAACCAAAAAAGAAATTTTAAGCGCAGCAGAGTAACCAGCGCACATACCTGTTAGCTCAGGTGAGTTTAAAAGGCTGCTGTTGATAACAAGGGCATTTGCTAAATAGATGGTGTGTGTGCAACAATATACTGAAAGGTCAATTATATTGTGCAGCTTATCTCACCACCTGTAGTTATTTAGGTGAAAGCTCCAAAATGCTTGCCTAATATGTCTGTTTATCCAAAAGGAAGTAAAAAGGGAGAGCTAGAAAGATAGCATTGCATCACATTACATGGCAATGCAATGCACAGTTGCTGAAGTTGAACCAAAATGAGCTTGTAATCTGGCTTCTGCAACTTTGAACATGAAAAATCCAATGAGGAGAAGAAAAGCAGAGCCAAAGAGTCCATCCCAAAATCCGACAAACAAGCAAAATGAACAAAAAACATTGAATTCAATTCTTTCTGATTTTAGAAACTGCATTAAAGAAGGGGTGCACCGGTCCTCGAGATACTGCAATACCAGGTCAATGCGTGGAGTGGACAGAGCAAGCTCTTTTTCCATCTCCCTGTTCTAAAAATCCATTTAATATATGGTCCCCAGATAGGGGACGTATCAGATATTAAACTGATAAGAACAGATACTACACTTGATCTTAGCCAAAAGGCCGAGAAGCGATAACCAGAATTGGTTTCAAACTACGGAGCCACCCAAGGATCCTAAAAAGTCCATTTGTGGAGATGAGCTCCTGGACTCCCGTTAAGAAGACATGTTGTCAACCTCTAGATCCCTTACATGCCTGCACTTTTCGGCTTGCTGCTGCTGCAATCCACGCGTTTTAGATCTGCATAACTCCACCTCTTTAAACACAGCACCTTCACCCCCTGCTGTTCCCACCTGCCTCAACACCGTTGGAAGGGAGGAGAACCAATTAAGGCGGGGGGTGGGGTGGTACGAGCAGCTGTCTACCCTTAGCAGGAGGGCTCCTGATTACATACCTCTCCTGCTGCTGCTGCTGCTGGCTGTCCAGCAGCAGACTGAAGGTGGCTGCTGCTGTGCACAGGTATATAAAGGCTCAGAGCCTATTATGACACGCGCAGCCAGCGTTCCATTGCCACATTCCATCTACTGCAGGCAGGATACCTGGCTGGCTGAATGTCGCTGAGAAGCTCACAGAGACCGCCATAAGCAACAGTTTAACAGAATGCCACAGACTAATCAACCAAACTTTTTGGGTTGGGTTCTCTTTTATAGTCTGCAGGCATTAAATGAAAGAAGTCAGTGTTCCAGCAGAAGGAGACAACGTTTCAGAAAAGGCATTGTAGCAAACCAAAAAAGAAATTTTAAGCGCAGCAGAGTAACCAGCGCACATACCTGTTAGCTCAGGTGAGTTTAAAAGGCTGCTGTTGATAACAAGGGCATTTGCTAAATAGATGGTGTGTGTGCAACAATATACTGAAAGGTCAATTATATTGTGCAGCTTATCTCACCACCTGTAGTTATTTAGGTGAAAGCTCCAAAATGCTTGCCTAATATGTCTGTTTATCCAAAAGGAAGTAAAAAGGGAGAGCTAGAAAGATAGCATTGCATCACATTACATGGCAATGCAATGCACAGTTGCTGAAGTTGAACCAAAATGAGCTTGTAATCTGGCTTCTGCAACTTTGAACATGAAAAATCCAATGAGGAGAAGAAAAGCAGAGCCAAAGAGTCCATCCCAAAATCCGACAAACAAGCAAAATGAACAAAAAACATTGAATTCAATTCTTTCTGATTTTAGAAACTGCATTAAAGAAGGGGTGCACCGGTCCTGGAGATACTGCAATACCAGGTCAATGCGTGGAGTGGACAGAGCAAGCTCTTTTTCCATCTCCCTGTTCTAAAAATCCATTTAATATATGGTCCCCAGATAGGGGACGTATCAGATATTAAACTGATAAGAACAGATTTTTTTTTTTTTTTTTTTTTTTTTCTCCTCAGACGAGGAAATTCCACAGTCTATGGAAACCAGACAAAGGAAAATTCCATCAAAACAGCTGCGTCAAATCCAATACGCAATTTGCTGTCCCCATCATCATCGGAAATATTTATTTTATATTTCAAAACAACAATAACAAAAATCAAGAGGTACTAACAATATATCTCCACTTTTTAACTTTCCATATTCCCTCCGCATCCACTTCCCCTCTCCTCTTTTTGTCCCATAGGAAACACACATACATCTTCCCCAAAATCACCTTCACACTATCCTTTACAGCAATTTCCTTCCTTTTAAACACATACACATTCCTCACATCCCATAACACTTCCTTTATACATGCAAGCATCAACCACAAGACTCTTTCCTTCGTCCCATCACATATTCCCAAACCAAACATAAACAACTCAAAAGACAACAAATTCACACCACACAATTCTTTACACAAAGGCCCCATTCTCCCAATCACATCTCTAGCATACTGGCAATTCCAAAAAACATGCAACACACTTTCCCTTCCACCACAGCCATTTCTTGGACACATTTCACTCCTCACCAAACCTCTATTCCTCTGAAACTCTCTCACAGGTAATACTCCATGTAAAGACTGCCACACAACTTCACTCTGTTTGTTGGTCATACCACTCATCCGCACTTTCTTCCAAACCTTCTGCACATCACCACCCCTAACCATATTTATTCCACATTCTACCTCTCTACATTCAATCATCCTATACACAGCCTTCTTATTCTCCAGCAATCTCACATCTGCATCACACAGTTCATACCTCACCAAAAACTTATAAACCCACACATACCATACAGGCACCTCAAAAGCAATCGGACATCGCAAATCCCTTTCTTGCCACTTTAAACGAAACAAATACGCTCCAAATAAATACCTACACATAGATGAAAACTTTCCATCCGCCCTAATCACTTTCAAAACAAACACAACGATATTCACACCAAAAAACACGTCCAAATTCGGAAAACCCAAACCACCTTTTTCCACTCTTTTAACCAAAATTTCTCTCCTAGCTCTCTCCATTTTCGAGTTCCACAAAAAAACAAATAAAATTCTATTCAAGCTTCTCATACACATATATCCTGGTGGAAATACTACCGCAATATATAAAAATATTGGCAACACCACACTCTTAACAATTAAAATCTTCCCAAAAAAGAATAAACTCCTCAATTTCCAAAAATTCAACTTCTGCTCAACTTTTCCTTTCGCATCATCCCAACTTTCTTTCCCATCCAAACTCTCTGAAAACTTCACACCCAAAACTTTAATAGGTCCATTCACTACATTCACACCTACATCCCTACTTAAACTTCCGCCTCCAAAACCCTTACACTCACTCTTTTCCCAATTCACTTTAAACGCAGATGCACCACAAAAAATAGACACTAACAACTTCACCCGCCTCACCGAACATTCAGAATCACATAATACACACACGTCATCCATGTAACCACTCACCTTCCATTCTTTTCCTCCACCTCCCGGCACTTGCACACCACGAATTACCTTATCTTTCCTCAGCATACACAACAATGGCTCAATTGCACAAATAAATGCTACAGGGGACAAAGGACACCCCTGTCGCACACCCGAAAACACATTCACTTTCCTACCCACATACCCATTCATTAAAACACAGCTATAAACACCCGCATACAAACTTCTCACTCGCCCAACAAAATCAGCCGGAAAACCCATTTTTAACAACACTCTGAACAAAAAACCATGCGACAACCTATCATAAGCCTTTTCAAAATCCAAACTTAACAAAAATACACTCTTCTTACGACCCATGCAATCCCATAGACAATCTCTTAACATACACACACACTCATGAATCCGCCTCCCAGGTACCGCACAACACTGCTCATCCCCAATCACACTCTCTATCACATCACGCATCCTATTAGCCATAAGTTTTGCATAGATTTTATAATCACAATTAAGTAACGTTATTGGCCTCCAATTCCTCAGACTTTTCAAATCCCCTTTCTTAGGAATTAACACAACCATACCTGCACGCATACTCTCAGCCACCTCCATGTTTCCCCACATATACTTACATACATCCACAAAGTCCTTACCAATCACACCCCACATCACACGATAAAATTCTACTGGGAGGCCATCCTCCCCCGGCGTCTTATTCAAAGCCATACTACACATAACCTTCCATACCTCATCACCAGTCACCTCACCCATCACTCTCTCTCTTTCTGCTTCACTCAACTTACTCTCTAACACACTCAAAACATCATTCTCCAAACATTCATCCCTCTGTTTCACTGCATACAGATCCTCATAAAACTTAGCCACCTCTTCACACATATCCTCTCCACTCACCTCACTTCCATCTGCTCCATACACCACGCTCATACTCTGTTTCTTTCCAAAAACTTTTTTAAAGAAAAACCGATAACATTTCTCATCCTGCTCCATCTTATCAATCTTTGCCCTAAACACTATGCTTCTCCCTCTCTCCAACAAAAACTCACTAATCTCCTTTTTTACCTCTAAAATATCCTCCTCCACCTCAACTCCTCCTTCCCTTAACTTATACAAAACGCTCAACCGCGCGTTCAGTTTAACAAAACTCTCTCTTTTAATTGCTGCATACTTGTATCCTAAATTTTTAAAGAACATTTTTGTTTGTTTCTTCACCCAGTCCCACCACTCACAAACATTCCCAAACTCATTTTTATGCTTACACCATTCTTCATACCGCCTTTCATACTCCTTTCTCACATCTTCATTCTCTAACAGTTTAACATTTAACTTCCACAATCCTCTCCCAAACACTCCATCAACTTTTATATCCAACTCACACAACATACACACATGATCTGAAAAAAGAACGTTTTCCTGCCTATAATTAACAGAAACCATATTTTTAGAAATAAAACAATAATCCAATCTGGATTGTACCCTACCACTCTCAGAAAAGAAAGTGTTCAACAAAGGATTCATGTTACACACGCGCTGCATATCACACAACCCAAAATCATTCACTAACTCCAATAATGCTTTCCCAGACACATCCACATTCACTCTCCCCACATCACAGTTCATATCACCCACAATTACCACAGGTATTCTTCCTGGAACAAAAAGCTTAATTTTTTCAAATAAATTTTTGCGCTCATTTTTTTCAACTGGCGCATAAACATTAATAACACAAAACTTTACATTCTTGTATACAAAATTAGCAAGGATACATCTCCCCACCTCAATAACCAAATAATCACTCAAAACAACCTCCCTTCCTTTAACCAAAATACCCACACCATCATTCTTATTACATGCACTCCCCGACCACACAGACGCTCCATAAGACCATTCATCCCCTTTCACACCATCCACTACCCCACATTCTTGTAAACAAAAAATAGATGCATTTTGCATAGCTAAAAACTCAAAAATAGCAGCTCTTCTTACTTTACTTTTAAACACTCTTACGTTTTGGGACACTATGGTAAATCCCATAATACTTCTACTCCTTCACCAATTACACAAAGAAATAGCCTTTGGCCTAAACCAAAGCTCACAAGAGGACAAAAAGAAAAAACATTTACAATATTATATGGTGACACTATCCAGCACCACCACTATCCTCCTCCGCCATCAGAACAGAACAGCTGGTTTCCGACCCGCTGGCTTCACCAGCCACACTCCTCATTCTGGCAGTTCTGATCTTCCTCTGAGGCTCACTAAAATCTGCATCATCACTGCCCCCACCATCCTCCCTACGACTCTTCTTTGCACCCCTATCATCCTCCGAAGAAAAATCTTCAGTGTTTTCAGGACCCGAAGGGTGTTCAGGACTGTCGGGTTCCGAGATTTGCACTTCACATCCTGTTGCGTCCATTGCCTCTCCAAAAGTCATCATCTCAGGCAGCTCTGCTTCCACCACTTTCCTAGATATTCTCGCAGACACTGCCTTTTTCTCCACCTTTGCCACTTCCCTCCAGAACTCCTTTTCTTCCCTCCGCTTCTTCCTCATTTCTTCAGCAGAAGAAGAACATGGTCTCAGGGACACCTCCTCTGGCGCCGTAGAGGGAGAGGCTCTACCAGTTTCCCGCCTCCTTCCCTCTCTCTCCTCCCTCTCCAATCTTTCCAGCACTTTCAGTGCGCTTGCCATCTGCCTCCTCTCCAGCTCCTCCTCCTTCTGTTCTTTATCAGAACGTCTAGGTGCACTCATAGGACAGTCCTTATACATGTGATCACTACTCCCACAGACATCACAGGACTTGGCCTCTGGACACTGGTTGGCCATATGCCCCTCCTTTCTGCAATTTCGGCAACACTGCCCTTTAAGGCATGTTACCATGGTATGTCCGAAAGAAAAGCATCTACGGCAAAACATGGGCTGGCCTGGGTAAAAGAGGAAACCTCTATGGCCTGCAACGGAAAAATTTGATGGAGGGTGTCTAAAGCCCCCCACACTGTCAGGATCCCTTTTCAATTTCACACGGAATTTATACTGACAGTTAAAGATTCCTAGACAATTGACTTGCTTCACTCCCTTCCGCACATATTCACAGTAGCGAGAGAGGAAGCACTCCAGCAGCTCAGGGTCTGTAAAAGGGTTATAGACAGTCACAGTCACCTCCTTTTCTTGCAGACCAAACAAAGGTTCCCATCTAACTCCTTCCAAGCAGGGGTCACTAGAGTGACCACGGAGCCATTCAAAGACATTAAGGCAAACATCCTGGTCCATAAAGGTAACGTCATAATTACCTTGACGTGAAAATTCGTTGACACTGAAGATCTCAGAACGTCTTGCTCCAGCTTTGCCTTCAACGATGTCTTGGACAATGAAAACCACGTTGTTCTTGTTCTGGTCAGATGGATCCACGGACAAACGGATGGTGTTCTTCACAAAAGACATCTTGGATTCTGTCGGTATGGAATACCACAGGAAAAAGCAGAAAATCCTCCACAAAAGGGTCCGGATTCCTCCAGGAGACTCGCACCAATCAAGGTACAGTCATACGATCGCAGCCAAAAGGCCGAGAAGCGATAACCAGAATTGGTTTCAAACTACGGAGCCACCCAAGGATCCTGAAAAGTCCATTTGTGGAGATGAGCTCCTGGACTCCCGTTAAGAAGACATGTTGTCAACCTCTAGATCCCTTACATGCCTGCACTTTTCGGCTTGCTGCTGCTGCAATCCACGCGTTTTAGATCTGCATAACTCCACCTCTTTAAACACAGCACCTTCACCCCCTGCTGTTCCCACCCGCCTCAACACCGTTGGAAGGGAGGAGAACCAATTAAGGCGGGGGGTGGGGTGGAACGAGCAGCTGTCTACCCTTAGCAGGAGGGCTCCTGATTACATACCTCTCCTGCTGCTGCTGCTGCTGGCTGTCCAGCAGCAGACTGAAGGTGGCTGATGCTGTGCACAGGTATATAAAGGCTCAGAGCCTATTATGACACGCGCAGCCAGCGTTCCATTGCCACATTCCATCTACTGCAGGCAGGATACCTGGCTGGCTGAATGTCGCTGAGAAGCTCACAGAGACCGCCATAAGCAACAGTTTAACAGAATGCCACAGACTAATCAACCAAACTTTTTGGGTTGGGTTCTCTTTTATAGTCTGCAGGCATTAAATGAAAGAAGTCAGTGTTCCAGCAGAAGGAGACAACGTTTCAGAAAAGGCATTGTAGCAAACCAAAAAAGAAATTTTAAGCGCAGCAGAGTAACCAGCGCACATACCTGTTAGCTCAGGTGAGTTTAAAAGGCTGCTGTTGATAACAAGGGCATTTGCTAAATAGATGGTGTGTGTGCAACAATATACTGAAAGGTCAATTATATTGTGCAGCTTATCTCACCACCTGTAGTTATTTAGGTGAAAGCTCCAAAATGCTTGCCTAATATGTCTGTTTATCCAAAAGGAAGTAAAAAGGGAGAGCTAGAAAGATAGCATTGCATCACATTACATGGCAATGCAATGCACAGTTGCTGAAGTTGAACCAAAATGAGCTTGTAATCTGGCTTCTGCAACTTTGAACATGAAAAATCCAATGAGGAGAAGAAAAGCAAAGCCAAAGAGTCCATCCCCAAATCCGACAAACAAGCAAAATGAACAAAAAACATTGAATTCAATTCTTTCTGATTTTAGAAACTGCATTAAAGAAGGGGTGCACCGGTCCTGGAGATACTGCAATACCAGGTCAATGCGTGGAGTGGACAGAGCAAGCTCTTTTTCCATCTCCCTGTTCTAAAAATCCATTTAATATATGGTCCCCAGATAGGGGACGTATCAGATATTAAACTGATAAGAACAGATACTACACTTGATCTTAGCCAAAAGGCCGAGAAGCGATAACCAGAATTGGTTTCAAACTACGGAGCCACCCAAGGATCCTGAAAAGTCCATTTGTGGAGATGAGCTCCTGGACTCCCGTTAAGAAGACATGTTGTCAACCTCTAGATCCCTTACATGCCTGCACTTTTCGGCTTGCTGCTGCTGCAATCCACGTGTTTTAGATCTGCATAACTCCACCTCTTTAAACACAGCACCTTCACCCCCTGCTGTTCCCACCCGCCTCAACACCGTTGGAAGGGAGGAGAACCAATTAAGGCGGGGGGTGGGGTGGAACGAGCAGCTGTCTACCCTTAGCAGGAGGGCTCCTGATTACATACCTCTCCTGCTGCTGCTGCTGCTGGCTGTCCAGCAGCAGACTGAAGGTGGCTGCTGCTGTGCACAGGTATATAAAGGCTCAGAGCCTATTATGACACGCGCAGCCAGCGTTCCATTGCCACATTCCATCTACTGCAGGCAGGATACCTGGCTGGCTGAATGTCGCTGAGAAGCTCACAGAGACCGCCATAAGCAACAGTTTAACAGAATGCCACAGACTAATCAACCAAACTTTTTGGGTTGGGTTCTCTTTTATAGTCTGCAGGCATTAAATGAAAGAAGTCAGTGTTCCAGCAGAAGGAGACAACGTTTCAGAAAAGGCATTGTAGCAAACCAAAAAAGAAATTTTAAGCGCAGCAGAGTAACCAGCGCACATACCTGTTAGCTCAGGTGAGTTTAAAAGGCTGCTGTTGATAACAAGGGCATTTGCTAAATAGATGGTGTGTGTGCAACAATATACTGAAAGGTCAATTATATTGTGCAGCTTATCTCACCACCTGTAGTTATTTAGGTGAAAGCTCCAAAATGCTTGCCTAATATGTCTGTTTATCCAAAAGGAAGTAAAAAGGGAGAGCTAGAAAGATAGCATTGCATCACATTACATGGCAATGCAATGCACAGTTGCTGAAGTTGAACCAAAATGAGCTTGTAATCTGGCTTCTGCAACTTTGAACATGAAAAATCCAATGAGGAGAAGAAAAGCAAAGCCAAAGAGTCCATCCCCAAATCCGACAAACAAGCAAAATGAACAAAAAACATTGAATTCAATTCTTTCTGATTTTAGAGACTGCATTAAAGAAGGGGTGCACCGGTCCTGGAGATACTGCAATACCAGGTCAATGCGTGGAGTGGACAGAGCAAGCTCTTTTTCCATCTCCCTGTTCTAAAAATCCATTTAATATATGGTCCCCAGATAGGGGACGTATCAGATATTAAACTGATAAGAACAGATACTACACTTGATCTTAGCCAAAAGGCCGAGAAGCGATAACCAGAATTGGTTTCAAACTACGGAGCCACCCAAGGATCCTGAAAAGTCCATTTGTGGAGATGAGCTCCTGGACTCCCGTTAAGAAGACATGTTGTCAACCTCTAGATCCCTTACATGCCTGCACTTTTCGGCTTGCTGCTGCTGCAATCCACGCGTTTTAGATCTGCATAACTCCACCTCTTTAAACACAGCACCTTCACCCCCTGCTGTTCCCACCCGCCTCAACACCGTTGGAAGGGAGGAGAACCAATTAAGGCGGGGGGTGGGGTGGAACGAGCAGCTGTCTACCCTTAGCAGGAGGGCTCCTGATTACATACCTCTCCTGCTGCTGCTGCTGCTGCTGGCTGTCCAGCAGCAGACTGAAGGTGGCTGCTGCTGTGCACAGGTATATAAAGGCTCAGAGCCTATTATGACACGCGCAGCCAGCGTTCCATTGCCACATTCCATCTACTGCAGGCAGGATACCTGGCTGGCTGAATGTCGCTGAGAAGCTCACAGAGACCGCCATAAGCAACAGTTTAACAGAATGCCACAGACTAATCAACCAAACTTTTTGGGTTGGGTTCTCTTTTATAGTCTGCAGGCATTAAATGAAAGAAGTCAGTGTTCCAGCAGAAGGAGACAACGTTTCAGAAAAGGCATTGTAGCAAACCAAAAAAGAAATTTTAAGCGCAGCAGAGTAACCAGCGCACATACCTGTTAGCTCAGGTGAGTTTAAAAGGCTGCTGTTGATAACAAGGGCATTTGCTAAATAGATGGTGTGTGTGCAACAATATACTGAAAGGTCAATTATATTGTGCAGCTTATCTCACCACCTGTAGTTATTTAGGTGAAAGCTCCAAAATGCTTGCCTAATATGTCTGTTTATCCAAAAGGAAGTAAAAAGGGAGAGCTAGAAAGATAGCATTGCATCACATTACATGGCAATGCAATGCACAGTTGCTGAAGTTGAACCAAAATGAGCTTGTAATCTGGCTTCTGCAACTTTGAACATGAAAAATCCAATGAGGAGAAGAAAAGCAAAGCCAAAGAGTCCATCCCCAAATCCGACAAACAAGCAAAATGAACAAAAAACATTGAATTCAATTCTTTCTGATTTTAGAAACTGCATTAAAGAAGGGGTGCACCGGTCCTGGAGATACTGCAATACTAGGTCAATGCGTGGAGTGGACAGAGCAAGCTCTTTTTCCATCTCCCTGTTCTAAAAATCCATTTAATATATGGTCCCCAGATAGGGGACGTATCAGATATTAAACTGATAAGAACAGATACTACACTTGATCTTAGCCAAAAGGCCGAGAAGCGATAACCAGAATTGGTTTCAAACTACGGAGCCACCCAAGGATCCTGAAAAGTCCATTTGTGGAGATGAGCTCCTGGACTCCCGTTAAGAAGACATGTTGTCAACCTCTAGATCCCTTACATGCCTGCACTTTTCGGCTTGCTGCTGCTGCAATCCACGCGTTTTAGATCTGCATAACTCCACCTCTTTAAACACAGCACCTTCACCCCCTGCTGTTCCCACCCGCCTCAACACCGTTGGAAGGGAGGAGAACCAATTAAGGCGGGGGGTGGGGTGGAACGAGCAGCTGTCTACCCTTAGCAGGAGGGCTCCTGATTACATACCTCTCCTGCTGCTGCTGCTGCTGGCTGTCCAGCAGCAGACTGAAGGTGGCTGCTGCTGTGCACAGGTATATAAAGGCTCAGAGCCTATTATGACACGCGCAGCCAGCGTTCCATTGCCACATTCCATCTACTGCAGGCAGGATACCTGGCTGGCTGAATGTCGCTGAGAAGCTCACAGAGACCGCCATAAGCAACAGTTTAACAGAATGCCACAGACTAATCAACCAAACTTTTTGGGTTGGGTTCTCTTTTATAGTCTGCAGGCATTAAATGAAAGAAGTCAGTGTTCCAGCAGAAGGAGACAACGTTTCAGAAAAGGCATTGTAGCAAACCAAAAAAGAAATTTTAAGCGCAGCAGAGTAACCAGCGCACATACCTGTTAGCTCAGGTGAGTTTAAAAGGCTGCTGTTGATAACAAGGGCATTTGCTAAATAGATGGTGTGTGTGCAACAATATACTGAAAGGTCAATTATATTGTGCAGCTTATCTCACCACCTGTAGTTATTTAGGTGAAAGCTCCAAAATGCTTGCCTAATATGTCTGTTTATCCAAAAGGAAGTAAAAAGGGAGAGCTAGAAAGATAGCATTGCATCACATTACATGGCAATGCAATGCACAGTTGCTGAAGTTGAACCAAAATGAGCTTGTAATCTGGCTTCTGCAACTTTGAACATGAAAAATCCAATGAGGAGAAGAAAAGCAAAGCCAAAGAGTCCATCCCAAAATCCGACAAACAAGCAAAATGAACAAAAAACATTGAATTCAATTCTTTCTGATTTTAGAAACTGCATTAAAGAAGGGGTGCACCGGTCCTGGAGATACTGCAATACCAGGTCAATGCGTGGAGTGGACAGAGCAAGCTCTTTTTCCATCTCCCTGTTCTAAAAATCCATTTAATATATGGTCCCCAGATAGGGGACGTATCAGATATTAAACTGATAAGAACAGATACTACACTTGATCTTAGCCAAAAGGCCGAGAAGCGATAACCAGAATTGGTTTCAAACTACGGAGCCACCCAAGGATCCTGAAAAGTCCATTTGTGGAGATGAGCTCCTGGACTCCCGTTAAGAAGACATGTTGTCAACCTCTAGATCCCTTACATGCCTGCACTTTTCGGCTTGCTGCTGCTGCAATCCACGCGTTTTAGATCTGCATAACTCCACCTCTTTAAACACAGCACCTTCACCCCCTGCTGTTCCCACCCGCCTCAACACCGTTGGAAGGGAGGAGAACCAATTAAGGCGGGGGGTGGGGTGGAACGAGCAGCTGTCTACCCTTAGCAGGAGGGCTCCTGATTACATACCTCTCCTGCTGCTGCTGCTGCTGGCTGTCCAGCAGCAGACTGAAGGTGGCTGCTGCTGTGCACAGGTATATAAAGGCTCAGAGCCTATTATGACACGCGCAGCCAGCGTTCCATTGCCACATTCCATCTACTGCAGGCAGGATACCTGGCTGGCTGAATGTCGCTGAGAAGCTCACAGAGACCGCCATAAGCAACAGTTTAACAGAATGCCACAGACTAATCAACCAAACTTTTTGGGTTGGGTTCTCTTTTATAGTCTGCAGGCATTAAATGAAAGAAGTCAGTGTTCCAGCAGAAGGAGACAACGTTTCAGAAAAGGCATTGTAGCAAACCAAAAAAGAAATTTTAAGCGCAGCAGAGTAACCAGCGCACATACCTGTTAGCTCAGGTGAGTTTAAAAGGCTGCTGTTGATAACAAGGGCATTTGCTAAATAGATGGTGTGTGTGCAACAATATACTGAAAGGTCAATTATATTGTGCAGCTTATCTCACCACCTGTAGTTATTTAGGTGAAAGCTCCAAAATGCTTGCCTAATATGTCTGTTTATCCAAAAGGAAGTAAAAAGGGAGAGCTAGAAAGATAGCATTGCATCACATTACATGGCAATGCAATGCACAGTTGCTGAAGTTGAACCAAAATGAGCTTGTAATCTGGCTTCTGCAACTTTGAACATGAAAAATCCAATGAGGAGAAGAAAAGCAGAGCCAAAGAGTCCATCCCAAAATCCGACAAACAAGCAAAATGAACAAAAAACATTGAATTCAATTCTTTCTGATTTTAGAAACTGCATTAAAGAAGGGGTGCACCGGTCCTGGAGATACTGCAATACCAGGTCAATGCGTGGAGTGGACAGAGCAAGCTCTTTTTCCATCTCCCTGTTCTAAAAATCCATTTAATATATGGTCCCCAGATAGGGGACGTATCAGATATTAAACTGATAAGAACAGATACTACACTTGATCTTAGCCAAAAGGCCGAGAAGCGATAACCAGAATTGGTTTCAAACTACGGAGCCACCCAAGGATCCTAAAAAGTCCATTTGTGGAGATGAGCTCCTGGACTCCCGTTAAGAAGACATGTTGTCAACCTCTAGATCCCTTACATGCCTGCACTTTTCGGCTTGCTGCTGCTGCAATCCACGCGTTTTAGATCTGCATAACTCCACCTCTTTAAACACAGCACCTTCACCCCCTGCTGTTCCCACCCGCCTCAACACCGTTGGAAGGGAGGAGAACCAATTAAGGCGGGGGGTGGGGTGGAACGAGCAGCTGTCTACCCTTAGCAGGAGGGCTCCTGATTACATACCTCTCCTGCTGCTGCTGCTGCTGGCTGTCCAGCAGCAGACTGAAGGTGGCTGCTGCTGTGCACAGGTATATAAAGGCTCAGAGCCTATTATGACACGCGCAGCCAGCGTTCCATTGCCACATTCCATCTACTGCAGGCAGGATACCTGGCTGGCTGAATGTCGCTGAGAAGCTCACAGAGACCGCCATAAGCAACAGTTTAACAGAATGCCACAGACTAATCAACCAAACTTTTTGGGTTGGGTTCTCTTTTATAGTCTGCAGGCATTAAATGAAAGAAGTCAGTGTTCCAGCAGAAGGAGACAACGTTTCAGAAAAGGCATTGTAGCAAACCAAAAAAGAAATTTTAAGCGCAGCAGAGTAACCAGCGCACATACCTGTTAGCTCAGGTGAGTTTAAAAGGCTGCTGTTGATAACAAGGGCATTTGCTAAATAGATGGTGTGTGTGCAACAATATACTGAAAGGTCAATTATATTGTGCAGCTTATCTCACCACCTGTAGTTATTTAGGTGAAAGCTCCAAAATGCTTGCCTAATATGTCTGTTTATCCAAAAGGAAGTAAAAAGGGAGAGCTAGAAAGATAGCATTGCATCACATTACATGGCAATGCAATGCACAGTTGCTGAAGTTGAACCAAAATGAGCTTGTAATCTGGCTTCTGCAACTTTGAACATGAAAAATCCAATGAGGAGAAGAAAAGCAGAGCCAAAGAGTCCATCCCAAAATCCGACAAACAAGCAAAATGAACAAAAAACATTGAATTCAATTCTTTCTGATTTTAGAAACTGCATTAAAGAAGGGGTGCACCGGTCCTGGAGATACTGCAATACCAGGTCAATGCGTGGAGTGGACAGAGCAAGCTCTTTTTCCATCTCCCTGTTCTAAAAATCCATTTAATATATGGTCCCCAGATAGGGGACGTATCAGATATTAAACTGATAAGAACAGATACTACACTTGATCTTAGCCAAAAGGCCGAGAAGCGATAACCAGAATTGGTTTCAAACTACGGAGCCACCCAAGGATCCTAAAAAGTCCATTTGTGGAGATGAGCTCCTGGACTCCCGTTAAGAAGACATGTTGTCAACCTCTAGATCCCTTACATGCCTGCACTTTTCGGCTTGCTGCTGCTGCAATCCACGCGTTTTAGATCTGCATAACTCCACCTCTTTAAACACAGCACCTTCACCCCCTGCTGTTCCCACCCGCCTCAACACCGTTGGAAGGGAGGAGAACCAATTAAGGCGGGGGGTGGGGTGGAACGAGCAGCTGTCTACCCTTAGCAGGAGGGCTCCTGATTACATACCTCTCCTGCTGCTGCTGCTGCTGGCTGTCCAGCAGCAGACTGAAGGTGGCTGCTGCTGTGCACAGGTATATAAAGGCTCAGAGCCTATTATGACACGCGCAGCCAGCGTTCCATTGCCACATTCCATCTACTGCAGGCAGGATACCTGGCTGGCTGAATGTCGCTGAGAAGCTCACAGAGACCGCCATAAGCAACAGTTTAACAGAATGCCACAGACTAATCAACCAAACTTTTTGGGTTGGGTTCTCTTTTATAGTCTGCAGGCATTAAATGAAAGAAGTCAGTGTTCCAGCAGAAGGAGACAACGTTTCAGAAAAGGCATTGTAGCAAACCAAAAAAGAAATTTTAAGCGCAGCAGAGTAACCAGCGCACATACCTGTTAGCTCAGGTGAGTTTAAAAGGCTGCTGTTGATAACAAGGGCATTTGCTAAATAGATGGTGTGTGTGCAACAATATACTGAAAGGTCAATTATATTGTGCAGCTTATCTCACCACCTGTAGTTATTTAGGTGAAAGCTCCAAAATGCTTGCCTAATATGTCTGTTTATCCAAAAGGAAGTAAAAAGGGAGAGCTAGAAAGATAGCATTGCATCACATTACATGGCAATGCAATGCACAGTTGCTGAAGTTGAACCAAAATGAGCTTGTAATCTGGCTTCTGCAACTTTGAACATGAAAAATCCAATGAGGAGAAGAAAAGCAGAGCCAAAGAGTCCATCCCAAAATCCGACAAACAAGCAAAATGAACACAAAACATTGAATTCAATTCTTTCTGATTTTAGAAACTGCATTAAAGAAGGGGTGCACCGGTCCTGGAGATACTGCAATACCAGGTCAATGCGTGGAGTGGACAGAGCAAGCTCTTTTTCCATCTCCCTGTTCTAAAAATCCATTTAATATATGGTCCCCAGATAGGGGACGTATCAGATATTAAACTGATAAGAACAGATACTACACTTGATCTTAGCCAAAAGGCCGAGAAGCGATAACCAGAATTGGTTTCAAACTACGGAGCCACCCAAGGATCCTAAAAAGTCCATTTGTGGAGATGAGCTCCTGGACTCCCGTTAAGAAGACATGTTGTCAACCTCTAGATCCCTTACATGCCTGCACTTTTCGGCTTGCTGCTGCTGCAATCCACGCGTTTTAGATCTGCATAACTCCACCTCTTTAAACACAGCACCTTCACCCCCTGCTGTTCCCACCCGCCTCAACACCGTTGGAAGGGAGGAGAACCAATTAAGGCGGGGGGTGGGGTGGAACGAGCAGCTGTCTACCCTTAGCAGGAGGGCTCCTGATTACATACCTCTCCTGCTGCTGCTGCTGCTGGCTGTCCAGCAGCAGACTGAAGGTGGCTGCTGCTATGCACAGGTATATAAAGGCTCAGAGCCTATTATGACACGCGCAGCCAGCGTTCCATTGCCACATTCCATCTACTGCAGGCAGGATACCTGGCTGGCTGAATGTCGCTGAGAAGCTCACAGAGACCGCCATAAGCAACAGTTTAACAGAATGCCACAGACTAATCAACCAAACTTTTTGGGTTGGGTTCTCTTTTATAGTCTGCAGGCATTAAATGAAAGAAGTCAGTGTTCCAGCAGAAGGAGACAACGTTTCAGAAAAGGCATTGTAGCAAACCAAAAAAGAAATTTTAAGCGCAGCAGAGTAACCAGCGCACATACCTGTTAGCTCAGGTGAGTTTAAAAGGCTGCTGTTGATAACAAGGGCATTTACTAAATAGATGGTGTGTGTGCAACAATATACTGAAAGGTCAATTATATTGTGCAGCTTATCTCACCACCTGTAGTTATTTAGGTGAAAGCTCCAAAATGCTTGCCTAATATGTCTGTTTATCCAAAAGGAAGTAAAAAGGGAGAGCTAGAAAGATAGCATTGCATCACATTACATGGCAATGCAATGCACAGTTGCTGAAGTTGAACCAAAATGAGCTTGTAATCTGGCTTCTGCAACTTTGAACATGAAAAATCCAATGAGGAGAAGAAAAGCAGAGCCAAAGAGTCCATCCCAAAATCCGACAAACAAGCAAAATGAACAAAAAACATTGAATTCAATTCTTTCTGATTTTAGAAACTGCATTAAAGAAGGGGTGCACCGGTCCTGGAGATACTTCAATACCAGGTCAATGCGTGGAGTGGACAGAGCAAGCTCTTTTTCCATCTCCCTGTTCTAAAAATCCATTTAATATATGGTCCCCAGATAGGGGACGTATCAGATATTAAACTGATAAGAACAGATACTACACTTGATCTTAGCCAAAAGGCCGAGAAGCGATAACCAGAATTGGTTTCAAACTACGGAGCCACCCAAGGATCCTAAAAAGTCCATTTGTGGAGATGAGCTCCTGGACTCCCGTTAAGAAGACATGTTGTCAACCTCTAGATCCCTTACATGCCTGCACTTTTCGGCTTGCTGCTGCTGCAATCCACGCGTTTTAGATCTGCATAACTCCACCTCTTTAAACACAGCACCTTCACCCCCTGCTGTTCCCACCCGCCTCAACACCGTTGGAAGGGAGGAGAACCAATTAAGGCGGGGGGTGGGGTGGAACGAGCAGCTGTCTACCCTTAGCAGGAGGGCTCCTGATTACATACCTCTCCTGCTGCTGCTGCTGCTGGCTGTCCAGCAGCAGACTGAAGGTGGCTGCTGCTGTGCACAGGTATATAAAGGCTCAGAGCCTATTATGACACGCGCAGCCAGCGTTCCATTGCCACATTCCATCTACTGCAGGCAGGATACCTGGCTGGCTGAATGTCGCTGAGAAGCTCACAGAGACCGCCATAAGCAACAGTTTAACAGAATGCCACAGACTAATCAACCAAACTTTTTGGGTTGGGTTCTCTTTTATAGTCTGCAGGCATTAAATGAAAGAAGTCAGTGTTCCAGCAGAAGGAGACAACGTTTCAGAAAAGGCATTGTAGCAAACCAAAAAAGAAATTTTAAGCGCAGCAGAGTAACCAGCGCACATACCTGTTAGCTCAGGTGAGTTTAAAAGGCTGCTGTTGATAACAAGGGCATTTACTAAATAGATGGTGTGTGTGCAACAATATACTGAAAGGTCAATTATATTGTGCAGCTTATCTCACCACCTGTAGTTATTTAGGTGAAAGCTCCAAAATGCTTGCATAATATGTCTGTTTATCCAAAAGGAAGTAAAAAGGGAGAGCTAGAAAGATAGCATTGCATCACATTACATGGCAATAAAATGCACAGTTGCTGAAGTTGAACCAAAATGAGCTTGTAATCTGGCTTCTGCAACTTTGAACATGAAAAATCCAATGAGGAGAAGAAAAGCAGAGCCAAAGAGTCCATCCCAAAATCCGACAAACAAGCAAAATGAACAAAAAACATTGAATTCAATTCTTTCTGATTTTAGAAACTGCATTAAAGAAGGGGTGCACCGGTCCTGGAGATACTTCAATACCAGGTCAATGCGTGGAGTGGACAGAGCAAGCTCTTTTTCCATCTCCCTGTTCTAAAAATCCATTTAATATATGGTCCCCAGATAGGGGACGTATCAGATATTAAACTGATAAGAACAGATACTACACTTGATCTTAGCCAAAAGGCCGAGAAGCGATAACCAGAATTGGTTTCAAACTACGGAGCCACCCAAGGATCCTAAAAAGTCCATTTGTGGAGATGAGCTCCTGGACTCCCGTTAAGAAGACATGTTGTCAACCTCTAGATCCCTTACATGCCTGCACTTTTCGGCTTGCTGCTGCTGCAATCCACGCGTTTTAGATCTGCATAACTCCACCTCTTTAAACACAGCACCTTCACCCCCTGCTGTTCCCACCCGCCTCAACACCGTTGGAAGGGAGGAGAACCAATTAAGGCGGGGGGTGGGGTGGAACGAGCAGCTGTCTACCCTTAGCAGGAGGGCTCCTGATTACATACCTCTCCTGCTGCTGCTGCTGCTGGCTGTCCAGCAGCAGACTGAAGGTGGCTGCTGCTGTGCACAGGTATATAAAGGCTCAGAGCCTATTATGACACGCGCAGCCAGCGTTCCATTGCCACATTCCATCTACTGCAGGCAGGATACCTGGCTGGCTGAATGTCGCTGAGAAGCTCACAGAGACCGCCATAAGCAACAGTTTAACAGAATGCCACAGACTAATCAACCAAACTTTTTGGGTTGGGTTCTCTTTTATAGTCTGCAGGCATTAAATGAAAGAAGTCAGTGTTCCAGCAGAAGGAGACAACGTTTCAGAAAAGGCATTGTAGCAAACCAAAAAAGAAATTTTAAGCGCAGCAGAGTAACCAGCGCACATACCTGTTAGCTCAGGTGAGTTTAAAAGGCTGCTGTTGATAACAAGGGCATTTGCTAAATAGATGGTGTGTGTGCAACAATATACTGAAAGGTCAATTATATTGTGCAGCTTATCTCACCACCTGTAGTTATTTAGGTGAAAGCTCCAAAATGCTTGCCTAATATGTCTGTTTATCCAAAAGGAAGTAAAAAGGGAGAGCTAGAAAGATAGCATTGCATCACATTACATGGCAATGCAATGCACAGTTGCTGAAGTTGAACCAAAATGAGCTTGTAATCTGGCTTCTGCAACTTTGAACATGAAAAATCCAATGAGGAGAAGAAAAGCAGAGCCAAAGAGTCCATCCCAAAATCCGACAAACAAGCAAAATGAACAAAAAACATTGAATTCAATTCTTTCTGATTTTAGAAACTGCATTAAAGAAGGGGTGCACCGGTCCTGGAGATACTTCAATACCAGGTCAATGCGTGGAGTGGACAGAGCAAGCTCTTTTTCCATCTCCCTGTTCTAAAAATCCATTTAATATATGGTCCCCAGATAGGGGACGTATCAGATATTAAACTGATAAGAACAGATACTACACTTGATCTTAGCCAAAAGGCCGAGAAGCGATAACCAGAATTGGTTTCAAACTACGGAGCCACCCAAGGATCCTAAAAAGTCCATTTGTGGAGATGAGCTCCTGGACTCCCGTTAAGAAGACATGTTGTCAACCTCTAGATCCCTTACATGCCTGCACTTTTCGGCTTGCTGCTGCTGCAATCCACGCGTTTTAGATCTGCATAACTCCACCTCTTTAAACACAGCACCTTCACCCCCTGCTGTTCCCACCCGCCTCAACACCGTTGGAAGGGAGGAGAACCAATTAAGGCGGGGGGTGGGGTGGAACGAGCAGCTGTCTACCCTTAGCAGGAGGGCTCCTGATTACATACCTCTCCTGCTGCTGCTGCTGCTGGCTGTCCAGCAGCAGACTGAAGGTGGCTGCTGCTGTGCACAGGTATATAAAGGCTCAGAGCCTATTATGACACGCGCAGCCAGCGTTCCATTGCCACATTCCATCTACTGCAGGCAGGATACCTGGCTGGCTGAATGTCGCTGAGAAGCTCACAGAGACCGCCATAAGCAACAGTTTAACAGAATGCCACAGACTAATCAACCAAACTTTTTGGGTTGGGTTCTCTTTTATAGTCTGCAGGCATTAAATGAAAGAAGTCAGTGTTCCAGCAGAAGGAGACAACGTTTCAGAAAAGGCATTGTAGCAAACCAAAAAAGAAATTTTAAGCGCAGCAGAGTAACCAGCGCACATACCTGTTAGCTCAGGTGAGTTTAAAAGGCTGCTGTTGATAACAAGGGCATTTGCTAAATAGATGGTGTGTGTGCAACAATATACTGAAAGGTCAATTATATTGTGCAGCTTATCTCACCACCTGTAGTTATTTAGGTGAAAGTGACGCACCCCCTGGGACATATTCCTTTTTGAGGGGAATACCCGGCACCGGATCAGATGGGGGGTTGTAGTCTCCGAGCGGCTGTGACCCGGCCCGTGCCCAGGGCGTCAAACTCAGTGTTGTGTGGCAGTCTTACAGATCTTATTAAGAGTTCTTTTGTGTCGACTACGCCACCCGTTGTGATGCGGTCACTGTGGCCGCCGCTGCAGCAGGGTCCGCTGAGGCTGATGGTGGGTGCGCAGCTTGGTGGGATAACCCCCAACGGGAGGGGTATAGCCTCAGGGGGGACAGGTGTAGAGGATGGGGGTTGTGGTAGTGCAGTGCAGACGGCAATGAAGACAGAGTCGGGTTGTGCAGTTAAGGGTGTTTACTTACTGCAGATGTTGTACTGGTCACTCCAGCTTTGAGTGACCACCCGAGCCGTGCTGCGTCCACCAGGTCCTGGATCCAGCCAACCCCCAAACAAGTCCGGAGCGTGGCCCTGAGCTCTCCTTCTGTCCCGTTCTCTGGCCGTCCCCACCAGTGATCCACCTAGGTCCAGCTCCCTCGGGCCTTCTGTTGGGACACCCTTGGCCTTGGGTTCCCTGACCCTTCATGTGGTGTGCCTTCAGGGTGGATGTGATGGGTGACCGTGACAAAGGCTGCCCACGGTCTCCGGTCTCTGGCTGGGGAGTGTTTTTACCCCCACCAGCTTGGGTTCCGGTACCCTGTGCCGACTCCTCACCCGGTGCTTTAATTTGGGTTCTTGGGTCCTCTCTGCTGTTTCCCCCCTCTGGGTCTTTCTCTCTCTTCTCCTCTCTCACTCTGGGTCCTTCTTCTCCTCTGCTCCTGACTTGTTCTCTGCATCTGACCCTGATCTTAGTTGGTGCCCACCTTATATACACCCTCTATGTGTGAGCTCAGGTGACCAGCACCCAATGAGCTCCTAACTTTACCCAGGCTGCTCCCCCTATCTGCCCCTACACTACTTGGGATGTACCACCCCCCTCCCACTCCAGCCAGGAACAGACTCGGTCGTACCTGCACATTTCTAAGTGGGAGTACCGTCGGTCTGCTCCTCGGAAATGGGATGTGTGTAGTGCATGCAGCCTACCGAGCTCAGATCCACACTCCATCCTTGCCCGGGAGTGGAATATCACACCTCTGGGTTGAGGTGCAATACCCCTGTAGCAGCCGAATCCTCAGGGTGCTACATTCCCCCCTGGTAAATCACAGCACGTCCTCGGGCTGTAAGAACAAAACACCAAAACATACAATTTTTGCATAACCATCATAATAAAACATCATATAAAACATTGTATATATATATATATCAATAAAACTTTTTCATATCAACATTCTCGTCGTCTCTTGTTTCAGGTTCCTCCTCCGGACACTGTGCAACGTGTGTCCGGGAAAAGTGCGACAGTCTCTTAGAAAAACTGGTTTTCTTATAAAACCGGTAGGGGGCGCTTTAGGAAGCGCAACTATATACAGGGGAAGTTGGCCGCTCTCAGTCCTCGGCCAGGTAGAGGGAAGGGAATGGCTGCTCACAGTCCTCAGCCTGTGGGATGAAGGGGTTAACGGGTAAACAGTTCACTCAGCTGGTCCCAACGGGGACTATATATATTTAGCAACAGTCTCTTTATACCCCGGTCGGGTAACTATTTACATCACTGCTCTGCCGCACTCAACGGCGTCTTCCTCCCGCTCTTTGCTTTTTGCTGGTGGTAACTTCAGACCCGTCCGGGTCCTCTTGCTCCTCCTCCTCGCACCGCAACTCCTCCTCCGTCAGGCGGTGTACGTGGAGGGCGTAAGGTCCTTTGGCACACTTGTGCCGGGTAAAGGTGACCTCGTCTCCGATGTAGAGGTCACGACCTCTGTGCCCCTCCGGCAGATGGGACTCCACATCTCTGCGCGTGACAAAGACGTCGCCGGGGGTGTTGTTGTCTCTAATGAAGCCCCACCCGTGCTGCTGGTTGAACTTTATCACTGTCCCGATGGTGCGGGGACAATGCGCTGCACGGGGGTCCCTCCTGGTCCGGCTCTTCTGCTCCGCGCTCCTCACTTGAGCTTGCTGTTCCCGGACCCGCCTCTCTCTCCGCTCCCTTGCAAACGCCTCGAGCTGTTGGCGGCAGCACTCAGCACGCTCCGCTGCAGCCGCCCTGGTTTCCTGAGTGAACCCCATTAGATCTTCTCCGCTGGGGTCCCACTCAAACTGCGCTTCCGCTAGCGGGGGCGAGATCCTTATTACGGGCTTCGGAGCCGGAATCAGGGGTGCACACATGGCCCCAACCCTCCTCTGGTGCTCCAGTTCGTAATACTTCTGGGGCCAGATGAAAGGCTGCCCGTCCGGCCACGTGTGCTGGGCAAACAAGTCCTCTCCCAGACGCGGCACCCTTGGTTTTACGGGTGCGGGCGCGGTGGTGGTGGCGCCCGGGTTGCCCAGGCCTTGCGGCCAGGCCTGGGGCACCTGGAAGGTGAAGGGCACCGTTAGGACGGCGGCGCCCTGGGCTACCTGGCCTTGCGACCAGGCCGGAGGCTCCGCGGAGGTAGGGGGCGCTGTTGGTGATGCGACGCCCGGGAATTCTAGGCCCTGCGACCAGGCTGGTGGTACTTCCTGCTTGGTCACGCTCGGGGTCGAGGCGTGTGACGTCACAGGGGTCGCGGCGGCGGCTTCCGGTTGGGGCCTAGTCTGCGTCGGTGACATGGCGTTTTCGGGCACAGCAGGGGGACTTTCGGGCTCTGCGACGGGGAGCTGGGGCAGGTAAGCGGTGTCTCGGCTTGGGGTATAGGCGTCCCCTTTACCTGCCTCCATGCGTTCGGCTCCCTCCTCGGCGCCGTCTCCGGCCTTGGGTCCTCCCGCGCCATCCTCAGAGGCGGTCTCCTTCCTCATCTCGGCTGGCGTGCTCCGGGTCTTGGTTTCAGCTTGCGTCTTGGTTTCAGCTTGCTGGGCCATCTCCCGGCTACATTCCGCCAATATCTCGCGCTGTACCCGGGCCATCCTCCGTGCGAGGCCCTCCAGGGCAGTCTGTGCACACTCCCGGTCTCGGGGGAGCTGTGCAAGGACCTCCACTAGGCCTAGTGGGGTCGTGGTGTCCAGCAGGCTCCTGACCAACGGGTCGGTGCTGCTCTGCTCTTCTTCCAGCAGGCTCCTGGCCAGCGGGCCGGTGCTGCTCTGCTCTCTGGACATCTCCGGGTGAGCTTCTCTGCTACTCCTCGTTAGACTTCTTGCCTCCGGGTGCGCTCGCTCCAGACTGCTCCAGGCGGCACCCATCCTCGTTCCTTTCTTTCGTCTCCTCCCACTTCGAGGGCGGTCCCGGGGCAACTCGGTGACTGTCAGCTCCAGGGGTAGTTCTTTCACGCTGACAGACACCTCCAGCATCACAGTCTCTGTTGGTGGGGGCGGTTTCCACTTTTGGCGCCATTTTCTGTCCCGGCCCACGATGGGAGGCGGCCTCTCGCCCTCCTTTGGCACGCCCATAATGGCGTCCGCTGCTCTTCCAAGGCGGGAAATCTTCGGATTTGGCGGGAAGCGTCGCCCAGTGGCGGGAAACTCTGCAGATGGCGGGAACAAGCTGGAAATGGCGGACAATCGGCGGGAATCGACTGGTGATGGAGTCCGATGGCGTGGACCCTTCGGAACCGGCAGGAGACTTCTTTCTGAGGTAAACTTGCACTTTTCTTCAGGCACGCAGTACCCGGGTGTTGCGGGCACGTAATCCTGCCGACTACGCCAAAGTTGACGCACCCCCTGGGACATATTCCTTTTTGAGGGGAATACCCGGCACCGGATCAGATGGGGGGTTGTAGTCTCCGAGCGGCTGTGACCCGGCCCGTGCCCAGGGCGTCAAACTCAGTGTTGTGTGGCAGTCTTACAGATCTTATTAAGAGTTCTTTTGTGTCGACTACGCCACCCGTTGTGATGCGGTCACTGTGGCCGCCGCTGCAGCAGGGTCCGCTGAGGCTGATGGTGGGTGCGCAGCTTGGTGGGATAACCCCCAACGGGAGGGGTATAGCCTCAGGGGGGACAGGTGTAGAGGATGGGGGTTGTGGTAGTGCAGTGCAGACGGCAATGAAGACAGAGTCGGGTTGTGCAGTTAAGGGTGTTTACTTACTGCAGATGTTGTACTGGTCACTCCAGCTTTGAGTGACCACCCGAGCCGTGCTGCGTCCACCAGGTCCTGGATCCAGCCAACCCCCAAACAAGTCCGGAGCGTGGCCCTGAGCTCTCCTTCTGTCCCGTTCTCTGGCCGTCCCCACCAGTGATCCACCTAGGTCCAGCTCCCTCGGGCCTTCTGTTGGGACACCCTTGGCCTTGGGTTCCCTGACCCTTCATGTGGTGTGCCTTCAGGGTGGATGTGATGGGTGACCGTGACAAAGGCTGCCCACGGTCTCCGGTCTCTGGCTGGGGAGTGTTTTTACCCCCACCAGCTTGGGTTCCGGTACCCTGTGCCGACTCCTCACCCGGTGCTTTAATTTGGGTTCTTGGGTCCTCTCTGCTGTTTCCCCCCTCTGGGTCTTTCTCTCTCTTCTCCTCTCTCACTCTGGGTCCTTCTTCTCCTCTGCTCCTGACTTGTTCTCTGCATCTGACCCTGATCTTAGTTGGTGCCCACCTTATATACACCCTCTATGTGTGAGCTCAGGTGACCAGCACCCAATGAGCTCCTAACTTTACCCAGGCTGCTCCCCCTATCTGCCCCTACACTACTTGGGATGTACCACCCCCCTCCCACTCCAGCCAGGAACAGACTCGGTCGTACCTGCACATTTCTAAGTGGGAGTACCGTCGGTCTGCTCCTCGGAAATGGGATGTGTGTAGTGCATGCAGCCTACCGAGCTCAGATCCACACTCCATCCTTGCCCGGGAGTGGAATATCACACCTCTGGGTTGAGGTGCAATACCCCTGTAGCAGCCGAATCCTCAGGGTGCTACAAAAGCTCCAAAATGCTTGCCTAATATGTCTGTTTATCCAAAAGGAAGTAAAAAGGGAGAGCTAGAAAGATAGCATTGCATCACATTACATGGCAATGCAATGCACAGTTGCTGAAGTTGAACCAAAATGAGCTTGTAATCTGGCTTCTGCAACTTTGAACATGAAAAATCCAATGAGGAGAAGAAAAGCAGAGCCAAAGAGTCCATCCCAAAATCCGACAAACAAGCAAAATGAACAAAAAACATTGAATTCAATTCTTTCTGATTTTAGAAACTGCATTAAAGAAGGGGTGCACCGGTCCTGGAGATACTGCAATACCAGGTCAATGCGTGGAGTGGACAGAGCAAGCTCTTTTTCCATCTCCCTGTTCTAAAAATCCATTTAATATATGGTCCCCAGATAGGGGACGTATCAGATATTAAACTGATAAGAACAGATACTACACTTGATCTTAGCCAAAAGGCCGAGAAGCGATAACCAGAATTGGTTTCAAAGTACGGAGCCACCCAAGGATCCTAAAAAGTCCATTTGTGGAGATGAGCTCCTGGACTCCCATTAAGAAGACATGTTGTCAACCTCTAGATCCCTTACATGCCTGCACTTTTCGGCTTGCTGCTGCTGCAATCCACGCGTTTTAGATCTGCATAACTCCACCTCTTTAAACACAGCACCTTCACCCCCTGCTGTTCCCACCCGCCTCAACACCGTTGGAAGGGAGGAGAACCAATTAAGGCGGGGGGTGGGGTGAAACGAGCAGCTGTCTACCCTTAGCAGGAGGGCTCCTGATTACATACCTCTCCTGCTGCTGCTGCTGGCTGTCCAGCAGCAGACTGAAGGTGGCTGCTGCTGTGCACAGGTATATAAAGGCTCAGAGCCTATTATGACACGCGCAGCCAGCGTTCCATTGCCACATTCCATCTACTGCAGGCAGGATACCTGGCTGGCTGAATGTCGCTGAGAAGCTCACAGAGACCGCCATAAGCAACAGTTTAACAGAATGCCACAGACTAATCAACCAAACTTTTTGGGTTGGGTTCTCTTTTATAGTCTGCAGGCATTAAATGAAAGAAGTCAGTGTTCCAGCAGAAGGAGACAACGTTTCAGAAAAGGCATTGTAGCAAACCAAAAAAGAAATTTTAAGCGCAGCAGAGTAACCAGCGCACATACCTGTTAGCTCAGGTGAGTTTAAAAGGCTGCTGTTGATAACAAGGGCATTTGCTAAATAGATGGTGTGTGTGCAACAATATACTGAAAGGTCAATTATATTGTGCAGCTTATCTCACCACCTGTAGTTATTTAGGTGAAAGCTCCAAAATGCTTGCCTAATATGTCTGTTTATCCAAAAGGAAGTAAAAAGGGAGAGCTAGAAAGATAGCATTGCATCACATTACATGGCAATGCAATGCACAGTTGCTGAAGTTGAACCAAAATGAGCTTGTAATCTGGCTTCTGCAACTTTGAACATGAAAAATCCAATGAGGAGAAGAAAAGCAGAGCCAAAGAGTCCATCCCAAAATCCGACAAACAAGCAAAATGAACAAAAAACATTGAATTCAATTCTTTCTGATTTTAGAAACTGCATTAAAGAAGGGGTGCACCGGTCCTGGAGATACTTCAATACCAGGTCAATGCGTGGAGTGGACAGAGCAAGCTCTTTTTCCATCTCCCTGTTCTAAAAATCCATTTAATATATGGTCCCCAGATAGGGGACGTATCAGATATTAAACTGATAAGAACAGATACTACACTTGATCTTAGCCAAAAGGCCGAGAAGCGATAACCAGAATTGGTTTCAAACTACGGAGCCACCCAAGGATCCTAAAAAGTCCATTTGTGGAGATGAGCTCCTGGACTCCCGTTAAGAAGACATGTTGTCAACCTCTAGATCCCTTACATGCCTGCACTTTTCGGCTTGCTGCTGCTGCAATCCACGCGTTTTAGATCTGCATAACTCCACCTCTTTAAACACAGCACCTTCACCCCCTGCTGTTCCCACCCGCCTCAACACCGTTGGAAGGGAGGAGAACCAATTAAGGCGGGGGGTGGGGTGGAACGAGCAGCTGTCTACCCTTAGCAGGAGGGCTCCTGATTACATACCTCTCCTGCTGCTGCTGCTGCTGGCTGTCCAGCAGCAGACTGAAGGTGGCTGCTGCTGTGCACAGGTATATAAAGGCTCAGAGCCTATTATGACACGCGCAGCCAGCGTTCCATTGCCACATTCCATCTACTGCAGGCAGGATACCTGGCTGGCTGAATGTCGCTGAGAAGCTCACAGAGACCGCCATAAGCAACAGTTTAACAGAATGCCACAGACTAATCAACCAAACTTTTTGGGTTGGGTTCTCTTTTATAGTCTGCAGGCATTAAATGAAAGAAGTCAGTGTTCCAGCAGAAGGAGACAACGTTTCAGAAAAGGCATTGTAGCAAACCAAAAAAGAAATTTTAAGCGCAGCAGAGTAACCAGCGCACATACCTGTTAGCTCAGGTGAGTTTAAAAGGCTGCTGTTGATAACAAGGGCATTTGCTAAATAGATGGTGTGTGTGCAACAATATACTGAAAGGTCAATTATATTGTGCAGCTTATCTCACCACCTGTAGTTATTTAGGTGAAAGTGACGCACCCCCTGGGACATATTCCTTTTTGAGGGGAATACCCGGCACCGGATCAGATGGGGGGTTGTAGTCTCCGAGCGGCTGTGACCCGGCCCGTGCCCAGGGCGTCAAACTCAGTGTTGTGTGGCAGTCTTACAGATCTTATTAAGAGTTCTTTTGTGTCGACTACGCCACCCGTTGTGATGCGGTCACTGTGGCCGCCGCTGCAGCAGGGTCCGCTGAGGCTGATGGTGGGTGCGCAGCTTGGTGGGATAACCCCCAACGGGAGGGGTATAGCCTCAGGGGGGACAGGTGTAGAGGATGGGGGTTGTGGTAGTGCAGTGCAGACGGCAATGAAGACAGAGTCGGGTTGTGCAGTTAAGGGTGTTTACTTACTGCAGATGTTGTACTGGTCACTCCAGCTTTGAGTGACCACCCGAGCCGTGCTGCGTCCACCAGGTCCTGGATCCAGCCAACCCCCAAACAAGTCCGGAGCGTGGCCCTGAGCTCTCCTTCTGTCCCGTTCTCTGGCCGTCCCCACCAGTGATCCACCTAGGTCCAGCTCCCTCGGGCCTTCTGTTGGGACACCCTTGGCCTTGGGTTCCCTGACCCTTCATGTGGTGTGCCTTCAGGGTGGATGTGATGGGTGACCGTGACAAAGGCTGCCCACGGTCTCCGGTCTCTGGCTGGGGAGTGTTTTTACCCCCACCAGCTTGGGTTCCGGTACCCTGTGCCGACTCCTCACCCGGTGCTTTAATTTGGGTTCTTGGGTCCTCTCTGCTGTTTCCCCCCTCTGGGTCTTTCTCTCTCTTCTCCTCTCTCACTCTGGGTCCTTCTTCTCCTCTGCTCCTGACTTGTTCTCTGCATCTGACCCTGATCTTAGTTGGTGCCCACCTTATATACACCCTCTATGTGTGAGCTCAGGTGACCAGCACCCAATGAGCTCCTAACTTTACCCAGGCTGCTCCCCCTATCTGCCCCTACACTACTTGGGATGTACCACCCCCCTCCCACTCCAGCCAGGAACAGACTCGGTCGTACCTGCACATTTCTAAGTGGGAGTACCGTCGGTCTGCTCCTCGGAAATGGGATGTGTGTAGTGCATGCAGCCTACCGAGCTCAGATCCACACTCCATCCTTGCCCGGGAGTGGAATATCACACCTCTGGGTTGAGGTGCAATACCCCTGTAGCAGCCGAATCCTCAGGGTGCTACATTCCCCCCTGGTAAATCACAGCACGTCCTCGGGCTGTAAGAACAAAACACCAAAACATACAATTTTTGCATAACCATCATAATAAAACATCATATAAAACATTGTATATATATATATATCAATAAAACTTTTTCATATCAACATTCTCGTCGTCTCTTGTTTCAGGTTCCTCCTCCGGACACTGTGCAACGTGTGTCCGGGAAAAGTGCGACAGTCTCTTAGAAAAACTGGTTTTCTTATAAAACCGGTAGGGGGCGCTTTAGGAAGCGCAACTATATACAGGGGAAGTTGGCCGCTCTCAGTCCTCGGCCAGGTAGAGGGAAGGGAATGGCTGCTCACAGTCCTCAGCCTGTGGGATGAAGGGGTTAACGGGTAAACAGTTCACTCAGCTGGTCCCAACGGGGACTATATATATTTAGCAACAGTCTCTTTATACCCCGGTCGGGTAACTATTTACATCACTGCTCTGCCGCACTCAACGGCGTCTTCCTCCCGCTCTTTGCTTTTTGCTGGTGGTAACTTCAGACCCGTCCGGGTCCTCTTGCTCCTCCTCCTCGCACCGCAACTCCTCCTCCGTCAGGCGGTGTACGTGGAGGGCGTAAGGTCCTTTGGCACACTTGTGCCGGGTAAAGGTGACCTCGTCTCCGATGTAGAGGTCACGACCTCTGTGCCCCTCCGGCAGATGGGACTCCACATCTCTGCACGTGACAAAGACGTCGCCGGGGGTGTTGTTGTCTCTAATGAAGCCCCACCCGTGCTGCTGGTTGAACTTTATCACTGTCCCGATGGTGCGGGGACAATGCGCTGCACAGGGGTCCCTCCTGGTCCGGCTCTTCTGCTCCGCGCTCCTCACTTGAGCTTGCTGTTCCCGGACCCGCCTCTCTCTCCGCTCCCTCGCAAACGCCTCGAGCTGTTGGCGGCAGCACTCAGCACGCTCCGCTGCAGCCGCCCTGGTTTCCTGAGTGAACCCCATTAGATCTTCTCCGCTGGGGTCCCACTCAAACTGCGCTTCCGCTAGCGGGGGCGAGATCCTTATTACGGGCTTCGGAGCCGGAATCAGGGGTGCACACATGGCCCCAACCCTCCTCTGGTGCTCCAGTTCGTAATACTTCTGGGGCCAGATGAAAGGCTGCCCGTCCGGCCACGTGTGCTGGGCAAACAAGTCCTCTCCCAGACGCGGCACCCTTGGTTTTACGGGTGCGGGCGCGGTGGTGGTGGCGCCCGGGTTGCCCAGGCCTTGCGGCCAGGCCTGGGGCACCTGGAAGGTGAAGGGCACCGTTAGGACGGCGGCGCCCTGGGCTACCTGGCCTTGCGACCAGGCCGGAGGCTCCGCGGAGGTAGGGGGCGCTGTTGGTGATGCGACGCCCGGGAATTCTAGGCCCTGCGACCAGGCTGGTGGTACTTCCTGCTTGGTCACGCTCGGGGTCGAGGCGTGTGACGTCACAGGGGTCGCGGCGGCGGCTTCCGGTTGGGGCCTAGTCTGCGTCGGTGACATGGCGTTTTCGGGCACAGCAGGGGGACTTTCGGGCTCTGCGACGGGGAGCTGGGGCAGGTAAGCGGTGTCTCGGCTTGGGGTATAGGCGTCCCCTTTACCTGCCTCCATGCGTTCGGCTCCCTCCTCGGCGCCGTCTCCGGCCTTGGGTCCTCCCGCGCCATCCTCAGAGGCGGTCTCCTTCCTCATCTCGGCTGGCGTGCTCCGGGTCTTGGTTTCAGCTTGCGTCTTGGTTTCAGCTTGCTGGGCCATCTCCCGGCTACATTCCGCCAATATCTCGCGCTGTACCCGGGCCATCCTCCGTGCGAGGCCCTCCAGGGCAGTCTGTGCACACTCCCGGTCTCGGGGGAGCTGTGCAAGGACCTCCACTAGGCCTAGTGGGGTCGTGGTGTCCAGCAGGCTCCTGACCAACGGGTCGGTGCTGCTCTGCTCTTCTTCCAGCAGGCTCCTGGCCAGCGGGCCGGTGCTGCTCTGCTCTCTGGACATCTCCGGGTGAGCTTCTCTGCTACTCCTCGTTAGACTTCTTGCCTCCGGGTGCGCTCGCTCCAGACTGCTCCAGGCGGCACCCATCCTCGTTCCTTTCTTTCGTCTCCTCCCACTTCGAGGGCGGTCCCGGGGCAACTCGGTGACTGTCAGCTCCAGGGGTAGTTCTTTCACGCTGACAGACACCTCCAGCATCACAGTCTCTGTTGGTGGGGGCGGTTTCCACTTTTGGCGCCATTTTCTGTCCCGGCCCACGATGGGAGGCGGCCTCTCGCCCTCCTTTGGCACGCCCATAATGGCGTCCGCTGCTCTTCCAAGGCGGGAAATCTTCGGATTTGGCGGGAAGCGTCGCCCAGTGGCGGGAAACTCTGCAGATGGCGGGAACAAGCTGGAAATGGCGGACAATCGGCGGGAATCGACTGGTGATGGAGTCCGATGGCGTGGACCCTTCGGAACCGGCAGGAGACTTCTTTCTGAGGTAAACTTGCACTTTTCTTCAGGCACGCAGTACCCGGGTGTTGCGGGCACGTAATCCTGCCGACTACGCCAAAGTTGACGCACCCCCTGGGACATATTCCTTTTTGAGGGGAATACCCGGCACCGGATCAGATGGGGGGTTGTAGTCTCCGAGCGGCTGTGACCCGGCCCGTGCCCAGGGCGTCAAACTCAGTGTTGTGTGGCAGTCTTACAGATCTTATTAAGAGTTCTTTTGTGTCGACTACGCCACCCGTTGTGATGCGGTCACTGTGGCCGCCGCTGCAGCAGGGTCCGCTGAGGCTGATGGTGGGTGCGCAGCTTGGTGGGATAACCCCCAACGGGAGGGGTATAGCCTCAGGGGGGACAGGTGTAGAGGATGGGGGTTGTGGTAGTGCAGTGCAGACGGCAATGAAGACAGAGTCGGGTTGTGCAGTTAAGGGTGTTTACTTACTGCAGATGTTGTACTGGTCACTCCAGCTTTGAGTGACCACCCGAGCCGTGCTGCGTCCACCAGGTCCTGGATCCAGCCAACCCCCAAACAAGTCCGGAGCGTGGCCCTGAGCTCTCCTTCTGTCCCGTTCTCTGGCCGTCCCCACCAGTGATCCACCTAGGTCCAGCTCCCTCGGGCCTTCTGTTGGGACACCCTTGGCCTTGGGTTCCCTGACCCTTCATGTGGTGTGCCTTCAGGGTGGATGTGATGGGTGACCGTGACAAAGGCTGCCCACGGTCTCCGGTCTCTGGCTGGGGAGTGTTTTTACCCCCACCAGCTTGGGTTCCGGTACCCTGTGCCGACTCCTCACCCGGTGCTTTAATTTGGGTTCTTGGGTCCTCTCTGCTGTTTCCCCCCTCTGGGTCTTTCTCTCTCTTCTCCTCTCTCACTCTGGGTCCTTCTTCTCCTCTGCTCCTGACTTGTTCTCTGCATCTGACCCTGATCTTAGTTGGTGCCCACCTTATATACACCCTCTATGTGTGAGCTCAGGTGACCAGCACCCAATGAGCTCCTAACTTTACCCAGGCTGCTCCCCCTATCTGCCCCTACACTACTTGGGATGTACCACCCCCCTCCCACTCCAGCCAGGAACAGACTCGGTCGTACCTGCACATTTCTAAGTGGGAGTACCGTCGGTCTGCTCCTCGGAAATGGGATGTGTGTAGTGCATGCAGCCTACCGAGCTCAGATCCACACTCCATCCTTGCCCGGGAGTGGAATATCACACCTCTGGGTTGAGGTGCAATACCCCTGTAGCAGCCGAATCCTCAGGGTGCTACAAAAGCTCCAAAATGCTTGCCTAATATGTCTGTTTATCCAAAAGGAAGTAAAAAGGGAGAGCTAGAAAGATAGCATTGCATCACATTACATGGCAATGCAATGCACAGTTGCTGAAGTTGAACCAAAATGAGCTTGTAATCTGGCTTCTGCAACTTTGAACATGAAAAATCCAATGAGGAGAAGAAAAGCAGAGCCAAAGAGTCCATCCCAAAATCCGACAAACAAGCAAAATGAACAAAAAACATTGAATTCAATTCTTTCTGATTTTAGAAACTGCATTAAAGAAGGGGTGCACCGGTCCTGGAGATACTGCAATACCAGGTCAATGCGTGGAGTGGACAGAGCAAGCTCTTTTTCCATCTCCCTGTTCTAAAAATCCATTTAATATATGGTCCCCAGATAGGGGACGTATCAGATATTAAACTGATAAGAACAGATACTACACTTGATCTTAGCCAAAAGGCCGAGAAGCGATAACCAGAATTGGTTTCAAACTACGGAGCCACCCAAGGATCCTAAAAAGTCCATTTGTGGAGATGAGCTCCTGGACTCCCATTAAGAAGACATGTTGTCAACCTCTAGATCCCTTACATGCCTGCACTTTTCGGCTTGCTGCTGCTGCAATCCACGCGTTTTAGATCTGCATAACTCCACCTCTTTAAACACAGCACCTTCACCCCCTGCTGTTCCCACCCGCCTCAACACCGTTGGAAGGGAGGAGAACCAATTAAGGCGGGGGGTGGGGTGAAACGAGCAGCTGTCTACCCTTAGCAGGAGGGCTCCTGATTACATACCTCTCCTGCTGCTGCTGCTGCTGGCTGTCCAGCAGCAGACTGAAGGTGGCTGCTGCTGTGCACAGGTATATAAAGGCTCAGAGCCTATTATGACACGCGCAGCCAGCGTTCCATTGCCACATTCCATCTACTGCAGGCAGGATACCTGGCTGGCTGAATGTCGCTGAGAAGCTCACAGAGACCGCCATAAGCAACAGTTTAACAGAATGCCACAGACTAATCAACCAAACTTTTTGGGTTGGGTTCTCTTTTATAGTCTGCAGGCATTAAATGAAAGAAGTCAGTGTTCCAGCAGAAGGAGACAACGTTTCAGAAAAGGCATTGTAGCAAACCAAAAAAGAAATTTTAAGCGCAGCAGAGTAACCAGCGCACATACCTGTTAGCTCAGGTGAGTTTAAAAGGCTGCTGTTGATAACAAGGGCATTTGCTAAATAGATGGTGTGTGTGCAACAATATACTGAAAGGTCAATTATATTGTGCAGCTTATCTCACCACCTGTAGTTATTTAGGTGAAAGCTCCAAAATGCTTGCCTAATATGTCTGTTTATCCAAAAGGAAGTAAAAAGGGAGAGCTAGAAAGATAGCATTGCATCACATTACATGGCAATGCAATGCACAGTTGCTGAAGTTGAACCAAAATGAGCTTGTAATCTGGCTTCTGCAACTTTGAACATGAAAAATCCAATGAGGAGAAGAAAAGCAGAGCCAAAGAGTCCATCCCAAAATCCGACAAACAAGCAAAATGAACAAAAAACATTGAATTCAATTCTTTCTGATTTTAGAAACTGCATTAAAGAAGGGGTGCACCGGTCCTGGAGATACTGCAATACCAGGTCAATGCGTGGAGTGGACAGAGCAAGCTCTTTTTCCATCTCCCTGTTCTAAAAATCCATTTAATATATGGTCCCCAGATAGGGGACGTATCAGATATTAAACTGATAAGAACAGATACTACACTTGATCTTAGCCAAAAGGCCGAGAAGCGATAACCAGAATTGGTTTCAAACTACGGAGCCACCCAAGGATCCTAAAAAGTCCATTTGTGGAGATGAGCTCCTGGACTCCCGTTAAGAAGACATGTTGTCAACCTCTAGATCCCTTACATGCCTGCACTTTTCGGCTTGCTGCTGCTGCAATCCACGCGTTTTAGATCTGCATAACTCCACCTCTTTAAACACAGCACCTTCACCCCCTGCTGTTCCCACCCGCCTCAACACCGTTGGAAGGGAGGAGAACCAATTAAGGCGGGGGGTGGGGTGGAACGAGCAGCTGTCTACCCTTAGCAGGAGGGCTCCTGATTACATACCTCTCCTGCTGCTGCTGCTGCTGGCTGTCCAGCAGCAGACTGAAGGTGGCTGCTGCTGTGCACAGGTATATAAAGGCTCAGAGCCTATTATGACACGCGCAGCCAGCGTTCCATTGCCACATTCCATCTACTGCAGGCAGGATACCTGGCTGGCTGAATGTCGCTGAGAAGCTCACAGAGACCGCCATAAGCAACAGTTTAACAGAATGCCACAGACTAATCAACCAAACTTTTTGGGTTGGGTTCTCTTTTATAGTCTGCAGGCATTAAATGAAAGAAGTCAGTGTTCCAGCAGAAGGAGACAACGTTTCAGAAAAGGCATTGTAGCAAACCAAAAAAGAAATTTTAAGCGCAGCAGAGTAACCAGCGCACATACCTGTTAGCTCAGGTGAGTTTAAAAGGCTGCTGTTGATAACAAGGGCATTTGCTAAATAGATGGTGTGTGTGCAACAATATACTGAAAGGTCAATTATATTGTGCAGCTTATCTCACCACCTGTAGTTATTTAGGTGAAAGCTCCAAAATGCTTGCCTAATATGTCTGTTTATCCAAAAGGAAGTAAAAAGGGAGAGCTAGAAAGATAGCATTGCATCACATTACATGGCAATGCAATGCACTTTTGCTGAAGTTGAACCAAAATGAGCTTGTAATCTGGCTTCTGCAACTTTGAACATGAAAAATCCAATGAGGAGAAGAAAAGCAGAGCCAAAGAGTCCATCCCAAAATCCGACAAACAAGCAAAATGAACAAAAAACATTGAATTCAATTCTTTCTGATTTTAGAAACTGCATTAAAGAAGGGGTGCACCGGTCCTGGAGATACTGCAATACCAGGTCAATGCGTGGAGTGGACAGAGCAAGCTCTTTTTCCATCTCCCTGTTCTAAAAATCCATTTAATATATGGTCCCCAGATAGGGGACGTATCAGATATTAAACTGATAAGAACAGATACTACACTTGATCTTAGCCAAAAGGCCGAGAAGCGATAACCAGAATTGGTTTCAAACTACGGAGCCACCCAAGGATCCTAAAAAGTCCATTTGTGGAGATGAGCTCCTGGACTCCCGTTAAGAAGACATGTTGTCAACCTCTAGATCCCTTACATGCCTGCACTTTTCGGCTTGCTGCTGCTGCAATCCACGCGTTTTAGATCTGCATAACTCCACCTCTTTAAACACAGCACCTTCACCCCCTGCTGTTCCCACCCGCCTCAACACCGTTGGAAGGGAGGAGAACCAATTAAGGCGGGGGGTGGGGTGGAACGAGCAGCTGTCTACCCTTAGCAGGAGGGCTCCTGATTACATACCTCTCCTGCTGCTGCTGCTGCTGGCTGTCCAGCAGCAGACTGAAGGTGGCTGCTGCTGTGCACAGGTATATAAAGGCTCAGAGCCTATTATGACACGCGCAGCCAGCGTTCCATTGCCACATTCCATCTACTGCAGGCAGGATACCTGGCTGGCTGAATGTCGCTGAGAAGCTCACAGAGACCGCCATAAGCAACAGTTTAACAGAATGCCACAGACTAATCAACCAAACTTTTTGGGTTGGGTTCTCTTTTATAGTCTGCAGGCATTAAATGAAAGAAGTCAGTGTTCCAGCAGAAGGAGACAACGTTTCAGAAAAGGCATTGTAGCAAACCAAAAAAGAAATTTTAAGCGCAGCAGAGTAACCAGCGCACATACCTGTTAGCTCAGGTGAGTTTAAAAGGCTGCTGTTGATAACAAGGGCATTTGCTAAATAGATGGTGTGTGTGCAACAATATACTGAAAGGTCAATTATATTGTGCAGCTTATCTCACCACCTGTAGTTATTTAGGTGAAAGCTCCAAAATGCTTGCCTAATATGTCTGTTTATCCAAAAGGAAGTAAAAAGGGAGAGCTAGAAAGATAGCATTGCATCACATTACATGGCAATGCAATGCACAGTTGCTGAAGTTGAACCAAAATGAGCTTGTAATCTGGCTTCTGCAACTTTGAACATGAAAAATCCAATGAGGAGAAGAAAAGCAGAGCCAAAGAGTCCATCCCAAAATCCGACAAACAAGCAAAATGAACAAAAAACATTGAATTCAATTCTTTCTGATTTTAGAAACTGCATTAAAGAAGGGGTGCACCGGTCCTGGAGATACTGCAATACCAGGTCAATGCGTGGAGTGGACAGAGCAAGCTCTTTTTCCATCTCCCTGTTCTAAAAATCCATTTAATATATCGTCCCCAGATAGGGGACGTATCAGATATTAAACTGATAAGAACAGATACTACACTTGATCTTAGCCAAAAGGCCGAGAAGCGATAACCAGAATTGGTTTCAAACTACGGAGCCACCCAAGGATCCTAAAAAGTCCATTTGTGGAGATGAGCTCCTGGACTCCCGTTAAGAAGACATGTTGTCAACCTCTAGATCCCTTACATGCCTGCACTTTTCGGCTTGCTGCTGCTGCAATCCACGCGTTTTAGATCTGCATAACTCCACCTCTTTAAACACAGCACCTTCACCCCCTGCTGTTCCCACCCGCCTCAACACCGTTGGAAGGGAGGAGAACCAATTAAGGCGGGGGGTGGGGTGGAACGAGCAGCTGTCTACCCTTAGCAGGAGGGCTCCTGATTACATACCTCTCCTGCTGCTGCTGCTGCTGGCTGTCCAGCAGCAGACTGAAGGTGGCTGCTGCTGTGCACAGGTATATAAAGGCTCAGAGCCTATTATGACACGCGCAGCCAGCGTTCCATTGCCACATTCCATCTACTGCAGGCAGGATACCTGGCTGGCTGAATGTCGCTGAGAAGCTCACAGAGACCGCCATAAGCAACAGTTTAACAGAATGCCACAGACTAATCAACCAAACTTTTTGGGTTGGGTTCTCTTTTATAGTCTGCAGGCATTAAATGAAAGAAGTCAGTGTTCCAGCAGAAGGAGACAACGTTTCAGAAAAGGCATTGTAGCAAACCAAAAAAGAAATTTTAAGCGCAGCAGAGTAACCAGCGCACATACCTGTTAGCTCAGGTGAGTTTAAAAGGCTGCTGTTGATAACAAGGGCATTTGCTAAATAGATGGTGTGTGTGCAACAATATACTGAAAGGTCAATTATATTGTGCAGCTTATCTCACCACCTGTAGTTATTTAGGTGAAAGCTCCAAAATGCTTGCCTAATATGTCTGTTTATCCAAAAGGAAGTAAAAAGGGAGAGCTAGAAAGATAGCATTGCATCACATTACATGGCAATGCAATGCACAGTTGCTGAAGTTGAACCAAAATGAGCTTGTAATCTGGCTTCTGCAACTTTGAACATGAAAAATCCAATGAGGAGAAGAAAAGCAGAGCCAAAGAGTCCATCCCAAAATCCGACAAACAAGCAAAATGAACAAAAAACATTGAATTCAATTCTTTCTGATTTTAGAAACTGCATTAAAGAAGGGGTGCACCGGTCCTGGAGATACTGCAATACCAGGTCAATGCGTGGAGTGGACAGAGCAAGTTCTTTTTCCATCTCCCTGTTCTAAAAATCCATTTAATATATGGTCCCCAGATAGGGGACGTATCAGATATTAAACTGATAAGAACAAATACTACACTTGATCTTAGCCAAAAGGCCGAGAAGCGATAACCAGAATTGGTTTCAAACTACGGAGCCACCCAAGGATCCTAAAAAGTCCATTTGTGGAGATGAGCTCCTGGACTCCCGTTAAGAAGACATGTTGTCAACCTCTAGATCCCTTACATGCCTGCACTTTTCGGCTTGCTGCTGCTGCAATCCACGCGTTTTAGATCTGCATAACTCCACCTCTTTAAACACAGCACCTTCACCCCCTGCTGTTCCCACCCGCCTCAACACCGTTGGAAGGGAGGAGAACCAATTAAGGCGCGGGGTGGGGTGGAACGAGCAGCTGTCTACCCTTAGCAGGAGGGCTCCTGATTACATACCTCTCCTGCTGCTGCTGCTGCTGGCTGTCCAGCAGCAGACTGAAGGTGGCTGCTGCTGTGCACAGGTATATAAAGGCTCAGAGCCTATTATGACACGCGCAGCCAGCGTTCCATTGCCACATTCCATCTACTGCAGGCAGGATACCTGGCTGGCTGAATGTCGCTGAGAAGCTCACAGAGACCGCCATAAGCAACAGTTTAACAGAATGCCACAGACTAATCAACCAAACTTTTTGGGTTGGGTTCTCTTTTATAGTCTGCAGGCATTAAATGAAAGAAGTCAGTGTTCCAGCAGAAGGAGACAACGTTTCAGAAAAGGCATTGTAGCAAACCAAAAAAGAAATTTTAAGCGCAGCAGAGTAACCAGCGCACATACCTGTTAGCTCAGGTGAGTTTAAAAGGCTGCTGTTGATAACAAGGGCATTTGCTAAATAGATGGTGTGTGTGCAACAATATACTGAAAGGTCAATTATATTGTGCAGCTTATCTCACCACCTGTAGTTATTTAGGTGAAAGCTCCAAAATGCTTGCCTAATATGTCTGTTTATCCAAAAGGAAGTAAAAAGGGAGAGCTAGAAAGATAGCATTGCATCACATTACATGGCAATGCAATGCACAGTTGCTGAAGTTGAACCAAAATGAGCTTGTAATCTGGCTTCTGCAACTTTGAACATGAAAAATCCAATGAGGAGAAGAAAAGCAGAGCCAAAGAGTCCATCCCAAAATCCGACAAACAAGCAAAATGAACAAAAAACATTGAATTCAATTCTTTCTGATTTTAGAAACTGCATTAAAGAAGGGGTGCACCGGTCCTGGAGATACTGCAATACCAGGTCAATGCGTGGAGTGGACAGAGCAAGCTCTTTTTCCATCTCCCTGTTCTAAAAATCCATTTAATATATGGTCCCCAGATAGGGGACGTATCAGATATTAAACTGATAAGAACAGATACTACACTTGATCTTAGCCAAAAGGCCGAGAAGCGATAACCAGAATTGGTTTCAAACTACGGAGCCACCCAAGGATCCTAAAAAGTCCATTTGTGGAGATGAGCTCCTGGACTCCCGTTAAGAAGACATGTTGTCAACCTCTAGATCCCTTACATGCCTGCACTTTTCGGCTTGCTGCTGCTGCAATCCACGCGTTTTAGATCTGCATAACTCCACCTCTTTAAACACAGCACCTTCACCCCCTGCTGTTCCCACCCGCCTCAACACCGTTGGAAGGGAGGAGAACCAATTAAGGCGGGGGGTGGGGTGGAACGAGCAGCTGTCTACCCTTAGCAGGAGGGCTCCTGATTACATACCTCTCCTGCTGCTGCTGCTGCTGGCTGTCCAGCAGCAGACTGAAGGTGGCTGCTGCTGTGCACAGGTATATAAAGGCTCAGAGCCTATTATGACACGCGCAGCCAGCGTTCCATTGCCACATTCCATCTACTGCAGGCAGGATACCTGGCTGGCTGAATGTCGCTGAGAAGCTCACAGAGACCGCCATAAGCAACAGTTTAACAGAATGCCACAGACTAATCAACCAAACTTTTTGGGTTGGGTTCTCTTTTATAGTCTGCAGGCATTAAATGAAAGAAGTCAGTGTTCCAGCAGAAGGAGACAACGTTTCAGAAAAGGCATTGTAGCAAACCAAAAAAGAAATTTTAAGCGCAGCAGAGTAACCAGCGCACATACCTGTTAGCTCAGGTGAGTTTAAAAGGCTGCTGTTGATAACAAGGGCATTTGCTAAATAGATGGTGTGTGTGCAACAATATACTGAAAGGTCAATTATATTGTGCAGCTTATCTCACCACCTGTAGTTATTTAGGTGAAAGCTCCAAAATGCTTGCCTAATATGTCTGTTTATCCAAAAGGAAGTAAAAAGGGAGAGCTAGAAAGATAGCATTGCATCACATTACATGGCAATGCAATGCACAGTTGCTGAAGTTGAACCAAAATGAGCTTGTAATCTGGCTTCTGCAACTTTGAACATGAAAAATCCAATGAGGAGAAGAAAAGCAGAGCCAAAGAGTCCATCCCAAAATCCGACAAACAAGCAAAATGAACAAAAAACATTGAATTCAATTCTTTCTGATTTTAGAAACTGCATTAAAGAAGGGGTGCACCGGTCCTGGAGATACTGCAATACCAGGTCAATGCGTGGAGTGGACAGAGCAAGCTCTTTTTCCATCTCCCTGTTCTAAAAATCCATTTAATATATGGTCCCCAGATAGGGGACGTATCAGATATTAAACTGATAAGAACAGATACTACACTTGATCTTAGCCAAAAGGCCGAGAAGCGATAACCAGAATTGGTTTCAAACTACGGAGCCACCCAAGGATCCTAAAAAGTCCATTTGTGGAGATGAGCTCCTGGACTCCCGTTAAGAAGACATGTTGTCAACCTCTAGATCCCTTACATGCCTGCATTTTTCGGCTTGCTGCTGCTGCAATCCACGCGTTTTAGATCTGCATAACTCCACCTCTTTAAACACAGCACCTTCACCCCCTGCTGTTCCCACCCGCCTCAACACCGTTGGAAGGGAGGAGAACCAATTAAGGCGGGGGGTGGGGTGGAACGAGCAGCTGTCTACCCTTAGCAGGAGGGCTCCTGATTACATACCTCTCCTGCTGCTGCTGCTGCTGGCTGTCCAGCAGCAGACTGAAGGTGGCTGCTGCTGTGCACAGGTATATAAAGGCTCAGAGCCTATTATGACACGCGCAGCCAGCGTTCCATTGCCACATTCCATCTACTGCAGGCAGGATACCTGGCTGGCTGAATGTCGCTGAGAAGCTCACAGAGACCGCCATAAGCAACAGTTTAACAGAATGCCACAGACTAATCAACCAAACTTTTTGGGTTGGGTTCTCTTTTATAGTCTGCAGGCATTAAATGAAAGAAGTCAGTGTTCCAGCAGAAGGAGACAACGTTTCAGAAAAGGCATTGTAGCAAACCAAAAAAGAAATTTTAAGCGCAGCAGAGTAACCAGCGCACATACCTGTTAGCTCAGGTGAGTTTAAAAGGCTGCTGTTGATAACAAGGGCATTTGCTAAATAGATGGTGTGTGTGCAACAATATACTGAAAGGTCAATTATATTGTGCAGCTTATCTCACCACCTGTAGTTATTTAGGTGAAAGCTCCAAAATGCTTGCCTAATATGTCTGTTTATCCAAAAGGAAGTAAAAAGGGAGAGCTAGAAAGATAGCATTGCATCACATTACATGGCAATGCAATGCACAGTTGCTGAAGTTGAACCAAAATGAGCTTGTAATCTGGCTTCTGCAACTTTGAACATGAAAAATCCAATGAGGAGAAGAAAAGCAGAGCCAAAGAGTCCATCCCAAAATCCGACAAACAAGCAAAATGAACAAAAAACATTGAATTCAATTCTTTCTGATTTTAGAAACTGCATTAAAGAAGGGGTGCACCGGTCCTGGAGATACTGCAATACCAGGTCAATGCGTGCAGTGGACAGAGCAAGCTCTTTTTCCATCTCCCTGTTCTAAAAATCCATTTAATATATGGTCCCCAGATAGGGGACGTATCAGATATTAAACTGATAAGAACAGATACTACACTTGATCTTAGCCAAAAGGCCGAGAAGCGATAACCAGAATTGGTTTCAAACTACGGAGCCACCCAAGGATCCTAAAAAGTCCATTTGTGGAGATGAGCTCCTGGACTCCCGTTAAGAAGACATGTTGTCAACCTCTAGATCCCTTACATGCCTGCACTTTTCGGCTTGCTGCTGCTGCAATCCACGCGTTTTAGATCTGCATAACTCCACCTCTTTAAACACAGCACCTTCACCCCCTGCTGTTCCCACCCGCCTCAACACCGTTGGAAGGGAGGAGAACCAATTAAGGCGGGGGGTGGGGTGGAATGAGCAGCTGTCTACCCTTAGCAGGAGGGCTCCTGATTACATACCTCTCCTGCTGCTGCTGCTGCTGGCTGTCCAGCAGCAGACTGAAGGTGGCTGCTGCTGTGCACAGGTATATAAAGGCTCAGAGCCTATTATGACACGCGCAGCCAGCGTTCCATTGCCACATTCCATCTACTGCAGGCAGGATACCTGGCTGGCTGAATGTCGCTGAGAAGCTCACAGAGACCGCCATAAGCAACAGTTTAACAGAATGCCACAGACTAATCAACCAAACTTTTTGGGTTGGGTTCTCTTTTATAGTCTGCAGGCATTAAATGAAAGAAGTCAGTGTTCCAGCAGAAGGAGACAACGTTTCAGAAAAGGCATTGTAGCAAACCAAAAAAGAAATTTTAAGCGCAGCAGAGTAACCAGCGCACATACCTGTTAGCTCAGGTGAGTTTAAAAGGCTGCTGTTGATAACAAGGGCATTTGCTAAATAGATGGTGTGTGTGCAACAATATACTGAAAGGTCAATTATATTGTGCAGCTTATCTCACCACCTGTAGTTATTTAGGTGAAAGCTCCAAAATGCTTGCCTAATATGTCTGTTTATCCAAAAGGAAGTAAAAAGGGAGAGCTAGAAAGATAGCATTGCATCACATTACATGGCAATGCAATGCACAGTTGCTGAAGTTGAACCAAAATGAGCTTGTAATCTGGCTTCTGCAACTTTGAACATGAAAAATCCAATGAGGAGAAGAAAAGCAGAGCCAAAGAGTCCATCCCAAAATCCGACAAACAAGCAAAATGAACAAAAAACATTGAATTCAATTCTTTCTGAATTTAGAAACTGCATTAAAGAAGGGGTGCACCGGTCCTGGAGATACTGCAATACCAGGTCAATGCGTGGAGTGGACAGAGCAAGCTCTTTTTCCATCTCCCTGTTCTAAAAATCCATTTAATATATGGTCCCCAGATAGGGGACGTATCAGATATTAAACTGATAAGAACAGATTTTTTTTTTTTTTTAATTTGGCTATCCCCTCACAGGGATAAAACCAGTTTTATTTAAAAATTACACAGATGTACAGAAATAAAAGCAACATTTTACATCATTACAAATTTTTATACATTGTCTCGAAACATACGAGACTTAAAAACATAAATTATTCAAATAGGATAAAAATTTGCATATATTCAAATTAATAAAATGTTACAAAAATTCAAAATGTGTTCCATACATTGACATCCCATTTTAGGGAGATATTTGGATTATTTTTTTTATCTAATAAAAAATATACATACATTTCACTTAAACAAAAACTAAAAACATCATTTAAAGACAATTCATCATGATTAAAAATTAAAATATTTCGGGCTTTCCAGAGAGCTATTTTGGCGCAATTTATTGTCTTCCATGCCATTATTTTTTGGTCTTTTGTTGGGCATTCCATAAGTCCATAAAGTATTGTGGTGTAGTTAAAGTCTTTGAGGTCTGCCACTTTTTCCATCAGAGGGAGCAATTTTCTCCAGAACGCTTTTGCAAAAGGACAAGTCCATAGTAGATGTTTCACTGATTCCTCCTCTTGACATCCGCTTCTTGGGCAAATGGCAGACCTCACGAGTCCTCTTCTATGTTGGAATGCCCGGCACGGAAGACATTGGTGTGCGCAGCTCCAAGCCAAATCTTTCTGTATATTAAAAAGATATTTTGCATTAATGACTTTCCATATATTCAATATTTGTTCATCATCATAGCGCTCAATGTTACATAACTCTTCATTTTTACAAAGACTTTTAATTAATTTCTTACTATTTTGTAGATCTCCCGCTTCTTTACCCCCTAAATTAAAATGAATCACTATTTTTTCTAAAATTAAATAATGCGTTGGCAGTTTAAAAGCATATGGAGATGATAAAACCGTTTCAAACCACCCAAACTTTCTCATAAAAAAACCAGTGTTATAACGCATAAAAAAGGACCAATAGTGATTTTTAAAAAGGGCATTAAAACAGAAGCAAAAAAATTTAATTAAAAGGAACCTACTAAAATCTGGAAAGTCTTTCCCACCTTTGAGCTTTGGTTTTGTTACAATTTCTCTTTTTAATTTCTCCATCTTAGAACTCCAGAAAAAAGTAAAACATGCTTTAGTGATCTTTTTTAAAATATTTACAGGGGGAGGGAAAACCAAACTCAAATACAATAAAAGAGGCAAAATGACCATTTTTATAATTAATACTTTACCCTCCATCGTTAATTTTCTCATATTCCACATACATATTTTCGTATTCACTTTCTGAGCTACCGCCTCCCAGTTATTTAGACCATTATTGGATTCACAGAAAGAAATACCTAAAATATTAATAGAGTCAGTTATTGGAATAAAAACATCGTGTAAAATCATCTCCCCAATATTTAAAATACTACTCTTATTAAAATTAACCTTAAAACCAGAAGCTGTACAAAAGGATTGGATCTGTTTGAGTGAGGTTTGTAGTGATGGTGCATCTCGGCAAAGGACCGCCACATCGTCCATGTAACCCACCACTTTTGTTTCTGTTCCTTTGCTTCCAGGTAGAGGGATACCACATATTTGTCTATCTCTACGGATTGCACATAAAAGTGGCTCAAGAGCACAAATAAAAAGTAGTGGGGACAGGGGGCACCCCTGTTTTACCCCTGATTTTAAAAAAACATCTTGTGTCTTAAAACCATTTACTAAAATCTTACTTGTGCAGTCCTTATAAAACGCTTTAAGAGATAATAAAAACCTTTCTGGTATGCCCATTTTTTCTAAAACCTTAAAAAGATAAAAATGAGAAATCTGATCAAAAGCTTTTTCGAAGTCAATTGATAAAATTGCCATCTTCCCTTTTCTGTTTTTAATGTCTTCAATACAGTCTTTAACAAGGTTTAGATTGTCCCAGATACTGCGCTCAGGCACACCACATACTTGGTTTGAGTGGATTATTTTTCCTATAATTTTTTTAAGGCGGTTTGCACAAATTTTTGCCATTATTTTATAGTCACAGTTTAGTAGGGTTATAGGTCTCCAGTTTTTTAAGTCTGTCTTATCACCTTTCTTATATAATAATGAGACCTCCCCTTTTTTCCAGGATTTTAATAAAACCTTATCATTAAAAACTTCAGTAAAAACATAAAACAGATCCTCTTTTAAAATATCATAAAATTTTACATAAAACTCTATAGGAATACCGTCTGATCCAGGGACTTTTCCAATTTTAAAACTTTTTATGGTTTGTAAAATTTCTTCTTCTGTTATGTTTTGTGATAAAAACTCTTGGGAGGCGGTATCTAAAACAGATGTTATTTCTTCTAGAGAATTTTGCATTCTATTTTCATCTATTGTTTTATCATTAAAAAGATTAAAATAGTAACCATGTACCTTTTCCAAAATTTTTCCCATATTTTTCTCTCCATCTATATCTTCAATTACTGTTTTTTTCTCTCTAATTTTTTTAAAAAAATATCTAGAACATTTTTCGTCTTCCTCCACATGTTTTATTCTGGAGCGGAAAATGAGCTCTTTCCCTTTTTGTTCTAGTGATTTTGTTATTTCTTCTTTCAGTATTTTAATATCTTTTTCTACTTCTAGACCATTTTCTCTAAGTTTATATAAGGTCTGTAACCGGGTATTTAAATTATTATATAATTCTAGCTTTTCTTTTGCTTTATATATGCTTTTCTTAATAAAAAAATCTTTTATTTTTTTTTTCATTTTATCCCACCAGGCACTTATAGGGACATTTACATCTTTCTTCCTCCTGCAGTTTTTATAAAATTCAATAAAATCCGATAAAATCTTAGAATCATTTAAAAGGGATACATTCATTTTCCAAGTTTTTTTCCCACATTTTTTATTAGCATTAATTTTTACACTAAAAGATAAAAATTTATGATCTGAGAAGATATTATCGTGGGTTTCGCATTTATCAGGTAAAATTTGTTCTGAACCGAATATAAAATCTATTCTTGAACTGCAATTTAAATTGCTCCAGGTAAAGCCGGCCTCTACTGAACTAGTCTTGTTGCATTCTTTATAAATATCAACAAGTCTAAAATCACTTAAAATATTACTTAACATACCAGAAGTTTTATCATAGTTTCTACTTACGGCTGTAGAGCGCCGACTTTCACCCTTTAAAATACAATTAAAATCACCTGCCAAGATAAAAGGTTCAGAGGTATTAATAAATAATGGTAAAATCTCTAACATGTCAGCTCTTTCATTTTTATCTGGGGACCCATAAAAATTTAAAAATTGCCATTTTACACCATTAATAAAAGCTTTAACTAATAACATACGACCTGGTAAAATCTCTTGGATAAAATCAATTTGAACGTTTCCCTTAAAAAGTATAGCTATCCCTGCTGATCCGGTAACATTTGACCCGGACCACACTGATGGGCCACATTTCCAATCCTCTTTGTATTTTTTGTAGGATACTGTGTGCGGGATATTGCATTCCTGTAAAAAGAAGACGGAAGCCGTAAGACAAGTTAAAAAATTAAATAATGTTACTCTTCTGGTTTTTGATTTTAGACCCCTCACATTGAGGGAAATGCCCTTAAGTTCTGCCATTGGAGGAAAGTAAAAAAATTATATAAAACAGAAATACGGAACTTACTTCCTATCCGCTGAACCGGCCAGACCACTTACGCTCGAGCTACTTCCCTCGTCCGAATTTATCGTAAGTAAGGACTCCATGGAGGAGGAACTTGACTCACCAAGACAATGACCCAACGCTACATGTGAGTAGCTTGGGAGACAACTAAGCGGAACAGCACCCTGGGTCTCCATGGGCTGGCCATTCAGATCCTTATCAGGTGGGTCCCCAGGTGGCTCCCCTGCACCCAGGGGAGGCCGACACACAGGGGAAGGTTGTGCACAAGGCAATGTACCCAAGCTCACGGAGCTGGCAAGGCCCGGCTCCCCACCGGGGTCAGCAGGGTCCGGGACCTTTGGGGGACCAACGTCCACCTCCCCACCAGGAGATGTGTCCATCTGATCCCCATCAGCCGCTCCATTCGAACCATCTTTCTTCCCTCTTTTCTTTTTATGGGGACCCACCGTAGTCCAGTTAGCCTCAGACTCAGGCCCAGGAAACCCAGTTTTTGCCTCGGGCTCGGTGTCAACCTTCTGCCGGTCTCTTTTGGTTTTACCGATCATGCCCTTTTGTTCCTTTTCTGCCTTTCTTTTAGCCTCCCTGTTGTCTTGGTGCCAAACTTTTCCTCACTGCTTGGGAGTTACCCTTCATTACCTCTGAGCTTTCCTCATCACTCGAATCGCCCTCTTTGCTCGCTGAGGCTCCAGGTTGTTGTTCCTCCTCCTGAGGGGTGGTCTGACCTGTTGGTTCATTTTCGGATGTCCTGGCCTTTTCCTTCCGTCTCTGTTCGGCCTCCCAGAACCTATGTGGGCATGAAAAATAAAAATGACCAGGTTTTTGGCAGAAATTACATTTTTTATCATGAGGACATTCTTTGGTGTCATGTTCTGTACTAGCACAGTTTCTACAGGTTGCCTCACAGTCATCCTTAAAATGGCCATATTTTCCACAGTTTCTACAAAAGGGTGGCATACCAGAAAAAAAGAAGTCTCCATTTGAGGAACCTATTTTAAAACGTGCAGGAGGGAGTTTCACACCGCCTGGGAAATTAGGGTCTCTTTCACATGTTACTAGAAATTTCCATTTGGACGTCCATATGTGAAACTCATTAAGTACTTTCCCTATACATTTTACACTTTTAAAGTACATTGCAAGAAAACATGTTAGTTCCACTGAAGTAACGAAAGGAGAAAATACTTTAAGGATTACCATTTTTACCTCATCCAGGACGTGCTCGATAACTTGTATCCCTTTTAGAATAGGATTGTTTTTTGCCTTTCTGGCTCTTACCAGGACATCCTGAAAAATGCCTTCCCCGGTGAAGGTGATGTCATAATCGCCACGCCTCGGATAATCCTGGATAGAGAGAATCTCATTCTTCTGCACATGAAAGAGCCCTTCAAGCACGTCCTGGACTACATACCGCAATTTTCTTTCATCACTTCCGCCCTCTGTGAAATGAATACGGATAGTGTTTTTAAGCCTCGCATAGTGAGGCACGAGGTTGGGGTCAACCTCCATGGTAGCGCAACAAGAAAAAGCAAATCGCAAACCGCTTGCAATCTGCGCCTTTCAGAGTTCTGTAAACAAAAACACCTGAGAGGCTGGGGGGGATCGCAACCCGTTACCCTGGGACTAAGCCCTCTCCCAATAGCAGCAGGCAGGGGAGCCCACCGAAGTGGGTCACCCTGCAAGGCCGAGGAGAGGGGTACCCGAGTACCTTCTGAACCACAGTCGCCTGTACAAGACACTTGACCGCAGCCAAAAGGCCGAGAAGCGATAACCAGAATTGGTTTCAAACTACGGAGCCACCCAAGGATCCTAAAAAGTCCATTTGTGGAGATGAGCTCCTGGACTCCCGTTAAGAAGACATGTTGTCAACCTCTAGATCCCTTACATGCCTGCACTTTTCGGCTTGCTGCTGCTGCAATCCACGCGTTTTAGATCTGCATAACTCCACCTCTTTAAACACAGCACCTTCACCCCCTGCTGTTCCCACCCGCCTCAACACCGTTGGAAGGGAGGAGAACCAATTAAGGCGGGGGGTGGGGTGGAACGAGCAGCTGTCTACCCTTAGCAGGAGGGCTCCTGATTACATACCTCTCCTGCTGCTGCTGCTGCTGGCTGTCCAGCAGCAGACTGAAGGTGGCTGCTGCTGTGCACAGGTATATAAAGGCTCAGAGCCTATTATGACACGCGCAGCCAGCGTTCCATTGCCACATTCCATCTACTGCAGGCAGGATACCTGGCTGGCTGAATGTCGCTGAGAAGCTCACAGAGACCGCCATAAGCAACAGTTTAACAGAATGCCACAGACTAATCAACCAAACTTTTTGGGTTGGGTTCTCTTTTATAGTCTGCAGGCATTAAATGAAAGAAGTCAGTGTTCCAGCAGAAGGAGACAACGTTTCAGAAAAGGCATTGTAGCAAACCAAAAAAGAAATTTTAAGCGCAGCAGAGTAACCAGCGCACATACCTGTTAGCTCAGGTGAGTTTAAAAGGCTGCTGTTGATAACAAGGGCATTTGCTAAATAGATGGTGTGTGTGCAACAATATACTGAAAGGTCAATTATATTGTGCAGCTTATCTCACCACCTGTAGTTATTTAGGTGAAAGCTCCAAAATGCTTGCCTAATATGTCTGTTTATCCAAAAGGAAGTAAAAAGGGAGAGCTAGAAAGATAGCATTGCATCACATTACATGGCAATGCAATGCACAGTTGCTGAAGTTGAACCAAAATGAGCTTGTAATCTGGCTTCTGCAACTTTGAACATGAAAAATCCAATGAGGAGAAGAAAAGCAGAGCCAAAGAGTCCATCCCAAAATCCGACAAACAAGCAAAATGAACAAAAAACATTGAATTCAATTCTTTCTGATTTTAGAAACTGCATTAAAGAAGGGGTGCACCGGTCCTGGAGATACTGCAATACCAGGTCAATGCGTGGAGTGGACAGAGCAAGCTCTTTTTCCATCTCCCTGTTCTAAAAATCCATTTAATATATGGTCCCCAGATAGGGGACGTATCAGATATTAAACTGATAAGAACAGATACTACACTTGATCTTAGCCAAAAGGCCGAGAAGCGATAACCAGAATTGGTTTCAAACTACGGAGCCACCCAAGGATCCTAAAAAGTCCATTTGTGGAGATGAGCTCCTGGACTCCCGTTAAGAAGACATGTTGTCAACCTCTAGATCCCTTACATGCCTGCACTTTTCGGCTTGCTGCTGCTGCAATCCACGCGTTTTAGAGCTGCATAACTCCACCTCTTTAAACACAGCACCTTCACCCCCTGCTGTTCCCACCCGCCTCAACACCGTTGGAAGGGAGGAGAACCAATTAAGGCGGGGGGTGGGGTGGAACGAGCAGCTGTCTACCCTTAGCAGGAGGGCTCCTGATTACATACCTCTCCTGCTGCTGCTGCTGCTGGCTGTCCAGCAGCAGACTGAAGGTGGCTGCTGCTGTGCACAGGTATATAAAGGCTCAGAGCCTATTATGACACGCGCAGCCAGCGTTCCATTGCCACATTCCATCTACTGCAGGCAGGATACCTGGCTGGCTGAATGTCGCTGAGAAGCTCACAGAGACCGCCATAAGCAACAGTTTAACAGAATGCCACAGACTAATCAACCAAACTTTTTGGGTTGGGTTCTCTTTTATAGTCTGCAGGCATTAAATGAAAGAAGTCAGTGTTCCAGCAGAAGGAGACAACGTTTCAGAAAAGGCATTGTAGCAAACCAAAAAATAAATTTTAAGCGCAGCAGAGTAACCAGCGCACATACCTGTTAGCTCAGGTGAGTTTAAAAGGCTGCTGTTGATAACAAGGGCATTTGCTAAATAGATGGTGTGTGTGCAACAATATACTGAAAGGTCAATTATATTGTGCAGCTTATCTCACCACCTGTAGTTATTTAGGTGAAAGCTCCAAAATGCTTGCCTAATATGTCTGTTTATCCAAAAGGAAGTAAAAAGGGAGAGCTAGAAAGATAGCATTGCATCACATTACATGGCAATGCAATGCACAGTTGCTGAAGTTGAACCAAAATGAGCTTGTAATCTGGCTTCTGCAACTTTGAACATGAAAAATCCAATGAGGAGAAGAAGAGCAGAGCCAAAGAGTCCATCCCAAAATCCGACAAACAAGCAAAATGAACAAAAAACATTGAATTCAATTCTTTCTGATTTTAGAAACTGCATTAAAGAAGGGGTGCACCGGTCCTGGAGATACTGCAATACCAGGTCAATGCGTGGAGTGGACAGAGCAAGCTCTTTTTCCATCTCCCTGTTCTAAAAATCCATTTAATATATGGTCCCCAGATAGGGGACGTATCAGATATTAAACTGATAAGAACAGATACTACACTTGATCTTAGCCAAAAGGCCGAGAAGCGATAACCAGAATTGGTTTCAAACTACGGAGCCACCCAAGGATCCTAAAAAGTCCATTTGTGGAGATGAGCTCCTGGACTCCCGTTAAGAAGACATGTTGTCAACCTCTAGATCCCTTACATGCCTGCACTTTTCGGCTTGCTGCTGCTGCAATCCACGCGTTTTAGATCTGCATAACTCCACCTCTTTAAACACAGCACCTTCACCCCCTGCTGTTCCCACCCGCCTCAACACCGTTGGAAGGGAGGAGAACCAATTAAGGCGGGGGGTGGGGTGGAACGAGCAGCTGTCTACCCTTAGCAGGAGGGCTCCTGATTACATACCTCTCCTGCTGCTGCTGCTGCTGGCTGTCCAGCAGCAGACTGAAGGTGGCTGCTGCTGTGCACAGGTATATAAAGGCTCAGAGCCTATTATGACACGCGCAGCCAGCGTTCCATTGCCACATTCCATCTACTGCAGGCAGGATACCTGGCTGGCTGAATGTCGCTGAGAAGCTCACAGAGACCGCCATAAGCAACAGTTTAACAGAATGCCACAGACTAATCAACCAAACTTTTTGGGTTGGGTTCTCTTTTATAGTCTGCAGGCATTAAATGAAAGAAGTCAGTGTTCCAGCAGAAGGAGACAACGTTTCAGAAAAGGCATTGTAGCAAACCAAAAAAGAAATTTTAAGCGCAGCAGAGTAACCAGCGCACATACCTGTTAGCTCTGGTGAGTTTAAAAGGCTGCTGTTGATAACAAGGGCATTTGCTAAATAGATGGTGTGTGTGCAACAATATACTGAAAGGTCAATTATATTGTGCAGCTTATCTCACCACCTGTAGTTATTTAGGTGAAAGCTCCAAAATGCTTGCCTAATATGTCTGTTTATCCAAAAGGAAGTAAAAAGGGAGAGCTAGAAAGATAGCATTGCATCACATTACATGGCAATGCAATGCACAGTTGCTGAAGTTGAACCAAAATGAGCTTGTAATCTGGCTTCTGCAACTTTGAACATGAAAAATCCAATGAGGAGAAGAAAAGCAGAGCCAAAGAGTCCATCCCAAAATCCGACAAACAAGCAAAATGAACAAAAAACATTGAATTCAATTCTTTCTGATTTTAGAAACTGCATTAAAGAAGGGGTGCACCGGTCCTGGAGATACTGCAATACCAGGTCAATGCGTGGAGTGGACAGAGCAAGCTCTTTTTCCATCTCCCTGTTCTAAAAATCCATTTAATATATGGTCCCCAGATAGGGGACGTATCAGATATTAAACTGATAAGAACAGATACTACACTTGATCTTAGCCAAAAGGCCGAGAAGCGGTAAACAGAATTGGTTTCAAACTACGGAGCCACCCAAGGATCCTAAAAAGTCCTTTTGTGGAGATGAGCTCCTGGACTCCCGTTAAGAAGACATGTTGTCAACCTCTAGATCCCTTACATGCCTGCACTTTTCGGCTTGCTGCTGCTGCAATCCACGCGTTTTAGATCTGCATAACTCCACCTCTTTAAACACAGCACCTTCACCCCCTGCTGTTCCCACCCGCCTCAACACCGTTGGAAGGGAGGAGAACCAATTAAGGCGGGGGGTGGGGTGGAACGAGCAGCTGTCTACCCTTAGCAGGAGGGCTCCTGATTACATACCTCTCCTGCTGCTGCTGCTGCTGGCTGTCCAGCAGCAGACTGAAGGTGGCTGCTGCTGTGCACAGGTATATAAAGGCTCAGAGCCTATTATGACACGCGCAGCCAGCGTTCCATTGCCACACTCCATCTACTGCAGGCAGGATACCTGGCTGGCTGAATGTCGCTGAGAAGCTCACAGAGACCGCCATAAGCAACAGTTTAACAGAATGCCACAGACTAATCAACCAAACTTTTTGGGTTGGGTTCTCTTTTATAGTCTGCAGGCATTAAATGAAAGAAGTCAGTGTTCCAGCAGAAGGAGACAACGTTTCAGAAAAGGCATTGTAGCAAACCAAAAAAGAAATTTTAAGCGCAGCAGAGTAACCAGCGCACATACCTGTTAGCTCAGGTGAGTTTAAAAGGCTGCTGTTGATAACAAGGGCATTTGCTAAATAGATGGTGTGTGTGCAACAATATACTGAAAGGTCAATTATATTGTGCAGCTTATCTCACCACCTGTAGTTATTTAGGTGAAAGCTCCAAAATGCTTGCCTAATATGTCTGTTTATCCAAAAGGAAGTAAAAAGGGAGAGCTAGAAAGATAGCATTGCATCACATTACATGGCAATGCAATGCACAGTTGCTGAAGTTGAACCAAAATGAGCTTGTAATCTGGCTTCTGCAACTTTGAACATGAAAAATCCAATGAGGAGAAGAAAAGCAGAGCCAAAGAGTCCATCCCAAAATCCGACAAACAAGCAAAATGAACAAAAAACATTGAATTCAATTCTTTCTGATTTTAGAAACTGCATTAAAGAAGGGGTGCACCGGTCCTGGAGATACTGCAATACCAGGTCAATGCGTGGAGTGGACAGAGCAAGCTCTTTTTCCATCTCCCTGTTCTAAAAATCCATTTAATATATGGTCCCCAGATAGGGGACGTATCAGATATTAAACTGATAAGAACAGATACTACACTTGATCTTAGCCAAAAGGCCGAGAAGCGATAACCAGAATTGGTTTCAAACTACGGAGCCACCCAAGGATCCTAAAAAGTCCATTTGTGGAGATGAGCTCCTGGACTCCCGTTAAGAAGACATGTTGTCAACCTCTAGATCCCTTACATGCCTGCACTTTTCGGCTTGCTGCTGCTGCAATCCACGCGTTTTAGATCTGCATAACTCCACCTCTTTAAACACAGCACCTTCACCCCCTGCTGTTCCCACCCGCCTCAACACCGTTGGAAGGGAGGAGAACCAATTAAGGTGGGGGGTGGGGTGGAACGAGCAGCTGTCTACCCTTAGCAGGAGGGCTCCTGATTACATACCTCTCCTGCCGCTGCTGCTGCTGGCTGTCCAGCAGCAGACTGAAGGTGGCTGCTGCTGTGCACAGGTATATAAAGGCTCAGAGCCTATTATGACACGCGCAGCCAGCGTTCCATTGCCACATTCCATCTACTGCAGGCAGGATACCTGGCTGGCTGAATGTCGCTGAGAAGCTCACAGAGACCGCCATAAGCAACAGTTTAACAGAATGCCACAGACTAATCAACCAAATTTTTTGGGTTGGGTTCTCTTTTATAGTCTGCAGGCATTAAATGAAAGAAGTCAGTGTTCCAGCAGAAGGAGACAACGTTTCAGAAAAGGCATTGTAGCAAACCAAAAAAGAAATTTTAAGCGCAGCAGAGTAACCAGCGCACATACCTGTTAGCTCAGGTGAGTTTAAAAGGCTGCTGTTGATAACAAGGGCATTTGCTAAATAGATGGTGTGTGTGCAACAATATACTGAAAGGTCAATTGTATTGTGCAGCTTATCTCACCACCTGTAGTTATTTAGGTGAAAGCTCCAAAATGCTTGCCTAATATGTCTGTTTATCCAAAAGGAAGTAAAAAGGGAGAGCTAGAAAGATAGCATTGCATCACATTACATGGCAATGCAATGCACAGTTGCTGAAGTTGAACCAAAATGAGCTTGTAATCTGGCTTCTGCAACTTTGAACATGAAAAATCCAATGAGGAGAAGAAAAGCAGAGCCAAAGAGTCCATCCCAAAATCCGACAAACAAGCAAAATGAACAAAAAACATTGAATTCAATTCTTTCTGATTTTAGAAACTGCATTAAAGAAGGGGTGCACCGGTCCTGGAGATACTGCAATACCAGGTCAATGCGTGGAGTGGACAGAGCAAGCTCTTTTTCCATCTCCCTGTTCTAAAAATCCATTTAATATATGGTCCCCAGATAGGGGACGTATCAGATATTAAACTGATAAGAACAGATACTACACTTGATCTTAGCCAAAAGGCCGAGAAGCGATAACCAGAATTGGTTTCAAACTACGGAGCCACCCAAGGATCCTAAAAAGTCCATTTGTGGAGATGAGCTCCTGGACTCCCGTTAAGAAGACATGTTGTCAACCTCTAGATCCCTTACATGCCTGCACTTTTCGGCTTGCTGCTGCTGCAATCCACGCGTTTTAGATCTGCATAACTCCACCTCTTTAAACACAGCACCTTCACCCCCTGCTGTTCCCACCCGCCTCAACACCGTTGGAAGGGAGGAGAACCAATTAAGGCGGGGGGTGGGGTGGAACGAGCAGCTGTCTACCCTTAGCAGGAGGGCTCCTGATTACATACCTCTCCTGCTGCTGCTGCTGCTGGCTATCCAGCAGCAGACTGAAGGTGGCTGTTGCTGTGCACAGGTATATAAAGGCTCAGAGCCTATTATGACACGCGCAGCCAGCGTTCCATTGCCACATTCCATCTACTGCAGGCAGGATACCTGGCTGGCTGAATGTCGCTGAGAAGCTCACAGAGACCGCCATAAGCAACAGTTTAACAGAATGCCACAGACTAATCAACCAAACTTTTTGGGTTGGGTTCTCTTTTATAGTCTGCAGGCATTAAATGAAAGAAGTCAGTGTTCCAGCAGAAGGAGACAACGTTTCAGAAAAGGCATTGTAGCAAACCAAAAAAGAAATTTTAAGCGCAGCAGAGTAACCAGCGCACATACCTGTTAGCTCAGGTGAGTTTAAAAGGCTGCTGTTGATAACAAGGGCATTTGCTAAATAGATGGTGTGTGTGCAACAATATACTGAAAGGTCAATTATATTGTGCAGCTTATCTCACCACCTGTAGTTATTTAGGTGAAAGCTCCAAAATGCTTGCCTAATATGTCTGTTTATCCAAAAGGAAGTAAAAAGGGAGAGCTAGAAAGATAGCATTGCATCACATTACATGGCAATGCAATGCACAGTTGCTGAAGTTGAACCAAAATGAGCTTGTAATCTGGCTTCTGCAACTTTGAACATGAAAAATCCAATGAGGAGAAGAAAAGCAGAGCCAAAGAGTCCATCCCAAAATCCGACAAACAAGCAAAATGAACAAAAAACATTGAATTCAATTCTTTCTGATTTTAGAAACTGCATTAAAGAAGGGGTGCACCGGTCCTGGAGATACTGCAATACCAGGTCAATGCGTGGAGTGGACAGAGCAAGCTCTTTTTCCATCTCCCTGTTCTAAAAATCCATTTAATATATGGTCCCCAGATAGGGGACGTATCAGATATTAAACTGATAAGAACAGATTTTTTTTGATTGAATATATCTTTTATTAGCACAAAAAATAAGTTAACAGACAGTGTACAGTGCCGCAGCCCAGTACACACAGAATTCTACATCATATTTACATAGCATGAGGATACGACGCACTAACTAGACACATCACACCCCTATGCTACACAAAACACTCAATCTGAAAGAAAAAGCATGTCAATCAATACAGTACGACGAACCGTGATAAGGGATGGGGATTGGGAAAAAGGGGATGGGGAGGGGAAAATCACAGGCCCGAAGCTTTATTGAAAGACAAGACACATAAGGGGAGAGGGGGAGGAGGGGTTTAGTCCTCATCCTCGTCCTCCGGACTGTCCACGATGGAATAGTCTCTGAGCAGGCTGTGGATCAGCCTGCGGCAGTCCTGGATGGACATCCTCTCCCTCCTCAAGATGAGCCGGTTCCTGGCGACCCAAACGGCATCCTTGAAGCAGTTCATAAGGCGCCAAGCCTCCTGGATGGCTCCGACGGTATGAACCCCAGGGAAGAGTCCGTAAAACACAGAATGGTGCGATAGGCTCGCCCTGGGGACAGAGTTCCTCAGGTCGTCCTCAAGGGCAGTCAACAGGCGCTGTGCAAATCCGCAGTCCCAAAAAGTGTGCAAAGATGTTTCCTCCACGAAGGGGCACCTTGGGCAGTACCGGGTCTTGCACAGGTTCCGGGCATGCATGAATGACCGGACGGGCAGTCCGCCCTGAATCGCCATCCACGACAAGTCCTTGTGCCCGTTGGTCAGCCTGTCAGACGACACATTTGTCCACACAGTCTCCAGCGTGTCCTGGTGAAGTCCTGTGATGTTCTCCACGTCATCCTTGGCTCTGATGAGCTTGTGGATAGTTTTGGGCTTCCACAAGTCGGGCTTGAGTCCCTCCAGTTGATGTTCCCCCACAAATCGAACGACGTCTCCGTAGAACCATGGCGTCGTCCAGTTGTAGGGGAAGGAGCTGTCCCACTTGTCCCAGCCGAGTCGCCTCCAAAGAGGAAGCAGGAAGAAGCGAGACATGGACCTGCCCGCGGAGCCATTCTTGACTTGCAAAGTCCGGCGGACACAATCACACACAAAAGAGGATCGCAGGAGGGTGGGGATATCTGGAACGCCCTTCCCACCCTTGCGAGGCTCCTTGTACATGACGGCCCGCCTGACTCTGTCCATCTTGGATCCCCAGACAAAGTGAAACACTGTCCTGGTAATGGCCCTGCACACAGTGACGTGTGGGGGCCAGGCCTGCGCCGTGTACTGCAAGACGGGCAGGACCTCATTACGCAGGACGAGTGCCTTACCCTCACAAGTGAGGTGTCTGAGGCTCCAGAGTCCGATCCGTTGCTTCACCTTGGCCAAGCGTTCTTGCCAGGACTTGAGGGCCGCTCCTTCCTTCCCGAACCAGACTCCCAGCACCTTGAGGAAATCCGGTTGAATGTTGAAGGGGAAGGGGGCGGAGGAGGCCGGCTGCCAATCCCCGAAGAGCATGGCTTCCGACTTCCTGCAGTTGACTTTGGCCCCTGAAGCCCGGCCGAACCTCTCACACGTCTGGACGAGGGCGTCGACTGAACCACGATCAGCGCAGAAGACGGTGACGTCGTCCATGTAGAGCGAGCACTTGACCTCGTGTCGTCCCGGACCCGGTGCGGTGATCCCTCTGATCTCTCCATTCTGCCGGATAGCCTCTGCGAAGAGTTCTATAACACAAACAAAAAGAAGAGGTGATAGAGGGCAGCCTTGTCTGACCCCAGAGAGGACAGGGAAGGGGTCAGTCTTCCCGCCGTTCACCAACACCGAGCTGTGGATATCAAAATACATCAGACGGACATACGAACAAAACATGTTACCCAAACCTAACCGGTGCAGAGCTCGGCCAATGAACTCGTGGGAAACCCGGTCGAAGGCCTTCTCCTGATCCAAGGAGACCAGGGCCGCGTGTGCGCGGCGGACCTTGATGTACTCGTCCGTGTCCCGCACGAGAGCGAGGCTGTCTGCGATGCGACGTCCAGGGATGCCGCAGGTCTGGTCCGGGTGGATGATCCATCCGATGACCGTCTTAAGTCGTGTCGCCATCGTCTTGGCCAGGATCTTGTAGTCCACGTTGAGCAGAGTGATGGGACGCCAATTCCTCAGGTCGCACCTCTCTCCCTTCCGCTTGTACAGGATCGTGACCATTCCTTCCCTCAAAGATGGAGGCATTCTACCCTCCACCACCATCTCCTCGTACAGGTCCAACAGGTCCGGACAGATGAGGTCTCCCAGCGCTACATAGAGCTCCGCTGGAAGACCATCACTGCCCGGGGTCCTGCCGGTCCTAAAGGATTTAGCGGCAGAGAGCAATTCGCCCACCATCAGAGGTTTGTCCAAGGCTGCCGTGCCTGCAGGATCAAGATGGTTAGTGATACCTGACAGGAACTTATCAGCAGCGTCGGGGTCGGTAGTCTTGTGGGAGTAGAGTTCGCTGTAGAAGTCGCTGACGACCTTCATCACGTCCTCCTTCCCACGTCGCATGTTTCCGCTCTCGTCTCGCAGCTCGTTCAGGGGCGTGTGACCGGCATGAAGTTTCCTGAAAAAGAATGAGTTACATTTCTCACCCTTCTCCAGATTCTCCACTTTGGAACGGAAGACGATTCGCTTGGACTCCTCCTCAAAGTGCCTTTTCAGGCTCTTCTTGGTCTCCTCCAGCTCCTCCCTCACGTCCCAGCCGCAGTGAAGAAGGTCCTGCAGCGACCGCAGCTCGCGCTGCAGCCCTCTGAAGTCCCTCCTCTTCTCACACGCCTGTTGTCGACCCTTGGCCTGAAAGAAACAGCGAAACTCAAGTTTAACATATTCCCACCAATCAGAGACTGTTTGGAAGCTACCCTTGTAGGACTGCCACATTGCGTAGGCTGCTCTCAGCTCCTCCACGACTTCATCCTGAGCCAGCAGAGCACAATTCAGCTTCCAGGAGCCGGGGCCGGACGGAAAACCGTCGCCGAGGACACCTTGTAAGTGAATGGCTCTGTGGTCGGAGAAGAAGCAGGGGACCATCGAGTGCCTACTCTGCCTGACTGCCCGAGAGGTGAACACAAAGTCAATCCTGGAGCGGAGTGAGCCATCGGGTCGGCTCCACGAATAGTTTGTGGAGCCTCTCCCCATGGAGCCCACCACATCCTGAAGAGAGGCCTCGGTTACCATCTCGATGAGCAGCTTGGACGTGATGTCCAACTTGGCAGATGTGCCAGAACTACGACCATCCTCCTCGATGGAGCAGTTGAAATCCCCGGCCATCACTAAGGTCCTGGTGGTGGCAAGCTGAAGCCGCAGGGTCTGGAAAAGCTCCAAGCGCTCATTCTTCAGTGGGGACGCATACACGTTGATGAACCTGACAGGTTCTCCCGCCCAGTTGCCATCTACAACAAGAGCCCTGCCGCAGATGAGCTCCTGGACGGACTCAAGCGTGAATGCGCCCCCCCTGATCAGAATTGCGACCCCCGCAGACTTGCAGTCACCCCCACCGGACCAGTAGGATGGACCGTGGGACCACTCCCTGGCCAGATGTTTGAAGGACCTAGAGGAGGGAAGGGAACATTCCTGCAACATATAAACATCACACAACTGGGAAGTAAGGAAGGCATAAATAGTCTGACGTCTGAACTTGTCCTTGATGCTCCTGACATTAATGGAAAATAAGTTAATATTAGCCATCATGTAGGGAAAAAAGAAAAAGTTAGCGCAGGCAATACACCTTAGTTACCACTCCGGTCGGGTGGTCCCTCGTCGGTGTTGACTGCTGGTGACGGGATCACCAGCAGGCCCTCTTCCTCCATCTGGTCAAGCAGCGCGGCCTCGATCTCGGCGACCACCAGTTCCTCCTCTTCTGGCTCGGCCACCAGGGTCTCAACCATGTGCTCCATCTCTTCTGGCTCAGGGAGGGTATCCTCCTTTTCGCCTACGAAATCCAGAATCTTCTTTTTGGAGGATTCCTTAGCAGGGCTGTCCTCCACCTTCCTCTTTCCCCGAGTTGGAACTGGGGAGACAAGAAGGGGAAAATCCTCCTCGGAATAGATAGCGGCAGGTGGAGGAAAGGTTAATTCCACCGCTACCATGGTCTGGGGAGGGAGAGTGGCTGCCGGGGCAGGGGAAAGGACACCTGCTGAGGAGTAGGGGAAGGAGGAAGAGGAAGTGGAATCCTCAGCAGGGGTGGCCGGGGTGGGGGGGGATTGGACGGGGGTGGCAGGGGGAGGGATCGAGAGAGGGGTGACAGAACTCTTACCCTCCTTTGACTTTTTCTTCTGCTTCGGAGCTGCTGGGACCGTCGCTGGGGCTTTGGCCACCGACTCCTTGACCGCTTTGGCCTTGGTCGTCTCGGCCTTGGCCGCTGGGGCCTTGGTCGTCGCGTCCTTGACCTTCACAGGCCTGGTCGTCGGGGCCTTGTCCTCCGGAGCTGGGGTCGTCGCAACCACCGATGCCCAGGATCTCTCACGCTTGGGGCAATCCTTGTACAGATGAGCCGCCAGCCCACACAGGTTGCAGGACGTCTTCTTCGGGCAGTCCTTCGAGCTGTGTCCCGTCACTCGACAAATCCTGCAGGCATCCTCCTTGCAGTTCTTCATCTCGTGGCCGTTCTTGCCGCATCTCCTGCAGTTCCGCGGCATGTCCGGGTAATAGATGAGGCCGTAGGAGTTGCCCAGGGAGAATGTCGGGGGCAGGTGCCGAAGTCCGTCTGAGTACGCCAGGTCCCTGTGAAGTCTAACGGTCACCGACCACTTACCTGTCCAGAAGCCGAGTCCATTCAGGATGTGAGAGGGTTCCTTCACAACCAAACAGAAGCGTCTCAGGAAGGTACAGATGTCTTGGCCTGGGGTGTGCGGGTTGCGCATGGAGACCGTGATCCTCCTTTCGTTCCTCTGGATAGGGCAGCTACCTGTAAAGGCAGAGAAAGAATTATCCGGTCCTTTTGCGCTTACCATTTCCCAGAACCTCCTGCAGGTGTTCACAGTGGCGAAGGTGACGAAGAAGATCCCCGTCAAGAAGGTCTGGATGCTGAGGGTGTCCGACCTGGAGAAGCCTCGATCCAGCAGCATCTTCTGGCAGAACACGTCCGAGGACATGTGCGGCACCCTCCCATCCACTTCCTTCAGCTTCAGGGCCACCGTCTGCCGCATCCATGGCTCCAGGGCTGGAGCTTCGTGGCGGGGCTTCTGGGGTCCCTTCTGCTGGCCATTCGTGGAGGCAGAGTCCTTGGGGTCAGAATCGGCTCCTGGCTGGGCCCTCCTGGCTGTCCCCGGCTCCAGGCTCTTCTTTTCGGCCTTCCTCGCAGCGCTTGCCATGGCTTTCCTCCTGCAGTTACTTCTTGGAGCTGGATCTGGAACTCTTCCCGGAATGGGTGGAGCTATGCAGATTCTTCTCCCGTCGTGTTCTGGACAAATTCCCCGAAAGGTCTTTGTCTCGATGATTTTCTTCCTCGAAGATTCCACAGGACAGCCCAATTCTTCTCCGAGTCTTCGTCTTCTTCTGGATTCTTTAGAGCTTCTTCCTCCCACCGATATCCGCCTTCCTTCTCCGATGTCAGCTGGGCTCCGAAGCTCTTCTCCTTCTGAGTTCGATCGCTCTCGTCAAGTGTAGATCGTAGCTCTTGTGTTCTTAAAAGAACAGATACTACACTTGATCTTAGCCAAAAGGCCGAGAAGCGATAACCAGAATTGGTTTCAAACTACGGAGCCACCCAAGGATCCTAAAAAGTCCATTTGTGGAGATGAGCTCCTGGACTCCCGTTAAGAAGACATGTTGTCAACCTCTAGATCCCTTACATGCCTGCACTTTTCGGCTTGCTGCTGCTGCAATCCACGCGTTTTAGATCTGCATAACTCCACCTCTTTAAACACAGCACCTTCACCCCCTGCTGTTCCCACCCGCCTCAACACCGTTGGAAGGGAGGAGAACCAATTAAGGCGGGGGGTGGGGTGGAACGAGCAGCTGTCTACCCTTAGCAGGAGGGCTCCTGATTACATACCTCTCCTGCTGCTGCTGCTGCTGGCTGTCCAGCAGCAGACTGAAGGTGGCTGCTGCTGTGCACAGGTATATAAAGGCTCAGAGCCTATTATGACACGCGCAGCCAGCGTTCCATTGCCACATTCCATCTACTGCAGGCAGGATACCTGGCTGGCTGAATGTCGCTGAGAAGCTCACAGAGACCGCCATAAGCAACAGTTTAACAGAATGCCACAGACTAATCAACCAAACTTTTTGGGTTGGGTTCTCTTTTATAGTCTGCAGGCATTAAATGAAAGAAGTCAGTGTTCCAGCAGAAGGAGACAACGTTTCAGAAAAGGCATTGTAGCAAACCAAAAAAGAAATTTTAAGCGCAGCAGAGTAACCAGCGCACATACCTGTTAGCTCAGGTGAGTTTAAAAGGCTGCTGTTGATAACAAGGGCATTTGCTAAATAGATGGTGTGTGTGCAACAATATACTGAAAGGTCAATTATATTGTGCAGCTTATCTCACCACCTGTAGTTATTTAGGTGAAAGCTCCAAAATGCTTGCCTAATATGTCTGTTTATCCAAAAGGAAGTAAAAAGGGAGAGCTAGAAAGATAGCATTGCATCACATTACATGGCAATGCAATGCACAGTTGCTGAAGTTGAACCAAAATGAGCTTGTAATCTGGCTTCTGCAACTTTGAACATGAAAAATCCAATGAGGAGAAGAAAAGCAGAGCCAAAGAGTCCATCCCAAAATCCGACAAACAAGCAAAATGAACAAAAAACATTGAATTCAATTCTTTCTGATTTTAGAAACTGCATTAAAGAAGGGGTGCACCGGTCCTGGAGATACTGCAATACCAGGTCAATGCGTGGAGTGGACAGAGCAAGCTCTTTTTCCATCTCCCTGTTCTAAAAATCCATTTAATATATGGTCCCCAGATAGGGGACGTATCAGATATTAAACTGATAAGAACAGATTTTTTTTTTTTTTTTTTTCCTCAGATTAAGACCCACATTAATTTATGCATCATAGCGCATATTCACATAACGGGTTCTCAAATCATCATTCGGAAAAACAAAAACAAAATCCCAAAAATCACAACCCTGCAATTAACTGTTACTTACTGTAAGAAGTCCAATGTGAAAAGTTCCAGAGTGCTTCTGCTGCTGTCTCACCATACTTCTTTTTATCCAATAAATAGGCATAAAACAGTCTAGCAAGAAAAATCTTTCTGCATTCCATGGGGGAAAAAACAATCTTTTTAAAAATCACCAAATTCCGAACGTCCCATAAAACCTCTTTATATATGACAAAAATAATCCAGCTTGCCCGCTTCCTTTGCGAGTACTTAAAATCTTGACCTATTAAAATCCTTTCAAAATCGAAACAATGAAAACCAACTAAAGCAACAAACATACGTGACAACAAGGTAAAAACTTTTTTAGCAAAAAAACAGTCCCAAAAAATATGCTGTATTGTTTCCACCTTATTGCAACCTTCCCTAGGACATAGTTCTTGAACCTTTATCCCCCGGTCATTCAAAAAAGCCCTTGTTGGCAAGCATCCATGCAACGCCATCCAGGTTACATCCTTCTGTCTGTTGCTGATTCCACGCATGAAAAAAAGCTTCCACACCTGTCCAGACTGTGCATTATTACAAAACGGCACATCACATAACATCTCCTTCTTCTTAATACCTGAGACAATCAGTTTTTTGTCCGGTCTAACCATGGAGCTTATCCCATTTTGATCATAGAAGGACCTAAGCACCACATAAAAAAACGGTATCACAAACGAAACTGGTTTTCTTAAATCCTTCTCACACCAGCTCCATTTCTGGAAAAGCCGTCCTGCTAAATATTTGCACATGTCCGCAGTCCTGTTATTGCACTGGGATAATTTATAAATGTTCAAAAAATAATGCATTCTTAAAAATAAGTCAATGTTAGGAAAATCACAACCCCCATTTTCCACAGAACACATAACCATTCCTCTTCTTAGTTTCTCCATTTTGGATCCCCAAAAAAACACAAACAGTTTCCTTGTCACTCTCTTTGTCCAAAGCACAGCAGGTGGGAAAATCAAAGCAGTGTACAGCAGAAGCGGGAGAATCACAGACTTGATTACCAGCACTTTCCCTCTCAGCGACAGGTTCCTTAGTTTCCAAAAGTTCAACTTCTGATCCATTTTGTCTTCTAGAATCTTCAGGCTGCTTTTCCCTTTCAGTTCCTTCTCAAAGATGACACCAAGAACCTCAATTTCCTCCCTACTCTCCACTCCTGCCACGTTAACCTCAACCTGCCTCCCAAAGTTACAAAGCTGGCACTTTCCCCAATTCACCGCCATACCAGCCACACAACAAAAAATCCTTACGTGCAAATTCACTCTATTGAGATCCGCCTGTGAACCACAAGTAAAAACAATATCATCCATATAACTTAAAGACTTGACTGGACCCCCGGATCCCCCAGGAATAAAAACACCAGCCACACACTTGTCAACTTGCACACTTTTTAAAAGGGCCTCCACCACACAGATAAAAAGAATTGGTGACAGGGGACAACCCTGCCTAACTCCCGATAAAATATTAAAACTGGAACTCACATGCCCATTAACTAAAATCTGGCTACTGACCCCACAATAAAAACTCTTAATGACCATCAATAATTTATCCGGAACACCAAGGTGACTTAAAGCAGAGAACAAAAATCTATGTGATATTTTATCAAAGGCTTTCTCCAGGTCCACCGACTGTAACAAAAGAGCATTCTTATTCAAATTAGCCTGATAAATTAAGTCTCTTAGAAGCAGCAAATTATCTGAAATTTTCCTACCAGGCACTGCACATGCCTGATACTCCCCCACCATATCACCTATCACATCTGCCAGTCTACCAGCCACAATTTTAGAAATAATTTTGTAATCACTGTTTAACAATGTTATGGGCCTCCAATTTTTAATATCCCTCATGTCCCCTTTCTTATGAATCAGCGTAACAATCCCCCTACGCATAGAAACCGATAAAATCCCATGAGTAAAACCATATTGCACCACCCGGGAAAACTCCACACCTATAATATCCCAAACTCTAACATAAAATTCAGCAGGAAGACCATCACAGCCTGGCGTCTTGCCTTTCGCCAAGCCATCCACTGCCCGTCTAATTTCATCTTTCCCAACCTCCTCACTTAAAAACCCAATTTTCTCCTCAGGAATATTATTAGTTAATACTTTGCAATAATCATTAATTTCCGCATCACTGGCTCTACTATCGTTAGAGAAGAGTGTTTCATAAAAGGAAAGAATACTGCCAATCATCTCATCCCCAGATACCTCCCCTGCAGGAGAAAAAACAGACTTAAAAACCCCTTTAGGTTTAAAACATTTTTTAAAAAAGTATCTCGAACATTGCTCATTTTCCTCCATGTGCTTTATTTTTGCCTTAAACATAATAGTCTTCCCTTTTTCAATAAGTATCTTCTTCAGTTCGTCCTTCAAATCTGCAATCTCTTTATCCACCTCCATCCCCGCTCTCTTAAACTTATGGAGTACTTCCAATTTTGAAATAACAGCAGCATCATGATCCCTTTTGGCTTTCGCTCTCCTAAAACACACCCCTTTAAAATAACATGCAAATTTCTCCTTAGCCCAGTCCCACCACTCTAGCAAATCTTTAAAAAGGTGCTGTTCAGACACACAAGACAAAAACACTTTATTAAAACCAACCTTAACACTCTCCTCTTCCAGCAGGCTTACGTTCAGCTTCCAGAGTCCCTTTCCAAAAGCCAGGGACTCAGCTATACACAGATCTACCACTATCATCTTGTGGTCAGAAAAAGTCGTCATCACGTGGTTGCACTTGGCCACCTTAATCCCTTCAGACATAAAAACATAGTCAATTCGGGAAACACTACGTCCACTGTCTGATATGTATGTGAACTTATCACTTGGCCCAACCATCAGACCAGCATCCGTGTAGCGTAAATCCTGCACAATCTGATTTAAAATATTAGACGTAACATCAGTCCTACCTTCCGTAGAGCTCTTACGATCTTTTGCGGATCTGACACAATTAAAATCTCCAGCCACTATAGTGAAGTCTCTGCCTGGTAAAAACAAACTTTAGAGACTCCAAAAACCCAACTCTTGCTTGTTTATCAGCAGGGGCATAAACATTAAAAACCCGTACCCGCTGACCTAAAAAATCCACTAATAAAAACAAACATCTCCCAGGTATGATTACTTTAAACTCTAAAACCTTTAGACTGGAATTACACAGTAAAATGCCCACCCCTTCATTCCTGTTTTCTGAGCATGGGGACCAAAAAGATTGCCCCTTATTCCACTCACTCTCATGCGGGGCAGATTTAATTACACATTCCTGCAGACAGACAATATCTGCATTCACACTCTCAATGTACTCCAGTATCCCTGCTCTCCTACAAGCAGAACCAATCCCTCGTACATTCAGAGAAGCAACACACAACGCCATCATAACAACAGGAAAAAATCTCCACCATACCCGATCCATCATGAACCAGGAGAAAACCCACTCCTGCCACCCACTTTTCTACGTATATCAGGCGACTCAGAACTCGAGTCCCTGTTAGAATAACCTGGTCTTAGGGAGACTGGATCTTCCTGCCCCCCAGACCAACACCCCTCCACCTTACTTCTTTTAATCACGGAGGCATAACTCTCCTCCTTGCCATCATCTTCCTCCTCATTTTCACTCCAATCACTGTTAACCCTATCACGCTGCTGAGGGGTTATAGTTCCATCCGAATCAGAATCCTCCTCCTCCAAAACCTCCATTTCCTCACCCCCATCTCTTCCCAAAACAGGATTCACTGACTCCGCCATATTAGACAAATCCATCCCATCACCCGGGCCATGCACATCAGCTACTTTGTTTATTACTTCCAGCCCCTCCCTCAAACCAACTTTCTTCTGGCTCCGCCCCTTTTCCTCCATCTTGGGCACCGCATGGTCTCTTCCCCTACCACCATCTTGTTTTTGGCTTTCCCCCTCTGAGTCTGAGCCTTCGCCCTCCTCCCCACTTTCCTGCCGAGTCTTCTTCTGCCTCTCTTCAGCGTCCACCTGTGACCTAGGAATCTGAGCCCACAATCTACATTTCCTTGCAAGGTGATCTGCATGTCCACACAAATCACACACCTTATTCATTGGGCAACCACTTGCAACATGCCCAGATTTCCCACAACCTCTACAAACATCACCTTGCACTGGACAATCTTTCTGAACATGTCCAAACTCATGACACTTCCTACAATATTCCATCTGTCCATTATAAAAACAAAATCCCCTTTCTCCTCCGATAGAAAACTGTGCAGGAATGCTCTTGGCACCCCCAATAGCTCTATCATCCGGTCTCAGTTTTACAACATATCTCCTCTTGCCATTTAGATAATTGTATTTGTTCTTCATTCTTCCCAAAAATTTAACCTCACTACAATACCGAGCTAAAAAATTGGAAACAGTCTCATCCGGAACTTTAGGGTTATACATGTGCACAACCACATACTTATATGTCTGCTGGAACAGAGGTTCCAGTGCAATAAACTCTAGGCATTTCAATTCCTTTTCTTCCTTCATTCGTACCAACTCCATGTAGACTCTCTGGCAAATACTCAAAGAAACAAAAGTGATATCATAAATTCCTTGTTTCTGAAAATCCGGAAGTGCCAATACATCCGTTACCTTCAAGCCATTAATGTTCTTCAAGACATCAACGCAAACTTGGTCCAAACCGATTTCTCCTTCATGACCTGCAGCCACCTTCAGACGGACCGAGTCCTCTAATCCACGTGTTTTCTCCACCATTTTTACAGCAGATAAACACAATCGCCGCTCAATCGCACACTAGGGCCCCACAAGGGGGAACCCCAGTCACAACTGCCCTCCAAACAACACCAGCAGCAGAAAACCACCACTGATCTTGCCAAAAGGCCGAGAAGCGATAACCAGAATTGGTTTCAAACTACGGAGCCACCCAAGGATCCTAAAAAGTCCATTTGTGGAGATGAGCTCCTGGACTCCCGTTAAGAAGACATGTTGTCAACCTCTAGATCCCTTACATGCCTGCACTTTTCGGCTTGCTGCTGCTGCAATCCACGCGTTTTAGATCTGCATAACTCCACCTCTTTAAACACAGCACCTTCACCCCCTGCTGTTCCCACCCGCCTCAACACCGTTGGAAGGGAGGAGAACCAATTAAGGCGGGGGGTGGGGTGGAACGAGCAGCTGTCTACCCTTAGAAGGAGGGCTCCTGATTACATACCTCTCCTGCTGCTGCTGCTGCTGGCTGTCCAGCAGCAGACTGAAGGTGGCTGCTGCTGTGCACAGGTATATAAAGGCTCAGAGCCTATTATGACACGCGCAGCCAGCGTTCCATTGCCACATTCCATCTACTGCAGGCAGGATACCTGGCTGGCTGAATGTCGCTGAGAAGCTCACAGAGACCGCCATAAGCAACAGTTTAACAGAATGCCACAGACTAATCAACCAAACTTTTTGGGTTGGGTTCTCTTTTATAGTCTGCAGGCATTAAATGAAAGAAGTCAGTGTTCCAGCAGAAGGAGACAACGTTTCAGAAAAGGCATTGTAGCAAACCAAAAAAGAAATTTTAAGCGCAGCAGAGTAACCAGCGCACATACCTGTTAGCTCAGGTGAGTTTAAAAGGCTGCTGTTGATAACAAGGGCATTTGCTAAATAGATGGTGTGTGTGCAACAATATACTGAAAGGTCAATTATATTGTGCAGCTTATCTCACCACCTGTAGTTATTTAGGTGAAAGCTCCAAAATGCTTGCCTAATATGTCTGTTTATCCAAAAGGAAGTAAAAAGGGAGAGCTAGAAAGATAGCATTGCATCACATTACATGGCAATGCAATGCACAGTTGCTGAAGTTGAACCAAAATGAGCTTGTAATCTGGCTTCTGCAACTTTGAACATGAAAAATCCAATGAGGAGAAGAAAAGCAGAGCCAAAGAGTCCATCCCAAAATCCGACAAACAAGCAAAATGAACAAAAAACATTGAATTCAATTCTTTCTGATTTTAGAAACTGCATTAAAGAAGGGGTGCACCGGTCCTGGAGATACTGCAATACCAGGTCAATGCGTGGAGTGGACAGAGCAAGCTCTTTTTCCATCTCCCTGTTCTAAAAATCCATTTAATATATGGTCCCCAGATAGGGGACGTATCAGATATTAAACTGATAAGAACAGATACTACACTTGATCTTAGCCAAAAGGCCGAGAAGCGATAACCAGAATTGGTTTCAAACTACGGAGCCACCCAAGGATCCTAAAAAGTCCATTTGTGGAGATGAGCTCCTGGACTCCCGTTAAGAAGACATGTTGTCAACCTCTAGATCCCTTACATGCCTGCACTTTTCGGCTTGCTGCTGCTGCAATCCACGCGTTTTAGATCTGCATAACTCCACCTCTTTAAACACAGCACCTTCACCCCCTGCTGTTCCCACCCGCCTCAACACCGTTGGAAGGGAGGAGAACCAATTAAGGCGGGGGGTGGGGTGGAACGAGCAGCTGTCTACCCTTAGCAGGAGGGCTCCTGATTACATACCTCTCCTGCTGCTGCTGCTGCTGGCTGTCCAGCAGCAGACTGAAGGTGGCTGCTGCTGTGCACAGGTATATAAAGGCTCAGAGCCTATTATGACACGCGCAGCCAGCGTTCCATTGCCACATTCCATCTACTGCAGGCAGGATACCTGGCTGGCTGAATGTCGCTGAGAAGCTCACAGAGACCGCCATAAGCAACAGTTTAACAGAATGCCACAGACTAATCAACCAAACTTTTTGGGTTGGGTTCTCTTTTATAGTCTGCAGGCATTAAATGAAAGAAGTCAGTGTTCCAGCAGAAGGAGACAACGTTTCAGAAAAGGCATTGTAGCAAACCAAAAAAGAAATTTTAAGCGCAGCAGAGTAACCAGCGCACATACCTGTTAGCTCAGGTGAGTTTAAAAGGCTGCTGTTGATAACAAGGGCATTTGCTAAATAGATGGTGTGTGTGCAACAATATACTGAAAGTTCAATTATATTGTGCAGCTTATCTCACCACTTGTAGTTATTTAGGTGAAAGCTCCAAAATGCTTGCCTAATATGTCTGTTTATCCAAAAGGAAGCAAAAAGGGAGAGCTAGAAAGATAGCATTGCATCACATTACATGGCAATGCAATGCACAGTTGCTGAGGTTGAACCAAAATGAGCTTGTAATCTGGCTTCTGCAACTTTGAACATGAAAAATCCAATGAGGAGAAGAAAAGCAAAGCCAAAGAGTCCATCCCAAAATCCGACAAACAAGCAAAATGAACAAAAAACATTGAATTCAATTCTTTCTGATTTTAGAAACTGCATTAAAGAAGGGGTGCACCGGTCCTGGAGATACTGCAATACCAGGTCAATGCGTGGAGTGGACAGAGTAAGCTCTTTTTCCATCTCCCTGTTCTAAAAATCCATTTAATATATGGTCCCCAGATAGGGGACGTATCAGATATTAAACTGATAAGAACAGATACTACACTTGATCTTAGCCAAAAGGCCGAGAAGCGATAACCAGAATTGGTTTCAAACTACGGAGCCACCCAAGGATCCTAAAAAGTCCATTTGTGGAGATGAGCTCCTGGACTCCCGTTAAGAAGACATGTTGTCAACCTCTAGATCCCTTACATGCCTGCACTTTTCGGCTTGCTGCTGCTGCAATCCACGCGTTTTAGATCTGCATAACTCCACCTCTTTAAACACAGCACCTTCACCCCCTGCTGTTCCCACCCGCCTCAACACCGTTGGAAGGGAGGAGAACCAATTAAGGCGGGGGGTGGGGTGGAACGAGCAGCTGTCTACCCTTAGAAGGAGGGCTCCTGATTACATACCTCTCCTGCTGCTGCTGCTGCTGGCTGTCCAGCAGCAGACTGAAGGTGGCTGCTGCTGTGCACAGGTATATAAAGGCTCAGAGCCTATTATGACACGCGCAGCCAGCGTTCCATTGCCACATTCCATCTACTGCAGGCAGGATACCTGGCTGGCTGAATGTCGCTGAGAAGCTCACAGAGACCGCCATAAGCAACAGTTTAACAGAATGCCACAGACTAATCAACCAAACTTTTTGGGTTGGGTTCTCTTTTATAGTCTGCAGGCATTAAATGAAAGAAGTCAGTGTTCCAGCAGAAGGAGACAACGTTTCAGAAAAGGCATTGTAGCAAACCAAAAAAGAAATTTTAAGCGCAGCAGAGTAACCAGCGCACATACCTGTTAGCTCAGGTGAGTTTAAAAGGCTGCTGTTGATAACAAGGGCATTTGCTAAATAGATGGTGTGTGTGCAACAATATACTGAAAGGTCAATTATATTGTGCAGCTTATCTCACCACCTGTAGTTATTTAGGTGAAAGCTCCAAAATGCTTGCCTAATATGTCTGTTTATCCAAAAGGAAGTAAAAAGGGAGAGCTAGAAAGATAGCATTGCATCACATTACATGGCAATGCAATGCACAGTTGCTGAAGTTGAACCAAAATGAGCTTGTAATCTGGCTTCTGCAACTTTGAACATGAAAAATCCAATGAGGAGAAGAAAAGCAGAGCCAAAGAGTCCATCCCAAAATCCGACAAACAAGCAAAATGAACAAAAAACATTGAATTCAATTCTTTCTGATTTTAGAAACTGCATTAAAGAAGGGGTGCACCGGTCCTGGAGATACTGCAATACCAGGTCAATGCGTGGAGTGGACAGAGCAAGCTCTTTTTCCATCTCCCTGTTCTAAAAATCCATTTAATATATGGTCCCCAGATAGGGGACGTATCAGATATTAAACTGATAAGAACAGATACTACACTTGATCTTAGCCAAAAGGCCGAGAAGCGATAACCAGAATTGGTTTCAAACTACGGAGCCACCCAAGGATCCTAAAAAGTCCATTTGTGGAGATGAGCTCCTGGACTCCCGTTAAGAAGACATGTTGTCAACCTCTAGATCCCTTACATGCCTGCACTTTTCGGCTTGCTGCTGCTGCAATCCACGCGTTTTAGATCTGCATAACTCCACCTCTTTAAACACAGCACCTTCACCCCCTGCTGTTCCCACCCGCCTCAACACCGTTGGAAGGGAGGAGAACCAATTAAGGCGGGGGGTGGGGTGGAACGAGCAGCTGTCTACCCTTAGCAGGAGGGCTCCTGATTACATACCTCTCCTGCTGCTGCTGCTGCTGGCTGTCCAGCAGCAGACTGAAGGTGGCTGCTGCTGTGCACAGGTATATAAAGGCTCAGAGCCTATTATGACACGCGCAGCCAGCATTCCATTGCCACATTCCATCTACTGCAGGCAGGATACCTGGCTGGCTGAATGTCGCTGAGAAGCTCACAGAGACCGCCATAAGCAACAGTTTAACAGAATGCCACAGACTAATCAACCAAACTTTTTGGGTTGGGTTCTCTTTTATAGTCTGCAGGCATTAAATGAAAGAAGTCAGTGTTCCAGCAGAAGGAGACAACGTTTCAGAAAAGGCATTGTAGCAAACCAAAAAAGAAATTTTAAGCGCAGCAGAGTAACCAGCGCACATACCTGTTAGCTCAGGTGAGTTTAAAAGGCTGCTGTTGATAACAAGGGCATTTGCTAAATAGATGGTGTGTGTGCAACAATATACTGAAAGGTCAATTATATTGTGCAGCTTATCTCACCACCTGTAGTTATTTAGGTGAAAGCTCCAAAATGCTTGCCTAATATGTCTGTTTATCCAAAAGGAAGTAAAAAGGGAGAGCTAGAAAGATAGCATTGCATCACATTACATGGCAATGCAATGCACAGTTGCTGAAGTTGAACCAAAATGAGCTTGTAATCTGGCTTCTGCAACTTTGAACATGAAAAATCCAATGAGGAGAAGAAAAGCAGAGCCAAAGAGTCCATCCCAAAATCCGACAAACAAGCAAAATGAACAAAAAACATTGAATTCAATTCTTTCTGATTTTAGAAACTGCATTAAAGAAGGGGTGCACCGGTCCTGGAGATACTGCAATACCAGGTCAATGCGTGGAGTGGACAGAGCAAGCTCTTTTTCCATCTCCCTGTTCTAAAAATCCATTTAATATATGGTCCCCAGATAGGGGACGTATCAGATATTAAACTGATAAGAACAGATACTACACTTGATCTTAGCCAAAAGGCCGAGAAGCGATAACCAGAATTGGTTTCAAACTACGGAGCCACCCAAGGATCCTAAAAAGTCCATTTGTGGAGATGAGCTCCTGGACTCCCGTTAAGAAGACATGTTGTCAACCTCTAGATCCCTTACATGCCTGCACTTTTCGGCTTGCTGCTGCTGCAATCCACGCGTTTTAGATCTGCATAACTCCACCTCTTTAAACACAGCACCTTCACCCCCTGCTGTTCCCACCCGCCTCAACACCGTTGGAAGGGAGGAGAACCAATTAAGGCGGGGGGTGGGGTGGAACGAGCAGCTGTCTACCCTTAGCAGGAGGGCTCCTGATTACATACCTCTCCTGCTGCTGCTGCTGCTGCTGGCTGTCCAGCAGCAGACTGAAGGTGGCTGCTGCTGTGCACAGGTATATAAAGGCTCAGAGCCTATTATGACACGCGCAGCCAGCGTTCCATTGCCACATTCCATCTACTGCAGGCAGGATACCTGGCTGGCTGAATGTCGCTGAGAAGCTCACAGAGACCGCCATAAGCAACAGTTTAACAGAATGCCACAGACTAATCAACCAAACTTTTTGGGTTGGGTTCTCTTTTATAGTCTGCAGGCATTAAATGAAAGAAGTCAGTGTTCCAGCAGAAGGAGACAACGTTTCAGAAAAGGCATTGTAGCAAACCAAAAAAGAAATTTTAAGCGCAGCAGAGTAACCAGCGCACATACCTGTTAGCTCAGGTGAGTTTAAAAGGCTGCTGTTGATAACAAGGGCATTTGCTAAATAGATGGTGTGTGTGCAACAATATACTGAAAGGTCAATTATATTGTGCAGCTTATCTCACCACCTGTAGTTATTTAGGTGAAAGCTCCAAAATGCTTGCCTAATATGTCTGTTTATCCAAAAGGAAGTAAAAAGGGAGAGCTAGAAAGATAGCATTGCATCACATTACATGGCAATGCAATGCACAGTTGCTGAAGTTGAACCAAAATGAGCTTGTAATCTGGCTTCTGCAACTTTGAACATGAAAAATCCAATGAGGAGAAGAAAAGCAGAGCCAAAGAGTCCATCCCAAAATCCGACAAACAAGCAAAATGAACAAAAAACATTGAATTCAATTCTTTCTGATTTTAGAAACTGCATTAAAGAAGGGGTGCACCGGTCCTGGAGATACTGCAATACCAGGTCAATGCGTGGAGTGGACAGAGCAAGCTCTTTTTCCATCTCCCTGTTCTAAAAATCCATTTAATATATGGTCCCCAGATAGGGGACGTATCAGATATTAAACTGATAAGAACAGATACTACACTTGATCTTAGCCAAAAGGCCGAGAAGCGATAACCAGAATTGGTTTCAAACTACGGAGCCACCCAAGGATCCTAAAAAGTCCATTTGTGGAGATGAGCTCCTGGACTCCCGTTAAGAAGACATGTTGTCAACCTCTAGATCCCTTACATGCCTGCACTTTTCGGCTTGCTGCTGCTGCAATCCACGCGTTTTAGATCTGCATAACTCCACCTCTTTAAACACAGCACCTTCACCCCCTGCTGTTCCCACCCGCCTCAACACCGTTGGAAGGGAGGAGAACCAATTAAGGCGGGGGGTGGGGTGGAACGAGCAGCTGTCTACCCTTAGCAGGAGGGCTCCTGATTACATACCTCTCCTGCTGCTGCTGCTGCTGGCTGTCCAGCAGCAGACTGAAGGTGGCTGCTGCTGTGCACAGGTATATAAAGGCTCAGAGCCTATTATGACACGCGCAGCCAGCGTTCCATTGCCACATTCCATCTACTGCAGGCAGGATACCTGGCTGGCTGAATGTCGCTGAGAAGCTCACAGAGACCGCCATAAGTAACAGTTTAACAGAATGCCACAGACTAATCAACCAAACTTTTTGGGTTGGGTTCTCTTTTATAGTCTGCAGGCATTAAATGAAAGAAGTCAGTGTTCCAGCAGAAGGAGACAACGTTTCAGAAAAGGCATTGTAGCAAACCAAAAAAGAAATTTTAAGCGCAGCAGAGTAACCAGCGCACATACCTGTTAGCTCAGGTGAGTTTAAAAGGCTGCTGTTGATAACAAGGGCATTTGCTAAATAGATGGTGTGTGTGCAACAATATACTGAAAGGTCAATTATATTGTGCAGCTTATCTCACCACCTGTAGTTATTTAGGTGAAAGCTCCAAAATGCTTGCCTAATATGTCTGTTTATCCAAAAGGAAGTAAAAAGGGAGAGCTAGAAAGATAGCATTGCATCACATTACATGGCAATGCAATGCAGAGTTGCTGAAGTTGAACCAAAATGAGCTTGTAATCTGGCTTCTGCAACTTTGAACATGAAAAATCCAATGAGGAGAAGAAAAGCAGAGCCAAAGAGTCCATCCCAAAATCCGACAAACAAGCAAAATGAACAAAAAACATTGAATTCAATTCTTTCTGATTTTAGAAACTGCATTAAAGAAGGGGTGCACCGGTCCTGGAGATACTGCAATACCAGGTCAATGCGTGGAGTGGACAGAGCAAGCTCTTTTTCCATCTCCCTGTTCTAAAAATCCATTTAATATATTGTTCCCAGATAGGGGACGTATCAGATATTAAACTGATAAGAACAGATACTACACTTGATCTTAGCCAAAAGGCCGAGAAGCGATAACCAGAATTGGTTTCAAACTACGGAGCCACCCAAGGATCCTAAAAAGTCCATTTGTGGAGATGAGCTCCTGGACTCCCGTTAAGAAGACATGTTGTCAACCTCTAGATCCCTTACATGCCTGCACTTTTCGGCTTGCTGCTGCTGCAATCCACGCGTTTTAGATCTGCATAACTCCACCTCTTTAAACACAGCACCTTCACCCCCTGCTGTTCCCACCCGCCTCAACACCGTTGGAAGGGAGGAGAACCAATTAAGGCGGGGGGTGGGGTGGAACGAGCAGCTGTCTACCCTTAGCAGGAGGGCTCCTGATTACATACCTCTCCTGCTGCTGCTGCTGCTGGCTGTCCAGCAGCAGACTGAAGGTGGCTGCTGCTGTGCACAGGTATATAAAGGCTCAGAGCCTATTATGACACGCGCAGCCAGCGTTCCATTGCCACATTCCATCTACTGCAGGCAGGATACCTGGCTGGCTGAATGTCGCTGAGAAGCTCACAGAGACCGCCATAAGCAACAGTTTAACAGAATGCCACAGACTAATCAACCAAACTTTTTGGGTTGGGTTCTCTTTTATAGTCTGCAGGCATTAAATGAAAGAAGTCAGTGTTCCAGCAGAAGGAGACAACGTTTCAGAAAAGGCATTGTAGCAAACCAAAAAAGAAATTTTAAGCGCAGCAGAGTAACCAGCGCACATACCTGTTAGCTCAGGTGAGTTTAAAAGGCTGCTGTTGATAACAAGGGCATTTGCTAAATAGATGGTGTGTGTGCAACAATATACTGAAAGGTCAATTATATTGTGCAGCTTATCTCACCACCTGTAGTTATTTAGGTGAAAGCTCCAAAATGCTTGCCTAATATGTCTGTTTATCCAAAAGGAAGTAAAAAGGGAGAGCTAGAAAGATAGCATTGCATCACATTACATGGCAATGCAATGCACAGTTGCTGAAGTTGAACCAAAATGAGCTTGTAATCTGGCTTCTGCAACTTTGAACATGAAAAATCCAATGAGGAGAAGAAAAGCAGAGCCAAAGAGTCCATCCCAAAATCCGACAAACAAGCAAAATGAACAAAAAACATTGAATTCAATTCTTTCTGATTTTAGAAACTGCATTAAAGAAGGGGTGCACCGGTCCTGGAGATACTGCAATACCAGGTCAATGCGTGGAGTGGACAGAGCAAGCTCTTTTTCCATCTCCCTGTTCTAAAAATCCATTTAATATATGGTCCCCAGATAGGGGACGTATCAGATATTAAACTGATAAGAACAGATACTACACTTGATCTTAGCCAAAAGGCCGAGAAGCGATAACCAGAATTGGTTTCAAACTACGGAGCCACCCAAGGATCCTAAAAAGTCCATTTGTGGAGATGAGCTCCTGGACTCCCGTTAAGAAGACATGTTGTCAACCTCTAGATCCCTTACATGCCTGCACTTTTCGGCTTGCTGCTGCTGCAATCCACGCGTTTTAGATCTGCATAACTCCACCTCTTTAAACACAGCACCTTCACCCCCTGCTGTTCCCACCCGCCTCAACACCGTTGGAAGGGAGGAGAACCAATTAAGGCGGGGGGTGGGGTGGAACGAGCAGCTGTCTACCCTTAGCAGGAGGGCTCCTGATTACATACCTCTCCTGCTGCTGCTGCTGCTGGCTGTCCAGCAGCAGACTGAAGGTGGCTGCTGCTGTGCACAGGTATATAAAGGCTCAGAGCCTATTATGACACGCGCAGCCAGCGTTCCATTGCCACATTCCATCTACTGCAGGCAGGATACCTGGCTGGCTGAATGTCGCTGAGAAGCTCACAGAGACCGCCATAAGCAACAGTTTAACAGAATGCCACAGACTAATCAACCAAACTTTTTGGGTTGGGTTCTCTTTTATAGTCTGCAGGCATTAAATGAAAGAAGTCAGTGTTCCAGCAGAAGGAGACAACGTTTCAGAAAAGGCATTGTAGCAAACCAAAAAAGAAATTTTAAGCGCAGCAGAGTAACCAGCGCACATACCTGTAAGCTCAGGTGAGTTTAAAAGGCTGCTGTTGATAACAAGGGCATTTGCTAAATAGATGGTGTGTGTGCAACAATATACTGAAAGGTCAATTATATTGTGCAGCTTATCTCACCACCTGTAGTTATTTAGGTGAAAGCTCCAAAATGCTTGCCTAATATGTCTGTTTATCCAAAAGGAAGTAAAAAGGGAGAGCTAGAAAGATAGCATTGCATCACATTACATGGCAATGCAATGCACAGTTGCTGAAGTTGAACCAAAATGAGCTTGTAATCTGGCTTCTGCAACTTTGAACATGAAAAATCCAATGAGGAGAAGAAAAGCAGAGCCAAAGAGTCCATCCCAAAATCCGACAAACAAGCAAAATGAACAAAAAACATTGAATTCAATTCCTTCTGATTTTAGAAACTGCATTAAAGAAGGGGTGCACCGGTCCTGGAGATACTGCAATACCAGGTCAATGCGTGGAGTGGACAGAGCAAGCTCTTTTTCCATCTCCCTGTTCTAAAAATCCATTTAATATATGGTCCCCAGATAGGGGACGTATCAGATATTAAACTGATAAGAACAGATACTACACTTGATCTTAGCCAAAAGGCCGAGAAGCGATAACCAGAATTGGTTTCAAACTACGGAGCCACCCAAGGATCCTAAAAAGTCCATTTGTGGAGATGAGCTCCTGGACTCCCGTTAAGAAGACATGTTGTCAACCTCTAGATCCCTTACATGCCTGCACTTTTCGGCTTGCTGCTGCTGCAATCCACGCGTTTTAGATCTGCATAACTCCACCTCTTTAAACACAGCACCTTCACCCCCTGCTGTTCCCACCCGCCTCAACACCGTTGGAAGGGAGGAGAACCAATTAAGGCGGGGGGTGGGGTGGAACGAGCAGCTGTCTACCCTTAGCAGGAGGGCTCCTGATTACATACCTCTCCTGCTGCTGCTGCTGCTGGCTGTCCAGCAGCAGACTGAAGGTGGCTGCTGCTGTGCACAGGTATATAAAGGCTCAGAGCCTATTATGACACGCGCAGCCAGCGTTCCATTGCCACATTCCATCTACTGCAGGCAGGATACCTGGCTGGCTGAATGTCGCTGAGAAGCTCACAGAGACCGCCATAAGCAACAGTTTAACAGAATGCCACAGACTAATCAACCAAACTTTTTGGGTTGGGTTCTCTTTTATAGTCTGCAGGCATTAAATGAAAGAAGTCAGTGTTCCAGCAGAAGGAGACAACGTTTCAGAAAAGGCATTGTAGCAAACCAAAAAAGAAATTTTAAGCGCAGCAGAGTAACCAGCGCACATACCTGTTAGCTCAGGTGAGTTTAAAAGGCTGCTGTTGATAACAAGGGCATTTGCTAAATAGATGGTGTGTGTGCAACAATATACTGAAAGGTCAATTATATTGTGCAGCTTATCTCACCACCTGTAGTTATTTAGGTGAAAGCTCCAAAATGCTTGCCTAATATGTCTGTTTATCCAAAAGGAAGTAAAAAGGGAGAGCTAGAAAGATAGCATTGCATCACATTACATGGCAATGCAATGCACAGTTGCTGAAGTTGAACCAAAATGAGCTTGTAATCTGGCTTCTGCAACTTTGAACATGAAAAATCCAATGAGGAGAAGAAAAGCAGAGCCAAAGAGTCCATCCCAAAATCCGACAAACAAGCAAAATGAACAAAAAACATTGAATTCAATTCTTTCTGATTTTAGAAACTGCATTAAAGAAGGGGTGCACCGGTCCTGGAGATACTGCAATACCAGGTCAATGCGTGGAGTGGACAGAGCAAGCTCTTTTTCCATCTCCCTGTTCTAAAAATCCATTTAATATATTGTCCCCAGATAGGGGACGTATCAGATATTAAACTGATAAGAACAGATACTACACTTGATCTTAGCCAAAAGGCCGAGAAGCGATAACCAGAATTGGTTTCAAACTACGGAGCCACCCAAGGATCCTAAAAAGTCCATTTGTGGAGATGAGCTCCTGGACTCCCGTTAAGAAGACATGTTGTCAACCTCTAGATCCCTTACATGCCTGCACTTTTCGGCTTGCTGCTGCTGCAATCCACGCGTTTTAGATCTGCATAACTCCACCTCTTTAAACACAGCACCTTCACCCCCTGCTGTTCCCACCCGCCTCAACACCGTTGGAAGGGAGGAGAACCAATTAAGGCGGGGGGTGGGGTGGAACGAGCAGCTGTCTACCCTTAGCAGGAGGGCTCCTGATTACATACCTCTCCTGCTGCTGCTGCTGCTGGCTGTCCAGCAGCAGACTGAAGGTGGCTGCTGCTGTGCACAGGTATATAAAGGCTCAGAGCCTATTATGACACGCGCAGCCAGCGTTCCATTGCCACATTCCATCTACTGCAGGCAGGATACCTGGCTGGCTGAATGTCGCTGAGAAGCTCACAGAGACCGCCATAAGCAACAGTTTAACAGAATGCCACAGACTAATCAACCAAACTTTTTGGGTTGGGTTCTCTTTTATAGTCTGCAGGCATTAAATGAAAGAAGTCAGTGTTCCAGCAGAAGGAGACAACGTTTCAGAAAAGGCATTGTAGCAAACCAAAAAAGAAATTTTAAGCGCAGCAGAGTAACCAGCGCACATACCTGTTAGCTCAGGTGAGTTTAAAAGGCTGCTGTTGATAACAAGGGCATTTGCTAAATAGATGGTGTGTGTGCAACAATATACTGAAAGGTCAATTATATTGTGCAGCTTATCTCACCACCTGTAGTTATTTAGGTGAAAGCTCCAAAATGCTTGCCTAATATGTCTGTTTATCCAAAAGGAAGTAAAAAGGGAGAGCTAGAAAGATAGCATTGCATCACATTACATGGCAATGCAATGCACAGTTGCTGAAGTTGAACCAAAATGAGCTTGTAATCTGGCTTCTGCAACTTTGAACATGAAAAATCCAATGAGGAGAAGAAAAGCAGAGCCAAAGAGTCCATCCCAAAATCCGACAAACAAGCAAAATGAACAAAAAACATTGAATTCAATTCTTTCTGATTTTAGAAACTGCATTAAAGAAGGGGTGCACCGGTCCTGGAGATACTGCAATACCAGGTCAATGCGTGGAGTGGACAGAGCAAGCTCTTTTTCCATCTCCCTGTTCTAAAAATCCATTTAATATATGGTCCCCAGATAGGGGACGTATCAGATATTAAACTGATAAGAACAGATACTACACTTGATCTTAGCCAAAAGGCCGAGAAGCGATAACCAGAATTGGTTTCAAACTACGGAGCCACCCAAGGATCCTAAAAAGTCCATTTGTGGAGATGAGCTCCTGGACTCCCGTTAAGAAGACATGTTGTCAACCTCTAGATCCCTTACATGCCTGCACTTTTCGGCTTGCTGCTGCTGCAATCCACGCGTTTTAGATCTGCATAACTCCACCTCTTTAAACACAGCACCTTCACCCCCTGCTGTTCCCACCCGCCTCAACACCGTTGGAAGGGAGGAGAACCAATTAAGGCGGGGGGTGGGGTGGAACGAGCAGCTGTCTACCCTTAGCAGGAGGGCTCCTGATTACATACCTCTCCTGCTGCTGCTGCTGCTGGCTGTCCAGCAGCAGACTGAAGGTGGCTGCTGCTGTGCACAGGTATATAAAGGCTCAGAGCCTATTATGACACGCGCAGCCAGCGTTCCATTGCCACATTCCATCTACTGCAGGCAGGATACCTGGCTGGCTGAATGTCGCTGAGAAGCTCACAGAGACCGCCATAAGCAACAGTTTAACAGAATGCCACAGACTAATCAACCAAACTTTTTGGGTTGGGTTCTCTTTTATAGTCTGCAGGCATTAAATGAAAGAAGTCAGTGTTCCAGCAGAAGGAGACAACGTTTCAGAAAAGGCATTGTAGCAAACCAAAAAAGAAATTTTAAGCGCAGCAGAGTAACCAGCGCACATACCTGTTAGCTCAGGTGAGTTTAAAAGGCTGCTGTTGATAACAAGGGCATTTGCTAAATAGATGGTGTGTGTGCAACAATATACTGAAAGGTCAATTATATTGTGCAGCTTATCTCACCACCTGTAGTTATTTAGGTGAAAGCTCCAAAATGCTTGCCTAATATGTCTGTTTATCCAAAAGGAAGTAAAAAGGGAGAGCTAGAAAGATAGCATTGCATCACATTACATGGCAATGCAATGCACAGTTGCTGAAGTTGAACCAAAATGAGCTTGTAATCTGGCTTCTGCAACTTTGAACATGAAAAATCCAATGAGGAGAAGAAAAGCAGAGCCAAAGAGTCCATCCCAAAATCCGACAAACAAGCAAAATGAACAAAAAACATTGAATTCAATTCTTTCTGATTTTAGAAACTGCATTAAAGAAGGGGTGCACCGGTCCTGGAGATACTGCAATACCAGGTCAATGCGTGGAGTGGACAGAGCAAGCTCTTTTTCCATCTCCCTGTTCTAAAAATCCATTTAATATATGGTCCCCAGATAGGGGACGTATCAGATATTAAACTGATAAGAACAGATACTACACTTGATCTTAGCCAAAAGGCCGAGAAGCGATAACCAGAATTGGTTTCAAACTACGGAGCCACCCAAGGATCCTAAAAAGTCCATTTGTGGAGATGAGCTCCTGGACTCCCGTTAAGAAGACATGTTGTCAACCTCTAGATCCCTTACATGCCTGCACTTTTCGGCTTGCTGCTGCTGCAATCCACGCGTTTTAGATCTGCATAACTCCACCTCTTTAAACACAGCACCTTCACCCCCTGCTGTTCCCACCCGCCTCAACACCGTTGGAAGGGAGGAGAACCAATTAAGGCGGGGGGTGGGGTGGAACGAGCAGCTGTCTACCCTTAGCAGGAGGGCTCCTGATTACATACCTCTCCTGCTGCTGCTGCTGCTGGCTGTCCAGCAGCAGACTGAAGGTGGCTGCTGCTGTGCACAGGTATATAAAGGCTCAGAGCCTATTATGACACGCGCAGCCAGCGTTCCATTGCCACATTCCATCTACTGCAGGCAGGATACCTGGCTGGCTGAATGTCGCTGAGAAGCTCACAGAGACCGCCATAAGCAACAGTTTAACAGAATGCCACAGACTAATCAACCAAACTTTTTGGGTTGGGTTCTCTTTTATAGTCTGCAGGCATTAAATGAAAGAAGTCAGTGTTCCAGCAGAAGGAGACAACGTTTCAGAAAAGGCATTGTAGCAAACCAAAAAAGAAATTTTAAGCGCAGCAGAGTAACCAGCGCACATACCTGTTAGCTCAGGTGAGTTTAAAAGGCTGCTGTTGATAACAAGGGCATTTGCTAAATAGATGGTGTGTGTGCAACAATATACTGAAAGGTCAATTATATTGTGCAGCTTATCTCACCACCTGTAGTTATTTAGGTGAAAGCTCCAAAATGCTTGCCTAATATGTCTGTTTATCCAAAAGGAAGTAAAAAGGGAGAGCTAGAAAGATAGCATTGCATCACATTACATGGCAATGCAATGCACAGTTGCTGAAGTTGAACCAAAATGAGCTTGTAATCTGGCTTCTGCAACTTTGAACATGAAAAATCCAATGAGGAGAAGAAAAGCAGAGCCAAAGAGTCCATCCCAAAATCCGACAAACAAGCAAAATGAACAAAAAACATTGAATTCAATTCTTTCTGATTTTAGAAACTGCATTAAAGAAGGGGTGCACCGGTCCTGGAGATACTGCAATACCAGGTCAATGCGTGGAGTGGACAGAGCAAGCTCTTTTTCCATCTCCCTGTTCTAAAAATCCATTTAATATATGGTCCCCAGATAGGTGACGTATCAGATATTAAACTGATAAGAACAGATACTACACTTGATCTTAGTCAAAAGGCCGAGAAGCGATAACCAGAATTGGTTTCAAACTACGGAGCCACCCAAGGATCCTAAAAAGTCCATTTGTGGAGATGAGCTCCTGGACTCCCGTTAAGAAGACATGTTGTCAACCTCTAGATCCCTTACATGCCTGCACTTTTCGGCTTGCTGCTGCTGCAATCCACGCGTTTTAGATCTGCATAACTCCACCTCTTTAAACACAGCACCTTCACCCCCTGCTGTTCCCACCCGCCTCAACACCGTTGGAAGGGAGGAGAACCAATTAAGGCGGGGGGTGGGGTGGAACGAGCAGCTGTCTACCCTTAGCAGGAGGGCTCCTGATTACATACCTCTCCTGCTGCTGCTGCTGCTGCTGGCTGTCCAGCAGCAGACTGAAGGTGGCTGCTGCTGTGCACAGGTATATAAAGGCTCAGAGCCTATTATGACACGCGCAGCCAGCGTTCCATTGCCACATTCCATCTACTGCAGGCAGGATACCTGGCTGGCTGAATGTCGCTGAGAAGCTCACAGAGACCGCCATAAGCAACAGTTTAACAGAATGCCACAGACTAATCAACCAAACTTTTTGGGTTGGGTTCTCTTTTATAGTCTGCAGGCATTAAATGAAAGAAGTCAGTGTTCCAGCAGAAGGAGACAACGTTTCAGAAAAGGCATTGTAGCAAACCAAAAAAGAAATTTTAAGCGCAGCAGAGTAACCAGCGCACATACCTGTTAGCTCAGGTGAGTTTAAAAGGCTGCTGTTGATAACAAGGGCATTTGCTAAATAGATGGTGTGTGTGCAACAATATACTGAAAGGTCAATTATATTGTGCAGCTTATCTCACCACCTGTAGTTATTTAGGTGAAAGCTCCAAAATGCTTGCCTAATATGTCTGTTTATCCAAAAGGAAGTAAAAAGGGAGAGCTAGAAAGATAGCATTGCATCACATTACATGGCAATGCAATGCACAGTTGCTGAAGTTGAACCAAAATGAGCTTGTAATCTGGCTTCTGCAACTTTGAACATGAAAAATCCAATGAGGAGAAGAAAAGCAGAGCCAAAGAGTCCATCCCAAAATCCGACAAACAAGCAAAATGAACAAAAAACATTGAATTCAATTCTTTCTGATTTTAGAAACTGCATTAAAGAAGGGGTGCACCGGTCCTGGAGATACTGCAATACCAGGTCAATGCGTGGAGTGGACAGAGCAAGCTCTTTTTCCATCTCCCTGTTCTAAAAATCCATTTAATATATGGTCCCCAGATAGGGGACGTATCAGATATTAAACTGATAAGAACAGATACTACACTTGATCTTAGCCAAAAGGCCGAGAAGCGATAACCAGAATTGGTTTCAAACTACGGAGCCACCCAAGGATCCTAAAAAGTCCATTTGTGGAGATGAGCTCCTGGACTCCCGTTAAGAAGACATGTTGTCAACCTCTAGATCCCTTACATGCCTGCACTTTTCGGCTTGCTGCTGCTGCAATCCACGCGTTTTAGATCTGCATAACTCCACCTCTTTAAACACAGCACCTTCACCCCCTGCTGTTCCCACCCGCCTCAACACCGTTGGAAGGGAGGAGAACCAATTAAGGCGGGGGGTGGGGTGGAACGAGCAGCTGTCTACCCTTAGCAGGAGGGCTCCTGATTACATACCTCTCCTGCTGCTGCTGCTGGCTGTCCAGCAGCAGACTGAAGGTGGCTGCTGCTGTGCACAGGTATATAAAGGCTCAGAGCCTATTATGACACGCGCAGCCAGCGTTCCATTGCCACATTCCATCTACTGCAGGCAGGATTCCTGGCTGGCTGAATGTCGCTGAGAAGCTCACAGAGACCGCCATAAGCAACAGTTTAACAGAATGCCACAGACTAATCAACCAAACTTTTTGGGTTGGGTTCTCTTTTATAGTCTGCAGGCATTAAATGAAAGAAGTCAGTGTTCCAGCAGAAGGAGACAACGTTTCAGAAAAGGCATTGTAGCAAACCAAAAAAGAAATTTTAAGCGCAGCAGAGTAACCAGCGCACATACCTGTTAGCTCAGGTGAGTTTAAAAGGCTGCTGTTGATAACAAGGGCATTTGCTAAATAGATGGTGTGTGTGCAACAATATACTGAAAGGTCAATTATATTGTGCAGCTTATCTCACCACCTGTAGTTATTTAGGTGAAAGCTCCAAAATGCTTGCCTAATATGTCTGTTTATCCAAAAGGAAGTAAAAAGGGAGAGCTAGAAAGATAGCATTGCATCACATTACATGGCAATGCAATGCACAGTTGCTGAAGTTGAACCAAAATGAGCTTGTAATCTGGCTTCTGCAACTTTGAACATGAAAAATCCAATGAGGAGAAGAAAAGCAGAGCCAAAGAGTCCATCCCAAAATCCGACAAACAAGCAAAATGAACAAAAAACATTGAATTCAATTCTTTCTGATTTTAGAAACTGCATTAAAGAAGGGGTGCACCGGTCCTGGAGATACTGCAATACCAGGTCAATGCGTGGAGTGGACAGAGCAAGCTCTTTTTCCATCTCCCTGTTCTAAAAATCCATTTAATATATGGTCCCCAGATAGGTGACGTATCAGATATTAAACTGATAAGAACAGATACTACACTTGATCTTAGTCAAAAGGCCGAGAAGCGATAACCAGAATTGGTTTCAAACTACGGAGCCACCCAAGGATCCTAAAAAGTCCATTTGTGGAGATGAGCTCCTGGACTCCCGTTAAGAAGACATGTTGTCAACCTCTAGATCCCTTACATGCCTGCACTTTTCGGCTTGCTGCTGCTGCAATCCACGCGTTTTAGATCTGCATAACTCCACCTCTTTAAACACAGCACCTTCACCCCCTGCTGTTCCCACCCGCCTCAACACCGTTGGAAGGGAGGAGAACCAATTAAGGCGGGGGGTGGGGTGGAACGAGCAGCTGTCTACCCTTAGCAGGAGGGCTCCTGATTACATACCTCTCCTGCTGCTGCTGCTGCTGCTGGCTGTCCAGCAGCAGACTGAAGGTGGCTGCTGCTGTGCACAGGTATATAAAGGCTCAGAGCCTATTATGACACGCGCAGCCAGCGTTCCATTGCCACATTCCATCTACTGCAGGCAGGATACCTGGCTGGCTGAATGTCGCTGAGAAGCTCACAGAGACCGCCATAAGCAACAGTTTAACAGAATGCCACAGACTAATCAACCAAACTTTTTGGGTTGGGTTCTCTTTTATAGTCTGCAGGCATTAAATGAAAGAAGTCAGTGTTCCAGCAGAAGGAGACAACGTTTCAGAAAAGGCATTGTAGCAAACCAAAAAAGAAATTTTAAGCGCAGCAGAGTAACCAGCGCACATACCTGTTAGCTCAGGTGAGTTTAAAAGGCTGCTGTTGATAACAAGGGCATTTGCTAAATAGCTGGTGTGTGTGCAACAATATACTGAAAGGTCAATTATATTGTGCAGCTTATCTCACCACCTGTAGTTATTTAGGTGAAAGCTCCAAAATGCTTGCCTAATATGTCTGTTTATCCAAAAGGAAGTAAAAAGGGAGAGCTAGAAAGATAGCATTGCATCACATTACATGGCAATGCAATGCACAGTTGCTGAAGTTGAACCAAAATGAGCTTGTAATCTGGCTTCTGCAACTTTGAACATGAAAAATCCAATGAGGAGAAGAAAAGCAGAGCCAAAGAGTCCATCCCAAAATCCGACAAACAAGCAAAATGAACAAAAAACATTGAATTCAATTCTTTCTGATTTTAGAAACTGCATTAAAGAAGGGGTGCACCGGTCCTGGAGATACTGCAATACCAGGTCAATGCGTGGAGTGGACAGAGCAAGCTCTTTTTCCATCTCCCTGTTCTAAAAATCCATTTAATATATGGTCCCCAGATAGGGGACGTATCAGATATTAAACTGATAAGAACAGATACTACACTTGATCTTAGCCAAAAGGCCGAGAAGCGATAACCAGAATTGGTTTCAAACTACGGAGCCACCCAAGGATCCTAAAAAGTCCATTTGTGGAGATGAGCTCCTGGACTCCCGTTAAGAAGACATGTTGTCAACCTCTAGATCCCTTACATGCCTGCACTTTTCGGCTTGCTGCTGCTGCAATCCACGCGTTTTAGATCTGCATAACTCCACCTCTTTAAACACAGCACCTTCACCCCCTGCTGTTCCCACCCGCCTCAACACCGTTGGAAGGGAGGAGAACCAATTAAGGCGGGGGGTGGGGTGGAACGAGCAGCTGTCTACCCTTAGCAGGAGGGCTCCTGATTACATACCTCTCCTGCTGCTGCTGCTGCTGGCTGTCCAGCAGCAGACTGAAGGTGGCTGCTGCTGTGCACAGGTATATAAAGGCTCAGAGCCTATTATGACACGCGCAGCCAGCGTTCCATTGCCACATTCCATCTACTGCAGGCAGGATACCTGGCTGGCTGAATGTCGCTGAGAAGCTCACAGAGACCGCCATAAGCAACAGTTTAACAGAATGCCACAGACTAATCAACCAAACTTTTTGGGTTGGGTTCTCTTTTATAGTCTGCAGGCATTAAATGAAAGAAGTCAGTGTTCCAGCAGAAGGAGACAACGTTTCAGAAAAGGCATTGTAGCAAACCAAAAAAGAAATTTTAAGCGCAGCAGAGTAACCAGCGCACATACCTGTTAGCTCAGGTGAGTTTAAAAGGCTGCTGTTGATAACAAGGGCATTTGCTAAATAGATGGTGTGTGTGCAACAATATACTGAAAGGTCAATTATATTGTGCAGCTTATCTCACCACCTGTAGTTATTTAGGTGAAAGCTCCAAAATGCTTGCCTAATATGTCTGTTTATCCAAAAGGAAGTAAAAAGGGAGAGCTAGAAAGATAGCATTGCATCACATTACATGGCAATGCAATGCACAGTTGCTGAAGTTGAACCAAAATGAGCTTGTAATCTGGCTTCTGCAACTTTGAACATGAAAAATCCAATGAGGAGAAGAAAAGCAGAGCCAAAGAGTCCATCCCAAAATCCGACAAACAAGCAAAATGAACAAAAAACATTGAATTCAATTCTTTCTGATTTTAGAAACTGCATTAAAGAAGGGGTGCACCGGTCCTGGATATACTGCAATACCAGGTCAATGCGTGGAGTGGACAGAGCAAGCTCTTTTTCCATCTCCCTGTTCTAAAAATCCATTTAATATATGGTCCCCAGATAGGGGACGTATCAGATATTAAACTGATAAGAACAGATTTTTTTTTTTTTTTTTTTTTTTTTTTACCAAATCAGATAGGCCGGAGCATAAGCTCAATCAAATCGACTTACAAAAGCCTTTCATTAACACTTAGCCTTTCATCACACTTGGTATATAATCAAAAATAAAACCAAACCTTATCATCAGGTACATTATACACTACTAATTAAACTTTACCAAAAACCTCCATTTTTTAAACTTCCAGATCCCTTCAGCATCTATAATACTTCCACGTTCCTGATCCCAGAGGTATATTACATACATACGTGACAGAATCAATCTCAAACATTCATTAACTGACATTTTCTTCCTTTTAAAAACTAACAAATTCCTCGCATCCCACAAACTTTCAATTACACACACCACCAACAACCATAAAATCCTATCCTTAATTCTACTACATGCACCCATCCCAAACATAGCAAGTTTCCAATTAACATACTTTACACCCACCAATTCCTTGCAAAGTCCCCCTATACCCTTCCATACATCATATGCAAAATCACAATCCCATACCATATGTCTAACATGCTCTCTCAAACCACATCCATCCCTCGGGCATACCTCAGATTTAACTAAATCCCTCTTCTTTTGCACATCTCTAACAGGCAAAATGTCATGCAATATCATCCAAGCGATATCTCTCTGTCTGTTAGTCACACCATCTATACTTAATTTTCTCCACATCTCGGTTACTTCCTCCCCTCTCAACCCATTGATATTACATACCACCTCACGCTCACGCACCATCCTAATGACTTTCTTCTTTTGCCTAAAATCACTCATGTTAACGGACAACAAATCATACTTCCTTACAAATTTCTCAACACAACCATACCATACAGGACACTTAAAAGCAACAGGCACTCTAGCATCCCTTTTGACCCACTTTAAGCCATAAAGCATCCATCCAGCCGAATACTTCATCATATAAGCACACTTATTACTTTTCCCTAGAACCACCACCACCATTTTCACGTAACTAATCCCTAAAAAGAAATCAATATTTGGAAAATCCAAACCACCATTTACACATAACTTATAGACAGATTCCCGTTTCAATTTCTCCATGCGACTTCCCCAAAGAAAATTAAAGATGAATTTCTCAGTTTTTCTAATTTTCTTAAAAGCAGCAGGATATACATTCGCAACAAACAACAAAATAGGCAAAATAACCGCCTTAATAATCAGAACTTTCCCAGTCAGAGTTAATTCTCTCATTCGCCAAAAATTCAACTTGCGCACCACTCTCACCCCACAATGTTCCCAACTCTCATTTCCTTTCAAATCATCATTAAACTTAATCCCAAGCACCTTTATTGCACCATCCTCACACCTCACACCATCCATCCGTACATTCCTCTCACCAAAACATTTAAAGGAACTCTTAGTCCAATTGACCTTAAAAGCTGAGACACTACAAAACAAACTTAATATCAACCTTGCCCTACTCATCGCAGCCATATTCCCACTCACAATCACTACATCATCCATGTAACCTAGAATTCTCACATCCTTTCCATTACTCCTAGGAATAATCACACCTCTCATAACCTTATCCTTCCTAACCATACACATCAACACTTCAATCACACTAATAAACAAAAAAGGGGACATAGGGCACCCCTGACGCACTCCTGATTTAATTCTCACTTTCTCACTCAACCACCCATTCACCAAAAATTCACTTGAAACATTACAATACAAACTCCTAACACAGTTTACAAAATTCCTGGAATAACCCATCTTAGACAAAACCTTAAACATAAAGCTATGTGACACACGGTCAAAAGCTTTTTCAAAATCAACCGAAAACAACAAACATTTCTGCTTACGACTCATACAATCCCCAATCACATCACGCAACAACACCAAATTTTCAGTCATACTTCTCCCAGGCACTGCACACACTTGATCTTCATCCACCACACCGCCAATCACTTCCCGCATCCGGCTAGCCAACAATTTACTAAACACCTTATAGTCTGCATTCAAAAGGGTGATTGGCCTCCAATTCCCCAAATCCTTTTTATCACCTTTCTTATGAACCAAAACCACCACCCCATCTCTCATAGATTCACTCAACATATTCTCCGTGAACATATACTGGCACACCTCCAATAAGTCATTTCCCATCGTGTCCCATTCCTTAACATATAACTCCACGGGCAGTCCATCCTTCCCAGGTGTTTTATTCTTACTCGCAGACATCACCACTTTTTTAACTTCATCCAACACAATTACATCATCCAATATTTCACGTTCATCCTCACCCAAACAACCTTCTAAACACCCCAAAGCATCAGTCAACATCCTATCATCAACCCATTTTTCCCCATACAACTCCTTATAAAACAACACCACCTCCTGCATCACATCCTTCCCACTCACACACACCCCATCACCATTCACCACCTCATCCATATCTACTTTCTTCCCAAAAACTTTTTTGAAAAAAAACCTTGTGCATTTCTCATTTTTCTCCAAATGTTCAATCTTAGAACGGTAAATAATTTCTTTCCCTTTACCCTCAATATATTTCTTAATCTCTTCTTTCACTTGACACATCAAAACATCCACATCCACTCCAATCATCCTTAACTTCCTCAGCCACTCCAGTCTAGAGCTTAAATCATTAAATTTTGCTCTATTCATTGCTGCTTTCCTCCTGCCCCTTTTTCTAAAGAAAAAACCAATCTCACTCTTCATCCAGTCCCACCACTCAAGCACATTCCTGAAATCACTTTTTTTATCCCTCCACCTAACATACATTCGCCTAAAATCACGCATGATCCTATTATCTTCCAGCAAACGCACATTAAGTTTCCACACGCCACCACCATATACAAAGGAAATCTTACCTTCTAGACGTGCCCTCAAACACACATGGTCAGAGAAGGGAACATCTTCCTGCTGGAAATTCCTACAAATAACATTTTGTGAAGAAAAGAAGATACGGTCTATTCTAGACTCTATGCCTCCCCTGTCGACCTTATAGGTCGCAGGAGGTGGATTACCTAAAAAAACTTCCGCAGCATCCTGTAAGGAAAAATCCGCCACAAGACTCTTGAGTCTTTTACCTGTAACATCCATCTTATCCCCCTCCGTCACACAATTGAAATCTCCAACAAAAATTATTGGCATTTTGCCAGATAAAAAAAAAACATAATTTCTCAAAAATTTCCAGCCTCTCCCCTTTATCTATTGGTGCATACATATTTACCACCCTAACCCTCCACCCCCTACAATTTAACTTACATATTACACACCTCCCCGCCTCCACCACCATGTAACTTTCTATCTTAACACTATAACCCTTCACCAAAACACCTACCCCACAATTTTTATTACATACAGAACCAGACCACACACTTTGACCTAAAGGCCATGCATTTTCACTTAAGGGATCGGAGATCCCACACTCCTGGACACAGTATACGTCCGCATCCAAGTTGCTCAAGTAGTCCAAAATTGCCACTCTTCTCGACTCAGATTTAATCAGCCTAACATTTAGCGACAAGATGCTGAGAGCAACTTGGGCACCCATCTATTAATTTGATGTGGCAGGTCACGACAACATGCCCACCTGTACATCATCCTAACCCTTCTGGGGGTAGGACGCTGGACGTGCAGATATCGTAGTTTGTGCCTTCCCCCAAAAAAGACACATCTTGGGGATCGGATGCAGTAGGGTACACCCGGGCTGGACTCACACTGCAGTCACTTAAAGGGGAAAAGGATGGTTCAGTTTTCTTCTTTTTCTTCACTGAAGCGCCTCCATCTTCATCTGAACTATAATCCCGCCGCTGGGGGTCAAAGTCCCCCTGACCTCCCTCCTCCTCAAGGTCAGAAACGACATCGCTCCAGGCCACATGCGGTGTTCTGGTCAGATCAGACTCCTCTTTCCCCTGAAATGTAACCATCATGTCTGGAATTTCAGCCTCCAGATCCTCCACCGGGGCCACTTCCATGCCTATACGATCATCAGTTATTGTCTCAGACTCACTGACATCTGAAGCCACAGACGCGGCCCTCTGCACCGGTGGCTCAGGTGCCAGCTCCATATTTCCTCTTACATTCACACGAACCAGTTCTGGAAAAGCAACCCGAGCCTCCTCCTCATCCAGGAAAGCCAGAGTAGATATCGGAGCAGTCGGAGTTGGAGCAGTCGGAGTTGTAGCTGTGGGTGCAGGAGATTCATTTCTTCTCCTTCCCCTTCCCGCTGCCCCTGCATATGAACCAGGATGGAATATACAGTCTCTGAAGGCATGCCCCTTCTCTCCGCAGAGATTACAGACTATTTCATTTTTGCAATTATTGGAAGAATGACCCACCTCATTGCACTTCCTGCAAATAATCTGTCTGATGTCGCATGCTTCCTGAGTATGGCCATACCTCCTACAATGACGACAAAACCTGGGCGCATTGGGGAAGAACAGGTAACCCCGCTCACTCCCAATGGAAAAATTTGATGGAGGATAATGTATACCCCCTGGTTCATCAGGACTTTCCCGGAACTTGACCATGAAACGATATTTACCGGTCCATAGTTCCTCCTCATTCATGACTTTTACTGCCACCTTGGTAATATAGCAGTGCCTATTTAGAAAGGCATAAATCAAAGCCAAGTCCACATGTGGGTTGTACATGAAAACAGTCAGAGGTACCTCTTTGGAGCAATACAAGATGACAAAAGTCAGCCCATCCAAATATTGATTGTCCAGATTCTTTTTCAAACAATCATAGAAATTGTTGCAAACAGCCATATAAGTAAATACAAGATTATACTTGCTTTTGAATTGCTGGAGGCACAAGATTTCTTCCTTCTTCACTTCAAGGAGTCCAAACAAAATCTCCTTCACCACGAAGCTGAGGGTAAAGATTCCTTCTTTGCCTTCTTCCACATCAATCTGGATTCCAAACTTCACTCGAGCCTCACCGGGCCCAGCGTATCGAATGCGTCCCATTATCGCTAGTCGTGTCTACTGGCCAACTCCTTATAGCAGCAAGTGGCTTAAGCCATAAAATGGCGATGCCACAGGGCCAAGAGTTAACGCACAGACAGCCAAATGACTAGACCCATTACAGATCTGAGCCAAAAGGCCGAGAAGCAATAACCAGAATTGGTTTCAAACTACGGAGCCACCCAAGGATCCTAAAAAGTCCATTTGTGGAGATGAGCTCCTGGACTCCCGTTAAGAAGACATGTTGTCAACCTCTAGATCCCTTACATGCCTGCACTTTTCGGCTTGCTGCTGCTGCAATCCACGCGTTTTAGATCTGCATAACTCCACCTCTTTAAACACAGCACCTTCACCCCCTGCTGTTCCCACCCGCCTCAACACCGTTGGAAGGGAGGAGAACCAATTAAGGCGGGGGGTGGGGTGGAACGAGCAGCTGTCTACCCTTAGCAGGAGGGCTCCTGATTACATACCTCTCCTGCTGCTGCTGCTGCTGGCTGTCCAGCAGCAGACTGAAGGTGGCTGCTGCTGTGCACAGGTATATAAAGGCTCAGAGCCTATTATGACACGCGCAGCCAGCGTTCCATTGCCACATTCCATCTACTGCAGGCAGGATACCTGGCTGGCTGAATGTCGCTGAGAAGCTCACAGAGACCGCCATAAGCAACAGTTTAACAGAATGCCACAGACTAATCAACCAAACTTTTTGGGTTGGGTTCTCTTTTATAGTCTGCAGGCATTAAATGAAAGAAGTCAGTGTTCCTGCAGAAGGAGACAACGTTTCAGAAAAGGCATTGTAGCAAACCAAAAAAGAAATTTTAAGCGCAGCAGAGTAACCAGCGCACATACCTGTTAGCTCAGGTGAGTTTAAAAGGCTGCTGTTGATAACAAGGGCATTTGCTAAATAGATGGTGTGTGTGCAACAATATACTGAAAGGTCAATTATATTGTGCAGCTTATCTCACCACCTGTAGTTATTTAGGTGAAAGCTCCAAAATGCTTGCCTAATATGTCTGTTTATCCAAAAGGAAGTAAAAAGGGAGAGCTAGAAAGATAGCATTGCATCACATTACATGGCAATGCAATGCACAGTTGCTGAAGTTGAACCAAAATGAGCTTGTAATCTGGCTTCTGCAACTTTGAACATGAAAAATCCAATGAGGAGAAGAAAAGCAGAGCCAAAGAGTCCATCCCAAAATCCGACAAACAAGCAAAATGAACAAAAAACATTGAATTCAATTCTTTCTGATTTTAGAAACTGCATTAAAGAAGGGGTGCACCGGTCCTGGAGATACTGCAATACCAGGTCAATGCGTGGAGTGGACAGAGCAAGCTCTTTTTCCATCTCCCTGTTCTAAAAATCCATTTAATATATGGTCCCCAGATAGGGGACGTATCAGATATTAAACTGATAAGAACAGATACTACACTTGATCTTAGCCAAAAGGCCGAGAAGCGATAACCAGAATTGGTTTCAAACTACGGAGCCACCCAAGGATCCTAAAAAGTCCATTTGTGGAGATGAGCTCCTGGACTCCCGTTAAGAAGACATGTTGTCAACCTCTAGATCCCTTACATGCCTGCACTTTTCGGCTTGCTGCTGCTGCAATCCACGCGTTTTAGATCTGCATAACTCCACCTCTTTAAACACAGCACCTTCACCCCCTGCTGTTCCCACCCGCCTCAACACCGTTGGAAGGGAGGAGAACCAATTAAGGCGGGGGGTGGGGTGGAACGAGCAGCTGTCTACCCTTAGCAGGAGGGCTCCTGATTACATACCTCTCCTGCTGCTGCTGCTGCTGCTGGCTGTCCAGCAGCAGACTGAAGGTGGCTGCTGCTGTGCACAGGTATATAAAGGCTCAGAGCCTATTATGACACGCGCAGCCAGCGTTCCATTGCCACATTCCATCTACTGCAGGCAGGATACCTGGCTGGCTGAATGTCGCTGAGAATCTCACAGAGACCGCCATAAGCAACAGTTTAACAGAATGCCACAGACTAATCAACCAAACTTTTTGGGTTGGGTTCTCTTTTATAGTCTGCAGGCATTAAATGAAAGAAGTCAGTGTTCCAGCAGAAGGAGACAACGTTTCAGAAAAGGCATTGTAGCAAACCAAAAAAGAAATTTTAAGCGCAGCAGAGTAACCAGCGCACATACCTGTTAGCTCAGGTGAGTTTAAAAGGCTGCTGTTGATAACAAGGGCATTTGCTAAATAGATGGTGTGTGTGCAACAATATACTGAAAGGTCAATTATATTGTGCAGCTTATCTCACCACCTGTAGTTATTTAGGTGAAAGCTCCAAAATGCTTGCCTAATATGTCTGTTTATCCAAAAGGAAGTAAAAAGGGAGAGCTAGAAAGATAGCATTGCATCACATTACATGGCAATGCAATGCACAGTTGCTGAAGTTGAACCAAAATGAGCTTGTAATCTGGCTTCTGCAACTTTGAACATGAAAAATCCAATGAGGAGAAGAAAAGCAGAGCCAAAGAGTCCATCCCAAAATCCGACAAACAAGCAAAATGAACAAAAAACATTGAATTCAATTCTTTCTGATTTTAGAAACTGCATTAAAGAAGGGGTGCACCGGTCCTGGAGATACTGCAATACCAGGTCAATGCGTGGAGTGGACAGAGCAAGCTCTTTTTCCATCTCCCTGTTCTAAAAATCCATTTAATATATGGTCCCCAGATAGGGGACGTATCAGATATTAAACTGATAAGAACAGATACTACACTTGATCTTAGCCAAAAGGCCGAGAAGCGATAACCAGAATTGGTTTCAAACTACGGAGCCACCCAAGGATCCTAAAAAGTCCATTTGTGGAGATGAGCTCCTGGACTCCCGTTAAGAAGACATGTTGTCAACCTCTAGATCCCTTACATGCCTGCACTTTTCGGCTTGCTGCTGCTGCAATCCACGCGTTTTAGATCTGCATAACTCCACCTCTTTAAACACAGCACCTTCACCCCCTGCTGTTCCCACCCGCCTCAACACCGTTGGAAGGGAGGAGAACCAATTAAGGCGGGGGGTGGGGTGGAACGAGCAGCTGTCTACCCTTAGCAGGAGGGCTCCTGATTACATACCTCTCCTGCTGCTGCTGCTGCTGGCTGTCCAGCAGCAGACTGAAGGTGGCTGCTGCTGTGCACAGGTATATAAAGGCTCAGAGCCTATTATGACACGCGCAGCCAGCGTTCCATTGCCACATTCCATCTACTGCAGGCAGGATACCTGGCTGGCTGAATGTCGCTGAGAAGCTCACAGAGACCGCCATAAGCAACAGTTTAACAGAATGCCACAGACTAATCAACCAAACTTTTTGGGTTGGGTTCTCTTTTATAGTCTGCAGGCATTAAATGAAAGAAGTCAGTGTTCCAGCAGAAGGTGACAACGTTTCAGAAAAGGCATTGTAGCAAACCAAAAAAGAAATTTTAAGCGCAGCAGAGTAACCAGCGCACATACCTGTTAGCTCAGGTGAGTTTAAAAGGCTGCTGTTGATAACAAGGGCATTTGCTAAATAGATGGTGTGTGTGCAACAATATACTGAAAGGTCAATTATATTGTGCAGCTTATCTCACCACCTGTAGTTATTTAGGTGAAAGCTCCAAAATGCTTGCCTAATATGTCTGTTTATCCAAAAGGAAGTAAAAAGGGAGAGCTAGAAAGATAGCATTGCATCACATTACATGGCAATGCAATGCACAGTTGCTGAAGTTGAACCAAAATGAGCTTGTAATCTGGCTTCTGCAACTTTGAACATGAAAAATCCAATGAGGAGAAGAAAAGCAGAGCCAAAGAGTCCATCCCAAAATCCGACAAACAAGCAAAATGAACAAAAAACATTGAATTCAATTCTTTCTGATTTTAGAAACTGCATTAAAGAAGGGGTGCACCGGTCCTGGAGATACTGCAATACCAGGTCAATGCGTGGAGTGGACAGAGCAAGCTCTTTTTCCATCTCCCTGTTCTAAAAATCCATTTAATATATGGTCCCCAGATAGGGGACGTATCAGATATTAAACTGATAAGAACAGATACTACACTTGATCTTAGCCAAAAGGCCGAGAAGCGATAACCAGAATTGGTTTCAAACTACGGAGCCACCCAAGGATCCTAAAAAGTCCATTTGTGGAGATGAGCTCCTGGACTCCCGTTAAGAAGACATGTTGTCAACCTCTAGATCCCTTACATGCCTGCACTTTTCGGCTTGCTGCTGCTGCAATCCACGCGTTTTAGATCTGCATAACTCCACCTCTTTAAACACAGCACCTTCACCCCCTGCTGTTCCCACCCGCCTCAACACCGTTGGAAGGGAGGAGAACCAATTAAGGCGGGGGGTGGGGTGGAACGAGCAGCTGTCTACCCTTAGCAGGAGGGCTCCTGATTACATACCTCTCCTGCTGCTGCTGCTGCTGGCTGTCCAGCAGCAGACTGAAGGTGGCTGCTGCTGTGCACAGGTATATAAAGGCTCAGAGCCTATTATGACACGCGCAGTCAGCGTTCCATTGCCACATTCCATCTACTGCAGGCAGGATACCTGGCTGGCTGAATGTCGCTGAGAAGCTCACAGAGACCGCCATAAGCAACAGTTTAACAGAATGCCACAGACTAATCAACCAAACTTTTTGGGTTGGGTTCTCTTTTATAGTCTGCAGGCATTAAATGAAAGAAGTCAGTGTTCCAGCAGAAGGTGACAACGTTTCAGAAAAGGCATTGTAGCAAACCAAAAAAGAAATTTTAAGCGCAGCAGAGTAACCAGCGCACATACCTGTTAGCTCAGGTGAGTTTAAAAGGCTGCTGTTGATAACAAGGGCATTTGCTAAATAGATGGTGTGTGTGCAACAATATACTGAAAGGTCAATTATATTGTGCAGCTTATCTCACCACCTGTAGTTATTTAGGTGAAAGCTCCAAAATGCTTGCCTAATATGTCTGTTTATCCAAAAGGAAGTAAAAAGGGAGAGCTAGAAAGATAGCATTGCATCACATTACATGGCAATGCAATGCACAGTTGCTGAAGTTGAACCAAAATGAGCTTGTAATCTGGCTTCTGCAACTTTGAACATGAAAAATCCAATGAGGAGAAGAAAAGCAGAGCCAAAGAGTCCATCCCAAAATCCGACAAACAAGCAAAATGAACAAAAAACATTGAATTCAATTCTTTCTGATTTTAGAAACTGCATTAAAGAAGGGGTGCACCGGTCCTGGAGATACTGCAATACCAGGTCAATGCGTGGAGTGGACAGAGCAAGCTCTTTTTCCATCTCCCTGTTCTAAAAATCCATTTAATATATGGTCCCCAGATAGGGGACGTATCAGATATTAAACTGATAAGAACAGATACTACACTTGATCTTAGCCAAAAGGCCGAGAAGCGATAACCAGAATTGGTTTCAAACTACGGAGCCACCCAAGGATCCTAAAAAGTCCATTTGTGGAGATGAGCTCCTGGACTCCCGTTAAGAAGACATGTTGTCAACCTCTAGATCCCTTACATGCCTGCACTTTTCGGCTTGCTGCTGCTGCAATCCACGCGTTTTAGATCTGCATAACTCCACCTCTTTAAACACAGCACCTTCACCCCCTGCTGTTCCCACCCGCCTCAACACCGTTGGAAGGGAGGAGAACCAATTAAGGCGGGGGGTGGGGTGGAACGAGCAGCTGTCTACCCTTAGCAGGAGGGCTCCTGATTACATACCTCTCCTGCTGCTGCTGCTGCTGGCTGTCCAGCAGCAGACTGAAGGTGGCTGCTGCTGTGCACAGGTATATAAAGGCTCAGAGCCTATTATGACACGCGCAGTCAGCGTTTCATTGCCACATTCCATCTACTGCAGGCAGGATACCTGGCTGGCTGAATGTCGCTGAGAAGCTCACAGAGACCGCCATAAGCAACAGTTTAACAGAATGCCACAGACTAATCAACCAAACTTTTTGGGTTGGGTTCTCTTTTATAGTCTGCAGGCATTAAATGAAAGAAGTCAGTGTTCCAGCAGAAGGAGACAACGTTTCAGAAAAGGCATTGTAGCAAACCAAAAAAGAAATTTTAAGCGCAGCAGAGTAACCAGCGCACATACCTGTTAGCTCAGGTGAGTTTAAAAGGCTGCTGTTGATAACAAGGGCATTTGCTAAATAGATGGTGTGTGTGCAACAATATACTGAAAGGTCAATTATATTGTGCAGCTTATCTCACCACCTGTAGTTATTTAGGTGAAAGCTCCAAAATGCTTGCCTAATATGTCTGTTTATCCAAAAGGAAGTAAAAAGGGAGAGCTAGAAAGATAGCATTGCATCACATTACATGGCAATGCAATGCACAGTTGCTGAAGTTGAACCAAAATGAGCTTGTAATCTGGCTTCTGCAACTTTGAACATGAAAAATCCAATGAGGAGAAGAAAAGCAGAGCCAAAGAGTCCATCCCAAAATCCGACAAACAAGCAAAATGAACAAAAAACATTGAATTCAATTCTTTCTGATTTTAGAAACTGCATTAAAGAAGGGGTGCACCGGTCCTGGAGATACTGCAATACCAGGTCAATGCGTGGAGTGGACAGAGCAAGCTCTTTTTCCATCTCCCTGTTCTAAAAATCCATTTAATATATGGTCCCCAGATAGGGGACGTATCAGATATTAAACTGATAAGAACAGATACTACACTTGATCTTAGCCAAAAGGCCGAGAAGCGATAACCAGAATTGGTTTCAAACTACGGAGCCACCCAAGGATCCTAAAAAGTCCATTTGTGGAGATGAGCTCCTGGACTCCCGTTAAGAAGACATGTTGTCAACCTCTAGATCCCTTACATGCCTGCACTTTTCGGCTTGCTGCTGCTGCAATCCACGCGTTTTAGATCTGCATAACTCCACCTCTTTAAACACAGCACCTTCACCCCCTGCTGTTCCCACCCGCCTCAACACCGTTGGAAGGGAGGAGAACCAATTAAGGCGGGGGGTGGGGTGGAACGAGCAGCTGTCTATCCTTAGCAGGAGGGCTCCTGATTACATACCTCTCCTGCTGCTGCTGCTGCTGGCTGTCCAGCAGCAGACTGAAGGTGGCTGCTGCTGTGCACAGGTATATAAAGGCTCAGAGCCTATTATGACACGCGCAGCCAGCGTTCCATTGCCACATTCCATCTACTGCAGGCAGGATACCTGGCTGGCTGAATGTCGCTGAGAAGCTCACAGAGACCGCCATAAGCAACAGTTTAACAGAATGCCACAGACTAATCAACCAAACTTTTTGGGTTGGGTTCTCTTTTATAGTCTGCAGGCATTAAATGAAAGAAGTCAGTGTTCCAGCAGAAGGAGACAACGTTTCAGAAAAGGCATTGTAGCAAACCAAAAAAGAAATTTTAAGCGCAGCAGAGTAACCAGCGCACATACCTGTTAGCTCAGGTGAGTTTAAAAGGCTGCTGTTGATAACAAGGGCATTTGCTAAATAGATGGTGTGTGTGCAACAATATACTGAAAGGTCAATTATATTGTGCAGCTTATCTCACCACCTGTAGTTATTTAGGTGAAAGCTCCAAAATGCTTGCCTAATATGTCTGTTTATCCAAAAGGAAGTAAAAAGGGAGAGCTAGAAAGATAGCATTGCATCACATTACATGGCAATGCAATGCACAGTTGCTGAAGTTGAACCAAAATGAGCTTGTAATCTGGCTTCTGCAACTTTGAACATGAAAAATCCAATGAGGAGAAGAAAAGCAGAGCCAAAGAGTCCATCCCAAAATCCGACAAACAAGCAAAATGAACAAAAAACATTGAATTAAATTCTTTCTGATTTTAGAAACTGCATTAAAGAATGGGTGCACCGGTCCTGGAGATACTGCAATACCAGGTCAATGCGTGGAGTGGACAGAGCAAGCTCTTTTTCCATCTCCCTGTTCTAAAAATCCATTTAATATATGGTCCCCAGATAGGGGACGTATCAGATATTAAACTGATAAGAACAGATACTACACTTGATCTTAGCCAAAAGGCCGAGAAGCGATAACCAGAATTGGTTTCAAACTACGGAGCCACCCAAGGATCCTGAAAAGTCCATTTGTGGAGATGAGCTCCTGGACTCCCGTTAAGAAGACATGTTGTCAACCTCTAGATCCCTTACATGCCTGCACTTTTCGGCTTGCTGCTGCTGCAATCCACGCGTTTTAGATCTGCATAACTCCACCTCTTTAAACACAGCACCTTCACCCCCTGCTGTTCCCACCCGCCTCAACACCGTTGGAAGGGAGGAGAACCAATTAAGGCGGGGGGTGGGGTGGAACGAGCAGCTGTCTACCCTTAGCAGGAGGGCTCCTGATTACATACCTCTCCTGCTGCTGCTGCTGCTGGCTGTCCAGCAGCAGACTGAAGGTGGCTGCTGCTGTGCACAGGTATATAAAGGCTCAGAGCCTATTATGACACGCGCAGCCAGCGTTCCATTGCCACATTCCATCTACTGCAGGCAGGATACCTGGCTGGCTGAATGTCGCTGAGAAGCTCACAGAGACCGCCATAAGCAACAGTTTAACAGAATGCCACAGACTAATCAACCAAACTTTTTGGGTTGGGTTCTCTTTTATAGTCTGCAGGCATTAAATGAAAGAAGTCAGTGTTCCAGCAGAAGGAGACAACGTTTCAGAAAAGGCATTGTAGCAAACCAAAAAAGAAATTTTAAGCGCAGCAGAGTAACCAGCGCACATACCTGTTAGCTCAGGTGAGTTTAAAAGGCTGCTGTTGATAACAAGGGCATTTGCTAAATAGATGGTGTGTGTGCAACAATATACTGAAAGGTCAATTATATTGTGCAGCTTATCTCACCACCTGTAGTTATTTAGGTGAAAGTGACGCACCCCCTGGGACATATTCCTTTTTGAGGGGAATACCCGGCACCGGATCAGATGGGGGGTTGTAGTCTCCGAGCGGCTGTGACCCGGCCCGTGCCCAGGGCGTCAAACTCAGTGTTGTGTGGCAGTCTTACAGATCTTATTAAGAGTTCTTTTGTGTCGACTACGCCACCCGTTGTGATGCGGTCACTGTGGCCGCCGCTGCAGCAGGGTCCGCTGAGGCTGATGGTGGGTGCGCAGCTTGGTGGGATAACCCCCAACGGGAGGGGTATAGCCTCAGGGGGGACAGGTGTAGAGGATGGGGGTTGTGGTAGTGCAGTGCAGACGGCAATGAAGACAGAGTCGGGTTGTGCAGTTAAGGGTGTTTACTTACTGCAGATGTTGTACTGGTCACTCCAGCTTTGAGTGACCACCCGAGCCGTGCTGCGTCCACCAGGTCCTGGATCCAGCCAACCCCCAAACAAGTCCGGAGCGTGGCCCTGAGCTCTCCTTCTGTCCCGTTCTCTGGCCGTCCCCACCAGTGATCCACCTAGGTCCAGCTCCCTCGGGCCTTCTGTTGGGACACCCTTGGCCTTGGGTTCCCTGACCCTTCATGTGGTGTGCCTTCAGGGTGGATGTGATGGGTGACCGTGACAAAGGCTGCCCACGGTCTCCGGTCTCTGGCTGGGGAGTGTTTTTACCCCCACCAGCTTGGGTTCCGGTACCCTGTGCCGACTCCTCACCCGGTGCTTTAATTTGGGTTCTTGGGTCCTCTCTGCTGTTTCCCCCATCTGGGTCTTTCTCTCTCTTCTCCTCTCTCACTCTGGGTCCTTCTTCTCCTCTGCTCCTGACTTGTTCTCTGCATCTGACCCTGATCTTAGTTGGTGCCCACCTTATATACACCCTCTATGTGTGAGCTCAGGTGACCAGCACCCAATGAGCTCCTAACTTTACCCAGGCTGCTCCCCCTATCTGCCCCTACACTACTTGGGATGTACCACCCCCCTCCCACTCCAGCCAGGAACAGACTCGGTCGTACCTGCACATTTCTAAGTGGGAGTACCGTCGGTCTGCTCCTCGGAAATGGGATGTGTGTAGTGCATGCAGCCTACCGAGCTCAGATCCACACTCCATCCTTGCCCGGGAGTGGAATATCACACCTCTGGGTTGAGGTGCAATACCCCTGTAGCAGCCGAATCCTCAGGGTGCTACATTCCCCCCTGGTAAATCACAGCACGTCCTCGGGCTGTAAGAACAAAACACCAAAACATACAATTTTTGCATAACCATCATAATAAAACATCATATAAAACATTGTATATATATATATATCAATAAAACTTTTTCATATCAACATTCTCGTCGTCTCTTGTTTCAGGTTCCTCCTCCGGACACTGTGCAACGTGTGTCCGGGAAAAGTGCGACAGTCTCTTAGAAAAACTGGTTTTCTTATAAAACCGGTAGGGGGCGCTTTAGGAAGCACAACTATATACAGGGGAAGTTGGCCGCTCTCAGTCCTCGGCCAGGTAGAGGGAAGGGAATGGCTGCTCACAGTCCTCAGCCTGTGGGATGAAGGGGTTAACGGGTAAACAGTTCACTCAGCTGGTCCCAACGGGGACTATATATATTTAGCAACAGTCTCTTTATACCCCGGTCGGGTAACTATTTACATCACTGCTCTGCCGCACTCAACGGCGTCTTCCTCCCGCTCTTTGCTTTTTGCTGGTGGTAACTTCAGACCCGTCCGGGTCCTCTTGCTCCTCCTCCTCGCACCGCAACTCCTCCTCCGTCAGGCGGTGTACGTGGAGGGCGTAAGGTCCTTTGGCACACTTGTGCCGGGTAAAGGTGACCTCGTCTCCGATGTAGCGGTCACGACCTCTGTGCCCCTCCGGCAGATGGGACTCCACATCTCTGCGCGTGACAAAGACGTCGCCGGGGGTGTTGTTGTCTCTAATGAAGCCCCACCCGTGCTGCTGGTTGAACTTTATCACTGTCCCGATGGTGCGGGGACAATGCGCTGCACGGGGGTCCCTCCTGGTCCGGCTCTTCTGCTCCGCGCTCCTCACTTGAGCTTGCTGTTCCCGGACCCGCCTCTCTCTCCGCTCCCTCGCAAACGCCTCGAGCTGTTGGCGGCAGCACTCAGCACGCTCCGCTGCAGCCGCCCTGGTTTCCTGAGTGAACCCCATTAGATCTTCTCCGCTGGGGTCCCACTCAAACTGCGCTTCCGCTAGCGGGGGCGAGATCCTTATTACGGGCTTCGGAGACGGAATCAGGGGTGCACACATGGCCCCAACCCTCCTCTGGTGCTCCAGTTCGTAATACTTCTGGGGCCAGATGAAAGGCTGCCCGTCCGGCCACGTGTGCTGGGCAAACAAGTCCTCTCCCAGACGCGGCACCCTTGGTTTTACGGGTGCGGGCGCGGTGGTGGTGGCGCCCGGGTTGCCCAGGCCTTGCGGCCAGGCCTGGGGCACCTGGAAGGTGAAGGGCACCGTTAGGACGGCGGCGCCCTGGGCTACCTGGCCTTGCGACCAGGCCGGAGGCTCCGCGGAGGTAGGGGGCGCTGTTGGTGATGCGACGCCCGGGAATTCTAGGCCCTGCGACCAGGCTGGTGGTACTTCCTGCTTGGTCACGCTCGGGGTCGAGGCGTGTGACGTCACAGGGGTCGCGGCGGCGGCTTCCGGTTGGGGCCTAGTCTGCGTCGGTGACATGGCGTTTTCGGGCACAGCAGGGGGACTTTCGGGCTCTGCGACGGGGAGCTGGGGCAGGTAAGCGGTGTCTCGGCTTGGGGTATAGGCGTCCCCTTTACCTGCCTCCATGCGTTCGGCTCCCTCCTCGGCGCCGTCTCCGGCCTTGGGTCCTCTCGCGCCATCCTCAGAGGCGGTCTCCTTCCTCATCTCGGCTGGCGTGCTCCGGGTCTTGGTTTCAGCTTGCGTCTTGGTTTCAGCTTGCTGGGCCATCTCCCGGCTCCATTCCGCCAATATCTCGCGCTGTACCCGGGCCATCCTCCGTGCGAGGCCCTCCAGGGCAGTCTGTGCACACTCCCGGTCTCGGGGGAGCTGTGCAAGGACCTCCACTAGGCCTAGTGGGGTCGTGGTGTCCAGCAGGCTCCTGACCAACGGGTCGGTGCTGCTCTGCTCTTCTTCCAGCAGGCTCCTGGCCAGCGGGCCGGTGCTGCTCTGCTCTCTGGACATCTCCGGGTGAGCTTCTCTGCTACTCCTCGTTAGACTTCTTGCCTCCGGGTGCGCTCGCTCCAGACTGCTCCAGGCGGCACCCATCCTCGTTCCTTTCTTTCGTCTCCTCCCACTTCGAGGGCGGTCCCGGGGCAACTCGGTGACTGTCAGCTCCAGGGGTAGTTCTTTCACGCTGACAGACACCTCCAGCATCACAGTCTCTGTTGGTGGGGGCGGTTTCCACTTTTGGCGCCATTTTCTGTCCCGGCCCACGATGGGAGGCGGCCTCTCGCCCTCCTTTGGCACGCCCATAATGGCGTCCGCTGCTCTTCCAAGGCGGGAAATCTTCGGATTTGGCGGGAAGCGTCGCCCAGTGGCGGGAAACTCTGCAGATGGCGGGAACAAGCTGGAAATGGCGGACAATCGGCGGGAATCGACTGGTGATGGAGTCCGATGGCGTGGACCCTTCGGAACCGGCAGGAGACTTCTTTCTGAGGTAAACTTGCACTTTTCTTCAGGCACGCAGTACCCGGGTGTTGCGGGCACGTAATCCTGCCGACTACGCCAAAGTTGACGCACCCCCTGGGACATATTCCTTTTTGAGGGGAATACCCGGCACCGGATCAGATGGGGGGTTGTAGTCTCCGAGCGGCTGTGACCCGGCCCGTGCCCAGGGCGTCAAACTCAGTGTTGTGTGGCAGTCATACAGATCTTATTAAGAGTTCTTTTGTGTCGACTACGCCACCCGTTGTGATGCGGTCACTGTGGCTGCCGCTGCAGCAGGGTCCGCTGAGGCTGATGGTGGGTGCGCAGCTTGGTGGGATAACCCCCAACGGGAGGGGTATAGCCTCAGGGGGGACAGGTGTAGAGGATGGGGGTTGTGGTAGTGCAGTGCAGACGGCAATGAAGACAGAGTCGGGTTGTGCAGTTAAGGGTGTTTACTTACTGCAGATGTTGTACTGGTCACTCCAGCTTTGAGTGACCACCCGAGCCGTGCTGCGTCCACCAGGTCCTGGATCCAGCCAACCCCCAAACAAGTCCGGAGCGTGGCCCTGAGCTCTCCTTCTGTCCCGTTCTCTGGCCGTCCCCACCAGTGATCCACCTAGGTCCAGCTCCCTCGGGCCTTCTGTTGGGACACCCTTGGCCTTGGGTTCCCTGACCCTTCATGTGGTGTGCCTTCAGGGTGGATGTGATGGGTGACCGTGACAAAGGCTGCCCACGGTCTCCGGTCTCTGGCTGGGGAGTGTTTTTACCCCCACCAGCTTGGGTTCCGGTACCCTGTGCCGACTCCTCACCCGGTGCTTTAATTTGGGTTCTTGGGTCCTCTCTGCTGTTTCCCCCCTCTGGGTCTTTCTCTCTCTTCTCCTCTCTCACTCTGGGTCCTTCTTCTCCTCTGCTCCTGACTTGTTCTCTGCATCTGACCCTGATCTTAGTTGGTGCCCACCTTATATACACCCTCTATGTGTGAGCTCAGGTGACCAGCACCCAATGAGCTCCTAACTTTACCCAGGCTGCTCCCCCTATCTGCCCCTACACTACTTGGGATGTACCACCCCCCTCCCACTCCAGCCAGGAACAGACTCGGTCGTACCTGCACATTTCTAAGTGGGAGTACCGTCGGTCTGCTCCTCGGAAATGGGATGTGTGTAGTGCATGCAGCCTACCGAGCTCAGATCCACACTCCATCCTTGCCCGGGAGTGGAATATCACACCTCTGGGTTGAGGTGCAATACCCCTGTAGCAGCCGAATCCTCAGGGTGCTACAAAAGCTCCAAAATGCTTGCCTAATATGTCTGTTTATCCAAAAGGAAGTAAAAAGGGAGAGCTAGAAAGATAGCATTGCATCACATTACATGGCAATGCAATGCACAGTTGCTGAAGTTGAACCAAAATGAGCTTGTAATCTGGCTTCTGCAACTTTGAACATGAAAAATCCAATGAGGAGAAGAAAAGCAGAGCCAAAGAGTCCATCCCAAAATCCGACAAACAAGCAAAATGAACAAAAAACATTGAATTCAATTCTTTCTGATTTTAGAAACTGCATTAAAGAAGGGGTGCACCGGTCCTGGAGATACTGCAATACCAGGTCAATGCGTGGAGTGGACAGAGCAAGCTCTTTTTCCATCTCCCTGTTCTAAAAATCCATTTAATATATGGTCCCCAGATAGGGGACGTATCAGATATTAAACTGATAAGAACAGATACTACACTTGATCTTAGCCAAAAGGCCGAGAAGCGATAACCAGAATTGGTTTCAAACTACGGAGCCACCCAAGGATCCTAAAAAGTCCATTTGTGGAGATGAGCTCCTGGACTCCCGTTAAGAAGACATGTTGTCAACCTCTAGATCCCTTACATGCCTGCACTTTTCGGCTTGCTGCTGCTGCAATCCACGCGTTTTAGATCTGCATAACTCCACCTCTTTAAACACAGCACCTTCACCCCCTGCTGTTCCCACCCGCCTCAACACCGTTGGAAGGGAGGAGAACCAATTAAGGCGGGGGGTGGGGTGGAACGAGCAGCTGTCTACCCTTAGCAGGAGGGCTCCTGATTACATACCTCTCCTGCTGCTGCTGCTGCTGGCTGTCCAGCAGCAGACTGAAGGTGGCTGCTGCTGTGCACAGGTATATAAAGGCTCAGAGCCTATTATGACACGCGCAGCCAGCGTTCCATTGCCACATTCCATCTACTGCAGGCAGGATACCTGGCTGGCTGAATGTCGCTGAGAAGCTCACAGAGACCGCCATAAGCAACAGTTTAACAGAATGCCACAGACTAATCAACCAAACTTTTTGGGTTGGGTTCTCTTTTATAGTCTGCAGGCATTAAATGAAAGAAGTCAGTGTTCCAGCAGAAGGAGACAACGTTTCAGAAAAGGCATTGTAGCAAACCAAAAAAGAAATTTTAAGCGCAGCAGAGTAACCAGCGCACATACCTGTTAGCTCAGGTGAGTTTAAAAGGCTGCTGTTGATAACAAGGGCATTTGCTAAATAGATGGTGTGTGTGCAACAATATACTGAAAGGTCAATTATATTGTGCAGCTTATCTCACCACCTGTAGTTATTTAGGTGAAAGCTCCAAAATGCTTGCCTAATATGTCTGTTTATCCAAAAGGAAGTAAAAAGGGAGAGCTAGAAAGATAGCATTGCATCACATTACATGGCAATGCAATGCACAGTTGCTGAAGTTGAACCAAAATGAGCTTGTAATCTGGCTTCTGCAACTTTGAACATGAAAAATCCAATGAGGAGAAGAAAAGCAGAGCCAAAGAGTCCATCCCAAAATCCGACAAACAAGCAAAATGAACAAAAAACATTGAATTCAATTCTTTCTGATTTTAGAAACTGCATTAAAGAAGGGGTGCACCGGTCCTGGAGATACTGCAATACCAGGTCAATGCGTGGAGTGGACAGAGCAAGCTCTTTTTCCATCTCCCTGTTCTAAAAATCCATTTAATATATGGTCCCCAGATAGGGGACGTATCAGATATTAAACTGATAAGAACAGATACTACACTTGATCTTAGCCAAAAGGCCGAGAAGCGATAACCAGAATTGGTTTCAAACTACGGAGCCACCCAAGGATCCTAAAAAGTCCATTTGTGGAGATGAGCTCCTGGACTCCCGTTAAGAAGACATGTTGTCAACCTCTAGATCCCTTACATGCCTGCACTTTTCGGCTTGCTGCTGCTGCAATCCACGCGTTTTAGATCTGCATAACTCCACCTCTTTAAACACAGCACCTTCACCCCCTGCTGTTCCCACCCGCCTCAACACCGTTGGAAGGGAGGAGAACCAATTAAGGCGGGGGGTGGGGTGGAACGAGCAGCTGTCTACCCTTAGCAGGAGGGCTCCTGATTACATACCTCTCCTGCTGCTGCTGCTGCTGGCTGTCCAGCAGCAGACTGAAGGTGGCTGCTGCTGTGCACAGGTATATAAAGGCTCAGAGCCTATTATGACACGCGCAGCCAGCGTTCCATTGCCACATTCCATCTACTGCAGGCAGGATACCTGGCTGGCTGAATGTCGCTGAGAAGCTCACAGAGACCGCCATAAGCAACAGTTTAACAGAATGCCACAGACTAATCAACCAAACTTTTTGGGTTGGGTTCTCTTTTATAGTCTGCAGGCATTAAATGAAAGAAGTCAGTGTTCCAGCAGAAGGAGACAACGTTTCAGAAAAGGCATTGTAGCAAACCAAAAAAGAAATTTTAAGCGCAGCAGAGTAACCAGCGCACATACCTGTTAGCTCAGGTGAGTTTAAAAGGCTGCTGTTGATAACAAGGGCATTTGCTAAATAGATGGTGTGTGTGCAACAATATACTGAAAGGTCAATTATATTGTGCAGCTTATCTCACCACCTGTAGTTATTTAGGTGAAAGCTCCAAAATGCTTGCCTAATATGTCTGTTTATCCAAAAGGAAGTAAAAAGGGAGAGCTAGAAAGATAGCATTGCATCACATTACATGGCAATGCAATGCACAGTTGCTGAAGTTGAACCAAAATGAGCTTGTAATCTGGCTTCTGCAACTTTGAACATGAAAAATCCAATGAGGAGAAGAAAAGCAGAGCCAAAGAGTCCATCCCAAAATCCGACAAACAAGCAAAATGAACAAAAAACATTGAATTCAATTCTTTCTGATTTTAGAAACTGCATTAAAGAAGGGGTGCACCGGTCCTGGAGATACTGCAATACCAGGTCAATGCGTGGAGTGGACAGAGCAAGCTCTTTTTCCATCTCCCTGTTCTAAAAATCCATTTAATATATGGTCCCCAGATAGGGGACGTATCAGATATTAAACTGATAAGAACAGATACTACACTTGATCTTAGCCAAAAGGCCGAGAAGCGATAACCAGAATTGGTTTCAAACTACGGAGCCACCCAAGGATCCTAAAAAGTCCATTTGTGGAGATGAGCTCCTGGACTCCCGTTAAGAAGACATGTTGTCAACCTCTAGATCCCTTACATGCCTGCACTTTTCGGCTTGCTGCTGCTGCAATCCACGCGTTTTAGATCTGCATAACTCCACCTCTTTAAACACAGCACCTTCACCCCCTGCTGTTCCCACCCGCCTCAACACCGTTGGAAGGGAGGAGAACCAATTAAGGCGCGGGGTGGGGTGGAACGAGCAGCTGTCTACCCTTAGCAGGAGGGCTCCTGATTACATACCTCTCCTGCTGCTGCTGCTGCTGGCTGTCCAGCAGCAGACTGAAGGTGGCTGCTGCTGTGCACAGGTATATAAAGGCTCAGAGCCTATTATGACACGCGCAGCCAGCGTTCCATTGCCACATTCCATCTACTGCAGGCAGGATACCTGGCTGGCTGAATGTCGCTGAGAAGCTCACAGAGACCGCCATAAGCAACAGTTTAACAGAATGCCACAGACTAATCAACCAAACTTTTTGGGTTGGGTTCTCTTTTATAGTCTGCAGGCATTAAATGAAAGAAGTCAGTGTTCCAGCAGAAGGAGACAACGTTTCAGAAAAGGCATTGTAGCAAACCAAAAAAGAAATTTTAAGCGCAGCAGAGTAACCAGCGCACATACCTGTTAGCTCAGGTGAGTTTAAAAGGCTGCTGTTGATAACAAGGGCATTTGCTAAATAGATGGTGTGTGTGCAACAATATACTGAAAGGTCAATTATATTGTGCAGCTTATCTCACCACCTGTAGTTATTTAGGTGAAAGCTCCAAAATGCTTGCCTAATATGTCTGTTTATCCAAAAGGAAGTAAAAAGGGAGAGCTAGAAAGATAGCATTGCATCACATTACATGGCAATGCAATGCACAGTTGCTGAAGTTGAACCAAAATGAGCTTGTAATCTGGCTTCTGCAACTTTGAACATGAAAAATCCAATGAGGAGAAGAAAAGCAGAGCCAAAGAGTCCATCCCAAAATCCGACAAACAAGCAAAATGAACAAAAAACATTGAATTCAATTCTTTCTGATTTTAGAAACTGCATTAAAGAAGGGGTGCACCGGTCCTGGAGATACTGCAATACCAGGTCAATGCGTGGAGTGGACAGAGCAAGCTCTTTTTCCATCTCCCTGTTCTAAAAATCCATTTAATATATGGTCCCCAGATAGGGGACGTATCAGATATTAAACTGATAAGAACAGATACTACACTTGATCTTAGCCAAAAGGCCGAGAAGCGATAACCAGAATTGGTTTCAAACTACGGAGCCACCCAAGGATCCTAAAACGTCCATTTGTGGAGATGAGCTCCTGGACTCCCGTTAAGAAGACATGTTGTCAACCTCTAGATCCCTTACATGCCTGCACTTTTCGGCTTGCTGCTGCTGCAATCCACGCGTTTTAGATCTGCATAACTCCACCTCTTTAAACACAGCACCTTCACCCCCTGCTGTTCCCACCCGCCTCAACACCGTTGGAAGGGAGGAGAACCAATTAAGGCGGGGGGTGGGGTGGAACGAGCAGCTGTCTACCCTTAGCAGGAGGGCTCCTGATTACATACCTCTCCTGCTGCTGCTGCTGCTGGCTGTCCAGCAGCAGACTGAAGGTGGCTGCTGCTGTGCACAGGTATATAAAGGCTCAGAGCCTATTATGACACGCGCAGCCAGCGTTCCATTGCCACATTCCATCTACTGCAGGCAGGATACCTGGCTGGCTGAATGTCGCTGAGAAGCTCACAGAGACCGCCATAAGCAACAGTTTAACAGAATGCCACAGACTAATCAACCAAACTTTTTGGGTTGGGTTCTCTTTTATAGTCTGCAGGCATTAAATGAAAGAAGTCAGTGTTCCAGCAGAAGGAGACAACGTTTCAGAAAAGGCATTGTAGCAAACCAAAAAAGAAATTTTAAGCGCAGCAGAGTAACCAGCGCACATACCTGTTAGCTCAGGTGAGTTTAAAAGGCTGCTGTTGATAACAAGGGCATTTGCTAAATAGATGGTGTGTGTGCAACAATATACTGAAAGGTCAATTATATTGTGCAGCTTATCTCACCACCTGTAGTTATTTAGGTGAAAGCTCCAAAATGCTTGCCTAATATGTCTGTTTATCCAAAAGGAAGTAAAAAGGGAGAGCTAGAAAGATAGCATTGCATCACATTACATGGCAATGCAATGCACAGTTGCTGAAGTTGAACCAAAATGAGCTTGTAATCTGGCTTCTGCAACTTTGAACATGAAAAATCCAATGAGGAGAAGAAAAGCAGAGCCAAAGAGTCCATCCCAAAATCCGACAAACAAGCAAAATGAACAAAAAACATTGAATTCAATTCTTTCTGATTTTAGAAACTGCATTAAAGAAGGGGTGCACCGGTCCTGGAGATACTGCAATACCAGGTCAATGCGTGGAGTGGACAGAGCAAGCTCTTTTTCCATCTCCCTGTTCTAAAAATCCATTTAATATATGGTCCCCAGATAGGGGACGTATCAGATATTAAACTGATAAGAACAGATACTACACTTGATCTTAGCCAAAAGGCCGAGAAGCGGTAACCAGAATTGGTTTCAAACTACGGAGCCACCCAAGGATCCTAAAAAGTCCATTTGTGGAGATGAGCTCCTGGACTCCCGTTAAGAAGACATGTTGTCAACCTCTAGATCCCTTACATGCCTGCATTTTTCGGCTTGCTGCTGCTGCAATCCACGCGTTTTAGATCTGCATAACTCCACCTCTTTAAACACAGCACCTTCACCCCCTGCTGTTCCCACCCGCCTCAACACCGTTGGAAGGGAGGAGAACCAATTAAGGCGGGGGGTGGGGTGGAACGAGCAGCTGTCTACCCTTAGCAGGAGGGCTCTTGATTACATACCTCTCCTGCTGCTGCTGCTGCTGGCTGTCCAGCAGCAGACTGAAGGTGGCTGCTGCTGTGCACAGGTATATAAAGGCTCAGAGCCTATTATGACACGCGCAGCCAGCGTTCCATTGCCACATTCCATCTACTGCAGGCAGGATACCTGGCTGGCTGAATGTCGCTGAGAAGCTCACAGAGACCGCCATAAGCAACAGTTTAACAGAATGCCACAGACTAATCAACCAAACTTTTTGGGTTGGGTTCTCTTTTATAGTCTGCAGGCATTAAATGAAAGAAGTCAGTGTTCCAGCAGAAGGAGACAACGTTTCAGAAAAGGCATTGTAGCAAACCAAAAAAGAAATTTTAAGCGCAGCAGAGTAACCAGCGCACATACCTGTTAGCTCAGGTGAGTTTAAAAGGCTGCTGTTGATAACAAGGGCATTTGCTAAATAGATGGTGTGTGTGCAACAATATACTGAAAGGTCAATTATATTGTGCAGCTTATCTCACCACCTGTAGTTATTTAGGTGAAAGCTCCAAAATGCTTGCCTAATATGTCTGTTTATCCAAAAGGAAGTAAAAAGGGAGAGCTAGAAAGATAGCATTGCATCACATTACATGGCAATGCAATGCACAGTTGCTGAAGTTGAACCAAAATGAGCTTGTAATCTGGCTTCTGCAACTTTGAACATGAAAAATCCAATGAGGAGAAGAAAAGCAGAGCCAAAGAGTCCATCCCAAAATCCGACAAACAAGCAAAATGAACAAAAAACATTGAATTCAATTCTTTCTGATTTTAGAAACTGCATTAAAGAAGGGGTGCACCGGTCCTGGAGATACTGCAATACCAGGTCAATGCATGGAGTGGACAGAGCAAGCTCTTTTTCCATCTCCCTGTTCTAAAAATCCATTTAATATATGGTCCCCAGATAGGGGACGTATCAGATATTAAACTGATAAGAACAGATTTTGCGTTTATATTTAAAATATCGTAGTCTTTATCTTTTCTTCAGAGCTTTAAAATAACATCTTCCATAGGTGATAGTTCCATATACTCAGGGCTCTTTTCTTTCCAAGCTTCTTCATATCCATTAGGTAGTACATATAAATTTCACTTAATGCCAGTCTTATACAATCCTTGACTTCTATATAGTCTCTTTTAAACAACAATATGTTTCTGGTCTTCCATAGAGCACTTTTAACACAACTCAAAGTGCACCATAAAACTCTCTCTTTTTCTTTCGTCATGTTTGGTAAAATCCCATATAAAACCACTTCATGGCTTAAAAAATTAAGACCAGATAAAAATTTTAAAAGCTCACCACAGTCTTTCCACACTTGCTGTGCAAAATCACAATTCCAAATAAGGTGCATAGTAGTCTCATCATTATTGCACTGATGCCTCGGGCAGGTTTGTATAGTACTAAGTCTTCTTTTATACTGGAAATCACGAGTCGGTAAACATTCCTGCACAATCATCCAAGCTAAATCTTTATGTTGATTCATCAGGTAAGGTGCATTTGTTAAATTCCATATTTTAGTGACTCTGCTATATGAATAATGGCTTATGGGCGTCAAAGTTTCTTTCTTTTTTAATTGCTGCAGCAGCTTCCTTGCATTCTTCAATGTCTCCATCTCAAAAGAATCTAGGCCATATAATCTGATAACTTTCTCCAGGATGGCATATTGTTGTGGAGGGGATAACAACACTGGGCTTGTTAAAGAAATGGATATCCACTTTCGCCTCCTAAAAATGTGGCCAGCTGCATATCTTAAAAAATGTGCCCAAGGGCTTGAAGCAAACATATATTTAAAACAGAGGCTAAAAAACTTGGAGTATAAAAACAGTTTGACGTTGGGAACATCCTTACCACCAAGGTGGTGCATCTTGTACATTGTTTCTCTCTTCACCTTTTCGAACTTAGAGTTCCACACAAATTCAAACAGCATTCTCTGTAATCTTCTCGCTGTAAGGTCACTTGGGGGATAAACATAACTGAGATATAACATGACAGGAAGCAGAAGGGCCTTAATAATTAAAACTTTACCTTCGATTGTTAATTTTCTTAATTTCCAAAAGTCAATCTTCTTTTGTATTTTGTCCCTTACTCCATCCCAGCTCTTCATTCCATCATTCTGTCGATCAAAAATCACGCCCAGAATTTTAATCTTCTCTGACTGCATCGGGAGATCAGGGATGGACACATCCGCCCAATTGCCACGGACAAAACAATCACATTTCTCAATGTTTAACTTAAACCCTGAGGCTTCACAAAAAAAATTGGTCGTTCTTATAGCTCTCCTGAGAGCGGCAGGTGATGAACAAAAAATAGTAATATCATCCATGTAGCCCATTACCTTCACATCTCTTCCGTGTCCTCCAGGGATAGGGACACCTTTAATCACTTTATCCTCTCGTAGCATAGATAAAAGAGGCTCTATTGCACATATAAATAGCACTGGGGACAAAGGGCAGCCTTGCTTTACACCTGAATGCAAAAACACTTCATTAGACAAAAATCCATTGATTAAAATTTTACTAAAAGAGTTCTTATATAAAAGTGCCACTTGCTTGATAAAAATTTCAGGGAAGCCCATTTTTTTTAAAACCAACCATAAAAAACAATGAGAGACACGATCAAAAGCCTTTTGAAAATCCAACGATAAAATTGCTAAGTCTTGCTTCCTGGATTGCTGGTACCATATGACATCGCGGATGGTATTGAGATGCTCCGCAACTCCTCTTCCTGGCACCCCACATACCTGGTCCTCATAAATAACTTTGGATAAAACTTTTTTAAAACGGTTCACTAAAATTTTGGACATCAACTTGTAATCAACATTCAACAGTGTGATTGGTCTCCAGTTTGCCAGATGGGATTTGGCTCCTTTTTTAAAAATCAGGGAGACCAGACCACTTCTCCAAGATATAGGCAGGATATCACACTTAAAAGCTTCTTTGATTACTAAAAACAAGTCGGGTTTTAAAAAATTCCAAAATTCACGATAAAATTCAACAGGCAAACCGTCAGAACCAGGGGTTTTCCCATAGGAAAAACTTTTGATAGCAGCATCTACTTCCGACAAGGTGACTTCAGTGCATAACAATTCTTGGTCTTCGCGGCTCAGACTATTTTTTAATGAATTAAGGGCATCTTCAGTAAAAGACTGGTCTATAGTTTTCTCATTAAAAAGCTGCTGATAAAACTGGTGAGCTTGGTTGAGCATACCTTCAGTTGTAGTTTCACCCTCTAATTCTGTTATCATTTCCTTAGCAGCAACTACTTTTTTAAAAAAAAATCTTGAGCACTTTTCATTTTTCTCCATCACTTCAATTTTTGAGTTATAAATTATTTCCTTACCCTTCGACTCTATACTCTTTTTAATTTCTTTTTTTGTTGCTTCAATTAAATCGTCCATTTCAAGTCCCACATCTCTTAGTTGATAACAGGTCTGCAATTTAGTAATAAGCCTTTTATGCCAAGCGGACTTTTCTCTTGCATTGGCTATGCTGACCTTGATAAAAAAACTTTTTATCTTCATCTTGCTGTATTCCCACCATTCTAGCAGAGTTAAAAATTTTTGTTGTTTTGTTCTTAAATAATTAAAAAACGCTTTAAAATCTGTTCTTACCTTAGGATCTTGTAACAATGTTGTATTTAGCCTCCAAACTCCTCTTGCCTTGACAAGCCCAGGTAATTCTAACTCTGATAGCAACATCTTATGATCTGAAAAAATGTTTGGGATTAAGACAACAGATTTGACATTCACATATTGGGACATGAAAATAAAATCAATACGAGATTTAGAAGAAGAGTTCTCCCAAGTATAACCGGGATCATTACTACGGATCTCTTTCCAGGAGTCTCTAAGAAAAAAATCAGTTAACAAATCCTTTAGTTGTTTCTCTGTTTTGTCTTTTTTAGGAACGGTGGAACTCCCGCTTCTCCCTTCACCAGGCAAGACACAATTGAAATCCCCACAGAACATCAGAGGCGATGAACCAGGTAGGTAATATTGCACATCTTCAAACAACTGATGTCTCTCTTCCTTCACCGGAGAAGCATAAATGTTCAAAAGTCTAAAGTCCACACCTTTAAAACTAATATTTAAGAAAAGAGCACGTCCAGAAGAAATGTCCACAAAAGAGTTGATTTTAAAGTCATGCGACCTAAACAGCACTCCAATGCCAGAGGAACGATTTTCATTATCTCCGGACCAGATAGAGGGCCCATGAGGCCAATCTTTTCTTAAATCTGCATAATTCATATCAAAGTCAATGTTACATTCTTGCAAACAAAAGACATCACAGTCCACTGTTGACAGGTAGGAAAACAAAGCAGCCCTTCTTGTAGAGCCCCTTATACTCCTCACATTGAGCGAGGCTACTTTAATTGATGAGGTCATGATAGGATAGTTCAGGTCACACTACTGTCAGAATCAGACATAAAGCCCACCGATGTTAACGGGCTCTGCACTTCTGAGTCCGAAAAAGAAATGTTTATAGGGTCTGAAGGCCTTGGCTCCTCAGGAGGGGCAGCGGGAGCCATTGGCTTGTATTGCAGAAGACTTGGTTTTAATGGACACTTCTTGGAAGTCTCCCTGGCCACATTCTCATCAGACCTATCATCTGTTTTCCTTTTCCTACGAGTTTCCAGCTCCATTGCTTCTTCCTCCGAGCTAAATGTCCCGATTTCAGCAGAGGGACTCCCCTCCACCACCATATCACCCGGATCAGAATCAGCAGCCCAGTCCTTAGATGAAGCTTCCCTCCTCTCAGGACGGACAGGTTTCTCAGCTGGAGGTTTCTGCATAGACGTGGGCTTATGCGCAGCAGGAATAGGAGAACTGGCAGGTTTTCCCTGCGCAGCAGGCACTGAAGTGCTTGTGGACCCGCCTACAGGGGGTTGTGTTCGCACAGTAGATACAGGAGCACCGGTGGGACCCCCCTTAGCAGCAGGAGCAGGAGGGTTGGTTGGCTTCCTCTGTGCAGCAGGTGCAGACGTACCACCTGATGTACTAGCAGGCTTGGTCTGTGGAGCAGGTACTGGAGAGCTAGAAGACTGCCCCCGCGCTGTAGACGCACCCGCAGGAGCAGGAACAGCAGAGGGTTGCCTCTGCCCCCCGGGAGCAGATGGAGGCACACGGGCAGGTTGCTTTGCCAGCGTTTCAGCATAGGTTTCCGCCTTTTTCTTCAAAGGACACTCCCGGAAGGAGTGACCTGGGACCCGGCAGATGTTGCACACCATCTCATTGGTACAGTCCATTGTGGCATGTCCATGCTTGTAGCACTTCTTACAGATTGCCACCTCCTCCTTGCAGTTCTCATAAGTGTGACCGAAACACATGCATTTCCGGCAGAAGAGGGGCATGTCCGGGTAGAAGAGGCGCCCCCGCTCCCTACCGATCAGGAAACTTGACGGAGGATGACGCTGACCACCAATGCCATTTGGATCTTCACAAAATTTAACAAAAAATTTATGCTTTCCCGTCCAGAGGTTTTCCTCATTCATGACCTTGTGGGAATACCGCAGTTCTGGGAAATAGTTTTGAAGAAAGCAAATAATATTAACTAAGGGAACATGAGGGTTGCTCATCTGAACCACAAGCGGCTTCTCTCCACCGGAGTAAAGGATGACAAAGGTGAGTCCTTTAAGATCCTCATCTGAAAGGTGCAGGTGAATCTGGCGGAAGAGGTTCTGGCACGCATACTCCGACTCCAGAGTCAAAGTGAAGGAACCGGGGCGATCTTGAAGGGCCAGGATGTCTTCCCTCTTTACTCCTAGGATCTCCAGCAGCACTCTCCTCACGAAAAACTTCAAGGTCAACTTCTCCTTGGATGCATCGTCCACTTCGATCTTGAAAGAGTTCTTGATGCGAAGGTCACCAGCTCTGGCATAGCGCACTGCGGCCGCTACTGCTGATGCCATCTTCAAAAGGTAGATAGGGTCGATCGCCTTCTTGGTTTCTTTGCGTATCTGCCCCCTAAAGCAGCATGAGGCTTAAGACGGCTTTTACACCGCCGATGCCTCAAGGCCAAGGGCACGATTGGCTTAGAATCCTTCTGGCAAGATGTGGTATCTTAGCCAAAAGGCCGAGAAGCGATAACCAGAATTGGTTTCAAACTACGGAGCCACCCAAGGATCCTAAAAAGTCCATTTGTGGAGATGAGCTCCTGGACTCCCGTTAAGAAGACATGTTGTCAACCTCTAGATCCCTTACATGCCTGCACTTTTCGGCTTGCTGCTGCTGCAATCCACGCGTTTTAGATCTGCATAACTCCACCTCTTTAAACATAGCACCTTCACCCCCTGCTGTTCCCACCCGCCTCAACACCGTTGGAAGGGAGGAGAACCAATTAAGGCGGGGGGTGGGGTGGAACGAGCAGCTGTCTACCCTTAGCAGGAGGGCTCCTGATTACATACCTCTCCTGCTGCTGCTGCTGCTGGCTGTCCAGCAGCAGACTGAAGGTGGCTGCTGCTGTGCACAGGTATATAAAGGCTCAGAGCCTATTATGACACGCGCAGCCAGCGTTCCATTGCCACATTCCATCTACTGCAGGCAGGATACCTGGCTGGCTGAATGTCGCTGAGAAGCTCACAGAGACCGCCATAAGCAACAGTTTAACAGAATGCCACAGACTAATCAACCAAACTTTTTGGGTTGGGTTCTCTTTTATAGTCTGCAGGCATTAAATGAAAGAAGTCAGTGTTCCAGCAGAAGGAGACAACGTTTCAGAAAAGGCATTGTAGCAAACCAAAAAAGAAATTTTAAGCGCAGCAGAGTAACCAGCGCACATACCTGTTAGCTCAGGTGAGTTTAAAAGGCTGCTGTTGATAACAAGGGCATTTGCTAAATAGATGGTGTGTGTGCAACAATATACTGAAAGGTCAATTATATTGTGCAGCTTATCTCACCACCTGTAGTTATTTAGGTGAAAGCTCCAAAATGCTTGCCTAATATGTCTGTTTATCCAAAAGGAAGTAAAAAGGGAGAGCTAGAAAGATAGCATTGCATCACATTACATGGCAATGCAATGCACAGTTGCTGAAGTTGAACCAAAATGAGCTTGTAATCTGGCTTCTGCAACTTTGAACATGAAAAATCCAATGAGGAGAAGAAAAGCAGAGCCAAAGAGTCCATCCCAAAATCCGACAAACAAGCAAAATGAACAAAAAACATTGAATTCAATTCTTTCTGATTTTAGAAACTGCATTAAAGAAGGGGTGCACCGGTCCTGGAGATACTGCAATACCAGGTCAATGCGTGGAGTGGACAGAGCAAGCTCTTTTTCCATCTCCCTGTTCTAAAAATCCATTTAATATATGGTCCCCAGATAGGGGACGTATCAGATATTAAACTGATAAGAACAGATTTTTTTTTTTTTTTAATTTGGCTATCCCCTCACAGGATTAAAACCAGTTTTATTTAAAAATTACACAGATGTACAGAAATAAAAGCAACATTTTACATCATTACAAATTTTTATACATTGTCTCGAAACATACGAGACTTAAAAACATAAATTATTCAAATAGGATAAAAATTTGCATATATTCAAATTAATAAAATGTTACAAAAATTCAAAATGTGTTCCATACATTGACATCCCATTTTAGGGAGATATTTGGATTATTTTTTTTATCTAATAAAAAATATACATACATTTCACTTAAACAAAAACTAAAAACATCATTTAAAGACAATTCATCATGATTAAAAATTAAAATATTTCAGGCTTTCCAGAGAGCTATTTTGGCGCAATTTATTGTCTTCCATGCCATAATTTTTTGGTCTTTTGTTGGGCATTCCATAAGTCCATAAAGTATTGTGGTGTAGTTAAAGTCTTTGAGGTCTGCCACTTTTTCCATCAGAGGGAGCAATTTTCTCCAGAACGCTTTTGCAAAAGGACAAGTCCATAGTAGATGTTTCACTGATTCCTCCTCTTGACATCCGCTTCTTGGGCAAATGGCAGACCTCACGAGTCCTCTTCTATGTTGGAATGCCCGGCACGGAAGACATTGGTGTGCGCAGCTCCAAGCCAAATCTTTCTGTATATTAAAAAGATATTTTGCATTAATGACTTTCCATATATTCAATATTTGTTCATCATCATAGCGCTCAATGTTACATAACTCTTCATTTTTACAAAGACTTTTAATTAATTTCTTACTATTTTGTAGATCTCCCGCTTCTTTACCCCCTAAATTAAAATGAATCACTATTTTTTCTAAAATTAAATAATGCGTTGGCAGTTTAAAAGCATATGGAGATGATAAAACCGTTTCAAACCACCCAAACTTTCTCATAAAAAAACCAGTGTTATAACGCATAAAAAAGGACCAATAGTGATTTTTAAAAAGGGCATTAAAACAGAAGCAAAAAAATTTAATTAAAAGGAATCTACTAAAATCTGGAAAGTCTTTCCCACCTTTGAGCTTTGGTTTTGTTACAATTTCTCTTTTTAATTTCTCCATCTTAGAACTCCAGAAAAAAGTAAAACATGCTTTAGTGATCTTTTTTAAAATATTTACAGGGGGAGGGAAAACCAAACTCAAATACAATAAAAGAGGCAAAATGACCATTTTTATAATTAATACTTTACCCTCCATCGTTAATTTTCTCATATTCCACATACATATTTTCGTATTCACTTTCTGAGCTACCGCCTCCCAGTTATTTAGACCATTATTGGATTCACAGAAAGAAATACCTAAAATATTAATAGAGTCAGTTATTGGAATAAAAACATCGTGTAAAATCATCTCCCCAATATTTAAAATACTACTCTTATTAAAATTAACCTTAAAACCAGAAGCTGTACAAAAGGATTGGATCTGTTTGAGTGAGTTTTGTAGTGATGGTGCATCTCGGCAAAGGACCGCCACATCGTCCATGTAACCCACCACTTTTGTTTCTGTTCCTTTGCTTCCAGGTAGAGGGATACCACATATTTGTCTATCTCTACGGATTGCACATAAAAGTGGCTCAAGAGCACAAATAAAAAGTAGTGGGGACAGGGGGCACCCCTGTTTTACCCCTGATTTTAAAAAAACATCTTGTGTCTTAAAACCATTTACTAAAATCTTACTTGTGCAGTCCTTATAAAACGCTTTAAGAGATAATAAAAACCTTTCTGGTATGCCCATTTTTTCTAAAACCTTAAAAAGATAAAAATGAGAAATCTGATCAAAAGCTTTTTCGAAGTCAATTGATAAAATTGCCATCTTCCCTTTTCTGTTTTTAATGTCTTCAATACAGTCTTTAACAAGGTTTAGATTGTCCCAGATACTGCGCTCAGGCACACCACATACTTGGTTTGAGTGGATTATTTTTCCTATAATTTTTTTAAGGCGGTTTGCACAAATTTTTGCCATTATTTTATAGTCACAGTTTAGTAGGGTTATAGGTCTCCAGTTTTTTAAGTCTGTCTTATCACCTTTCTTATATAATAATGAGACCTCCCCTTTTTTCCAGGATTTTAATAAAACCTTATCATTAAAAACTTCAGTAAAAACATAAAACAGATCCTCTTTTAAAATATCATAAAATTTTACATAAAACTCTATAGGAATACCGTCTGATCCAGGGACTTTTCCAATTTTAAAACTTTTTATGGTTTGTAAAATTTCTTCTTCTGTTATGCTTTGTGATAAAAACTCTTGGGAGGCGGTATCTAAAACAGATGTTATTTCTTCTAGAGAATTTTGCATTATATTTTCATCTATTCTTTTATCATTAAAAAGATTAAAATAGTAACCATGTACCTTTTCCAAAATTTTTCCCATATTTTTCTCTCCATCTATATCTTCAATTACTGTTTTTTTCTCTCTAATTTTTTTAAAAAAATATCTAGAACATTTTTCGTCTTCCTCCACGTGTTTTATTCTGGAGCGGAAAATGAGCTCTTTCCCTTTTTGTTCTAGTGATTTTGTTATTTCTTCTTTCAGTATTTTAATATCTTTTTCTACTTCTAGACCATTTTCTCTAAGTTTATATAAGGTCTGTAACCGGGTATTTAAATTATTATATAATTCTAGCTTTTCTTTTGCTTTATATATGCTTTTCTTAATAAAAAAATCTTTTATTTTTTTTTTCATTTTATCCCACCAGGCACTTATAGGGACATTTACATCTTTCTTCCTCCTGCAGTTTTTATAAAATTCAATAAAATCCGATAAAATCTTAGAATCATTTAAAAGGGATACATTCATTTTCCAAGTTTTTTTCCCACATTTTTTATTAGCATTAATTTTTACACTAAAAGATAAAAATTTATGATCTGAGAAGATATTATCGTGGGTTTCGCATTTATCAGGTAAAATTTGTTCTGAACCGAATATAAAATCTATTCTTGAACTGCAATTTAAATTGCTCCAGGTAAAGCCGGCTTCTACTGAACTAGTCTTGTTGCATTCTTTATAAATATCAACAAGTCTAAAATCACTTAAAATATTACTTAACATACCAGAAGTTTTATCATAGTTTCTACTTACGGCTGTAGAGCGCCGACTTTCACCCTTTAAAATACAATTAAAATCACCTGCCAAGATAAAAGGTTCAGAGGTATTAATAAATAATGGTAAAATCTCTAACATGTCAGCTCTTTCATTTTTATCTGGGGACCCATAAAAATTTAAAAATTGCCATTTTACACCATTAATAAAAGCTTTAACTAATAACATACGACCTGGTAAAATCTCTTGGATAAAATCAATTTGAACGTTTCCCTTAAAAAGTATAGCTATCCCTGCTGATCCGGTAACATTTGACCCGGACCACACTGATGGGCCACATTTCCAATCCTCTTTGTATTTTTTGTAGGATACTGTGTGCGGGATATTGCATTCCTGTAAAAAGAAGACGGAAGCCGTAAGACAAGTTAAAAAATTAAATAATGTTACTCTTCTGGTTTTTGATTTTAGACCCCTCACATTGAGGGAAATGCCCTTAAGTTCTGCCATTGGAGGAAAGTAAAAAAATTATATAAAACAGAAATACGGAACTTACTTCCTATCCGCTGAACCGGCCAGACCACTTACGCTCGAGCTACTTCCCTCGTCCGAATTTATCGTAAGTAAGGACTCCATGGAGGAGGAACTTGACTCACCAAGACAATGACCCAACGCTACATGTGAGTAGCTTGGGAGACAACTAAGCGGAACAGCACCCTGGGTCTCCATGGGCTGGCCATTCAGATCCTTATCAGGTGGGTCCCCAGGTGGCTCCCCTGCACCCAGGGGAGGCCGACACACAGGGGAAGGTTGTGCACAAGGCAATGTACCCAAGCTCACGGAGCTGGCAAGGCCCGGCTCCCCACCGGGGTCAGCAGGGTCCGGGACCTTTGGGGGACCAACGTCCACCTCCCCACCAGGAGATGTGTCCATCTGATCCCCATCAGCCGCTCCATTCGAACCATCTTTCTTCCCTCTTTTCTTTTTATGGGGACCCACCGTAGTCCAGTTAGCCTCAGACTCAGGCCCAGGAAACCCAGTTTTTGCCTCGGGCTCGGTGTCAACCTTCTGCCGGTCTCTTTTGGTTTTACCGATCATGCCCTTTTGTTCCTTTTCTGCCTTTCTTTTAGCCTCCCTGTTGTCTTGGTGCCAAACTTTTCCTCACTGCTTGGGAGTTACCCTTCATTACCTCTGAGCTTTCCTCATCACTCGAATCGCCCTCTTTGCTCGCTGAGGCTCCAGGTTGTTGTTCCTCCTCCTGAGGGGTGGTCTGACCTGTTGGTTCATTTTCGGATGTCCTGGCCTTTTCCTTCCGTCTCTGTTCGGCCTCCCAGAACCTATGTGGGCATGAAAAATAAAAATGACCAGGTTTTTGGCAGAAATTACATTTTTTATCATGAGGACATTCTTTGGTGTCATGTTCTGTACTAGCACAGTTTCTACAGGTTGCCTCACAGTCATCCTTAAAATGGCCATATTTTCCACAGTTTCTACAAAAGGGTGGCATACCAGAAAAAAAGAAGTCTCCATTTGAGGAACCTATTTTAAAACGTGCAGGAGGGAGTTTCACACCGCCTGGGAAATTAGGGTCTCTTTCACATGTTACTAGAAATTTCCATTTGGACGTCCATATGTGAAACTCATTAAGTACTTTTCCTATACATTTTACACTTTTAAAGTACATTGCAAGAAAACATGTTAGTTCCACTGAAGTAACGAAAGGAGAAAATACTTTAAGGATTACCATTTTTACCTCATCCAGGACGTGCTCGATAACTTGTATCCCTTTTAGAATAGGATTGTTTTTTGCCTTTCTGGCTCTTACCAGGACATCCTGAAAAATGCCTTCCCCGGTGAAGGTGATGTCATAATCGCCACGCCTCGGATAATCCTGGATAGAGAGAATCTCATTCTTCTGCACATGAAAGAGCCCTTCAAGCACGTCCTGGACTACATACCGCAATTTTCTTTCATCACTTCCGCCCTCTGTGAAATGAATACGGATAGTGTTTTTAAGCCTCGCATAGTGAGGCACGAGGTTGGGGTCAACCTCCATGGTAGCGCAACAAGAAAAAGCAAATCGCAAACCGCTTGCAATCTGCGCCTTTCAGAGTTCTGTAAACAAAAACACCTGAGAGGCTGGGGGGGATCGCAACCCGTTACCCTGGGACTAAGCCCTCTCCCAATAGCAGCAGGCAGGGGAGCCCACCGAAGTGGGTCACCCTGCAAGGCCGAGGAGAGGGGTACCCGAGTACCTTCTGGACCACAGTCGCCTGTACAAGACACTTGACCGCAGCCAAAAGGCCGAGAAGCGATAACCAGAATTGGTTTCAAACTACGGAGCCACCCAAGGATCCTAAAAAGTCCATTTGTGGAGATGAGCTCCTGGACTCCCGTTAAGAAGACATGTTGTCAACCTCTAGATCCCTTACATGCCTGCACTTTTCGGCTTGCTGCTGCTGCAATCCACGCGTTTTAGATCTGCATAACTCCACCTCTTTAAACACAGCACCTTCACCCCCTGCTGTTCCCACCCGCCTCAACACCGTTGGAAGGGAGGAGAACCAATTAAGGCGGGGGGTGGGGTGGAACGAGCAGCTGTCTACCCTTAGCAGGAGGGCTCCTGATTACATACCTCTCCTGCTGCTGCTGCTGCTGGCTGTCCAGCAGCAGACTGAAGGTGGCTGCTGCTGTGCACAGGTATATAAAGGCTCAGAGCCTATTATGACACGCGCAGCCAGCGTTCCATTGCCACATTCCATCTACTGCAGGCAGGATACCTGGCTGGCTGAATGTCGCTGAGAAGCTCACAGAGACCGCCATAAGCAACAGTTTAACAGAATGCCACAGACTAATCAACCAAACTTTTTGGGTTGGGTTCTCTTTTATAGTCTGCAGGCATTAAATGAAAGAAGTCAGTGTTCCAGCAGAAGGAGACAACGTTTCAGAAAAGGCATTGTAGCAAACCAAAAAAGAAATTTTAAGCGCAGCAGAGTAACCAGCGCACATACCTGTTAGCTCAGGTGAGTTTAAAAGGCTGCTGTTGATAACAAGGGCATTTGCTAAATAGATGGTGTGTGTGCAACAATATACTGAAAGGTCAATTATATTGTGCAGCTTATCTCACCACCTGTAGTTATTTAGGTGAAAGCTCCAAAATGCTTGCCTAATATGTCTGTTTATCCAAAAGGAAGTAAAAAGGGAGAGCTAGAAAGATAGCATTGCATCACATTACATGGCAATGCAATGCACAGTTGCTGAAGTTGAACCAAAATGAGCTTGTAATCTGGCTTCTGCAACTTTGAACATGAAAAATCCAATGAGGAGAAGAAAAGCAGAGCCAAAGAGTCCATCCCAAAATCCGACAAACAAGCAAAATGAACAAAAAACATTGAATTCAATTCTTTCTGATTTTAGAAACTGCATTAAAGAAGGGGTGCACCGGTCCTGGAGATACTGCAATACCAGGTCAATGCGTGGAGTGGACAGAGCAAGCTCTTTTTCCATCTCCCTGTTCTAAAAATCCATTTAATATATGGTCCCCAGATAGGGGACGTATCAGATATTAAACTGATAAGAACAGATACTACACTTGATCTTAGCCAAAAGGCCGAGAAGCGATAACCAGAATTGGTTTCAAACTACGGAGCCACCCAAGGATCCTAAAAAGTCCATTTGTGGAGATGAGCTCCTGGACTCCCGTTAAGAAGACATGTTGTCAACCTCAAGATCCCTTACATGCCTGCACTTTTCGGCTTGCTGCTGCTGCAATCCACGCGTTTTAGATCTGCATAACTCCACCTCTTTAAACACAGCACCTTCACCCCCTGCTGTTCCCACCCGCCTCAACACCGTTGGAAGGGAGGAGAACCAATTAAGGCGGGGGGTGGGGTGGAACGAGCAGCTGTCTACCCTTAGCAGGAGGGCTCCTGATTACATACCTCTCCTGCTGCTGCTGCTGGCTGTCCAGCAGCAGACTGAAGGTGGCTGCTGCTGTGCACAGGTATATAAAGGCTCAGAGCCTATTATGACACGCGCAGCCAGCGTTCCATTGCCACATTCCATCTACTGCAGGCAGGATACCTGGCTGGCTGAATGTCGCTGAGAAGCTCACAGAGACCGCCATAAGCAACAGTTTAACAGAATGCCACAGACTAATCAACCAAACTTTTTGGGTTGGGTTCTCTTTTATAGTCTGCAGGCATTAAATGAAAGAAGTCAGTGTTCCAGCAGAAGGAGACAACGTTTCAGAAAAGGCATTGTAGCAAACCAAAAAAGAAATTTTAAGCGCAGCAGAGTAACCAGCGCACATACCTGTTAGCTCAGGTGAGTTTAAAAGGCTGCTGTTGATAACAAGGGCATTTGCTAAATAGATGGTGTGTGTGCAACAATATACTGAAAGGTCAATTATATTGTGCAGCTTATCTCACCACCTGTAGTTATTTAGGTGAAAGCTCCAAAATGCTTGCCTAATATGTCTGTTTATCCAAAAGGAAGTAAAAAGGGAGAGCTAGAAAGATAGCATTGCATCACATTACATGGCAATGCAATGCACAGTTGCTGAAGTTGAACCAAAATGAGCTTGTAATCTGGCTTCTGCAACTTTGAACATGAAAAATCCAATGAGGAGAAGAAGAGCAGAGCCAAAGAGTCCATCCCAAAATCCGACAAACAAGCAAAATGAACAAAAAACATTGAATTCAATTCTTTCTGATTTTAGAAACTGCATTAAAGAAGGGGTGCACCGGTCCTGGAGATACTGCAATACCAGGTCAATGCGTGGAGTGGACAGAGCAAGCTCTTTTTCCATCTCCCTGTTCTAAAAATCCATTTAATATATGGTCCCCAGATAGGGGACGTATCAGATATTAAACTGATAAGAACAGATACTACACTTGATCTTAGCCAAAAGGCCGAGAAGCGATAACCAGAATTGGTTTCAAACTACGGAGCCACCCAAGGATCCTAAAAAGTCCATTTGTGGAGATGAGCTCCTGGACTCCCGTTAAGAAGACATGTTGTCAACCTCTAGATCCCTTACATGCCTGCACTTTTCGGCTTGCTGCTGCTGCAATCCACGTGTTTTAGATCTGCATAACTCCACCTCTTTAAACATAGCACCTTCACCCCCTGCTGTTCCCACCCGCCTCAACACCGTTGGAAGGGAGGAGAACCAATTAAGGCGGGGGGTGGGGTGGAACGAGCAGCTGTCTACCCTTAGCAGGAGGGCTCCTGATTACATACCTCTCCTGCTGCTGCTGCTGCTGGCTGTCCAGCAGCAGACTGAAGGTGGCTGCTGCTGTGCACAGGTATATAAAGGCTCAAAGCCTATTATGACACGCGCAGCCAGCGTTCCATTGCCACATTCCATCTACTGCAGGCAGGATACCTGGCTGGCTGAATGTCGCTGAGAAGCTCACAGAGACCGCCATAAGCAACAGTTTAACAGAATGCCACAGACTAATCAACCAAACTTTTTGGGTTGGGTTCTCTTTTATAGTCTGCAGGCATTAAATGAAAGAAGTCAGTGTTCCAGCAGAAGGAGACAACGTTTCAGAAAAGGCATTGTAGCAAACCAAAAAAGAAATTTTAAGCGCAGCAGAGTAACCAGCGCACATACCTGTTAGCTCAGGTGAGTTTAAAAGGCTGCTGTTGATAACAAGGGCATTTGCTAAATAGATGGTGTGTGTGCAACAATATACTGAAAGGTCAATTATATTGTGCAGCTTATTTCACCACCTGTAGTTATTTAGGTGAAAGCTCCAAAATGCTTGCCTAATATGTCTGTTTATCCAAAAGGAAGTAAAAAGGGAGAGCTAGAAAGATAGCATTGCATCACATTACATGGCAATGCAATGCACAGTTGCTGAAGTTGAACCAAAATGAGCTTGTAATCTGGCTTCTGCATCTTTGAACATGAAAAATCCAATGAGGAGAAGAAAAGCAGAGCCAAAGAGTCCATCCCAAAATCCGACAAACAAGCAAAATGAACAAAAAACATTGAATTCAATTCTTTCTGATTTTAGAAACTGCATTAAAGAAGGGGTGCACCGGTCCTGGAGATACTGCAATACCAGGTCAATGCGTGGAGTGGACAGAGCAAGCTCTTTTTCCATCTCCCTGTTCTAAAAATCCATTTAATATATGGTCCCCAGATAGGGGACGTATCAGATATTAAACTGATAAGAACAGATACTACACTTGATCTTAGCCAAAAGGCCGAGAAGCGATAACCAGAATTGGTTTCAAACTACGGAGCCACCCAAGGATCCTAAAAAGTCCATTTGTGGAGATGAGCTCCTGGACTCCCGTTAAGAAGACATGTTGTCAACCTCTAGATCCCTTACATGCCTGCACTTTTCGGCTTGCTGCTGCTGCAATCCACGCGTTTTAGATCTGCATAACTCCACCTCTTTAAACACAGCACCTTCACCCCCTGCTGTTCCCACCCGCCTCAACACCGTTGGAAGGGAGGAGAACCAATTAAGGCGGGGGGTGGGGTGGAACGAGCAGCTGTCTACCCTTAGCAGGAGGGCTCCTGATTACATACCTCTCCTGCTGCTGCTGCTGCTGGCTGTCCAGCAGCAGACTGAAGGTGGCTGCTGCTGTGCACAGGTATATAAAGGCTCAGAGCCTATTATGACACGCGCAGCCAGCGTTCCATTGCCACATTCCATCTACTGCAGGCAGGATACCTGGCTGGCTGAATGTCGCTGAGAAGCTCACAGAGACCGCCATAAGCAACAGTTTAACAGAATGCCACAGACTAATCAACCAAACTTTTTGGGTTGGGTTCTCTTTTATAGTCTGCAGGCATTAAATGAAAGAAGTCAGTGTTCCAGCAGAAGGAGACAACGTTTCAGAAAAGGCATTGTAGCAAACCAAAAAAGAAATTTTAAGCGCAGCAGAGTAACCAGCGCACATACCTGTTAGCTCAGGTGAGTTTAAAAGGCTGCTGTTGATAACAAGGGCATTTGCTAAATAGATGGTGTGTGTGCAACAATATACTGAAAGGTCAATTATATTGTGCAGCTTATCTCACCACCTGTAGTTATTTAGGTGAAAGCTCCAAAATGCTTGCCTAATATGTCTGTTTATCCAAAAGGAAGTAAAAAGGGAGAGCTAGAAAGATAGCATTGCATCACATTACATGGCAATGCAATGCACAGTTGCTGAAGTTGAACCAAAATGAGCTTGTAATCTGGCTTCTGCAACTTTGAACATGAAAAATCCAATGAGGAGAAGAAAAGCAGAGCCAAAGAGTCCATCCCAAAATCCGACAAACAAGCAAAATGAATAAAAAACATTGAATTCAATTCTTTCTGATTTTAGAAACTGCATTAAAGAAGGGGTGCACCGGTCCTGGAGATACTGCAATACCAGGTCAATGCGTGGAGTGGACAGAGCAAGCTCTTTTTCCATCTCCCTGTTCTAAAAATCCATTTAATATATGGTCCCCAGATAGGGGACGTATCAGATATTAAACTGATAAGAACAGATACTACACTTGATCTTAGCCAAAAGGCCGAGAAGCGATAACCAGAATTGGTTTCAAACTACGGAGCCACCCAAGGATCCTAAAAAGTCCATTTGTGGAGATGAGCTCCTGGACTCCCGTTAAGAAGACATGTTGTCAACCTCTAGATCCCTTACATGCCTGCACTTTTCGGCTTGCTGCTGCTGCAATCCACGCGTTTTAGATCTGCATAACTCCACCTCTTTAAACACAGCACCTTCACCCCCTGCTGTTCCCACCCGCCTCAACACCGTTGGAAGGGAGGAGAACCAATTAAGGCGGGGGGTGGGGTGGAACGAGCAGCTGTCTACCCTTAGCAGGAGGGCTCCTGATTACATACCTCTCCTGCTGCTGCTGCTGCTGGCTGTCCAGCAGCAGACTGAAGGTGGCTGCTGCTGTGCACAGGTATATAAAGGCTCAGAGCCTATTATGACACGCGCAGCCAGCGTTCCATTGCCACATTCCATCTACTGCAGGCAGGATACCTGGCTGGCTGAATGTCGCTGAGAAGCTCACAGAGACCGCCATAAGCAACAGTTTAACAGAATGCCACAGACTAATCAACCAAACTTTTTGGGTTGGGTTCTCTTTTATAGTCTGCAGGCATTAAATGAAAGAAGTCAGTGTTCCAGCAGAAGGAGACAACGTTTCAGAAAAGGCATTGTAGCAAACCAAAAAAGAAATTTTAAGCGCAGCAGAGTAACCAGCGCACATACCTGTTAGCTCAGGTGAGTTTAAAAGGCTGCTGTTGATAACAAGGGCATTTGCTAAATAGATGGTGTGTGTGCAACAATATACTGAAAGGTCAATTATATTGTGCAGCTTATCTCACCACCTGTAGTTATTTAGGTGAAAGCTCCAAAATGCTTGCCTAATATGTCTGTTTATCCAAAAGGAAGTAAAAAGGGAGAGCTAGAAAGATAGCATTGCATCACATTACATGGCAATGCAATGCACAGTTGCTGAAGTTGAACCAAAATGAGCTTGTAATCTGGCTTCTGCAACTTTGAACATGAAAAATCCAATGAGGAGAAGAAAAGCAGAGCCAAAGAGTCCATCCCAAAATCCGACAAACAAGCAAAATGAACAAAAAACATTGAATTCAATTCTTTCTGATTTTAGAAACTGCATTAAAGAAGGGGTGCACCGGTCCTGGAGATACTGCAATACCAGGTCAATGCGTGGAGTGGACAGAGCAAGCTCTTTTTCCATCTCCCTGTTCTAAAAATCCATTTAATATATGGTCCCCAGATAGGGGACGTATCAGATATTAAACTGATAAGAACAGATACTACACTTGATCTTAGCCAAAAGGCCGAGAAGCGATAACCAGAATTGGTTTCAAACTACGGAGCCACCCAAGGATCCTAAAAAGTCCATTTGTGGAGATGAGCTCCTGGACTCCCGTTAAGAAGACATGTTGTCAACCTCTAGATCCCTTACATGCCTGCACTTTTCGGCTTGCTGCTGCTGCAATCCACGCGTTTTAGATCTGCATAACTCCACCTCTTTAAACACAGCACCTTCACCCCCTGCTGTTCCCACCCGCCTCAACACCGTTGGAAGGGAGGAGAACCAATTAAGGCGGGGGGTGGGGTGGAACGAGCAGCTGTCTACCCTTAGCAGGAGGGCTCCTGATTACATACCTCTCCTGCTGCTGCTGCTGCTGGCTGTCCAGCAGCAGACTGAAGGTGGCTGCTGCTGTGCACAGGTATATAAAGGCTCAGAGCCTATTATGACACGCGCAGCCAGCGTTCCATTGCCACATTCCATCTACTGCAGGCAGGATACCTGGCTGGCTGAATGTCGCTGAGAAGCTCACAGAGACCGCCATAAGCAACAGTTTAACAGAATGCCACAGACTAATCAACCAAACTTTTTGGGTTGGGTTCTCTTTTATAGTCTGCAGGCATTAAATGAAAGAAGTCAGTGTTCCAGCAGAAGGAGACAACGTTTCAGAAAAGGCATTGTAGCAAACCAAAAAAGAAATTTTAAGCGCAGCAGAGTAACCAGCGCACATACCTGTTAGCTCAGGTGAGTTTAAAAGGCTGCTGTTGATAACAAGGGCATTTGCTAAATAGATGGTGTGTGTGCAACAATATACTGAAAGGTCAATTATATTGTGCAGCTTATCTCACCACCTGTAGTTATTTAGGTGAAAGCTCCAAAATGCTTGCCTAATATGTCTGTTTATCCAAAAGGAAGTAAAAAGGGAGAGCTAGAAAGATAGCATTGCATCACATTACATGGCAATGCAATGCACAGTTGCTGAAGTTGAACCAAAATGAGCTTGTAATCTGGCTTCTGCAACTTTGAACATGAAAAATCCAATGAGGAGAAGAAAAGCAGAGCCAAAGAGTCCATCCCAAAATCCGACAAACAAGCAAAATGAACAAAAAACATTGAATTCAATTCTTTCTGATTTTAGAAACTGCATTAAAGAAGGGGTGCACCGGTCCTGGAGATACTGCAATACCAGGTCAATGCGTGGAGTGGACAGAGCAAGCTCTTTTTCCATCTCCCTGTTCTAAAAATCCATTTAATATATGGTCCCCAGATAGGGGACGTATCAGATATTAAACTGATAAGAACAGATACTACACTTGATCTTAGCCAAAAGGCCGAGAAGCGATAACCAGAATTGGTTTCAAACTACGGAGCCACCCAAGGATCCTAAAAAGTCCATTTGTGGAGATGAGCTCCTGGACTCCCGTTAAGAAGACATGTTGTCAACCTCTAGATCCCTTACATGCCTGCACTTTTCGGCTTGCTGCTGCTGCAATCCACGCGTTTTAGATCTGCATAACTCCACCTCTTTAAACACAGCACCTTCACCCCCTGCTGTTCCCACCCGCCTCAACACCGTTGGAAGGGAGGAGAACCAATTAAGGCGGGGGGTGGGGTGGAACGAGCAGCTGTCTACCCTTAGCAGGAGGGCTCCTGATTACATACCTCTCCTGCTGCTGCTGCTGCTGGCTGTCCAGCAGCAGACTGAAGGTGGCTGCTGCTGTGCACAGGTATATAAAGGCTCAGAGCCTATTATGACACGCGCAGCCAGCGTTCCATTGCCACATTCCATCTACTGCAGGCAGGATACCTGGCTGGCTGAATGTCGCTGAGAAGCTCACAGAGACCGCCATAAGCAACAGTTTAACAGAATGCCACAGACTAATCAACCAAACTTTTTGGGTTGGGTTCTCTTTTATAGTCTGCAGGCATTAAATGAAAGAAGTCAGTGTTCCAGCAGAAGGAGACAACGTTTCAGAAAAGGCATTGTAGCAAACCAAAAAAGAAATTTTAAGCGCAGCAGAGTAACCAGCGCACATACCTGTTAGCTCAGGTGAGTTTAAAAGGCTGCTGTTGATAACAAGGGCATTTGCTAAATAGATGGTGTGTGTGCAACAATATACTGAAAGGTCAATTATATTGTGCAGCTTATCTCACCACCTGTAGTTATTTAGGTGAAAGCTCCAAAATGCTTGCCTAATATGTCTGTTTATCCAAAAGGAAGTAAAAAGGGAGAGCTAGAAAGATAGCATTGCATCACATTACATGGCAATGCAATGCACAGTTGCTGAAGTTGAACCAAAATGAGCTTGTAATCTGGCTTCTGCAACTTTGAACATGAAAAATCCAATGAGGAGAAGAAAAGCAGAGCCAAAGAGTCCATCCCAAAATCCGACAAACAAGCAAAATGAACAAAAAACATTGAATTCAATTCTTTCTGATTTTAGAAACTGCATTAAAGAAGGGGTGCACCGGTCCTGGAGATACTGCAATACCAGGTCAATGCGTGGAGTGGACAGAGCAAGCTCTTTTTCCATCTCCCTGTTCTAAAAATCCATTTAATATATGGTCCCCAGATAGGGGACGTATCAGATATTAAACTGATAAGAACAGATACTACACTTGATCTTAGCCAAAAGGCCGAGAAGCGGTAACCAGAATTGGTTTCAAACTACGGAGCCACCCAAGGATCCTAAAAAGTCCATTTGTGGAGATGAGCTCCTGGACTCCCGTTAAGAAGACATGTTGTCAACCTCTAGATCCCTTACATGCCTGCACTTTTCGGCTTGCTGCTGCTGCAATCCACGCGTTTTAGATCTGCATAACTCCACCTCTTTAAACACAGCACCTTCACCCCCTGCTGTTCCCACCCGCCTCAACACCGTTGGAAGGGAGGAGAACCAATTAAGGCGGGGGGTGGGGTGGAACGAGCAGCTGTCTACCCTTAGCAGGAGGGCTCCTGATTACATACCTCTCCTGCTGCTGCTGCTGCTGGCTGTCCAGCAGCAGACTGAAGGTGGCTGCTGCTGTGCACAGGTATATAAAGGCTCAGAGCCTATTATGACACGCGCAGCCAGCGTTCCATTGCCACATTCCATCTACTGCAGGCAGGATACCTGGCTGGCTGAATGTCGCTGAGAAGCTCACAGAGACCGCCATAAGCAACAGTTTAACAGAATGCCACAGACTAATCAACCAAACTTTTTGGGTTGGGTTCTCTTTTATAGTCTGCAGGCATTAAATGAAAGAAGTCAGTGTTCCAGCAGAAGGAGACAACGTTTCAGAAAAGGCATTGTAGCAAACCAAAAAAGAAATTTTAAGCGCAGCAGAGTAACCAGCGCACATACCTGTTAGCTCAGGTGAGTTTAAAAGGCTGCTGTTGATAACAAGGGCATTTGCTAAATAGATGGTGTGTGTGCAACAATATACTGAAAGGTCAATTATATTGTGCAGCTTATCTCACCACCTGTAGTTATTTAGGTGAAAGCTCCAAAATGCTTGCCTAATATGTCTGTTTATCCAAAAGGAAGTAAAAAGGGAGAGCTAGAAAGATAGCATTGCATCACATTACATGGCAATGCAATGCACAGTTGCTGAAGTTGAACCAAAATGAGCTTGTAATCTGGCTTCTGCAACTTTGAACATGAAAAATCCAATGAGGAGAAGAAAAGCAGAGCCAAAGAGTCCATCCCAAAATCCGACAAACAAGCAAAATGAACAAAAAACATTGAATTCAATTCTTTCTGATTTTAGAAACTGCATTAAAGAAGGGGTGCACCGGTCCTGGAGATACTGCAATACCAGGTCAATGCGTGGAGTGGACAGAGCAAGCTCTTTTTCCATCTCCCTGTTCTAAAAATCCATTTAATATATGGTCCCCAGATAGGGGACGTATCAGATATTAAACTGATAGGAACAGATACTACACTTGATCTTAGCCAAAAGGCCGAGAAGCGATAACCAGAATTGGTTTCAAACTACGGAGCCACCCAAGGATCCTAAAAAGTCCATTTGTGGAGATGAGCTCCTGGACTCCCGTTAAGAAGACATGTTGTCAACCTCTAGATCCCTTACATGCCTGCACTTTCCGGCTTGCTGCTGCTGCAATCCACGCGTTTTAGATCTGCATAACTCCACCTCTTTAAACACAGCACCTTCACCCCCTGCTGTTCCCACCCGCCTCAACACCGTTGGAAGGGAGGAGAACCAATTAAGGCGGGGGGTGGGGTGGAACGAGCAGCTGTCTACCCTTAGCAGGAGGGCTCCTGATTACATACCTCTCCTGCTGCTGCTGCTGCTGGCTGTCCAGCAGCAGACTGAAGGTGGCTGCTGCTGTGCACAGGTATATAAAGGCTCAGAGCCTATTATGACACGCGCAGCCAGCGTTCCATTGCCACATTCCATCTACTGCAGGCAGGATACCTGGCTGGCTGAATGTCGCTGAGAAGCTCACAGAGACCGCCATAAGCAACAGTTTAACAGAATGCCACAGACTAATCAACCAAATTTTTTGGGTTGGGTTCTCTTTTATAGTCTGCAGGCATTAAATGAAAGAAGTCAGTGTTCCAGCAGAAGGAGACAACGTTTCAGAAAAGGCATTGTAGCAAACCAAAAAAGAAATTTTAAGCGCAGCAGAGTAACCAGCGCACATACCTGTTAGCTCAGGTGAGTTTAAAAGGCTGCTGTTGATAACAAGGGCATTTGCTAAATAGATGGTGTGTGTGCAACAATATACTGAAAGGTCAATTATATTGTGCAGCTTATCTCACCACCTGTAGTTATTTAGGTGAAAGCTCCAAAATGCTTGCCTAATATGTCTGTTTATCCAAAAGGAAGTAAAAAGGGAGAGCTAGAAAGATAGCATTGCATCACATTACATGGCAATGCAATGCACAGTTGCTGAAGTTGAACCAAAATGAGCTTGTAATCTGGCTTCTGCAACTTTGAACATGAAAAATCCAATGAGGAGAAGAAAAGCAGAGCCAAAGAGTCCATCCCAAAATCCGACAAACAAGCAAAATGAACAAAAAACATTGAATTCAATTCTTTCTGATTTTAGAAACTGCATTAAAGAAGGGGTGCACCGGTCCTGGAGATACTGCAATACCAGGTCAATGCGTGGAGTGGACAGAGCAAGCTCTTTTTCCATCTCCCTGTTCTAAAAATCCATTTAATATATGGTCCCCAGATAGGGGACGTATCAGATATTAAACTGATAAGAACAGATACTACACTTGATCTTAGCCAAAAGGCCGAGAAGCGATAACCAGAATTGGTTTCAAACTACGGAGCCACCCAAGGATCCTAAAAAGTCCATTTGTGGAGATGAGCTCCTGGACTCCCGTTAAGAAGACATGTTGTCAACCTCTAGATCCCTTACATGCCTGCACTTTTCGGCTTGCTGCTGCTGCAATCCACGCGTTTTAGATCTGCATAACTCCACCTCTTTAAACACAGCACCTTCACCCCCTGCTGTTCCCACCCGCCTCAACACCGTTGGAAGGGAGGAGAACCAATTAAGGCGGGGGGTGGGGTGGAACGAGCAGCTGTCTACCCTTAGCAGGAGGGCTCCTGATTACATACCTCTCCTGCTGCTGCTGCTGCTGGCTATCCAGCAGCAGACTGAAGGTGGCTGCTGCTGTGCACAGGTATATAAAGGCTCAGAGCCTATTATGACACGCGCAGCCAGCGTTCCATTGCCACATTCCATCTACTGCAGGCAGGATACCTGGCTGGCTGAATGTCGCTGAGAAGCTCACAGAGACCGCCATAAGCAACAGTTTAACAGAATGCCACAGACTAATCAACCAAACTTTTTGGGTTGGGTTCTCTTTTATAGTCTGCAGGCATTAAATGAAAGAAGTCAGTGTTCCAGCAGAAGGAGACAACGTTTCAGAAAAGGCATTGTAGCAAACCAAAAAAGAAATTTTAAGCGCAGCAGAGTAACCAGCGCACATACCTGTTAGCTCAGGTGAGTTTAAAAGGCTGCTGTTGATAACAAGGGCATTTGCTAAATAGATGGTGTGTGTGCAACAATATACTGAAAGGTCAATTATATTGTGCAGCTTATCTCACCACCTGTAGTTATTTAGGTGAAAGCTCCAAAATGCTTGCCTAATATGTCTGTTTATCCAAAAGGAAGTAAAAAGGGAGAGCTAGAAAGATAGCATTGCATCACATTACATGGCAATGCAATGCACAGTTGCTGAAGTTGAACCAAAATGAGCTTGTAATCTGGCTTCTGCAACTTTGAACATGAAAAATCCAATGAGGAGAAGAAAAGCAGAGCCAAAGAGTCCATCCCAAAATCCGACAAACAAGCAAAATGAACAAAAAACATTGAATTCAATTCTTTCTGATTTTAGAAACTGCATTAAAGAAGGGGTGCACCGGTCCTGGAGATACTGCAATACCAGGTCAATGCGTGGAGTGGACAGAGCAAGCTCTTTTTCCATCTCCCTGTTCTAAAAATCCATTTAATATATGGTCCCCAGATAGGGGACGTATCAGATATTAAACTGATAAGAACAGATTTTTTTTGATTGAATATATCTTTTATTAGCACAAAAAATAAGTTAACAGACAGTGTACAGTGCCGCAGCCCAGTACACACAGAATTCTACATCATATTTACATAGCATGAGGATACGACGCACTAACTAGACACATCACACCCCTATGCTACACAAAACACTCAATCTGAAAGAAAAAGCATGTCAATCAATACAGTACGACGAACCGTGATAAGGGATGGGGATTGGGAAAAAGGGGATGGGGAGGGGAAAATCACAGGCCCGAAGCTTTATTGAAAGACAAGACACATAAGGGGAGAGGGGGAGGAGGGGTTTAGTCCTCATCCTCGTCCTCCGGACTGTCCACGATGGAATAGTCTCTGAGCAGGCTGTGGATCAGCCTGCGGCAGTCCTGGATGGACATCCTCTCCCTCCTCAAGATGAGCCGGTTCCTGGCGACCCAAACGGCATCCTTGAAGCAGTTCATAAGGCGCCAAGCCTCCTGGATGGCTCCGACGGTATGAACCCCAGGGAAGAGTCCGTAAAACACAGAATGGTGCGATAGGCTCGCCCTGGGGACAGAGTTCCTCAGGTCGTCCTCAAGGGCAGTCAACAGGCGCTGTGCAAATCCGCAGTCCCAAAAAGTGTGCAAAGATGTTTCCTCCACGAAGGGGCACCTTGGGCAGTACCGGGTCTTGCACAGGTTCCGGGCATGCATGAATGACCGGACGGGCAGTCCGCCCTGAATCGCCATCCACGACAAGTCCTTGTGCCCGTTGGTCAGCCTGTCAGACGACACATTTGTCCACACAGTCTCCAGCGTGTCCTGGTGAAGTCCTGTGATGTTCTCCACGTCATCCTTGGCTCTGATGAGCTTGTGGATAGTTTTGGGCTTCCACAAGTCGGGCTTGAGTCCCTCCAGTTGATGTTCCCCCACAAATCGAACGACGTCTCCGTAGAACCATGGCGTCGTCCAGTTGTAGGGGAAGGAGCTGTCCCACTTGTCCCAGCCGAGTCGCCTCCAAAGAGGAAGCAGGAAGAAGCGAGACATGGACCTGCCCGCGGAGCCATTCTTGACTTGCAAAGTCTGGCGGACACAATCACACACAAAAGAGGATCGCAGGAGGGTGGGGATATCTGGAACGCCCTTCCCACCCTTGCGAGGCTCCTTGTACATGACGGCCCGCCTGACTCTGTCCATCTTGGATCCCCAGACAAAGTGAAACACTGTCCTGGTAATGGCCCTGCACACAGTGACGTGTGGGGGCCAGGCCTGCGCCGTGTACTGCAAGACGGGCAGGACCTCATTACGCAGGACGAGTGCCTTACCCTCACAAGTGAGGTGTCTGAGGCTCCAGAGTCCGATCCGTTGCTTCACCTTGGCCAAGCGTTCTTGCCAGGACTTGAGGGCCGCTCCTTCCTTCCCGAACCAGACTCCCAGCACCTTGAGGAAATCCGGTTGAATGTTGAAGGGGAAGGGGGCGGAGGAGGCCGGCTGCCAATCCCCGAAGAGCATGGCTTCCGACTTCCTGCAGTTGACTTTGGCCCCTGAAGCCCGGCCGAACCTCTCACACGTCTGGACGAGGGCGTCGACTGAACCACGATCAGCGCAGAAGACGGTGACGTCGTCCATGTAGAGCGAGCACTTGACCTCGTGTCGTCCCGGACCCGGTGCGGTGATCCCTCTGATCTCTCCATTCTGCCGGATAGCCTCTGCGAAGAGTTCTATAACACAAACAAAAAGAAGAGGTGATAGAGGGCAGCCTTGTCTGACCCCAGAGAGGACAGGGAAGGGGTCAGTCTTCCCGCCGTTCACCAACACCGAGCTGTGGATATCAAAATACATCAGACGGACATACGAACAAAACATGTTACCCAAACCTAACCGGTGCAGAGCTCGGCCCATGAACTCGTGGGAAACCCGGTCGAAGGCCTTCTCCTGATCCAAGGAGACCAGGGCCGCGTGTGCGCGGCGGACCTTGATGTACTCGACCGTGTCCCGCACGAGAGCGAGGCTGTCTGCGATGCGACGTCCAGGGATGCCGCAGGTCTGGTCCGGGTGGATGATCCGTCCGATGACCGTCTTAAGTCGTGTCGCCATCGTCTTGGCCAGGATCTTGTAGTCCACGTTGAGCAGAGTGATGGGACGCCAATTCCTCAGGTCGCACCTCTCTCCCTTCCGCTTGTACAGGATCGTGACCATTCCTTCCCTCAAAGATGGAGGCATTCTACCCTCCACCACCATCTCCTCGTACAGGTCCAACAGGTCCGGACAGATGAGGTCTCCCAGCGCTACATAGAGCTCCGCTGGAAGACCATCACTGCCCGGGGTCCTGCCGGTCCTAAAGGATTTAGCGGCAGAGAGCAATTCGCCCACCATCAGAGGTTTGTCCAAGGCTGCCGTGCCTGCAGGATCAAGATGGTTAGTGATACCTGACAGGAACTTATCAGCAGCGTCGGGGTCGGTAGTCTTGTGGGAGTAGAGTTCGCTGTAGAAGTCGCTGACGACCTTCATCACGTCCTCCTTCCCACGTCGCATGTTTCCGCTCTCGTCTCGCAGCTCGTTCAGGGGCGTGTGACCGGCATGAAGTTTCCTGAAAAAGAATGAGTTACATTTCTCACCCTTCTCCAGATTCTCCACTTTGGAACGGAAGACGATTCGCTTGGACTCCTCCTCAAAGTGCCTTTTCAGGCTCTTCTTGGTCTCCTCCAGCTCCTCCCTCACGTCCCAGCCGCAGTGAAGAAGGTCCTGCAGCGACCGCAGCTCGCGCTGCAGCCCTCTGAAGTCCCTCCTCTTCTCACACGCCTGTTGTCGACCCTTGGCCTGAAAGAAACAGCGAAACTCAAGTTTAACATATTCCCACCAATCAGAGACTGTTTGGAAGCTACCCTTGTAGGACTGCCACATTGCGTAGGCTGCTCTCAGCTCCTCCACGACTTCATCCTGAGCCAGCAGAGCACAATTCAGCTTCCAGGAGCCGGGGCCGGACGGAAAACCGTCGCCGAGGACACCTTGTAAGTGAATGGCTCTGTGGTCGGAGAAGAAGCAGGGGACCATCGAGTGCCTACTCTGCCTGACTGCCCGAGAGGTGAACACAAAGTCAATCCTGGAGCGGAGTGAGCCATCGGGTCGGCTCCACGAATAGTTTGTGGAGCCTCTCCCCATGGAGCCCACCACATCCTGAAGAGAGGCCTCGGTTACCATCTCGATGAGCAGCTTGGACGTGATGTCCAACTTGGCAGATGTGCCAGAACTACGACCATCCTCCTCGATGGGGCAGTTGAAATCCCCGGCCATCACTAAGGTCCTGGTGGTGGCAAGCTGAAGCCGCAGGGTCTGGAAAAGCTCCAAACGCTCATTCTTCAGTGGGGACGCATACACGTTGATGAACCTGACAGGTTCTCCCGCCCAGTTGCCATCTACAACAAGAGCCCTGCCGCAGATGAGCTCCTGGACGGACTCAAGCGTGAATGCGCCCCCCCTGATCAGAATTGCGACCCCCGCAGACTTGCAGTCACCCCCACCGGACCAGTAGGATGGACCGTGGGACCACTCCCTGGCCAGATGTTTGAAGGACCTAGAGGAGGGAAGGGAACATTCCTGCAACATATAAACATCACACAACTGGGAAGTAAGGAAGGCATAAATAGTCTGACGTCTGAACTTGTCCTTGATGCTCCTGACATTAATGGAAAATAAGTTAATATTAGCCATCATGTAGGGAAAAAAGAAAAAGTTAGCGCAGGCAATACACCTTAGTTACCACTCCGGTCGGGTGGTCCCTCGTCGGTGTTGACTGCTGGTGACGGGATCACCAGCAGGCCCTCTTCCTCCATCTGGTCAAGCAGCGCGGCCTCGATCTCGGCGACCACCAGTTCCTCCTCTTCTGGCTCGGCCACCAGGGTCTCAACCATGTGCTCCATCTCTTCTGGCTCAGGGAGGGTATCCTCCTTTTCGCCTACGAAATCCAGAATCTTCTTTTTGGAGGATTCCTTAGCAGGGCTGTCCTCCACCTTCCTCTTTCCCCGAGTTGGAACTGGGGAGACAAGAAGGGGAAAATCCTCCTCGGAATAGATAGCGGCAGGTGGAGGAAAGGTTAATTCCACCGCTACCATGGTCTGGGGAGGGAGAGTGGCTGCCGGGGCAGGGGAAAGGACACCTGCTGAGGAGTAGGGGAAGGAGGAAGAGGAAGTGGAATCCTCAGCAGGGGTGGCCGGGGTGGGGGGGATTGGACGGGGGTGGCAGGGGGAGGGATCGAGAGAGGGGTGACAGAACTCTTACCCTCCTTTGACTTTTTCTTCTGCTTCGGAGCTGCTGGGACCGTCGCTGGGGCTTTGGCCACCGACTCCTTGACCGCTTTGGCCTTGGTCGTCTCGGCCTTGGCCGCTGGGGCCTTGGTCGTCGCGTCCTTGACCTTCACAGGCCTGGTCGTCGGGGCCTTGTCCTCCGGAGCTGGGGTCGTCGCAACCACCGATGCCCAGGATCTCTCACGCTTGGGGCAATCCTTGTACAGATGAGCCGCCAGCCCACACAGGTTGCAGGACGTCTTCTTCGGGCAGTCCTTCGAGCTGTGTCCCGTCACTCGACAAATCCTGCAGGCATCCTCCTTGCAGTTCTTCATCTCGTGGCCGTTCTTGCCGCATCTCCTGCAGTTCCGCGGCATGTCCGGGTAATAGATGAGGCCGTAGGAGTTGCCCAGGGAGAATGTCGGGGGCAGGTGCCGAAGTCCGTCTGAGTACGCCAGGTCCCTGTGAAGTCTAACGGTCACCGACCACTTACCTGTCCAGAAGCCGAGTCCATTCAGGATGTGAGAGGGTTCCTTCACAACCAAACAGAAGCGTCTCAGGAAGGTACAGATGTCTTGGCCTGGGGTGTGCGGGTTGCGCATGGAGACCGTGATCCTCCTTTCGTCCCTCTGGATAGGGCAGCTACCTGTAAAGGCAGAGAAAGAATTATCCGGTCCTTTTGCGCTTACCATTTCCCAGAACCTCCTGCAGGTGTTCACAGTGGCGAAGGTGACGAAGAAGATCCCCGTCAAGAAGGTCTGGATGCTGAGGGTGTCCGACCTGGAGAAGCCTCGATCCAGCAGCATCTTCTGGCAGAACACGTCCGAGGACATGTGCGGCACCCTCCCATCCACTTCCTTCAGCTTCAGGGCCACCGTCTGCCGCATCCATGGCTCCAGGGCTGGAGCTTCGTGGCGGGGCTTCTGGGGTCCCTTCTGCTGGCCATTCGTGGAGGCAGAGTCCTTGGGGTCAGAATCGGCTCCTGGCTGGGCCCTCCTGGCTGTCCCCGGCTCCAGGCTCTTCTTTTCGGCCTTCCTCGCAGCGCTTGCCATGGCTTTCCTCCTGCAGTTACTTCTTGGAGCTGGATCTGGAACTCTTCCCGGAATGGGTGGAGCTATGCAGATTCTTCTCCCGTCGTGTTCTGGACAAATTCCCCGAAAGGTCTTTGTCTCGATGATTTTCTTCCTCGAAGATTCCACAGGACAGCCCAATTCTTCTCCGAGTCTTCGTCTTCTTCTGGATTCTTTAGAGCTTCTTCCTCCCACCGATATCCGCCTTCCTTCTCCGATGTCAGCTGGGCTCCGAAGCTCTTCTCCTTCTGAGTTCGATCGCTCTCGTCAAGTGTAGATCGTAGCTCTTGTGTTCTTAAAAGAACAGATACTACACTTGATCTTAGCCAAAAGGCCGAGAAGCGATAACCAGAATTGGTTTCAAACTACGGAGCCACCCAAGGATCCTAAAAAGTCCATTTGTGGAGATGAGCTCCTGGACTCCCGTTAAGAAGACATGTTGTCAACCTCTAGATCCCTTACATGCCTGCACTTTTCGGCTTGCTGCTGCTGCAATCCACGCGTTTTAGATCTGCATAACTCCACCTCTTTAAACACAGCACCTTCACCCCCTGCTGTTCCCACCCGCCTCAACACCGTTGGAAGGGAGGAGAACCAATTAAGGCGGGGGGTGGGGTGGAACGAGCAGCTGTCTACCCTTAGCAGGAGGGCTCCTGATTACATACCTCTCCTGCTGCTGCTGCTGGCTGTCCAGCAGCAGACTGAAGGTGGCTGCTGCTGTGCACAGGTATATAAAGGCTCAGAGCCTATTATGACACGCGCAGCCAGCGTTCCATTGCCACATTCCATCTACTGCAGGCAGGATACCTGGCTGGCTGAATGTCGCTGAGAAGCTCACAGAGACCGCCATAAGCAACAGTTTAACAGAATGCCACAGACTAATCAACCAAACTTTTTGGGTTGGGTTCTCTTTTATAGTCTGCAGGCATTAAATGAAAGAAGTCAGTGTTCCAGCAGAAGGAGACAACGTTTCAGAAAAGGCATTGTAGCAAACCAAAAAAGAAATTTTAAGCGCAGCAGAGTAACCAGCGCACATACCTGTTAGCTCAGGTGAGTTTAAAAGGCTGCTGTTGATAACAAGGGCATTTGCTAAATAGATGGTGTGTGTGCAACAATATACTGAAAGGTCAATTATATTGTGCAGCTTATCTCACCACCTGTAGTTATTTAGGTGAAAGCTCCAAAATGCTTGCCTAATATGTCTGTTTATCCAAAAGGAAGTAAAAAGGGAGAGCTAGAAAGATAGCATTGCATCACATTACATGGCAATGCAATGCACAGTTGCTGAAGTTGAACCAAAATGAGCTTGTAATCTGGCTTCTGCAACTTTGAACATGAAAAATCCAATGAGGAGAAGAAAAGCAGAGCCAAAGAGTCCATCCCAAAATCCGACAAACAAGCAAAATGAACAAAAAACATTGAATTCAATTCTTTCTGATTTTAGAAACTGCATTAAAGAAGGGGTGCACCGGTCCTGGAGATACTGCAATACCAGGTCAATGCGTGGAGTGGACAGAGCAAGCTCTTTTTCCATCTCCCTGTTCTAAAAATCCATTTAATATATGGTCCCCAGATAGGGGACGTATCAGATATTAAACTGATAAGAACAGATACTACACTTGATCTTAGCCAAAAGGCCGAGAAGCGATAACCAGAATTGGTTTCAAACTACGGAGCCACCCAAGGATCCTAAAAAGTCCATTTGTGGAGATGAGCTCCTGGACTCCCGTTAAGAAGACATGTTGTCAACCTTTAGATCCCTTACATGCCTGCACTTTTCGGCTTGCTGCTGCTGCAATCCACGCGTTTTAGATCTGCATAACTCCACCTCTTTAAACACAGCACCTTCACCCCCTGCTGTTCCCACCCGCCTCAACACCGTTGGAAGGGAGGAGAACCAATTAAGGCGGGGGGTGGGGTGGAACGAGCAGCTGTCTACCCTTAGCAGGAGGGCTCCTGATTACATACCTCTCCTGCTGCTGCTGCTGCTGGCTGTCCAGCAGCAGACTGAAGGTGGCTGCTGCTGTGCACAGGTATATAAAGGCTCAGAGCCTATTATGACACGCGCAGCCAGCGTTCCATTGCCACATTCCATCTACTGCAGGCAGGATACCTGGCTGGCTGAATGTCGCTGAGAAGCTCACAGAGACCCCCATAAGCAACAGTTTAACAGAATGCCACAGACTAATCAACCAAACTTTTTGGGTTGGGTTCTCTTTTATAGTCTGCAGGCATTAAATGAAAGAAGTCAGTGTTCCAGCAGAAGGAGACAACGTTTCAGAAAAGGCATTGTAGCAAACCAAAAAAGAAATTTTAAGCGCAGCAGAGTAACCAGCGCACATACCTGTTAGCTCAGGTGAGTTTAAAAGGCTGCTGTTGATAACAAGGGCATTTGCTAAATAGATGGTGTGTGTGCAACAATATACTGAAAGGTCAATTATATTGTGCAGCTTATCTCACCACCTGTAGTTATTTAGGTGAAAGCTCCAAAATGCTTGCCTAATATGTCTGTTTATCCAAAAGGAAGTAAAAAGGGAGAGCTAGAAAGATAGCATTGCATCACATTACATGGCAATGCAATGCACAGTTGCTGAAGTTGAACCAAAATGAGCTTGTAATCTGGCTTCTGCAACTTTGAACATGAAAAATCCAATGAGGAGAAGAAAAGCAGAGCCAAAGAGTCCATCCCAAAATCCGACAAACAAGCAAAATGAACAAAAAACATTGAATTCAATTCTTTCTGATTTTAGAAACTGCATTAAAGAAGGGGTGCACCGGTCCTGGAGATACTGCAATACCAGGTCAATGCGTGGAGTGGACAGAGCAAGCTCTTTTTCCATCTCCCTGTTCTAAAAATCCATTTAATATATTGTTCCCAGATAGGGGACGTATCAGATATTAAACTGATAAGAACAGATACTACACTTGATCTTAGCCAAAAGGCCGAGAAGCGATAACCAGAATTGGTTTCAAACTACGGAGCCACCCAAGGATCCTAAAAAGTCCATTTGTGGAGATGAGCTCCTGGACTCCCGTTAAGAAGACATGTTGTCAACCTCTAGATCCCTTACATGCCTGCACTTTTCGGCTTGCTGCTGCTGCAATCCACGCGTTTTAGATCTGCATAACTCCACCTCTTTAAACACAGCACCTTCACCCCCTGCTGTTCCCACCCGCCTCAACACCGTTGGAAGGGAGGAGAACCAATTAAGGCGGGGGGTGGGGTGGAACGAGCAGCTGTCTACCCTTAGCAGGAGGGCTCCTGATTACATACCTCTCCTGCTGCTGCTGCTGCTGGCTGTCCAGCAGCAGACTGAAGGTGGCTGCTGCTGTGCACAGGTATATAAAGGCTCAGAGCCTATTATGACACGCGCAGCCAAGCGTTCCATTGCCACATTCCATCTACTGCAGGCAGGATACCTGGCTGGCTGAATGTCGCTGAGAAGCTCACAGAGACCGCCATAAGCAACAGTTTAACAGAATGCCACAGACTAATCAACCAAACTTTTTGGGTTGGGTTCTCTTTTATAGTCTGCAGGCATTAAATGAAAGAAGTCAGTGTTCCAGCAGAAGGAGACAACGTTTCAGAAAAGGCATTGTAGCAAACCAAAAAAGAAATTTTAAGCGCAGCAGAGTAACCAGCGCACACACCTGTTAGCTCAGGTGAGTTTAAAAGGCTGCTGTTGATAACAAGGGCATTTGCTAAATAGATGGTGTGTGTGCAACAATATACTGAAAGGTCAATTATATTGTGCAGCTTATCTCACCACCTGTAGTTATTTAGGTGAAAGCTCCAAAATGCTTGCCTAATATGTCTGTTTATCCAAAAGGAAGTAAAAAGGGAGAGCTAGAAAGATAGCATTGCATCACATTACATGGCAATGCAATGCACAGTTGCTGAAGTTGAACCAAAATGAGCTTGTAATCTGGCTTCTGCAACTTTGAACATGAAAAATCCAATGAGGAGAAGAAAAGCAGAGCCAAAGAGTCCATCCCAAAATCCGACAAACAAGCAAAATGAACAAAAAACATTGAATTCAATTCTTTCTGATTTTAGAAACTGCATTAAAGAAGGGGTGCACCGGTCCTGGAGATACTGCAATACCAGGTCAATGCGTGGAGTGGACAGAGCAAGCTCTTTTTCCATCTCCCTGTTCTAAAAATCCATTTAATATATGGTCCCCAGATAGGGGACGTATCAGATATTAAACTGATAAGAACAGATACTACACTTGATCTTAGCCAAAAGGCCGAGAAGCGATAACCAGAATTGGTTTCAAACTACGGAGCCACCCAAGGATCCTAAAAAGTCCATTTGTGGAGATGAGCTCCTGGACTCCCGTTAAGAAGACATGTTGTCAACCTCTAGATCCCTTACATGCCTGCACTTTTCGGCTTGCTGCTGCTGCAATCCACGCGTTTTAGATCTGCATAACTCCACCTCTTTAAACACAGCACCTTCACCCCCTGCTGTTCCCACCCGCCTCAACACCGTTGGAAGGGAGGAGAACCAATTAAGGCGGGGGGTGGGGTGGAACGAGCAGCTGTCTACCCTTAGCAGGAGGGCTCCTGATTACATACCTCTCCTGCTGCTGCTGCTGCTGGCTGTCCAGCAGCAGACTGAAGGTGGCTGCTGCTGTGCACAGGTATATAAAGGCTCAGAGCCTATTATGACACGCGCAGCCAGCGTTCCATTGCCACATTCCATCTACTGCAGGCAGGATACCTGGCTGGCTGAATGTCGCTGAGAAGCTCACAGAGACCGCCATAAGCAACAGTTTAACAGAATGCCACAGACTAATCAACCAAACTTTTTGGGTTGGGTTCTCTTTTATAGTCTGCAGGCATTAAATGAAAGAAGTCAGTGTTCCAGCAGAAGGAGACAACGTTTCAGAAAAGGCATTGTAGCAAACCAAAAAAGAAATTTTAAGCGCAGCAGAGTAACCAGCGCACATACCTGTTAGCTCAGGTGAGTTTAAAAGGCTGCTGTTGATAACAAGGGCATTTGCTAAATAGATGGTGTGTGTGCAACAATATACTGAAAGGTCAATTATATTGTGCAGCTTATCTCACCACCTGTAGTTATTTAGGTGAAAGCTCCAAAATGCTTGCCTAATATGTCTGTTTATCCAAAAGGAAGTAAAAAGGGAGAGCTAGAAAGATAGCATTGCATCACATTACATGGCAATGCAATGCACAGTTGCTGAAGTTGAACCAAAATGAGCTTGTAATCTGGCTTCTGCAACTTTGAACATGAAAAATCCAATGAGGAGAAGAAAAGCAGAGCCAAAGAGTCCATCCCAAAATCCGACAAACAAGCAAAATGAACAAAAAACATTGAATTCAATTCTTTCTGATTTTAGAAACTGCATTAAAGAAGGGGTGCACCGGTCCTGGAGATACTGCAATACCAGGTCAATGCGTGGAGTGGACAGAGCAAGCTCTTTTTCCATCTCCCTGTTCTAAAAATCCATTTAATATATGGTCCCCAGATAGGGGACGTATCAGATATTAAACTGATAAGAACAGATACTACACTTGATCTTAGTCAAAAGGCCGAGAAGCGATAACCAGAATTGGTTTCAAACTACGGAGCCACCCAAGGATCCTAAAAAGTCCATTTGTGGAGATGAGCTCCTGGACTCCCGTTAAGAAGACATGTTGTCAACCTCTAGATCCCTTACATGCCTGCACTTTTCGGCTTGCTGCTGCTGCAATCCACGCGTTTTAGATCTGCATAACTCCACCTCTTTAAACACAGCACCTTCACCCCCTGCTGTTCCCACCCGCCTCAACACCGTTGGAAGGGAGGAGAACCAATTAAGGCGGGGGGTGGGGTGGAACGAGCAGCTGTCTACCCTTAGCAGGAGGGCTCCTGATTACATACCTCTCCTGCTGCTGCTGCTGCTGGCTGTCCAGCAGCAGACTGAAGGTGGCTGCTGCTGTGCACAGGTATATAAAGGCTCAGAGCCTATTATGACACGCGCAGCCAGCGTTCCATTGCCACATTCCATCTACTGCAGGCAGGATACCTGGCTGGCTGAATGTCGCTGAGAAGCTCACAGAGACCGCCATAAGCAACAGTTTAACAGAATGCCACAGACTAATCAACCAAACTTTTTGGGTTGGGTTCTCTTTTATAGTCTGCAGGCATTAAATGAAAGAAGTCAGTGTTCCAGCAGAAGGAGACAACGTTTCAGAAAAGGCATTGTAGCAAACCAAAAAAGAAATTTTAAGCGCAGCAGAGTAACCAGCGCACATACCTGTTAGCTCAGGTGAGTTTAAAAGGCTGCTGTTGATAACAAGGGCATTTGCTAAATAGATGGTGTGTGTGCAACAATATACTGAAAGGTCAATTATATTGTGCAGCTTATCTCACCACCTGTAGTTATTTAGGTGAAAGCTCCAAAATGCTTGCCTAATATGTCTGTTTATCCAAAAGGAAGTAAAAAGGGAGAGCTAGAAAGATAGCATTGCATCACATTACATGGCAATGCAATGCACAGTTGCTGAAGTTGAACCAAAATGAGCTTGTAATCTGGCTTCTGCAACTTTGAACATGAAAAATCCAATGAGGAGAAGAAAAGCAGAGCCAAAGAGTCCATCCCAAAATCCGACAAACAAGCAAAATGAACAAAAAACATTGAATTCAATTCTTTCTGATTTTAGAAACTGCATTAAAGAAGGGGTGCACCGGTCCTGGAGATACTGCAATACCAGGTCAATGCGTGGAGTGGACAGAGCAAGCTCTTTTTCCATCTCCCTGTTCTAAAAATCCATTTAATATATGGTCCCCAGATAGGGGACGTATCAGATATTAAACTGATAAGAACAGATACTACACTTGATCTTAGTCAAAAGGCCGAGAAGCGATAACCAGAATTGGTTTCAAACTACGGAGCCACCCAAGGATCCTAAAAAGTCCATTTGTGGAGATGAGCTCCTGGACTCCCGTTAAGAAGACATGTTGTCAACCTCTAGATCCCTTACATGCCTGCACTTTTCGGCTTGCTGCTGCTGCAATCCACGCGTTTTAGATCTGCATAACTCCACCTCTTTAAACACAGCACCTTCACCCCCTGCTGTTCCCACCCGCCTCAACACCGTTGGAAGGGAGGAGAACCAATTAAGGCGGGGGGTGGGGTGGAACGAGCAGCTGTCTACCCTTAGCAGGAGGGCTCCTGATTACATACCTCTCCTGCTGCTGCTGCTGCTGGCTGTCCAGCAGCAGACTGAAGGTGGCTGCTGCTGTGCACAGGTATATAAAGGCTCAGAGCCTATTATAACACGCGCAGCCAGCGTTCCATTGCCACATTCCATCTACTGCAGGCAGGATACCTGGCTGGCTGAATGTCGCTGAGAAGCTCACAGAGACCGCCATAAGCAACAGTTTAACAGAATGCCACAGACTAATCAACCAAACTTTTTGGGTTGGGTTCTCTTTTATAGTCTGCAGGCATTAAATGAAAGAAGTCAGTGTTCCAGCAGAAGGAGACAACGTTTCAGAAAAGGCATTGTAGCAAACCAAAAAAGAAATTTTAAGCGCAGCAGAGTAACCAGCGCACATACCTGTTAGCTCAGGTGAGTTTAAAAGGCTGCTGTTGATAACAAGGGCATTTGCTAAATAGATGGTGTGTGTGCAACAATATACTGAAAGGTCAATTATATTGTGCAGCTTATCTCACCACCTGTAGTTATTTAGGTGAAAGCTCCAAAATGCTTGCCTAATATGTCTGTTTATCCAAAAGGAAGTAAAAAGGGAGAGCTAGAAAGATAGCATTGCATCACATTACATGGCAATGCAATGCACAGTTGCTGAAGTTGAACCAAAATGAGCTTGTAATCTGGCTTCTGCAACTTTGAACATGAAAAATCCAATGAGGAGAAGAAAAGCAGAGCCAAAGAGTCCATCCCAAAATCCGACAAACAAGCAAAATGAACAAAAAACATTGAATTCAATTCTTTCTGATTTTAGAAACTGCATTAAAGAAGGGGTGCACCGGTCCTGGAGATACTGCAATACCAGGTCAATGCGTGGAGTGGACAGAGCAAGCTCTTTTTCCATCTCCCTGTTCTAAAAATCCATTTAATATATGGTCCCCAGATAGGGGACGTATCAGATATTAAACTGATAAGAACAGATACTACACTTGATCTTAGTCAAAAGGCCGAGAAGCGATAACCAGAATTGGTTTCAAACTACGGAGCCACCCAAGGATCCTAAAAAGTCCATTTGTGGAGATGAGCTCCTGGACTCCCGTTAAGAAGACATGTTGTCAACCTCTAGATCCCTTACATGCCTGCACTTTTCGGCTTGCTGCTGCTGCAATCCACGCGTTTTAGATCTGCATAACTCCACCTCTTTAAACACAGCACCTTCACCCCCTGCTGTTCCCACCCGCCTCAACACCGTTGGAAGGGAGGAGAACCAATTAAGGCGGGGGGTGGGGTGGAACGAGCAGCTGTCTACCCTTAGCAGGAGGGCTCCTGATTACATACCTCTCCTGCTGCTGCTGCTGCTGGCTGTCCAGCAGCAGACTGAAGGTGGCTGCTGCTGTGCACAGGTATATAAAGGCTCAGAGCCTATTATAACACGCGCAGCCAGCGTTCCATTGCCACATTCCATCTACTGCAGGCAGGATACCTGGCTGGCTGAATGTCGCTGAGAAGCTCACAGAGACCGCCATAAGCAACAGTTTAACAGAATGCCACAGACTAATCAACCAAACTTTTTGGGTTGGGTTCTCTTTTATAGTCTGCAGGCATTAAATGAAAGAAGTCAGTGTTCCAGCAGAAGGAGACAACGTTTCAGAAAAGGCATTGTAGCAAACCAAAAAAGAAATTTTAAGCGCAGCAGAGTAACCAGCGCACATACCTGTTAGCTCAGGTGAGTTTAAAAGGCTGCTGTTGATAACAAGGGCATTTGCTAAATAGATGGTGTGTGTGCAACAATATACTGAAAGGTCAATTATATTGTGCAGCTTATCTCACCACCTGTAGTTATTTAGGTGAAAGCTCCAAAATGCTTGCCTAATATGTCTGTTTATCCAAAAGGAAGTAAAAAGGGAGAGCTAGAAAGATAGCATTGCATCACATTACATGGCAATGCAATGCACAGTTGCTGAAGTTGAACCAAAATGAGCTTGTAATCTGGCTTCTGCAACTTTGAACATGAAAAATCCAATGAGGAGAAGAAAAGCAGAGCCAAAGAGTCCATCCCAAAATCCGACAAACAAGCAAAATGAACAAAAAACATTGAATTCAATTCTTTCTGATTTTAGAAACTGCATTAAAGAAGGGGTGCACCGGTCCTGGAGATACTGCAATACCAGGTCAATGCGTGGAGTGGACAGAGCAAGCTCTTTTTCCATCTCCCTGTTCTAAAAATCCATTTAATATATGGTCCCCAGATAGGGGACGTATCAGATATTAAACTGATAAGAACAGATACTACACTTGATCTTAGTCAAAAGGCCGAGAAGCGATAACCAGAATTGGTTTCAAACTACGGAGCCACCCAAGGATCCTAAAAAGTCCATTTGTGGAGATGAGCTCCTGGACTCCCGTTAAGAAGACATGTTGTCAACCTCTAGATCCCTTACATGCCTGCACTTTTCGGCTTGCTGCTGCTGCAATCCACGCGTTTTAGATCTGCATAACTCCACCTCTTTAAACACAGCACCTTCACCCCCTGCTGTTCCCACCCGCCTCAACACCGTTGGAAGGGAGGAGAACCAATTAAGGCGGGGGGTGGGGTGGAACGAGCAGCTGTCTACCCTTAGCAGGAGGGCTCCTGATTACATACCTCTCCTGCTGCTGCTGCTGCTGGCTGTCCAGCAGCAGACTGAAGGTGGCTGCTGCTGTGCACAGGTATATAAAGGCTCAGAGCCTATTATAACACGCGCAGCCAGCGTTCCATTGCCACATTCCATCTACTGCAGGCAGGATACCTGGCTGGCTGAATGTCGCTGAGAAGCTCACAGAGACCGCCATAAGCAACAGTTTAACAGAATGCCACAGACTAATCAACCAAACTTTTTGGGTTGGGTTCTCTTTTATAGTCTGCAGGCATTAAATGAAAGAAGTCAGTGTTCCAGCAGAAGGAGACAACGTTTCAGAAAAGGCATTGTAGCAAACCAAAAAAGAAATTTTAAGCGCAGCAGAGTAACCAGCGCACATACCTGTTAGCTCAGGTGAGTTTAAAAGGCTGCTGTTGATAACAAGGGCATTTGCTAAATAGATGGTGTGTGTGCAACAATATACTGAAAGGTCAATTATATTGTGCAGCTTATCTCACCACCTGTAGTTATTTAGGTGAAAGCTCCAAAATGCTTGCCTAATATGTCTGTTTATCCAAAAGGAAGTAAAAAGGGAGAGCTAGAAAGATAGCATTGCATCACATTACATGGCAATGCAATGCACAGTTGCTGAAGTTGAACCAAAATGAGCTTGTAATCTGGCTTCTGCAACTTTGAACATGAAAAATCCAATGAGGAGAAGAAAAGCAGAGCCAAAGAGTCCATCCCAAAATCCGACAAACAAGCAAAATGAACAAAAAACATTGAATTCAATTCTTTCTGATTTTAGAAACTGCATTAAAGAAGGGGTGCACCGGTCCTGGAGATACTGCAATACCAGGTCAATGCGTGGAGTGGACAGAGCAAGCTCTTTTTCCATCTCCCTGTTCTAAAAATCCATTTAATATATGGTCCCCAGATAGGGGACGTATCAGATATTAAACTGATAAGAACAGATACTACACTTGATCTTAGCCAAAAGGCCGAGAAGCGATAACCAGAATTGGTTTCAAACTACGGAGCCACCCAAGGATCCTAAAAAGTCCATTTGTGGAGATGAGCTCCTGGACTCCCGTTAAGAAGACATGTTGTCAACCTCTAGATCCCTTACATGCCTGCACTTTTCGGCTTGCTGCTGCTGCAATCCACGCGTTTTAGATCTGCATAACTCCACCTCTTTAAACACAGCACCTTCACCCCCTGCTGTTCCCACCCGCCTCAACACCGTTGGAAGGGAGGAGAACCAATTAAGGCGGGGGGTGGGGTGGAACGAGCAGCTGTCTACCCTTAGCAGGAGGGCTCCTGATTACATACCTCTCCTGCTGCTGCTGCTGCTGGCTGTCCAGCAGCAGACTGAAGGTGGCTGCTGCTGTGCACAGGTATATAAAGGCTCAGAGCCTATTATAACACGCGCAGCCAGCGTTCCATTGCCACATTCCATCTACTGCAGGCAGGATACCTGGCTGGCTGAATGTCGCTGAGAAGCTCACAGAGACCGCCATAAGCAACAGTTTAACAGAATGCCACAGACTAATCAACCAAACTTTTTGGGTTGGGTTCTCTTTTATAGTCTGCAGGCATTAAATGAAAGAAGTCAGTGTTCCAGCAGAAGGAGACAACGTTTCAGAAAAGGCATTGTAGCAAACCAAAAAAGAAATTTTAAGCGCAGCAGAGTAACCAGCGCACATACCTGTTAGCTCAGGTGAGTTTAAAAGGCTGCTGTTGATAACAAGGGCATTTGCTAAATAGATGGTGTGTGTGCAACAATATACTGAAAGGTCAATTATATTGTGCAGCTTATCTCACCACCTGTAGTTATTTAGGTGAAAGCTCCAAAATGCTTGCCTAATATGTCTGTTTATCCAAAAGGAAGTAAAAAGGGAGAGCTAGAAAGATAGCATTGCATCACATTACATGGCAATGCAATGCACAGTTGCTGAAGTTGAACCAAAATGAGCTTGTAATCTGGCTTCTGCAACTTTGAACATGAAAAATCCAATGAGGAGAAGAAAAGCAGAGCCAAAGAGTCCATCCCAAAATCCGACAAACAAGCAAAATGAACAAAAAACATTGAATTCAATTCTTTCTGATTTTAGAAACTGCATTAAAGAAGGGGTGCACCGGTCCTGGAGATACTGCAATACCAGGTCAATGCGTGGAGTGGACAGAGCAAGCTCTTTTTCCATCTCCCTGTTCTAAAAATCCATTTAATATATGGTCCCCAGATAGGGGACGTATCAGATATTAAACTGATAAGAACAGATACTACACTTGATCTTAGCCAAAAGGCCGAGAAGCGATAACCAGAATTGGTTTCAAACTACGGAGCCACCCAAGGATCCTAAAAAGTCCATTTGTGGAGATGAGCTCCTGGACTCCCGTTAAGAAGACATGTTGTCAACCTCTAGATCCCTTACATGCCTGCACTTTTCGGCTTGCTGCTGCTGCAATCCACGCGTTTTAGATCTGCATAACTCCACCTCTTTAAACACAGCACCTTCACCCCCTGCTGTTCCCACCCGCCTCAACACCGTTGGAAGGGAGGAGAACCAATTAAGGCGGGGGGTGGGGTGGAACGAGCAGCTGTCTACCCTTAGCAGGAGGGCTCCTGATTACATACCTCTCCTGCTGCTGCTGCTGCTGGCTGTCCAGCAGCAGACTGAAGGTGGCTGCTGCTGTGCACAGGTATATAAAGGCTCAGAGCCTATTATGACACGCGCAGCCAGCGTTCCATTGCCACATTCCATCTACTGCAGGCAGGATACCTGGCTGGCTGAATGTCGCTGAGAAGCTCACAGAGACCGCCATAAGCAACAGTTTAACAGAATGCCACAGACTAATCAACCAAACTTTTTGGGTTGGGTTCTCTTTTATAGTCTGCAGGCATTAAATGAAAGAAGTCAGTGTTCCAGCAGAAGGAGACAACGTTTCAGAAAAGGCATTGTAGCAAACCAAAAAAGAAATTTTAAGCGCAGCAGAGTAACCAGCGCACATACCTGTTAGCTCAGGTGAGTTTAAAAGGCTGCTGTTGATAACAAGGGCATTTGCTAAATAGATGGTGTGTGTGCAACAATATACTGAAAGGTCAATTATATTGTGCAGCTTATCTCACCACCTGTAGTTATTTAGGTGAAAGCTCCAAAATGCTTGCCTAATATGTCTGTTTATCCAAAAGGAAGTAAAAAGGGAGAGCTAGAAAGATAGCATTGCATCACATTACATGGCAATGCAATGCACAGTTGCTGAAGTTGAACCAAAATGAGCTTGTAATCTGGCTTCTGCAACTTTGAACATGAAAAATCCAATGAGGAGAAGAAAAGCAGAGCCAAAGAGTCCATCCCAAAATCCGACAAACAAGCAAAATGAACAAAAAACATTGAATTCAATTCTTTCTGATTTTAGAAACTGCATTAAAGAAGGGGTGCACCGGTCCTGGAGATACTGCAATACCAGGTCAATGCGTGGAGTGGACAGAGCAAGCTCTTTTTCCATCTCCCTGTTCTAAAAATCCATTTAATATATGGTCCCCAGATAGGGGACGTATCAGATATTAAACTGATAAGAACAGATACTACACTTGATCTTAGCCAAAAGGCCGAGAAGCGATAACCAGAATTGGTTTCAAACTACGGAGCCACCCAAGGATCCTAAAAAGTCCATTTGTGGAGATGAGCTCCTGGACTCCCGTTAAGAAGACATGTTGTCAACCTCTAGATCCCTTACATGCCTGCACTTTTCGGCTTGCTGCTGCTGCAATCCACGCGTTTTAGATCTGCATAACTCCACCTCTTTAAACACAGCACCTTCACCCCCTGCTGTTCCCACCCGCCTCAACACCGTTGGAAGGGAGGAGAACCAATTAAGGCGGGGGGTGGGGTGGAACGAGCAGCTGTCTACCCTTAGCAGGAGGGCTCCTGATTACATACCTCTCCTGCTGCTGCTGCTGCTGGCTGTCCAGCAGCAGACTGAAGGTGGCTGCTGCTGTGCACAGGTATATAAAGGCTCAGAGCCTATTATGACACGCGCAGCCAGCGTTCCATTGCCACATTCCATCTACTGCAGGCAGGATACCTGGCTGGCTGAATGTCGCTGAGAAGCTCACAGAGACCGCCATAAGCAACAGTTTAACAGAATGCCACAGACTAATCAACCAAACTTTTTGGGTTGGGTTCTCTTTTATAGTCTGCAGGCATTAAATGAAAGAAGTCAGTGTTCCAGCAGAAGGAGACAACGTTTCAGAAAAGGCATTGTAGCAAACCAAAAAAGAAATTTTAAGCGCAGCAGAGTAACCAGCGCACATACCTGTTAGCTCAGGTGAGTTTAAAAGGCTGCTGTTGATAACAAGGGCATTTGCTAAATAGATGGTGTGTGTGCAACAATATACTGAAAGGTCAATTATATTGTGCAGCTTATCTCACCACCTGTAGTTATTTAGGTGAAAGCTCCAAAATGCTTGCCTAATATGTCTGTTTATCCAAAAGGAAGTAAAAAGGGAGAGCTAGAAAGATAGCATTGCATCACATTACATGGCAATGCAATGCACAGTTGCTGAAGTTGAACCAAAATGAGCTTGTAATCTGGCTTCTGCAACTTTGAACATGAAAAATCCAATGAGGAGAAGAAAAGCAGAGCCAAAGAGTCCATCCCAAAATCCGACAAACAAGCAAAATGAACAAAAAACATTGAATTCAATTCTTTCTGATTTTAGAAACTGCATTAAAGAAGGGGTGCACCGGTCCTGGAGATACTGCAATACCAGGTCAATGCGTGGAGTGGACAGAGCAAGCTCTTTTTCCATCTCCCTGTTCTAAAAATCCATTTAATATATGGTCCCCAGATAGGGGACGTATCAGATATTAAACTGATAAGAACAGATACTACACTTGATCTTAGCCAAAAGGCCGAGAAGCGATAACCAGAATTGGTTTCAAACTACGGAGCCACCCAAGGATCCTAAAAAGTCCATTTGTGGAGATGAGCTCCTGGACTCCCGTTAAGAAGACATGTTGTCAACCTCTAGATCCCTTACATGCCTGCACTTTTCGGCTTGCTGCTGCTGCAATCCACGCGTTTTAGATCTGCATAACTCCACCTCTTTAAACACAGCACCTTCACCCCCTGCTGTTCCCACCCGCCTCAACACCGTTGGAAGGGAGGAGAACCAATTAAAGCGGGGGGTGGGGTGGAACGAGCAGCTGTCTACCCTTAGCAGGAGGGCTCCTGATTACATACCTCTCCTGCTGCTGCTGCTGCTGGCTGTCCAGCAGCAGACTGAAGGTGGCTGCTGCTGTGCACAGGTATATAAAGGCTCAGAGCCTATTATGACACGCGCAGCCAGCGTTCCATTGCCACATTCCATCTACTGCAGGCAGGATACCTGGCTGGCTGAATGTCGCTGAGAAGCTCACAGAGACCGCCATAAGCAACAGTTTAACAGAATGCCACAGACTAATCAACCAAACTTTTTGGGTTGGGTTCTCTTTTATAGTCTGCAGGCATTAAATGAAAGAAGTCAGTGTTCCAGCAGAAGGAGACAACGTTTCAGAAAAGGCATTGTAGCAAACCAAAAAAGAAATTTTAAGCGCAGCAGAGTAACCAGCGCACATACCTGTTAGCTCAGGTGAGTTTAAAAGGCTGCTGTTGATAACAAGGGCATTTGCTAAATAGATGGTGTGTGTGCAACAATATACTGAAAGGTCAATTATATTGTGCAGCTTATCTCACCACCTGTAGTTATTTAGGTGAAAGCTCCAAAATGCTTGCCTAATATGTCTGTTTATCCAAAAGGAAGTAAAAAGGGAGAGCTAGAAAGATAGCATTGCATCACATTACATGGCAATGCAATGCACAGTTGCTGAAGTTGAACCAAAATGAGCTTGTAATCTGGCTTCTGCAACTTTGAACATGAAAAATCCAATGAGGAGAAGAAAAGCAGAGCCAAAGAGTCCATCCCAAAATCCGACAAACAAGCAAAATGAACAAAAAACATTGAATTCAATTCTTTCTGATTTTAGAAACTGCATTAAAGAAGGGGTGCACCGGTCCTGGAGATACTGCAATACCAGGTCAATGCGTGGAGTGGACAGAGCAAGCTCTTTTTCCATCTCCCTGTTCTAAAAATCCATTTAATATATGGTCCCCAGATAGGGGACGTATCAGATATTAAACTGATAAGAACAGATACTACACTTGATCTTAGCCAAAAGGCCGAGAAGCGATAACCAGAATTGGTTTCAAACTACGGAGCCACCCAAGGATCCTAAAAAGTCCATTTGTGGAGATGAGCTCCTGGACTCCCGTTAAGAAGACATGTTGTCAACCTCTAGATCCCTTACATGCCTGCACTTTTCGGCTTGCTGCTGCTGCAATCCACGCGTTTTAGATCTGCATAACTCCACCTCTTTAAACACAGCACCTTCACCCCCTGCTGTTCCCACCCGCCTCAACACCGTTGGAAGGGAGGAGAACCAATTAAGGCGGGGGGTGGGGTGGAACGAGCAGCTGTCTACCCTTAGCAGGAGGGCTCCTGATTACATACCTCTCCTGCTGCTGCTGCTGCTGGCTGTCCAGCAGCAGACTGAAGGTGGCTGCTGCTGTGCACAGGTATATAAAGGCTCAGAGCCTATTATGACACGCGCAGCCAGCGTTCCATTGCCACATTCCATCTACTGCAGGCAGGATACCTGGCTGGCTGAATGTCGCTGAGAAGCTCACAGAGACCGCCATAAGCAACAGTTTAACAGAATGCCACAGACTAATCAACCAAACTTTTTGGGTTGGGTTCTCTTTTATAGTCTGCAGGCATTAAATGAAAGAAGTCAGTGTTCCAGCAGAAGGAGACAACGTTTCAGAAAAGGCATTGTAGCAAACCAAAAAAGAAATTTTAAGCGCAGCAGAGTAACCAGCGCACATACCTGTTAGCTCAGGTGAGTTTAAAAGGCTGCTGTTGATAACAAGGGCATTTGCTAAATAGATGGTGTGTGTGCAACAATATACTGAAAGGTCAATTATATTGTGCAGCTTATCTCACCACCTGTAGTTATTTAGGTGAAAGCTCCAAAATGCTTGCCTAATATGTCTGTTTATCCAAAAGGAAGTAAAAAGGGAGAGCTAGAAAGATAGCATTGCATCACATTACATGGCAATGCAATGCACAGTTGCTGAAGTTGAACCAAAATGAGCTTGTAATCTGGCTTCTGCAACTTTGAACATGAAAAATCCAATGAGGAGAAGAAAAGCAGAGCCAAAGAGTCCATCCCAAAATCCGACAAACAAGCAAAATGAACAAAAAACATTGAATTCAATTCTTTCTGATTTTAGAAACTGCATTAAAGAAGGGGTGCACCGGTCCTGGAGATACTGCAATACCAGGTCAATGCGTGGAGTGGACAGAGCAAGCTCTTTTTCCATCTCCCTGTTCTAAAAATCCATTTAATATATGGTCCCCAGATAGGGGACGTATCAGATATTAAACTGATAAGAACAGATACTACACTTGATCTTAGCCAAAAGGCCGAGAAGCGATAACCAGAATTGGTTTCAAACTACGGAGCCACCCAAGGATCCTAAAAAGTCCATTTGTGGAGATGAGCTCCTGGACTCCCGTTAAGAAGACATGTTGTCAACCTCTAGATCCCTTACATGCCTGCACTTTTCGGCTTGCTGCTGCTGCAATCCACGCGTTTTAGATCTGCATAACTCCACCTCTTTAAACACAGCACCTTCACCCCCTGCTGTTCCCACCCGCCTCAACACCGTTGGAAGGGAGGAGAACCAATTAAGGCGGGGGGTGGGGTGGAACGAGCAGCTGTCTACCCTTAGCAGGAGGGCTCCTGATTACATACCTCTCCTGCTGCTGCTGCTGCTGGCTGTCCAGCAGCAGACTGAAGGTGGCTGCTGCTGTGCACAGGTATATAAAGGCTCAGAGCCTATTATGACACGCGCAGCCAGCGTTCCATTGCCACATTCCATCTACTGCAGGCAGGATACCTGGCTGGCTGAATGTCGCTGAGAAGCTCACAGAGACCGCCATAAGCAACAGTTTAACAGAATGCCACAGACTAATCAACCAAACTTTTTGGGTTGGGTTCTCTTTTATAGTCTGCAGGCATTAAATGAAAGAAGTCAGTGTTCCAGCAGAAGGAGACAACGTTTCAGAAAAGGCATTGTAGCAAACCAAAAAAGAAATTTTAAGCGCAGCAGAGTAACCAGCGCACATACCTGTTAGCTCAGGTGAGTTTAAAAGGCTGCTGTTGATAACAAGGGCATTTGCTAAATAGATGGTGTGTGTGCAACAATATACTGAAAGGTCAATTATATTGTGCAGCTTATCTCACCACCTGTAGTTATTTAGGTGAAAGCTCCAAAATGCTTGCCTAATATGTCTGTTTATCCAAAAGGAAGTAAAAAGGGAGAGCTAGAAAGATAGCATTGCATCACATTACATGGCAATGCAATGCACAGTTGCTGAAGTTGAACCAAAATGAGCTTGTAATCTGGCTTCTGCAACTTTGAACATGAAAAATCCAATGAGGAGAAGAAAAGCAGAGCCAAAGAGTCCATCCCAAAATCCGACAAACAAGCAAAATGAACAAAAAACATTGAATTCAATTCTTTCTGATTTTAGAAACTGCATTAAAGAAGGGGTGCACCGGTCCTGGAGATACTGCAATACCAGGTCAATGCGTGGAGTGGACAGAGCAAGCTCTTTTTCCATCTCCCTGTTCTAAAAATCCATTTAATATATGGTCCCCAGATAGGGGACGTATCAGATATTAAACTGATAAGAACAGATACTACACTTGATCTTAGCCAAAAGGCCGAGAAGCGATAACCAGAATTGGTTTCAAACTACGGAGCCACCCAAGGATCCTAAAAAGTCCATTTGTGGAGATGAGCTCCTGGACTCCCGTTAAGAAGACATGCTGTCAACCTCTAGATCCCTTACATGCCTGCACTTTTCGGCTTGCTGCTGCTGCAATCCACGCGTTTTAGATCTGCATAACTCCACCTCTTTAAACACAGCACCTTCACCCCCTGCTGTTCCCACCCGCCTCAACACCGTTGGAAGGGAGGAGAACCAATTAAGGCGGGGGGTGGGGTGGAACGAGCAGCTGTCTACCCTTAGCAGGAGGGCTCCTGATTACATACCTCTCCTGCTGCTGCTGCTGCTGGCTGTCCAGCAGCAGACTGAAGGTGGCTGCTGCTGTGCACAGGTATATAAAGGCTCAGAGCCTATTATGACACGCGCAGCCAGCGTTCCATTGCCACATTCCATCTACTGCAGGCAGGATACCTGGCTGGCTGAATGTCGCTGAGAAGCTCACAGAGACCGCCATAAGCAACAGTTTAACAGAATGCCACAGACTAATCAACCAAACTTTTTGGGTTGGGTTCTCTTTTATAGTCTGCAGGCATTAAATGAAAGAAGTCAGTGTTCCAGCAGAAGGAGACAACGTTTCAGAAAAGGCATTGTAGCAAACCAAAAAAGAAATTTTAAGCGCAGCAGAGTAACCAGCGCACATACCTGTTAGCTCAGGTGAGTTTAAAAGGCTGCTGTTGATAACAAGGGCATTTGCTAAATAGATGGTGTGTGTGCAACAATATACTGAAAGGTCAATTATATTGTGCAGCTTATCTCACCACCTGTAGTTATTTAGGTGAAAGCTCCAAAATGCTTGCCTAATATGTCTGTTTATCCAAAAGGAAGTAAAAAGGGAGAGCTAGAAAGATAGCATTGCATCACATTACATGGCAATGCAATGCACAGTTGCTGAAGTTGAACCAAAATGAGCTTGTAATCTGGCTTCTGCAACTTTGAACATGAAAAATCCAATGAGGAGAAGAAAAGCAGAGCCAAAGAGTCCATCCCAAAATCCGACAAACAAGCAAAATGAACAAAAAACATTGAATTCAATTCTTTCTGATTTTAGAAACTGCATTAAAGAAGGGGTGCACCGGTCCTGGAGATACTGCAATACCAGGTCAATGCGTGGAGTGGACAGAGCAAGCTCTTTTTCCATCTCCCTGTTCTAAAAATCCATTTAATATATGGTCCCCAGATAGGGGACGTATCAGATATTAAACTGATAAGAACAGATACTACACTTGATCTTAGCCAAAAGGCCGAGAAGCGATAACCAGAATTGGTTTCAAACTACGGAGCCACCCAAGGATCCTAAAAAGTCCATTTGTGGAGATGAGCTCCTGGACTCCCGTTAAGAAGACATGCTGTCAACCTCTAGATCCCTTACATGCCTGCACTTTTCGGCTTGCTGCTGCTGCAATCCACGCGTTTTAGATCTGCATAACTCCACCTCTTTAAACACAGCACCTTCACCCCCTGCTGTTCCCACCCGCCTCAACACCGTTGGAAGGGAGGAGAACCAATTAAGGCGGGGGGTGGGGTGGAACGAGCAGCTGTCTACCCTTAGCAGGAGGGCTCCTGATTACATACCTCTCCTGCTGCTGCTGCTGGCTGTCCAGCAGCAGACTGAAGGTGGCTGCTGCTGTGCACAGGTATATAAAGGCTCAGAGCCTATTATGACACGCGCAGCCAGCGTTCCATTGCCACATTCCATCTACTGCAGGCAGGATACCTGGCTGGCTGAATGTCGCTGAGAAGCTCACAGAGACCGCCATAAGCAACAGTTTAACAGAATGCCACAGACTAATCAACCAAACTTTTTGGGTTGGGTTCTCTTTTATAGTCTGCAGGCATTAAATGAAAGAAGTCAGTGTTCCAGCAGAAGGAGACAACGTTTCAGAAAAGGCATTGTAGCAAACCAAAAAAGAAATTTTAAGCGCAGCAGAGTAACCAGCGCACATACCTGTTAGCTCAGGTGAGTTTAAAAGGCTGCTGTTGATAACAAGGGCATTTGCTAAATAGATGGTGTGTGTGCAACAATATACTGAAAGGTCAATTATATTGTGCAGCTTATCTCACCACCTGTAGTTATTTAGGTGAAAGCTCCAAAATGCTTGCCTAATATGTCTGTTTATCCAAAAGGAAGTAAAAAGGGAGAGCTAGAAAGATAGCATTGCATCACATTACATGGCAATGCAATGCACAGTTGCTGAAGTTGAACCAAAATGAGCTTGTAATCTGGCTTCTGCAACTTTGAACATGAAAAATCCAATGAGGAGAGGAAAAGCAGAGCCAAAGAGTCCATCCCAAAATCCGACAAACAAGCAAAATGAACAAAAAACATTGAATTCAATTCTTTCTGATTTTAGAAACTGCATTAAAGAAGGGGTGCACCGGTCCTGGAGATACTGCAATACCAGGTCAATGCGTGGAGTGGACAGAGCAAGCTCTTTTTCCATCTCCCTGTTCTAAAAATCCATTTAATATATGGTCCCCAGATAGGGGACGTATCAGATATTAAACTGATAAGAACAGATACTACACTTGATCTTAGCCAAAAGGCCGAGAAGCGATAACCAGAATTGGTTTCAAACTACGGAGCCACCCAAGGATCCTAAAAAGTCCATTTGTGGAGATGAGCTCCTGGACTCCCGTTAAGAAGACATGTTGTCAACCTCTAGATCCCTTACATGCCTGCACTTTTCGGCTTGCTGCTGCTGCAATCCACGCGTTTTAGATCTGCATAACTCCACCTCTTTAAACACAGCACCTTCACCCCCTGCTGTTCCCACCCGCCTCAACACCGTTGGAAGGGAGGAGAACCAATTAAGGCGGGGGGTGGGGTGGAACGAGCAGCTGTCTACCCTTAGCAGGAGGGCTCCTGATTACATACCTCTCCTGCTGCTGCTGCTGCTGGCTGTCCAGCAGCAGACTGAAGGTGGCTGCTGCTGTGCACAGGTATATAAAGGCTCAGAGCCTATTATGACACGCGCAGCCAGCGTTCCATTGCCACATTCCATCTACTGCAGGCAGGATACCTGGCTGGCTGAATGTCGCTGAGAAGCTCACAGAGACCGCCATAAGCAACAGTTTAACAGAATGCCACAGACTAATCAACCAAACTTTTTGGGTTGGGTTCTCTTTTATAGTCTGCAGGCATTAAATGAAAGAAGTCAGTGTTCCAGCAGAAGGAGACAACGTTTCAGAAAAGGCATTGTAGCAAACCAAAAAAGAAATTTTAAGCGCAGCAGAGTAACCAGCGCACATACCTGTTAGCTCAGGTGAGTTTAAAAGGCTGCTGTTGATAACAAGGGCATTTGCTAAATAGATGGTGTGTGTGCAACAATATACTGAAAGGTCAATTATATTGTGCAGCTTATCTCACCACCTGTAGTTATTTAGGTGAAAGCTCCAAAATGCTTGCCTAATATGTCTGTTTATCCAAAAGGAAGTAAAAAGGGAGAGCTAGAAAGATAGCATTGCATCACATTACATGGCAATGCAATGCACAGTTGCTGAAGTTGAACCAAAATGAGCTTGTAATCTGGCTTCTGCAACTTTGAACATGAAAAATCCAATGAGGAGAAGAAAAGCAGAGCCAAAGAGTCCATCCCAAAATCCGACAAACAAGCAAAATGAACAAAAAACATTGAATTCAATTCTTTCTGATTTTAGAAACTGCATTAAAGAAGGGGTGCACCGGTCCTGGAGATACTGCAATACCAGGTCAATGCGTGGAGTGGACAGAGCAAGCTCTTTTTCCATCTCCCTGTTCTAAAAATCCATTTAATATATGGTCCCCAGATAGGGGACGTATCAGATATTAAACTGATAAGAACAGATACTACACTTGATCTTAGCCAAAAGGCCGAGAAGCGATAACCAGAATTGGTTTCAAACTACGGAGCCACCCAAGGATCCTAAAAAGTCCATTTGTGGAGATGAGCTCCTGGACTCCCGTTAAGAAGACATGTTGTCAACCTCTAGATCCCTTACATGCCTGCACTTTTCGGCTTGCTGCTGCTGCAATCCACGCGTTTTAGATCTGCATAACTCCACCTCTTTAAACACAGCACCTTCACCCCCTGCTGTTCCCACCCGCCTCAACACCGTTGGAAGGGAGGAGAACCAATTAAGGCGGGGGGTGGGGTGGAACGAGCAGCTGTCTACCCTTAGCAGGAGGGCTCCTGATTACATACCTCTCCTGCTGCTGCTGCTGCTGGCTGTCCAGCAGCAGACTGAAGGTGGCTGCTGCTGTGCACAGGTATATAAAGGCTCAGAGCCTATTATGACACGCGCAGCCAGCGTTCCATTGCCACATTCCATCTACTGCAGGCAGGATACCTGGCTGGCTGAATGTCGCTGAGAAGCTCACAGAGACCGCCATAAGCAACAGTTTAACAGAATGCCACAGACTAATCAACCAAACTTTTTGGGTTGGGTTCTCTTTTATAGTCTGCAGGCATTAAATGAAAGAAGTCAGTGTTCCAGCAGAAGGAGACAACGTTTCAGAAAAGGCATTGTAGCAAACCAAAAAAGAAATTTTAAGCGCAGCAGAGTAACCAGCGCACATACCTGTTAGCTCAGGTGAGTTTAAAAGGCTGCTGTTGATAACAAGGGCATTTGCTAAATAGATGGTGTGTGTGCAACAATATACTGAAAGGTCAATTATATTGTGCAGCTTATCTCACCACCTGTAGTTATTTAGGTGAAAGCTCCAAAATGCTTGCCTAATATGTCTGTTTATCCAAAAGGAAGTAAAAAGGGAGAGCTAGAAAGATAGCATTGCATCACATTACATGGCAATGCAATGCACAGTTGCTGAAGTTGAACCAAAATGAGCTTGTAATCTGGCTTCTGCAACTTTGAACATGAAAAATCCAATGAGGAGAAGAAAAGCAGAGCCAAAGAGTCCATCCCAAAATCCGACAAACAAGCAAAATGAACAAAAAACATTGAATTCAATTCTTTCTGATTTTAGAAACTGCATTAAAGAAGGGGTGCACCGGTCCTGGAGATACTGCAATACCAGGTCAATGCGTGGAGTGGACAGAGCAAGCTCTTTTTCCATCTCCCTGTTCTAAAAATCCATTTAATATATGGTCCCCAGATAGGGGACGTATCAGATATTAAACTGATAAGAACAGATACTACACTTGATCTTAGCCAAAAGGCCGAGAAGCGATAACCAGAATTGGTTTCAAACTACGGAGCCACCCAAGGATCCTAAAAAGTCCATTTGTGGAGATGAGCTCCTGGACTCCCGTTAAGAAGACATGCTGTCAACCTCTAGATCCCTTACATGCCTGCACTTTTCGGCTTGCTGCTGCTGCAATCCACGCGTTTTAGATCTGCATAACTCCACCTCTTTAAACACAGCACCTTCACCCCCTGCTGTTCCCACCCGCCTCAACACCGTTGGAAGGGAGGAGAACCAATTAAGGCGGGGGGTGGGGTGGAACGAGCAGCTGTCTACCCTTAGCAGGAGGGCTCCTGATTACATACCTCTCCTGCTGCTGCTGCTGGCTGTCCAGCAGCAGACTGAAGGTGGCTGCTGCTGTGCACAGGTATATAAAGGCTCAGAGCCTATTATGACACGCGCAGCCAGCGTTCCATTGCCACATTCCATCTACTGCAGGCAGGATACCTGGCTGGCTGAATGTCGCTGAGAAGCTCACAGAGACCGCCATAAGCAACAGTTTAACAGAATGCCACAGACTAATCAACCAAACTTTTTGGGTTGGGTTCTCTTTTATAGTCTGCAGGCATTAAATGAAAGAAGTCAGTGTTCCAGCAGAAGGAGACAACGTTTCAGAAAAGGCATTGTAGCAAACCAAAAAAGAAATTTTAAGCGCAGCAGAGTAACCAGCGCACATACCTGTTAGCTCAGGTGAGTTTAAAAGGCTGCTGTTGATAACAAGGGCATTTGCTAAATAGATGGTGTGTGTGCAACAATATACTGAAAGGTCAATTATATTGTGCAGCTTATCTCACCACCTGTAGTTATTTAGGTGAAAGCTCCAAAATGCTTGCCTAATATGTCTGTTTATCCAAAAGGAAGTAAAAAGGGAGAGCTAGAAAGATAGCATTGCATCACATTACATGGCAATGCAATGCACAGTTGCTGAAGTTGAACCAAAATGAGCTTGTAATCTGGCTTCTGCAACTTTGAACATGAAAAATCCAATGAGGAGAGGAAAAGCAGAGCCAAAGAGTCCATCCCAAAATCCGACAAACAAGCAAAATGAACAAAAAACATTGAATTCAATTCTTTCTGATTTTAGAAACTGCATTAAAGAAGGGGTGCACCGGTCCTGGAGATACTGCAATACCAGGTCAATGCGTGGAGTGGACAGAGCAAGCTCTTTTTCCATCTCCCTGTTCTAAAAATCCATTTAATATATGGTCCCCAGATAGGGGACGTATCAGATATTAAACTGATAAGAACAGATACTACACTTGATCTTAGCCAAAAGGCCGAGAAGCGATAACCAGAATTGGTTTCAAACTACGGAGCCACCCAAGGATCCTAAAAAGTCCATTTGTGGAGATGAGCTCCTGGACTCCCGTTAAGAAGACATGTTGTCAACCTCTAGATCCCTTACATGCCTGCACTTTTCGGCTTGCTGCTGCTGCAATCCACGCGTTTTAGATCTGCATAACTCCACCTCTTTAAACACAGCACCTTCACCCCCTGCTGTTCCCACCCGCCTCAACACCGTTGGAAGGGAGGAGAACCAATTAAGGCGGGGGGTGGGGTGGAACGAGCAGCTGTCTACCCTTAGCAGGAGGGCTCCTGATTACATACCTCTCCTGCTGCTGCTGCTGCTGGCTGTCCAGCAGCAGACTGAAGGTGGCTGCTGCTGTGCACAGGTATATAAAGGCTCAGAGCCTATTATGACACGCGCAGCCAGCGTTCCATTGCCACATTCCATCTACTGCAGGCAGGATACCTGGCTGGCTGAATGTCGCTGAGAAGCTCACAGAGACCGCCATAAGCAACAGTTTAACAGAATGCCACAGACTAATCAACCAAACTTTTTGGGTTGGGTTCTCTTTTATAGTCTGCAGGCATTAAATGAAAGAAGTCAGTGTTCCAGCAGAAGGAGACAACGTTTCAGAAAAGGCATTGTAGCAAACCAAAAAAGAAATTTTAAGCGCAGCAGAGTAACCAGCGCACATACCTGTTAGCTCAGGTGAGTTTAAAAGGCTGCTGTTGATAACAAGGGCATTTGCTAAATAGATGGTGTGTGTGCAACAATATACTGAAAGGTCAATTATATTGTGCAGCTTATCTCACCACCTGTAGTTATTTAGGTGAAAGCTCCAAAATGCTTGCCTAATATGTCTGTTTATCCAAAAGGAAGTAAAAAGGGAGAGCTAGAAAGATAGCATTGCATCACATTACATGGCAATGCAATGCACAGTTGCTGAAGTTGAACCAAAATGAGCTTGTAATCTGGCTTCTGCAACTTTGAACATGAAAAATCCAATGAGGAGAAGAAAAGCAGAGCCAAAGAGTCCATCCCAAAATCCGACAAACAAGCAAAATGAACAAAAAACATTGAATTCAATTCTTTCTGATTTTAGAAACTGCATTAAAGAAGGGGTGCACCGGTCCTGGAGATACTGCAATACCAGGTCAATGCGTGGAGTGGACAGAGCAAGCTCTTTTTCCATCTCCCTGTTCTAAAAATCCATTTAATATATGGTCCCCAGATAGGGGACGTATCAGATATTAAACTGATAAGAACAGATACTACACTTGATCTTAGCCAAAAGGCCGAGAAGCGATAACCAGAATTGGTTTCAAACTACGGAGCCACCCAAGGATCCTAAAAAGTCCATTTGTGGAGATGAGCTCCTGGACTCCCGTTAAGAAGACATGTTGTCAACCTCTAGATCCCTTACATGCCTGCACTTTTCGGCTTGCTGCTGCTGCAATCCACGCGTTTTAGATCTGCATAACTCCACCTCTTTAAACACAGCACCTTCACCCCCTGCTGTTCCCACCCGCCTCAACACCGTTGGAAGGGAGGAGAACCAATTAAGGCGGGGGGTGGGGTGGAACGAGCAGCTGTCTACCCTTAGCAGGAGGGCTCCTGATTACATACCTCTCCTGCTGCTGCTGCTGCTGGCTGTCCAGCAGCAGACTGAAGGTGGCTGCTGCTGTGCACAGGTATATAAAGGCTCAGAGCCTATTATGACACGCGCAGCCAGCGTTCCATTGCCACATTCCATCTACTGCAGGCAGGATACCTGGCTGGCTGAATGTCGCTGAGAAGCTCACAGAGACCGCCATAAGCAACAGTTTAACAGAATGCCACAGACTAATCAACCAAACTTTTTGGGTTGGGTTCTCTTTTATAGTCTGCAGGCATTAAATGAAAGAAGTCAGTGTTCCAGCAGAAGGAGACAACGTTTCAGAAAAGGCATTGTAGCAAACCAAAAAAGAAATTTTAAGCGCAGCAGAGTAACCAGCGCACATACCTGTTAGCTCAGGTGAGTTTAAAAGGCTGCTGTTGATAACAAGGGCATTTGCTAAATAGATGGTGTGTGTGCAACAATATACTGAAAGGTCAATTATATTGTGCAGCTTATCTCACCACCTGTAGTTATTTAGGTGAAAGCTCCAAAATGCTTGCCTAATATGTCTGTTTATCCAAAAGGAAGTAAAAAGGGAGAGCTAGAAAGATAGCATTGCATCACATTACATGGCAATGCAATGCACAGTTGCTGAAGTTGAACCAAAATGAGCTTGTAATCTGGCTTCTGCAACTTTGAACATGAAAAATCCAATGAGGAGAAGAAAAGCAGAGCCAAAGAGTCCATCCCAAAATCCGACAAACAAGCAAAATGAACAAAAAACATTGAATTCAATTCTTTCTGATTTTAGAAACTGCATTAAAGAAGGGGTGCACCGGTCCTGGAGATACTGCAATACCAGGTCAATGCGTGGAGTGGACAGAGCAAGCTCTTTTTCCATCTCCCTGTTCTAAAAATCCATTTAATATATGGTCCCCAGATAGGGGACGTATCAGATATTAAACTGATAAGAACAGATACTACACTTGATCTTAGCCAAAAGGCCGAGAAGCGATAACCAGAATTGGTTTCAAACTACGGAGCCACCCAAGGATCCTAAAAAGTCCATTTGTGGAGATGAGCTCCTGGACTCCCGTTAAGAAGACATGTTGTCAACCTCTAGATCCCTTACATGCCTGCACTTTTCGGCTTGCTGCTGCTGCAATCCACGCGTTTTAGATCTGCATAACTCCACCTCTTTAAACACAGCACCTTCACCCCCTGCTGTTCCCACCCGCCTCAACACCGTTGGAAGGGAGGAGAACCAATTAAGGCGGGGGGTGGGGTGGAACGAGCAGCTGTCTACCCTTAGCAGGAGGGCTCCTGATTACATACCTCTCCTGCTGCTGCTGCTGCTGCTGGCTGTCCAGCAGCAGACTGAAGGTGGCTGCTGCTGTGCACAGGTATATAAAGGCTCAGAGCCTATTATGACACGCGCAGCCAGCGTTCCATTGCCACATTCCATCTACTGCAGGCAGGATACCTGGCTGGCTGAATGTCGCTGAGAAGCTCACAGAGACCGCCATAAGCAACAGTTTAACAGAATGCCACAGACTAATCAACCAAACTTTTTGGGTTGGGTTCTCTTTTATAGTCTGCAGGCATTAATTGAAAGAAGTCAGTGTTCCAGCAGAAGGAGACAACGTTTCAGAAAAGGCATTGTAGCAAACCAAAAAAGAAATTTTAAGCGCAGCAGAGTAACCAGCGCACATACCTGTTAGCTCAGGTGAGTTTAAAAGGCTGCTGTTGATAACAAGGGCATTTGCTAAATAGATGGTGTGTGTGCAACAATATACTGAAAGGTCAATTATATTGTGCAGCTTATCTCACCACCTGTAGTTATTTAGGTGAAAGCTCCAAAATGCTTGCCTAATATGTCTGTTTATCCAAAAGGAAGTAAAAAGGGAGAGCTAGAAAGATAGCATTGCATCACATTACATGGCAATGCAATGCACAGTTGCTGAAGTTGAACCAAAATGAGCTTGTAATCTGGCTTCTGCAACTTTGAACATGAAAAATCCAATGAGGAGAAGAAAAGCAGAGCCAAAGAGTCCATCCCAAAATCCGACAAACAAGCAAAATGAACAAAAAACATTGAATTCAATTCTTTCTGATTTTAGAAACTGCATTAAAGAAGGGGTGCACCGGTCCTGGAGATACTGCAATACCAGGTCAATGCGTGGAGTGGACAGAGCAAGCTCTTTTTCCATCTCCCTGTTCTAAAAATCCATTTAATATATGGTCCCCAGATAGGGGACGTATCAGATATTAAACTGATAAGAACAGATACTACACTTGATCTTAGCCAAAAGGCCGAGAAGCGATAACCAGAATTGGTTTCAAACTACGGAGCCACCCAAGGATCCTAAAACGTCCATTTGTGGAGATGAGCTCCTGGACTCCCGTTAAGAAGACATGTTGTCAACCTCTAGATCCCTTACATGCCTGCACTTTTCGGCTTGCTGCTGCTGCAATCCACGCGTTTTAGATCTGCATAACTCCACCTCTTTAAACACAGCACCTTCACCCCCTGCTGTTCCCACCCGCCTCAACACCGTTGGAAGGGAGGAGAACCAATTAAGGCGGGGGGTGGGGTGGAACGAGCAGCTGTCTACCCTTAGCAGGAGGGCTCCTGATTACATACCTCTCCTGCTGCTGCTGCTGCTGCTGGCTGTCCAGCAGCAGACTGAAGGTGGCTGCTGCTGTGCACAGGTATATAAAGGCTCAGAGCCTATTATGACACGCGCAGCCAGCGTTCCATTGCCACATTCCATCTACTGCAGGCAGGATACCTGGCTGGCTGAATGTCGCTGAGAAGCTCACAGAGACCGCCATAAGCAACAGTTTAACAGAATGCCACAGACTAATCAACCAAACTTTTTGGGTTGGGTTCTCTTTTATAGTCTGCAGGCATTAAATGAAAGAAGTCAGTGTTCCAGCAGAAGGAGACAACGTTTCAGAAAAGGCATTGTAGCAAACCAAAAAAGAAATTTTAAGCGCAGCAGAGTAACCAGCGCACATACCTGTTAGCTCAGGTGAGTTTAAAAGGCTGCTGTTGATAACAAGGGCATTTGCTAAATAGATGGTGTGTGTGCAACAATATACTGAAAGGTCAATTATATTGTGCAGCTTATCTCACCACCTGTAGTTATTTAGGTGAAAGCTCCAAAATGCTTGCCTAATATGTCTGTTTATCCAAAAGGAAGTAAAAAGGGAGAGCTAGAAAGATAGCATTGCATCACATTACATGGCAATGCAATGCACAGTTGCTGAAGTTGAACCAAAATGAGCTTGTAATCTGGCTTCTGCAACTTTGAACATGAAAAATCCAATGAGGAGAAGAAAAGCAGAGCCAAAGAGTCCATCCCAAAATCCGACAAACAAGCAAAATGAACAAAAAACATTGAATTCAATTCTTTCTGATTTTAGAAACTGCATTAAAGAAGGGGTGCACCGGTCCTGGAGATACTGCAATACCAGGTCAATGCGTGGAGTGGACAGAGCAAGCTCTTTTTCCATCTCCCTGTTCTAAAAATCCATTTAATATATGGTCCCCAGATAGGGGACGTATCAGATATTAAACTGATAAGAACAGATACTACACTTGATCTTAGCCAAAAGGCCGAGAAGCGATAACCAGAATTGGTTTCAAACTACGGAGCCACCCAAGGATCCTAACAAGTCCATTTGTGGAGATGAGCTCCTGGACTCCCGTTAAGAAGACATGTTGTCAACCTCTAGATCCCTTACATGCCTGCACTTTTCGGCTTGCTGCTGCTGCAATCCACGCGTTTTAGATCTGCATAACTCCACCTCTTTAAACACAGCACCTTCACCCCCTGCTGTTCCCACCCGCCTCAACACCGTTGGAAGGGAGGAGAACCAATTAAGGCGGGGGGTGGGGTGGAACGAGCAGCTGTCTACCCTTAGCAGGAGGGCTCCTGATTACATACCTCTCCTGCTGCTGCTGCTGCTGCTGGCTGTCCAGCAGCAGACTGAAGGTGGCTGCTGCTGTGCACAGGTATATAAAGGCTCAGAGCCTATTTTGACACGCGCAGCCAGCGTTCCATTGCCACATTCCATCTACTGCAGGCAGGATACCTGGCTGGCTGAATGTCGCTGAGAAGCTCACAGAGACCGCCATAAGCAACAGTTTAACAGAATGCCACAGACTAATCAACCAAACTTTTTGGGTTGGGTTCTCTTTTATAGTCTGCAGGCATTAAATGAAAGAAGTCAGTGTTCCAGCAGAAGGAGACAACGTTTCAGAAAAGGCATTGTAGCAAACCAAAAAAGAAATTTTAAGCGCAGCAGAGTAACCAGCGCACATACCTGTTAGCTCAGGTGAGTTTAAAAGGCTGCTGTTGATAACAAGGGCATTTGCTAAATAGATGGTGTGTGTGCAACAATATACTGAAAGGTCAATTATATTGTGCAGCTTATCTCACCACCTGTAGTTATTTAGGTGAAAGCTCCAAAATGATTGCCTAATATGTCTGTTTATCCAAAAGGAAGTAAAAAGGGAGAGCTAGAAAGATAGCATTGCATCACATTACATGGCAATGCAATGCACAGTTGCTGAAGTTGAACCAAAATGAGCTTGTAATCTGGCTTCTGCAACTTTGAACATGAAAAATCCAATGAGGAGAAGAAAAGCAGAGCCAAAGAGTCCATCCCAAAATCCGACAAACAAGCAAAATGAACAAAAAACATTGAATTCAATTCTTTCTGATTTTAGAAACTGCATTAAAGAAGGGGTGCACCGGTCCTGGAGATACTGCAATACCAGGTCAATGCGTGGAGTGGACAGAGCAAGCTCTTTTTCCATCTCCCTGTTCTAAAAATCCATTTAATATATGGTCCCCAGATAGGGGACGTATCAGATATTAAACTGATAAGAACAGATACTACACTTGATCTTAGCCAAAAGGCCGAGAAGCGATAACCAGAATTGGTTTCAAACTACGGAGCCACCCAAGGATCCTAAAAAGTCCATTTGTGGAGATGAGCTCCTGGACTCCCGTTAAGAAGACATGTTGTCAACCTCTAGATCCCTTACATGCCTGCACTTTTCGGCTTGCTGCTGCTGCAATCCACGCGTTTTAGATCTGCATAACTCCACCTCTTTAAACACAGCACCTTCACCCCCTGCTGTTCCCACCCGCCTCAACACCGTTGGAAGGGAGGAGAACCAATTAAGGCGGGGGGTGGGGTGGAACGAGCAGCTGTCTACCCTTAGCAGGAGGGCTCCTGATTACATACCTCTCCTGCTGCTGCTGCTGCTGGCTGTCCAGCAGCAGACTGAAGGTGGCTGCTGCTGTGCACAGGTATATAAAGGCTCAGAGCCTATTATGACACGCGCAGCCAGCGTTCCATTGCCACATTCCATCTACTGCAGGCAGGATACCTGGCTGGCTGAATGTCGCTGAGAAGCTCACAGAGACCGCCATAAGCAACAGTTTAACAGAATGCCACAGACTAATCAACCAAACTTTTTGGGTTGGGTTCTCTTTTATAGTCTGCAGGCATTAAATGAAAGAAGTCAGTGTTCCAGCAGAAGGAGACAACGTTTCAGAAAAGGCATTGTAGCAAACCAAAAAAGAAATTTTAAGCGCAGCAGAGTAACCAGCGCACATACCTGTTAGCTCAGGTGAGTTTAAAAGGCTGCTGTTGATAACAAGGGCATTTGCTAAATAGATGGTGTGTGTGCAACAATATACTGAAAGGTCAATTATATTGTGCAGCTTATCTCACCACCTGTAGTTATTTAGGTGAAAGCTCCAAAATGCTTGCCTAATATGTCTGTTTATCCAAAAGGAAGTAAAAAGGGAGAGCTAGAAAGATAGCATTGCATCACATTACATGGCAATGCAATGCACAGTTGCTGAAGTTGAACCAAAATGAGCTTGTAATCTGGCTTCTGCAACTTTGAACATGAAAAATCCAATGAGGAGAAGAAAAGCAGAGCCAAAGAGTCCATCCCAAAATCCGACAAACAAGCAAAATGAACAAAAAACATTGAATTCAATTCTTTCTGATTTTAGAAACTGCATTAAAGAAGGGGTGCACCGGTCCTGGAGATACTGCAATACCAGGTCAATGCGTGGAGTGGACAGAGCAAGCTCTTTTTCCATCTCCCTGTTCTAAAAATCCATTTAATATATGGTCCCCAGATAGGGGACGTATCAGATATTAAACTGATAAGAACAGATACTACACTTGATCTTAGCCAAAAGGCCGAGAAGCGATAACCAGAATTGGTTTCAAACTACGGAGCCACCCAAGGATCCTAAAAAGTCCATTTGTGGAGATGAGCTCCTGGACTCCCGTTAAGAAGACATGTTGTCAACCTCTAGATCCCTTACATGCCTGCACTTTTCGGCTTGCTGCTGCTGCAATCCACGCGTTTTAGATCTGCATAACTCCACCTCTTTAAACACAGCACCTTCACCCCCTGCTGTTCCCACCCGCCTCAACACCGTTGGAAGGGAGGAGAACCAATTAAGGCGGGGGGTGGGGTGGAACGAGCAGCTGTCTACCCTTAGCAGGAGGGCTCCTGATTACATACCTCTCCTGCTGCTGCTGCTGCTGGCTGTCCAGCAGCAGACTGAAGGTGGCTGCTGCTGTGCACAGGTATATAAAGGCTCAGAGCCTATTATGACACGCGCAGCCAGCGTTCCATTGCCACATTCCATCTACTGCAGGCAGGATACCTGGCTGGCTGAATGTCGCTGAGAAGCTCACAGAGACCGCCATAAGCAACAGTTTAACAGAATGCCACAGACTAATCAACCAAACTTTTTGGGTTGGGTTCTCTTTTATAGTCTGCAGGCATTAAATGAAAGAAGTCAGTGTTCCAGCAGAAGGAGACAACGTTTCAGAAAAGGCATTGTAGCAAACCAAAAAAGAAATTTTAAGCGCAGCAGAGTAACCAGCGCACATACCTGTTAGCTCAGGTGAGTTTAAAAGGCTGCTGTTGATAACAAGGGCATTTGCTAAATAGATGGTGTGTGTGCAACAATATACTGAAAGGTCAATTATATTGTGCAGCTTATCTCACCACCTGTAGTTATTTAGGTGAAAGCTCCAAAATGCTTGCCTAATATGTCTGTTTATCCAAAAGGAAGTAAAAAGGGAGAGCTAGAAAGATAGCATTGCATCACATTACATGGCAATGCAATGCACAGTTGCTGAAGTTGAACCAAAATGAGCTTGTAATCTGGCTTCTGCAACTTTGAACATGAAAAATCCAATGAGGAGAAGAAAAGCAGAGCCAAAGAGTCCATCCCAAAATCCGACAAACAAGCAAAATGAACAAAAAACATTGAATTCAATTCTTTCTGATTTTAGAAACTGCATTAAAGAAGGGGTGCACCGGTCCTGGAGATACTGCAATACCAGGTCAATGCGTGGAGTGGACAGAGCAAGCTCTTTTTCCATCTCCCTGTTCTAAAAATCCATTTAATATATGGTCCCCAGATAGGGGACGTATCAGATATTAAACTGATAAGAACAGATTTTGCGTTTATATTTAAAATATCGTAGTCTTTATCTTTTCTTCAGAGCTTTAAAATAACATCTTCCATAGGTGATAGTTCCATATACTCAGGGCTCTTTTCTTTCCAAGCTTCTTCATATCCATTAGGTAGTACATATAAATTTCACTTAATGCCAGTCTTATACAATCCTTGACTTCTATATAGTCTCTTTTAAACAACAATATGTTTCTGGTCTTCCATAGAGCACTTTTAACACAACTCAAAGTGCACCATAAAACTCTCTCTTTTTCTTTCGTCATGTTTGGTAAAATCCCATATAAAACCACTTCATGGCTTAAAAAATTAAGACCAGATAAAAATTTTAAAAGCTCACCACAGTCTTTCCACACTTGCTGTGCAAAATCACAATTCCAAATAAGGTGCATAGTAGTCTCATCATTATTGCACTGATGCCTCGGGCAGGTTTGTATAGTGCTAAGTCTTCTTTTAAACTGGAAATCACGAGTCGGTAAACATTCCTGCACAATCATCCAAGCTAAGTCTTTATGTTGATTCATCAGGTAAGGTGCATTTGTTAAATTCCATATTTTAGTGACTCTGCTATATGAATAATGGCTTATGGGCGTCAAAGTTTCTTTCTTTTTTAATTGCTGCAGCAGCTTCCTTGCATTCTTCAATGTCTCCATCTCAAAAGAATCTAGGCCATATAATCTGATAACTTTCTCCAGGATGGCATATTGTTGTGGAGGGGATAACAACACTGGGCTTGTTAAAGAAATGGATATCCACTTTCGCCTCCTAAAAATGTGGCCAGCTGCATATCTTAAAAAATGTGCCCAAGGGCTTGAAGCAAGCATATATTTAAAACAGAGGCTAAAAAACTTGGAGTATAAAAACAGTTTGACGTTGGGAACATCCTTACCACCAAGGTGGTGCATCTTGTACATTGTTTCTCTCTTCACCTTTTCGAACTTAGAGTTCCACACAAATTCAAACAGCATTCTCTGTAATCTTCTCGCTGTAAGGTCACTTGGGGGATAAACATAACTGAGATATAACATGACAGGAAGCAGAAGGGCCTTAATAATTAAAACTTTACCTTCGATTGTTAATTTTCTTAATTTCCAAAAGTCAATCTTCTTTTGTATTTTGTCCCTTACTCCATCCCAGCTCTTCATTCCATCATTCTGTCGATCAAAAATCACGCCCAGAATTTTAATCTTCTCTGACTGCATCGGGAGATCAGGGATGGACACATCCGCCCAATTGCCACGGACAAAACAATCACATTTCTCAATGTTTAACTTAAAACCTGAGGCTTCACAAAAAAAATTGGTCGTTCTTATAGCTCTCCTGAGAGCGGCAGGTGATGAACAAAAAATAGTAATATCATCCATGTAGCCCATTACCTTCACATCTCTTCCATGTCCTCCAGGGATAGGGACACCTTTAATCACTTTATCCTCTCGTAGCATAGATAAAAGAGGCTCTATTGCACATATAAATAGCACTGGGGACAAAGGGCAGCCTTGCTTCACACCTGAATGCAAAAACACTTCATTAGACAAAAATCCATTGATTAAAATTTTACTAAAAGAGTTCTTATATAAAAGTGCCACTTGCTTGATAAAAATTTCAGGGAAGCCCATTTTTTTTAAAACCAACCATAAAAAACAATGAGAGACACGATCAAAAGCCTTTTGAAAATCCAACGATAAAATTGCTAAGTCTTGCTTCCTGGATTGCTGGTACCATATGACATCGCGGATGGTATTGAGATGCTCCGCAACTCCTCTTCCTGGCACCCCACATACCTGGTCTTCATAAATAACTTTGGATAAAACTTTTTTAAAACGGTTCACTAAAATTTTGGACATCAACTTGTAATCAACATTCAACAGTGTGATTGGTCTCCAGTTTGCCAGATGGGATTTGGCTCCTTTTTTAAAAATCAGGGAGACCAGACCACTTCTCCAAGATATAGGCAGGATATCACACTTAAAAGCTTCTTTGATTACTAAAAACAAGTCGGGTTTTAAAAAATTCCAAAATTCACGATAAAATTCAACAGGCAAACCGTCAGAACCAGGGGTTTTCCCATAGGAAAAACTTTTGATAGCAGCATCTACTTCCGACAAGGTGACTTCAGTGCATAACAATTCTTGGTCTTCGCGGCTCAGACTATTTTTTAATGAATTAAGGGCATCTTCAGTAAAAGACTGGTCTATAGTTTTCTCATTAAAAAGCTGCTGATAAAACTGGTGAGCTTGGTTGAGCATACCTTCAGTTGTAGTTTCACCCTCTAATTCTGTTATCATTTCCTTAGCAGCAACTACTTTTTTAAAAAAAAATCTTGAGCACTTTTCATTTTTCTCCATCACTTCAATTTTTGAGTTATAAATTATTTCCTTACCCTTCGACTCTATACTCTTTTTAATTTCTTTTTTTGTTGCTTCAATTAAATCGTCCATTTCAAGTCCCACATCTCTTAGTTGATAACAGGTCTGCAATTTAGTAATAAGCCTTTTATGCCAAGCGGACTTTTCTCTTGCATTGGCTATGCTGACCTTGATAAAAAAACTTTTTATCTTCATCTTGCTGTATTCCCACCATTCTAGCAGAGTTAAAAATTTTTGTTGTTTTGTTCTTAAATAATTAAAAAACGCTTTAAAATCTGTTCTTACCTTAGGATCTTGTAACAATGTTGTATTTAGCCTCCAAACTCCTCTTGCCTTGACAAGCCCAGGTAATTCTAACTCTGATAGCAACATCTTATGATCTGAAAAAATGTTTGGGATTAAGACAACAGATTTGACATTCACATATTGGGACATGAAAATAAAATCAATACGAGATTTAGAAGAAGAGTTCTCCCAAGTATAACCGGGATCATTACTACGGATCTCTTTCCAGGAGTCTCTAAGAAAAAAATCAGTTAACAAATCCTTTAGTTGTTTCTCTGTTTTGTCTTTTTTAGGAACGGTGGAACTCCCGCTTCTCCCTTCACCAGGCAAGACACAATTGAAATCCCCACAGAACATCAGAGGCGATGAACCAGGTAGGTAATATTGCACATCTTCAAACAACTGATGTCTCTCTTCCTTCACCGGAGAAGCATAAATGTTCAAAAGTCTAAAGTCCACACCTTTAAAACTAATATTTAAGAAAAGAGCACGTCCAGAAGAAATGTCCACAAAAGAGTTGATTTTAAAGTCATGCGACCTAAACAGCACTCCAATGCCAGAGGAACGATTTTCATTATCTCCGGACCAGATAGAGGGCCCATGAGGCCAATCTTTTCTTAAATCTGCATAATTCATATCAAAGTCAATGTTACATTCTTGCAAACAAAAGACATCACAGTCCACTGTTGACAGGTAGGAAAACAAAGCAGCCCTTCTTGTAGAGCCCCTTATACTCCTCACATTGAGCGAGGCTACTTTAATTGATGAGGTCATGATAGGTTAGTTCAGGTCACACTACTGTCAGAATCAGACATAAAGCCCACCGATGTTAACGGGCTCTGCACTTCTGAGTCCGAAAAAGAAATGTTTATAGGGTCTGAAGGCCTTGGCTCCTCAGGAGGGGCAGCGGGAGCCATTGGCTTGTATTGCAGAAGACTTGGTTTTAATGGACACTTCTTGGAAGTCTCCCTGGCCACATTCTCATCAGACCTATCATCTGTTTTCCTTTTCCTACGAGTTTCCAGCTCCATTGCTTCTTCCTCCGAGCTAAATGTCCCGATTTCAGCAGAGGGACTCCCCTCCACCACCATATCACCCGGATCAGAATCAGCAGCCCAGTCCTTAGATGAAGCTTCCCTCCTCTCAGGACGGACAGGTTTCTCAGCTGGAGGTTTCTGCATAGACGTGGGCTTATGCGCAGCAGGAATAGGAGAACTGGCAGGTTTTCCCTGTGCAGCAGGCACTGAAGTGCTTGTGGACCCGCCTACAGGGGGTTGTGTTCGCACAGTAGATACAGGAGCACCGGTGGGACCCCCCTTAGCAGCAGGAGCAGGAGGGTTGGTTGGCTTCCTCTGTGCAGCAGGTGCAGACGTACCACCTGATGTACTAGCAGGCTTGGTCTGTGGAGCAGGTACTGGAGAGCTAGAAGACTGCCCCCGCGCTGTAGACGCACCCGCAGGAGCAGGAACAGCAGAGGGTTGCCTCTGCCCCCCGGGAGCAGATGGAGGCACACGGGCAGGTTGCTTTGCCAGCGTTTCAGCATAGGTTTCCGCCTTTTTCTTCAAAGGACACTCCCGGAAGGAGTGACCTGGGACCCGGCAGATGTTGCACACCATCTCATTGGTACAGTCCATTGTGGCATGTCCATGCTTGTAGCACTTCTTACAGATTGCCACCTCCTCCTTGCAGTTCTCATAAGTGTGACCGAAACACATGCATTTCCGGCAGAAGAGGGGCATGTCCGGGTAGAAGAGGCGCCCCCGCTCCCTACCGATCAGGAAACTTGACGGAGGATGACGCTGACCACCAATGCCATTTGGATCTTCACAAAATTTAACAAAAAATTTATGCTTTCCCGTCCAGAGGTTTTCCTCATTCATGACCTTGTGGGAATACCGCAGTTCTGGGAAATAGTTTTGAAGAAAGCAAATAATATTAACTAAGGGAACATGAGGGTTGCTCATCTGAACCACGAGCGGCTTCTCTCCACCGGAGTAAAGGATGACAAAGGTGAGTCCTTTAAGATCCTCATCTGAAAGGTGCAGGTGAATCTGGCGGAAGAGGTTCTGGCACGCATACTCCGACTCCAGAGTCAAAGTGAAGGAACCGGGGCGATCTTGAAGGGCCAGGATGTCTTCCCTCTTTACTCCTAGGATCTCCAGCAGCACTCTCCTCACGAAAAACTTCAAGGTCAACTTCTCCTTGGATGCATCGTCCACTTCGATCTTGAAAGAGTTCTTGATGCGAAGGTCACCAGCTCTGGCATAGCGCACTGCGGCCGCTACTGCTGATGCCATCTTCAAAAGGTAGATAGGGTCGATCGCCTTCTTGGTTTCTTTGCGTATCTGCCCCCTAAAGCAGCATGAGGCTTAAGACGGCTTTTACACCGCCGATGCCTCAAGGCCAAGGGCACGATTGGCTTAGAATCCTTCTGGCAAGATGTGGTATCTTAGCCAAAAGGCCGAGAAGCGATAACCAGAATTGGTTTCAAACAACGGAGCCACCCAAGGATCCTAAAAAGTCCATTTGTGGAGATGAGCTCCTGGACTCCCGTTAAGAAGACATGTTGTCAACCTCTAGATCCCTTACATGCCTGCACTTTTCGGCTTGCTGCTGCTGCAATCCACGCGTTTTAGATCTGCATAACTCCACCTCTTTAAACACAGCACCTTCACCCCCTGCTGTTCCCACCCGCCTCAACACCGTTGGAAGGGAGGAGAACCAATTAAGGCGGGGGGTGGGGTGGAACGAGCAGCTGTCTACCCTTAGCAGGAGGGCTCCTGATTACATACCTCTCCTGCTGCTGCTGCTGCTGGCTGTCCAGCAGCAGACTGAAGGTGGCTGCTGCTGTGCACAGGTATATAAAGGCTCAGAGCCTATTATGACACGCGCAGCCAGCGTTCCATTGCCACATTCCATCTACTGCAGGCAGGATACCTGGCTGGCTGAATGTCGCTGAGAAGCTCACAGAGACCGCCATAAGCAACAGTTTAACAGAATGCCACAGACTAATCAACCAAACTTTTTGGGTTGGGTTCTCTTTTATAGTCTGCAGGCATTAAATGAAAGAAGTCAGTGTTCCAGCAGAAGGAGACAACGTTTCAGAAAAGGCATTGTAGCAAACCAAAAAAGAAATTTTAAGCGCAGCAGAGTAACCAGCGCACATACCTGTTAGCTCAGGTGAGTTTAAAAGGCTGCTGTTGATAACAAGGGCATTTGCTAAATAGATGGTGTGTGTGCAACAATATACTGAAAGGTCAATTATATTGTGCAGCTTATCTCACCACCTGTAGTTATTTAGGTGAAAGCTCCAAAATGCTTGCCTAATATGTCTGTTTATCCAAAAGGAAGTAAAAAGGGAGAGCTAGAAAGATAGCATTGCATCACATTACATGGCAATGCAATGCACAGTTGCTGAAGTTGAACCAAAATGAGCTTGTAATCTGGCTTCTGCAACTTTGAACATGAAAAATCCAATGAGGAGAAGAAAAGCAGAGCCAAAGAGTCCATCCCAAAATCCGACAAACAAGCAAAATGAACAAAAAACATTGAATTCAATTCTTTCTGATTTTAGAAACTGCATTAAAGAAGGGGTGCACCGGTCCTGGAGATACTGCAATACCAGGTCAATGCGTGGAGTGGACAGAGCAAGCTCTTTTTCCATCTCCCTGTTCTAAAAATCCATTTAATATATGGTCCCCAGATAGGGGACGTATCAGATATTAAACTGATAAGAACAGATACTACACTTGATCTTAGCCAAAAGGCCGAGAAGCGATAACCAGAATTGGTTTCAAACTACGGAGCCACCCAAGGATCCTAAAAAGTCCATTTGTGGAGATGAGCTCCTGGACTCCCGTTAAGAAGACATGTTGTCAACCTCTAGATCCCTTACATGCCTGCACTTTTCGGCTTGCTGCTGCTGCAATCCACGCGTTTTAGATCTGCATAACTCCACCTCTTTAAACACAGCACCTTCACCCCCTGCTGTTCCCACCCGCCTCAACACCGTTGGAAGGGAGGAGAACCAAGTAAGGCGGGGGGTGGGGTGGAACGAGCAGCTGTCTACCCTTAGCAGGAGGGCTCTGATTACATACCTCTCCTGCTGCTGCTGCTGCTGGCTGTCCAGCAGCAGACTGAAGGTGGCTGCTGCTGTGCACAGGTATATAAAGGCTCAGAGCCTATTATGACACGCGCAGCCAGCGTTCCATTGCCACATTCCATCTACTGCAGGCAGGATACCTGGCTGGCTGAATGTCGCTGAGAAGCTCACAGAGACCGCCATAAGCAACAGTTTAACAGAATGCCACAGACTAATCAACCAAACTTTTTGGGTTGGGTTCTCTTTTATAGTCTGCAGGCATTAAATGAAAGAAGTCAGTGTTCCAGCAGAAGGAGACAACGTTTCAGAAAAGGCATTGTAGCAAACCAAAAAAGAAATTTTAAGCGCAGCAGAGTAACCAGCGCACATACCTGTTAGCTCAGGTGAGTTTAAAAGGCTGCTGTTGATAACAAGGGCATTTGCTAAATAGATGGTGTGTGTGCAACAATATACTGAAAGGTCAATTATATTGTGCAGCTTATCTCACCACCTGTAGTTATTTAGGTGAAAGCTCCAAAATGCTTGCCTAATATATCTGTTTATCCAAAAGGAAGTAAAAAGGGAGAGCTAGAAAGATAGCATTGCATCACATTACATGGCAATGCAATGCACAGTTGCTGAAGTTGAACCAAAATGAGCTTGTAATCTGGCTTCTGCAACTTTGAACATGAAAAATCCAATGAGGAGAGGAAAAGCAAAGCCAAAGAGTCCATCCCAAAATCCGACAAACAAGCAAAATGAACAAAAAACATTGAATTCAATTCTTTCTGATTTTAGAAACTGCATTAAAGAAGGGGTGCACCGGTCCTGGAGATACTGCAATACCAGGTCAATGCGTGGAGTGGACAGAGCAAGCTCTTTTTCCATCTCCCTGTTCTAAAAATCCATTTAATATATGGTCCCCAGATAGGGGACGTATCAGATATTAAACTGATAAGAACAGATACTACACTTGATCTTAGCCAAAAGGCCGAGAAGCGATAACCAGAATTGGTTTCAAACTACGGAGCCACCCAAGGATCCTGAAAAGTCCATTTGTGGAGATGAGCTCCTGGACTCCCGTTAAGAAGACATGTTGTCAACCTCTAGATCCCTTACATGCCTGCACTTTTCGGCTTGCTGCTGCTGCAATCCACGCGTTTTAGATCTGCATAACTCCACCTCTTTAAACACAGCACCTTCACCCCCTGCTGTTCCCACCCGCCTCAACACCGTTGGAAGGGAGGAGAACCAATTAAGGCGGGGGGTGGGGTGGAACGAGCAGCTGTCTACCCTTAGCAGGAGGGCTCCTGATTACATACTTCTCCTGCTGCTGCTGCTGCTGGCTGTCCAGCAGCAGACTGAAGGTGGCTGCTGCTGTGCACAGGTATATAAAGGCTCAGAGCCTATTATGACACGCGCAGCCAGCGTTCCATTGCCACATTCCATCTACTGCAGGCAGGATACCTGGCTGGCTGAATGTCGCTGAGAAGCTCACAGAGACCGCCATAAGCAACAGTTTAACAGAATGCCACAGACTAATCAACCAAACTTTTTGGGTTGGGTTCTCTTTTATAGTCTGCAGGCATTAAATGAAAGAAGTCAGTGTTCCAGCAGAAGGAGACAACGTTTCAGAAAAGGCATTGTAGCAAACCAAAAAAGAAATTTTAAGCGCAGCAGAGTAACCAGCGCACATACCTGTTAGCTCAGGTGAGTTTAAAAGGCTGCTGTTGATAACAAGGGCATTTGCTAAATAGATGGTGTGTGTGCAACAATATACTGAAAGGTCAATTATATTGTGCAGCTTATCTCACCACCTGTAGTTATTTAGGTGAAAGCTCCAAAATGCTTGCCTAATATGTCTGTTTATCCAAAAGGAAGTAAAAAGGGAGAGCTAGAAAGATAGCATTGCATCACATTACATGGCAATGCAATGCACAGTTGCTGAAGTTGAACCAAAATGAGCTTGTAATCTGGCTTCTGCAACTTTGAACATGAAAAATCCAATGAGGAGAAGAAAAGCAGAGCCAAAGAGTCCATCCCAAAATCCGACAAACAAGCAAAATGAACAAAAAACATTGAATTCAATTCTTTCTGATTTTAGAAACTGCATTAAAGAAGGGGTGCACCGGTCCTGGAGATACTGCAATACCAGGTCAATGCGTGGAGTGGACAGAGCAAGCTCTTTTTCCATCTCCCTGTTCTAAAAATCCATTTAATATATGGTCCCCAGATAGGGGACGTATCAGATATTAAACTGATAAGAACAGATACTACACTTGATCTTAGCCAAAAGGCCGAGAAGCGATAACCAGAATTGGTTTCAAACTACGGAGCCACCCAAGGATCCTAAAAAGTCCATTTGTGGAGATGAGCTCCTGGACTCCCGTTAAGAAGACATGTTGTCAACCTCTAGATCCCTTACATGCCTGCACTTTTCGGCTTGCTGCTGCTGCAATCCACGCGTTTTAGATCTGCATAACTCCACCTCTTTAAACACAGCACCTTCACCCCCTGCTGTTCCCACCCGCCTCAACACCGTTGGAAGGGAGGAGAACCAATTAAGGCGGGGGGTGGGGTGGAACGAGCAGCTGTCTACCCTTAGCAGGAGGGCTCCTGATTACATACCTCTCCTGCTGCTGCTGCTGCTGCTGGCTGTCCAGCAGCAGACTGAAGGTGGCTGCTGCTGTGCACAGGTATATAAAGGCTCAGAGCCTATTATGACACGCGCAGCCAGCGTTCCATTGCCACATTCCATCTACTGCAGGCAGGATACCTGGCTGGCTGAATGTCGCTGAGAAGCTCACAGAGACCGCCATAAGCAACAGTTTAACAGAATGCCACAGACTAATCAACCAAACTTTTTGGGTTGGGTTCTCTTTTATAGTCTGCAGGCATTAAATGAAAGAAGTCAGTGTTCCAGCAGAAGGAGACAACGTTTCAGAAAAGGCATTGTAGCAAACCAAAAAAGAAATTTTAAGCGCAGCAGAGTAACCAGCGCACATACCTGTTAGCTCAGGTGAGTTTAAAAGGCTGCTGTTGATAACAAGGGCATTTGCTAAATAGATGGTGTGTGTGCAACAATATACTGAAAGGTCAATTATATTGTGCAGCTTATCTCACCACCTGTAGTTATTTAGGTGAAAGCTCCAAAATGCTTGCCTAATATGTCTGTTTATCCAAAAGGAAGTAAAAAGGGAGAGCTAGAAAGATAGCATTGCATCACATTACATGGCAATGCAATGCACAGTTGCTGAAGTTGAACCAAAATGAGCTTGTAATCTGGCTTCTGCAACTTTGAACATGAAAAATCCAATGAGGAGAAGAAAAGCAGAGCCAAAGAGTCCATCCCAAAATCCGACAAACAAGCAAAATGAACAAAAAACATTGAATTCAATTCTTTCTGATTTTAGAAACTGCATTAAAGAAGGGGTGCACCGGTCCTGGAGATACTGCAATATCAGGTCAATGCGTGGAGTGGACAGAGCAAGCTCTTTTTCCATCTCCCTGTTCTAAAAATCCATTTAATATATGGTCCCCAGATAGGGGACGTATCAGATATTAAACTGATAAGAACAGATACTACACTTGATCTTAGCCAAAAGGCCGAGAAGCGATAACCAGAATTGGTTTCAAACTACGGAGCCACCCAAGGATCCTAAAAAGTCCATTTGTGGAGATGAGCTCCTGGACTCCGGTTAAGAAGACATGTTGTCAACCTCTAGATCCCTTACATGCCTGCACTTTTCGGCTTGCTGCTGCTGCAATCCACGCGTTTTAGATCTGCATAACTCCACCTCTTTAAACACAGCACCTTCACCCCCTGCTGTTCCCACCCGCCTCAACACCGTTGGAAGGGAGGAGAACCAATTAAGGCGGGGGGTGGGGTGGAACGAGCAGCTGTCTACCCTTAGCAGGAGGGCTCCTGATTACATACCTCTCCTGCTGCTGCTGCTGCTGGCTGTCCAGCAGCAGACTGAAGGTGGCTGCTGCTGTGCACAGGTATATAAAGGCTCAGAGCCTATTATGACACGCGCAGCCAGCGTTCCATTGCCACATTCCATCTACTGCAGGCAGGATACCTGGCTGGCTGAATGTCGCTGAGAAGCTCACAGAGACCGCCATAAGCAACAGTTTAACAGAATGCCACAGACTAATCAACCAAACTTTTTGGGTTGGGTTCTCTTTTATAGTCTGCAGGCATTAAATGAAAGAAGTCAGTGTTCCAGCAGAAGGAGACAACGTTTCAGAAAAGGCATTGTAGCAAACCAAAAGAGAAATTTTAAGCGCAGCAGAGTAACCAGCGCACATACCTGTTAGCTCAGGTGAGTTTAAAAGGCTGCTGTTGATAACAAGGGCATTTGCTAAATAGATGGTGTGTGTGCAACAATATACTGAAAGGTCAATTATATTGTGCAGCTTATCTCACCACCTGTAGTTATTTAGGTGAAAGCTCCAAAATGCTTGCCTAATATGTCTGTTTATCCAAAAGGAAGTAAAAAGGGAGAGCTAGAAAGATAGCATTGCATCACATTACATGGCAATGCAATGCACAGTTGCTGAAGTTGAACCAAAATGAGCTTGTAATCTGGCTTCTGCAACTTTGAACATGAAAAATCCAATGAGGAGAAGAAAAGCAGAGCCAAAGAGTCCATCCCAAAATCCGACAAACAAGCAAAATGAACAAAAAACATTGAATTCAATTCTTTCTGATTTTAGAAACTGCATTAAAGAAGGGGTGCACCGGTCCTGGAGATACTGCAATACCAGGTCAATGCGTGGAGTGGACAGAGCAAGCTCTTTTTCCATCTCCCTGTTCTAAAAATCCATTTAATATATGGTCCCCAGATAGGGGACGTATCAGATATTAAACTGATAAGAACAGATACTACACTTGATCTTAGCCAAAAGGCCGAGAAGCGATAACCAGAATTGGTTTCAAACTACGGAGCCACCCAAGGATCCTAAAAAGTCCATTTGTGGAGATGAGCTCCTGGACTCCCGTTAAGAAGACATGTTGTCAACCTCTAGATCCCTTACATGCCTGCACTTTTCGGCTTGCTGCTGCTGCAATCCACGCGTTTTAGATCTGCATAACTCCACCTCTTTAAACACAGCACCTTCACCCCCTGCTGTTCCCACCCGCCTCAACACCGTTGGAAGGGAGGAGAACCAATTAAGGCGGGGGGTGGGGTGGAACGAGCAGCTGTCTACCCTTAGCAGGAGGGCTCCTGATTACATACTTCTCCTGCTGCTGCTGCTGCTGGCTGTCCAGCAGCAGACTGAAGGTGGCTGCTGCTGTGCACAGGTATATAAAGGCTCAGAGCCTATTATGACACGCGCAGCCAGCGTTCCATTGCCACATTCCATCTACTGCAGGCAGGATACCTGGCTGGCTGAATGTCGCTGAGAAGCTCACAGAGACCGCCATAAGCAACAGTTTAACAGAATGCCACAGACTAATCAACCAAACTTTTTGGGTTGGGTTCTCTTTTATAGTCTGCAGGCATTAAATGAAAGAAGTCAGTGTTCCAGCAGAAGGAGACAACGTTTCAGAAAAGGCATTGTAGCAAACCAAAAAAGAAATTTTAAGCGCAGCAGAGTAACCAGCGCACATACCTGTTAGCTCAGGTGAGTTTAAAAGGCTGCTGTTGATAACAAGGGCATTTGCTAAATAGATGGTGTGTGTGCAACAATATACTGAAAGGTCAATTATATTGTGCAGCTTATCTCACCACCTGTAGTTATTTAGGTGAAAGCTCCAAAATGCTTGCCTAATATGTCTGTTTATCCAAAAGGAAGTAAAAAGGGAGAGCTAGAAAGATAGCATTGCATCACATTACATGGCAATGCAATGCACAGTTGCTGAAGTTGAACCAAAATGAGCTTGTAATCTGGCTTCTGCAACTTTGAACATGAAAAATCCAATGAGGAGAAGAAAAGCAGAGCCAAAGAGTCCATCCCAAAATCCGACAAACAAGCAAAATGAACAAAAAACATTGGATTCAATTCTTTCTGATTTTAGAAACTGCATTAAAGAAGGGGTGCACCGGTCCTGGAGATACTGCAATACCAGGTCAATGCGTGGAGTGGACAGAGCAAGCTCTTTTTCCATCTCCCTGTTCTAAAAATCCATTTAATATATGGTCCCCAGATAGGGGACGTATCAGATATTAAACTGATAAGAACAGATACTACACTTGATCTTAGCCAAAAGGCCGAGAAGCGATAACCAGAATTGGTTTCAAACTACGGAGCCACCCAAGGATCCTAAAAAGTCCATTTGTGGAGATGAGCTCCTGGACTCCCGTTAAGAAGACATGTTGTCAACCTCTAGATCCCTTACATGCCTGCACTTTTCGGCTTGCTGCTGCTGCAATCCACGCGTTTTAGATCTGCATAACTCCACCTCTTTAAACACAGCACCTTCACCCCCTGCTGTTCCCACCCGCCTCAACACCGTTGGAAGGGAGGAGAACCAATTAAGGCGGGGGGTGGGGTGGAACGAGCAGCTGTCTACCCTTAGCAGGAGGGCTCCTGATTACATACCTCTCCTGCTGCTGCTGCTGGCTGTCCAGCAGCAGACTGAAGGTGGCTGCTGCTGTGCACAGGTATATAAAGGCTCAGAGCCTATTATGACACGCGCAGCCAGCGTTCCATTGCCACATTCCATCTACTGCAGGCAGGATACCTGGCTGGCTGAATGTCGCTGAGAAGCTCACAGAGACCGCCATAAGCAACAGTTTAACAGAATGCCACAGACTAATCAACCAAACTTTTTGGGTTGGGTTCTCTTTTATAGTCTGCAGGCATTAAATGAAAGAAGTCAGTGTTCCAGCAGAAGGAGACAACGTTTCAGAAAAGGCATTGTAGCAAACCAAAAAAGAAATTTTAAGCGCAGCAGAGTAACCAGCGCACATACCTGTTAGCTCAGGTGAGTTTAAAAGGCTGCTGTTGATAACAAGGGCATTTGCTAAATAGATGGTGTGTGTGCAACAATATACTGAAAGGTCAATTATATTGTGCAGCTTATCTCACCACCTGTAGTTATTTAGGTGAAAGCTCCAAAATGCTTGCCTAATATGTCTGTTTATCCAAAAGGAAGTAAAAAGGGAGAGCTAGAAAGATAGCATTGCATCACATTACATGGCAATGCAATGCACAGTTGCTGAAGTTGAACCAAAATGAGCTTGTAATCTGGCTTCTGCAACTTTGAACATGAAAAATCCAATGAGGAGAAGAAAAGCAGAGCCAAAGAGTCCATCCCAAAATCCGACAAACAAGCAAAATGAACAAAAAACATTGAATTCAATTCTTTCTGATTTTAGAAACTGCATTAAAGAAGGGGTGCACCGGTCCTGGAGATACTGCAATACCAGGTCAATGCGTGGAGTGGACAGAGCAAGCTCTTTTTCCATCTCCCTGTTCTAAAAATCCATTTAATATATGGTCCCCAGATAGGGGACGTATCAGATATTAAACTGATAAGAACAGATACTACACTTGATCTTAGCCAAAAGGCCGAGAAGCGATAACCAGAATTGGTTTCAAACTACGGAGCCACCCAAGGATCCTAAAAAGTCCATTTGTGGAGATGAGCTCCTGGACTCCCGTTAAGAAGACATGTTGTCAACCTCTAGATCCCTTACATGCCTGCACTTTTCGGCTTGCTGCTGCTGCAATCCACGCGTTTTAGATCTGCATAACTCCACCTCTTTAAACACAGCACCTTCACCCCCTGCTGTTCCCACCCGCCTCAACACCGTTGGAAGGGAGGAGAACCAATTAAGGCGGGGGGTGGGGTGGAACGAGCAGCTGTCTACCCTTAGCAGGAGGGCTCCTGATTACATACCTCTCCTGCTGCTGCTGCTGCTGGCTGTCCAGCAGCAGACTGAAGGTGGCTGCTGCTGTGCACAGGTATATAAAGGCTCAGAGCCTATTATGACACGCGCAGCCAGCGTTCCATTGCCACATTCCATCTACTGCAGGCAGGATACCTGGCTGGCTGAATGTCGCTGAGAAGCTCACAGAGACCGCCATAAGCAACAGTTTAACAGAATGCCACAGACTAATCAACCAAACTTTTTGGGTTGGGTTCTCTTTTATAGTCTGCAGGCATTAAATGAAAGAAGTCAGTGTTCCAGCAGAAGGAGACAACGTTTCAGAAAAGGCATTGTAGCAAACCAAAAAAGAAATTTTAAGCGCAGCAGAGTAACCAGCGCACATACCTGTTAGCTCAGGTGAGTTTAAAAGGCTGCTGTTGATAACAAGGGCATTTGCTAAATAGATGGTGTGTGTGCAACAATATACTGAAAGGTCAATTATATTGTGCAGCTTATCTCACCACCTGTAGTTATTTAGGTGAAAGCTCCAAAATGCTTGCCTAATATGTCTGTTTATCCAAAAGGAAGTAAAAAGGGAGAGCTAGAAAGATAGCATTGCATCACATTACATGGCAATGCAATGCACAGTTGCTGAAGTTGAACCAAAATGAGCTTGTAATCTGGCTTCTGCAACTTTGAACATGAAAAATCCAATGAGGAGAAGAAAAGCAGAGCCAAAGAGTCCATCCCAAAATCCGACAAACAAGCAAAATGAACAAAAAACATTGAATTCAATTCTTTCTGATTTTAGAAACTGCATTAAAGAAGGGGTGCACCGGTCCTGGAGATACTGCAATACCAGGTCAATGCGTGGAGTGGACAGAGCAAGCTCTTTTTCCATCTCCCTGTTCTAAAAATCCATTTAATATATGGTCCCCAGATAGGGGACGTATCAGATATTAAACTGATAAGAACAGATACTACACTTGATCTTAGCCAAAAGGCCGAGAAGCGATAACCAGAATTGGTTTCAAACTACGGAGCCACCCAAGGATCCTAAAAAGTCCATTTGTGGAGATGAGCTCCTGGACTCCCGTTAAGAAGACATGTTGTCAACCTCTAGATCCCTTACATGACTGCACTTTTCGGCTTGCTGCTGCTGCAATCCACGCGTTTTAGATCTGCATAACTCCACCTCTTTAAACACAGCACCTTCACCCCCTGCTGTTCCCACCCGCCTCAACACCGTTGGAAGGGAGGAGAACCAATTAAGGCGGGGGGTGGGGTGGAACGAGCAGCTGTCTACCCTTAGCAGGAGGGCTCCTGATTACATACCTCTCCTGCTGCTGCTGCTGCTGGCTGTCCAGCAGCAGACTGAAGGTGGCTGCTGCTGTGCACAGGTATATAAAGGCTCAGAGCCTATTATGACACGCGCAGCCAGCGTTCCATTGCCACATTCCATCTACTGCAGGCAGGATACCTGGCTGGCTGAATGTCGCTGAGAAGCTCACAGAGACCGCCATAAGCAACAGTTTAACAGAATGCCACAGACTAATCAACCAAACTTTTTGGGTTGGGTTCTCTTTTATAGTCTGCAGGCATTAAATGAAAGAAGTCAGTGTTCCAGCAGAAGGAGACAACGTTTCAGAAAAGGCATTGTAGCAAACCAAAAAAGAAATTTTAAGCGCAGCAGAGTAACCAGCGCACATACCTGTTAGCTCAGGTGAGTTTAAAAGGCTGCTGTTGATAACAAGGGCATTTGCTAAATAGATGGTGTGTGTGCAACAATATACTGAAAGGTCAATTATATTGTGCAGCTTATCTCACCACCTGTAGTTATTTAGGTGAAAGCTCCAAAATGCTTGCCTAATATGTCTGTTTATCCAAAAGGAAGTAAAAAGGGAGAGCTAGAAAGATAGCATTGCATCACATTACATGGCAATGCAATGCACAGTTGCTGAAGTTGAACCAAAATGAGCTTGTAATCTGGCTTCTGCAACTTTGAACATGAAAAATCCAATGAGGAGAAGAAAAGCAGAGCCAAAGAGTCCATCCCAAAATCCGACAAACAAGCAAAATGAACAAAAAACATTGAATTCAATTCTTTCTGATTTTAGAAACTGCATTAAAGAAGGGGTGCACCGGTCCTGGAGATACTGCAATACCAGGTCAATGCGTGGAGTGGACAGAGCAAGCTCTTTTTCCATCTCCCTGTTCTAAAAATCCATTTAATATATGGTCCCCAGATAGGGGACGTATCAGATATTAAACTGATAAGAACAGATACTACACTTGATCTTAGCCAAAAGGCCGAGAAGCGATAACCAGAATTGGTTTCAAACTACGGAGCCACCCAAGGATCCTAAAAAGTCCATTTGTGGAGATGAGCTCCTGGACTCCCGTTAAGAAGACATGTTGTCAACCTCTAGATCCCTTACATGACTGCACTTTTCGGCTTGCTGCTGCTGCAATCCACGCGTTTTAGATCTGCATAACTCCACCTCTTTAAACACAGCACCTTCACCCCCTGCTGTTCCCACCCGCCTCAACACCGTTGGAAGGGAGGAGAACCAATTAAGGCGGGGGGTGGGGTGGAACGAGCAGCTGTCTACCCTTAGCAGGAGGGCTCCTGATTACATACCTCTCCTGCTGCTGCTGCTGCTGGCTGTCCAGCAGCAGACTGAAGGTGGCTGCTGCTGTGCACAGGTATATAAAGGCTCAGAGCCTATTATGACACGCGCAGCCAGCGTTCCATTGCCACATTCCATCTACTGCAGGCAGGATACCTGGCTGGCTGAATGTCGCTGAGAAGCTCACAGAGACCGCCATAAGCAACAGTTTAACAGAATGCCACAGACTAATCAACCAAACTTTTTGGGTTGGGTTCTCTTTTATAGTCTGCAGGCATTAAATGAAAGAAGTCAGTGTTCCAGCAGAAGGAGACAACGTTTCAGAAAAGGCATTGTAGCAAACCAAAAAAGAAATTTTAAGCGCAGCAGAGTAACCAGCGCACATACCTGTTAGCTCAGGTGAGTTTAAAAGGCTGCTGTTGATAACAAGGGCATTTGCTAAATAGATGGTGTGTGTGCAACAATATACTGAAAGGTCAATTATATTGTGCAGCTTATCTCACCACCTGTAGTTATTTAGGTGAAAGCTCCAAAATGCTTGCCTAATATGTCTGTTTATCCAAAAGGAAGTAAAAAGGGAGAGCTAGAAAGATAGCATTGCATCACATTACATGGCAATGCAATGCACAGTTGCTGAAGTTGAACCAAAATGAGCTTGTAATCTGGCTTCTGCAACTTTGAACATGAAAAATCCAATGAGGAGAAGAAAAGCAGAGCCAAAGAGTCCATCCCAAAATCCGACAAACAAGCAAAATGAACAAAAAACATTGAATTCAATTCTTTCTGATTTTAGAAACTGCATTAAAGAAGGGGTGCACCGGTCCTGGAGATACTGCAATACCAGGTCAATGCGTGGAGTGGACAGAGCAAGCTCTTTTTCCATCTCCCTGTTCTAAAAATCCATTTAATATATGGTCCCCAGATAGGGGACGTATCAGATATTAAACTGATAAGAACAGATTTTTTTTTTAATTTGGCTATCCCCCACATGGGGATAAAAACCGTTTATTTAAAATTTAACAAATTACAGAAATAAAACCATTACATCCACATTACACTTTCGGGACTTCAAAGAAAAATAAAAATTCCATCACAGCAAATTTTACAAGACTTCAAATATTCCATAGGTTAAAAAGCCATTTGCCTGCCAATGTTACATTCTTTTTCCTGTCCAATAAATAGTATATGTACATTTCACTTTTACAAAAGGCTAAAACATCATCTACTGGTAACATTTCATGTTTAAAAACAGCAATATTTCTAGCATTCCAGAGCGCTATCTTGGCACAATTCACTGTCTTCCACGCCATTATTTTTTGGTCCATTGTTGGGCATTCCAGAAGACCATATAACACTGATGCAAAATTAAAGTCCTTGAGGTCCACCATTTTCTCCAGCAGGGGGATTAATCTTCTCCAGAACTCTTTAGCAAAAGCACACGTCCATAAAAGATGCTTCACTGTCTCTTCTTCTTGACAACCTTCTCTTGGGCAGATGGCAGACCTCACAAAACCTCTTCTGTACTGGAATGCCCGGCAAGGAAGACAGTGGTGAGCGCAGCTCCAAGACATGTCTTTCTGTACATTAAAAAGATAAGGGGCGTTAATCATTTTCCATATGTGTACAGTTTTGTCATCATCATAACGTTCAATATCACACAACGTCACATCAGTACTAATTTGTTTGAGTAGTGTCTTGCTGTTACATAGATCCCCTGTCTGTTTCTTATTCAAATTAAAATCAAGAATAATTTTCTTTAAAATCTCATAATGTGCAGGTAGGTTAAAAGCATAAGGAAAGGATAAAACCGTTTCAAACCAACCAAACCTTCTCATGAGAAAACCAGTGTTAAAACGCATAAAATAGGAAAGGTAATTATCTTTAAAAAGGGTTTTAAAACAGAAACAGAAAAAATGTATTAAAAGAAACTTATCTAAAACAGGGAAATCTTTCCCACCTTTAACCTTTGGCTTTGTCACAATTTCTCTTTTGAGTTTCTCCATTTTTGAGCCCCAAAAAAAGGTAAAACATACTTTTGTAATTCGTTTCAACAAATTTGTAGGAGGGGGGAACACCAAACTAAGATATAACAGGATAGGTAATATCACCATTTTTACAATCAGAACTTTACCTTCCATTGACAGCTTTCTCATATTCCACATGCAGATTTTCTGATTAATTTTCTGTGCTGCCGCATCCCAGCTATTAAAACCATTATTAGATTCATTAAAAGAAACACCTAAAATAGTAATGGAATCTGTAACTGCAATTGGTACATCATGTAAACTCATCCCCCCGACATTTAAAATATTACATTTAGTAAGATTAATTTTAAAACCGGAAACTGTACAAAAAGACTGAATTTGGCTTATCGTTTTTTGTATTGAAGGTACATCACATCCAAACACTGCTACATCATCCATATAGCTTACAACTTTAACTTGTAGACCGTTCCCTCCGGGTAAGGGTACTCCACATATTTGCTTATCCCGGCGTATTGTACATAAAAGGGGTTCTATAGCACATATAAAAAGCAGGGGGGACAAAGGGCAACCCTGCTTCACCCCTGATTTTAAAACTACCTCTTTTGTTTTAAAACCATTAACTAAAATCTTACTCGTACAATCATTATAAAAAGCTTTAAGAGACAATAAAAACCCACCCGGAATGCCCATTTTTTCTAAAACTTTAAAAAGATAAAAATGAGACACGCGGTCAAAAGCTTTCTCAAAATCCACCGCTAGGATTGACATCTTTGTCTTTCTGGTTTTTACATCTTCAATACAATCTTTCACCAGGTTTAAATTGTCCCAGATACTACGCCCAGGTACCCCGCATACCTGATTTGCATGAATTACTTTATGTATCACTTTTTTCAACCGATTTGCACAGATCTTAGCCATAATTTTGTAATCACTATTTAAAAGAGTTATCGGCCTCCAGTTTTTAAGATCCGTTTTGTCACCTTTTTTGTATAGTAGTGATACCTCACCTTTCTTCCATGAGTTGAGTAAAACCTTATTATTAAAAACTTCGGAAAACAAATTAAACAAATCATCTTTTAAAATATCATAAAAACTTATATAAAACTCTATGGGGATACCATCAGGGCCCGGCACTTTACCATTTTTAAAACTCTTCATGGTTTCTAAAATCTCTTCCTCACATAGAGGTTGGGATAAAAAACTTTGGGCATCAGCATCTAGGGTGGACTTGATCTCCCCCAGGAAAGTGTGTATTAAATCATGGTCTACAGTTTTTACATTAAAAAGATCATTAAAATAGACATTTACCTTATCCAATATAACGTTGATATTATTATCTCCATCTATGTTATCAATTATTGTTTTCACCTGTTTGTTTTTCTTAAAAAAATACCTGGAACAAGTCTCATCCTCTTCTACGTGTTTTACCTTTGAACGAAAAATCAGTTCTTTTCCTTTTTGTTCCAACCACTTTGAAATTTCTCCTTTAAGACTCAATATATCATTACCTACATCTAGACCATTGTCTTTGAATTTGTACAATGTCTGTAACCTGATATTAAGAAAATTATAGATCTCAAACTTTTCTTTAGCTTTTTGTATGCTTTTCTTTATAAAGAAATCTTTAATGCTTATTTTCATTCTATCCCACCAGGAGCTAAAAGAAATATTGGGGTTTTTCCTTTTTCTACAGTTTACATAAAACTCAATAAAATCCGATAAAATTTGTGGATCTTTTAAAAGGGACACATTCAATTTCCAAGATTTCTTACCACATTTCTTCTTTCCATTAATCCTCACTCTAAAAGATAAAACCTTGTGATCTGAGAGAATATTAGTTAAAACTTCACATTTCACTGGCAGTATTTTTTCTGAACCTAAAACAAAATCTATCCTGGAGCTACATGTAGAATTGCTCCAGGTGAAACCAGCGTCTATAGGGCTATCCTTGTTACATTCTTTATACACATCAGTTAATTTACAATCATTTATAATATTGCTTAACATTCCAGACGTTTTGTCATAATTTCTACTCACGGAACCGGAGCGTCGGCTTTCGCCTTTTAAAATACAATTAAAATCACCTGCCAGGATAAAAGGTTCAGAAATGTTAATAAATAAAGGTAAAATTTCCAGCATATCAGCCCTTTCATTTTTATCAGGTGACCCATAAAAATTTAAAAACTGCCATCTTGTCCCATCAATAAAAGCCTTAACTAAAAGAATACGACCCGGTAAAATATCTTGGATAAAATCAATAGACACATTTCCCTTAAAAAGTATAGCTACCCCGGCTGATCCGGTTGCATTTGATCCAGACCAGACCGATGGACCATGTTTCCACTCTTCCTTATATTTTTTGTAAGAAATCTTATGAGGGATATGACATTCTTGTAAAAAGAAAACAGAAGCTGTAAAACAGGTTAAAAAATGTAAAACAGTAGCTCTTCTGGTCTTGGATCCTATGCCTCTCACATTGAGGGAAACACCACTAATGTCAGCCATCATAACAAATGGTTAGGAAGAAACAAAAACTGGACTTTACCTATCCGATGGACGGATCAGACCACTTGGACTTTCACCAACGCCCTCTTCTGAATCCACCGTTATCAAGGAGTCTTCATCATCGGAGAAGGAACATTCACTTAAATTAAGACCCGACGCTACTGGGGTGTAGCTCGGAAGGATATTGAGAGAAAGGTTACACTGGGTCTCCATAGGCTGACCATTTAGGTCCTCGTCAGGTGGGTCTCCGAGAGGCTCCGCACTCCCCTGCTGACCCGCAGAAGGTCGTAACACAGGGGCAGGCTGCGCACATGGCGGAGCCTCAGAGTCCCCGGAGGCAGCCAGGTTCGGGGCCCCACCTGGGGCAGCAGAGCCCCGGGACCTCGGGATTCCAGAGTCTACACCCCCGTGAGGGGATGTATCCATCTCCTCCCTATTAGCCACCTCCACGGAACCATTCTTTTTCTTATTATGAGACCTCACCAAATGCCACGTACCGCCCTCGCTCTCGTGAGACCCAGTGGGAATTTTGGGCTCGGTGTCAGCCTTTTGGCGCTCTTTTTTGGCCTTACCGACCGCCCCTTTATGATCTTTCTCAGCCTTCCTTTTAGCCTCCTTATGGTCTTTCAGCCAGCTCCTGGGCTCCTGTGAGTTACCTGTGATTGACTCGGAGGGATTGTTACTAGTCGAAGCGCCCTTATCACCTCCCGAGGCTCCAGGTTGTTGTTCCTCCTCCTGAGGGGTGGTCTGATTGGCCCGTCCATTCCCGGATGTCTTGGACTTCTCCTTTTGTTTTTGTTCATCCTCTCTGAACCTGTGAGGGCAAGAAAAATAGAAATGACCAGGTGTCCGACAAAAAGAGCATTTTTTTTCATTTGGGCACTCCTTTGTGTCATGTTCAGTACTGGCACAATTTCTACAAGTGGCACCACAACTATCCTTAGAGTGCCCATAGAGACCACAATACCTACAGAAAAGTGGCATTCCTGAGAAAAAAAAATCCCCATTAGTTTGCCCTATTTTAAATCGAGCTGGAGGAAGTCTCACACCTCCAGGGAATTTAGGGTCTCTTTCACATTTTACTAAAAACTTCCATTTTGAGGTCCAGATGTTAAACTCATTCAACACTTTCCCAATCAATTTCACACTTTTAAAATAAACTGACAAAAAGGAAATAACCTCTGGTGCTGTTATGAAGGGTGAGAAGATTTTCACAACCACCATCTTTACCTCATCCAGGACGTGCTCGATGATCTGAATCCCTTTTAGACCAGGGCTATTTTCTACCGACTTAACTCTGGACAAAACATCTTTGAAAATACCTTCGCCAGTAAAGGTTACATCATAATCTCCACGTCGAGGATAATCCTGGATAGAAAGGATTTCGTTGGTTCTGACGTGGAGCAGTTTCTCAAGCACGTCCTGGACTACATATCCCAGATTCCGCATATCGGAACCACCAGCCGTAAAGCGGACCCTTATGGTGTTCTTAAGCCTCGCATATAGAGGCACGAGGTTGGGGTCAACCTCCATGGTATGGCGCAACAAAATGCAAATTGCAACCGCCTGCAATCTGCGCCTTCAGAGCTTTGAAATAAAGCACCTGAAGGCTGGGGGATCGCTGCCCGTTACCCTAGGACTAATCCCTCTCCCTAATAGCAGCAGGCAGGTGAAGCCCACCGAAGTGGACGATCCTGCCAGGCCAAGGAGAGGGGTACCTGAGTGCCCTTCAACTGAAACCTCCTGCTGTGAAGCACTTGGTCTCAGCCAAAAGGCCGAGAAGCGATAACCAGAATTGGTTTCAAACTACGGAGCCACCCAAGGATCCTGAAAAGTCCATTTGTGGAGATGAGCTCCTGGACTCCCGTTAAGAAGACATGTTGTCAACCTCTAGATCCCTTACATGCCTGCACTTTTCGGCTTGCTGCTGCTGCAATCCACGCGTTTTAGATCTGCATAACTCCACCTCTTTAAACACAGCACCTTCACCCCCTGCTGTTCCCACCCGCCTCAACACCGTTGGAAGGGAGGAGAACCAATTAAGGCGGGGGGTGGGGTGGAACGAGCAGCTGTCTACCCTTAGCAGGAGGGCTCCTGATTACATACCTCTCCTGCTGCTGCTGCTGCTGGCTGTCCAGCAGCAGACTGAAGGTGGCTGCTGCTGTGCACAGGTATATAAAGGCTCAGAGCCTATTATGACACGCGCAGCCAGCGTTCCATTGCCACATTCCATCTACTGCAGGCAGGATACCTGGCTGGCTGAATGTCGCTGAGAAGCTCACAGAGACCGCCATAAGCAACAGTTTAACAGAATGCCACAGACTAATCAACCAAACTTTTTGGGTTGGGTTCTCTTTTATAGTCTGCAGGCATTAAATGAAAGAAGTCAGTGTTCCAGCAGAAGGAGACAACGTTTCAGAAAAGGCATTGTAGCAAACCAAAAAAGAAATTTTAAGCGCAGCAGAGTAACCAGCGCACATACCTGTTAGCTCAGGTGAGTTTAAAAGGCTGCTGTTGATAACAAGGGCATTTGCTAAATAGATGGTGTGTGTGCAACAATATACTGAAAGGTCAATTATATTGTGCAGCTTATCTCACCACCTGTAGTTATTTAGGTGAAAGCTCCAAAATGCTTGCCTAATATGTCTGTTTATCCAAAAGGAAGTAAAAAGGGAGAGCTAGAAAGATAGCATTGCATCACATTACATGGCAATGCAATGCACAGTTGCTGAAGTTGAACCAAAATGAGCTTGTAATCTGGCTTCTGCAACTTTGAACATGAAAAATCCAATGAGGAGAAGAAAAGCAAAGCCAAAGAGTCCATCCCAAAATCCGACAAACAAGCAAAATGAACAAAAAACATTGAATTCAATTCTTTCTGATTTTAGAAACTGCATTAAAGAAGGGGTGCACCGGTCCTGGAGATACTGCAATACCAGGTCAATGCGTGGAGTGGACAGAGCAAGCTCTTTTTCCATCTCCCTGTTCTAAAAATCCATTTAATATATGGTCCCCAGATAGGGGACGTATCAGATATTAAACTGATAAGAACAGATACTACACTTGATCTTAGCCAAAAGGCCGAGAAGCGATAACCAGAATTGGTTTCAAACTACGGAGCCACCCAAGGATCCTGAAAAGTCCATTTGTGGAGATGAGCTCCTGGACTCCCGTTAAGAAGACATGTTGTCAACCTCTAGATCCCTTACATGCCTGCACTTTTCGGCTTGCTGCTGCTGCAATCCACGCGTTTTAGATCTGCATAACTCCACCTCTTTAAACACAGCACCTTCACCCCCTGCTGTTCCCACCCGCCTCAACACCGTTGGAAGGGAGGAGAACCAATTAAGGCGGGGGGTGGGGTGGAACGAGCAGCTGTCTACCCTTAGCAGGAGGGCTCCTGATTACATACCTCTCCTGCTGCTGCTGCTGCTGGCTGTCCAGCAGCAGACTGAAGGTGGCTGCTGCTGTGCACAGGTATATAAAGGCTCAGAGCCTATTATGACACGCGCAGCCAGCGTTCCATTGCCACATTCCATCTACTGCAGGCAGGATACCTGGCTGGCTGAATGTCGCTGAGAAGCTCACAGAGACCGCCATAAGCAACAGTTTAACAGAATGCCACAGACTAATCAACCAAACTTTTTGGGTTGGGTTCTCTTTTATAGTCTGCAGGCATTAAATGAAAGAAGTCAGTGTTCCAGCAGAAGGAGACAACGTTTCAGAAAAGGCATTGTAGCAAACCAAAAAAGAAATTTTAAGCGCAGCAGAGTAACCAGCGCACATACCTGTTAGCTCAGGTGAGTTTAAAAGGCTGCTGTTGATAACAAGGGCATTTGCTAAATAGATGGTGTGTGTGCAACAATATACTGAAAGGTCAATTATATTGTGCAGCTTATCTCACCACCTGTAGTAATTTAGGTGAAAGCTCCAAAATGCTTGCCTAATATGTCTGTTTATCCAAAAGGAAGTAAAAAGGGAGAGCTAGAAAGATAGCATTGCATCACATTACATGGCAATGCAATGCACAGTTGCTGAAGTTGAACCAAAATGAGCTTGTAATCTGGCTTCTGCAACTTTGAACATGAAAAATCCAATGAGGAGAAGAAAAGCAAAGCCAAAGAGTCCATCCCAAAATCCGACAAACAAGCAAAATGAACAAAAAACATTGAATTCAATTCTTTCTGATTTTAGAAACTGCATTAAAGAAGGGGTGCACCGGTCCTGGAGATACTGCAATACCAGGTCAATGCGTGGAGTGGACAGAGCAAGCTCTTTTTCCATCTCCCTGTTCTAAAAATCCATTTAATATATGGTCCCCAGATAGGGGACGTATCAGATATTAAACTGATAAGAACAGATACTACACTTGATCTTAGCCAAAAGGCCGAGAAGCGATAACCAGAATTGGTTTCAAACTACGGAGCCACCCAAGGATCCTGAAAAGTCCATTTGTGGAGATGAGCTCCTGGACTCCCGTTAAGAAGACATGTTGTCAACCTCTAGATCCCTTACATGCCTGCACTTTTCGGCTTGCTGCTGCTGCAATCCACGCGTTTTAGATCTGCATAACTCCACCTCTTTAAACACAGCACCTTCACCCCCTGCTGTTCCCACCCGCCTCAACACCGTTGGAAGGGAGGAGAACCAATTAAGGCGGGGGGTGGGGTGGAACGAGCAGCTGTCTACCCTTAGCAGGAGGGCTCCTGATTACATACCTCTCCTGCTGCTGCTGCTGCTGGCTGTCCAGCAGCAGACTGAAGGTGGCTGCTGCTGTGCACAGGTATATAAAGGCTCAGAGCCTATTATGACACGCGCAGCCAGCGTTCCATTGCCACATTCCATCTACTGCAGGCAGGATACCTGGCTGGCTGAATGTCGCTGAGAAGCTCACCGAGACCGCCATAAGCAACAGTTTAACAGAATGCCACAGACTAATCAACCAAACTTTTTGGGTTGGGTTCTCTTTTATAGTCTGCAGGCATTAAATGAAAGAAGTCAGTGTTCCAGCAGAGGGAGACAACGTTTCAGAAAAGGCATTGTAGCAAACCAAAAAAGAAATTTTAAGCGCAGCAGAGTAACCAGCGCACATACCTGTTAGCTCAGGTGAGTTTAAAAGGCTGCTGTTGATAACAAGGGCATTTGCTAAATAGATGGTGTGTGTGCAACAATATACTGAAAGGTCAATTATATTGTGCAGCTTATCTCACCACCTGTAGTTATTTAGGTGAAAGCTCCAAAATGCTTGCCTAATATGTCTGTTTATCCAAAAGAAAGTAAAAACGGAGAGCTAGAAAGATAGCATTGCATCACATTACATGGCAATGCAATGCACAGTTGCTGAAGTTGAACCAAAATGAGCTTGTAATCTGGCTTCTGCAACTTTGAACATGAAAAATCCAATGAGGAGAAGAAAAGCAAAGCCAAAGAGTCCATCCCAAAATCCGACAAACAAGCAAAATGAACAAAAAACATTGAATTCAATTATTTCTGATTTTAGAAACTGCATTAAAGAAGGAGTGCACCGGTCCTGGAGATACTGCAATACCAGGTCAATGCGTGGAGTGGACAGAGCAAGCTCTTTTTCCATCTCCCTGTTCTAAAAATCCATTTAATATATGGTCCCCAGATAGGGGACGTATCAGATATTAAACTGATAAGAACAGATACTACACTTGATCTTAGCCAAAAGGCCGAGAAGCGATAACCAGAATTGGTTTCAAACTACGGAGCCACTCAAGGATCCTGAAAAGTCCATTTGTGGAGATGAGCTCCTGGACTCCCGTTAAGAAGACATGTTGTCAACCTCTAGATCCCTTACATGCCTGCACTTTTCGGCTTGCTGCTGCTGCAATCCACGCGTTTTAGATCTGCATAACTCCACCTCTTTAAACACAGCACCTTCACCCCCTGCTGTTCCCACCCGCCTCAACACCGTTGGAAGGGAGGAGAACCAATTAAGGCGGGGGGTGGGGTGGAACGAGCAGCTGTCTACCCTTAGCAGGAGGGCTCCTGATTACATACCTCTGCTGCTGCTGCTGCTGCTGGCTGTCCAGCAGCAGACTGAAGGTGGCTGCTGCTGTGCACAGGTATATAAAGGCTCAGAGCCTATTATTACACGCGCAGCCAGCGTTCCATTGCCACATTCCATCTACTGCAGGCAGGATACCTGGCTGGCTGAATGTCGCTGAGAAGCTCACAGAGACCGCCATAAGCAACAGTTTAACAGAATGCCACAGACTAATCAACCAAACTTTTTGGGTTGGGTTCTCTTTTATAGTCTGCAGGCATTAAATGAAAGAAGTCAGTGTTCCAGCAGAAGGAGACAACGTTTCAGAAAAGGCATTGTAGCAAACCAAAAAAGAAATTTTAAGCGCAGCAGAGTAACCAGCGCACATACCTGTTAGCTCAGGTGAGTTTAAAAGGCTGCTGTTGATAACAAGGGCATTTGCTAAATAGATGGTGTGTGTGCAACAATATACTGAAAGGTCAATTATATTGTGCAGCTTATCTCACCACCTGTAGTTATTTAGGTGAAAGCTCCAAAATGCTTGCCTAATATGTCTGTTTATCCAAAAGGAAGTAAAAAGGGAGAGCTAGAAAGATAGCATTGCATCACATTACATGGCAATGCAATGCACAGTTGCTGAAGTTGAACCAAAATGAGCTTGTAATCTGGCTTCTGCAACTTTGAACATGAAAAATCCAATGAGGAGAAGAAAAGCAAAGCCAAAGAGTCCATCCCAAAATCCGACAAACAAGCAAAATGAACAAAAAACATTGAATTCAATTCTTTCTGATTTTAGAAACTGCATTAAAGAAGGGGTGCACCGGTCCTGGAGATACTGCAATACCAGGTCAATGCGTGGAGTGGACAGAGCAAGCTCTTTTTCCATCTCCCTGTTCTAAAAATCCATTTAATATATGGTCCCCAGATAGGGGACGTATCAGATATTAAACTGATAAGAACAGATACTACACTTGATCTTAGCCAAAAGGCCGAGAAGCGATAACCAGAATTGGTTTCAAACTACGGAGCCACCCAAGGATCCTGAAAAGTCCATTTGTGGAGATGAGCTCCTGGACTCCCGTTAAGAAGACATGTTGTCAACCTCTAGATCCCTTACATGCCTGCACTTTTCGGCTTGCTGCTGCTGCAATCCACGCGTTTTAGATCTGCATAACTCCACCTCTTTAAACACAGCACCTTCACCCCCTGCTGTTCCCACCCGCCTCAACACCATTGGAAGGGAGGAGAACCAATTAAGGCGGGGGGTGGGGTGGAACGAGCAGCTGTCTACCCTTAGCAGGAGGGCTCCTGATTACATACCTCTCCTGCTGCTGCTGCTGCTGGCTGTCCAGCAGCAGACTGAAGGTGGCTGCTGCTGTGCACAGGTATATAAAGGCTCAGAGCCTATTATGACACGCGCAGCCAGCGTTCCATTGCCACATTCCATCTACTGCAGGCAGGATACCTGGCTGGCTGAATGTCGCTGAGAAGCTCACAGAGACCGCCATAAGCAACAGTTTAACAGAATGCCACAGACTAATCAACCAAACTTTTTGGGTTGGGTTCTCTTTTATAGTCTGCAGGCATTAAATGAAAGAAGTCAGTGTTCCAGCAGAAGGAGACAACGTTTCAGAAAAGGCATTGTAGCAAACCAAAAAAGAAATTTTAAGCGCAGCAGAGTAACCAGCGCACATACCTGTTAGCTCAGGTGAGTTTAAAAGGCTGCTGTTGATAACAAGGGCATTTGCTAAATAGATGGTGTGTGTGCAACAATATACTGAAAGGTCAATTATATTGTGCAGCTTATCTCACCACCTGTAGTTATTTAGGTGAAAGCTCCAAAATGCTTGCCTAATATGTCTGTTTATCCAAAAGGAAGTAAAAAGGGAGAGCTAGAAAGATAGCATTGCATCACATTACATGGCAATGTAATGCACAGTTGCTGAAGTTGAACCAAAATGAGCTTGTAATCTGGCTTCTGCAACTTTGACCATGAAAAATCCAATGAGGAGAAGAAAAGCAAAGCCAAAGAGTCCATCCCAAAATCCGACAAACAAGCAAAATGAACAAAAAACATTGAATTCAATTCTTTCTGATTTTAGAAACTGCATTAAAGAAGGGGTGCACCGGTCCTGGAGATACTGCAATACCAGGTCAATGCGTGGAGTGGACAGAGCAAGCTCTTTTTCCATCTCCCTGTTCTAAAAATCCATTTAATATATGGTCCCCAGATAGGGGACGTATCAGATATTAAACTGATAAGAACAGATACTACACTTGATCTTAGCCAAAAGGCCGAGAAGCGATAACCAGAATTGGTTTCAAACTACGGAGCCACCCAAGGATCCTGAAAAGTCCATTTGTGGAGATGAGCTCCTGGACTCCCGTTAAGAAGACATGTTGTCAACCTCTAGATCCCTTACATGCCTGCACTTTTCGGCTTGCTGCTGCTGCAATCCACGCGTTTTAGATCTGCATAACTCCACCTCTTTAAACACAGCACCTTCACCCCCTGCTGTTCCCACCCGCCTCAACACCGTTGGAAGGGAGGAGAACCAATTAAGGCGGGGGGTGGGGTGGAACGAGCAGCTGTCTACCCTTAGCAGGAGGGCTCCTGATTACATACCTCTCCTGCTGCTGCTGCTGCTGACTGTCCAGCAGCAGACTGAAGGTGGCTGCTGCTGTGCACAGGTATATAAAGGCTCAGAGCCTATTATGACACGCGCAGCCAGCGTTCCATTGCCACATTCCATCTACTGCAGGCAGGATACCTGGCTGGCTGAATGTCGCTGAGAAGCTCACAGAGACCGCCATAAGCAACAGTTTAACAGAATGCCACAGACTAATCAACCAAACTTTTTGGGTTGGGTTCTCTTTTATAGTCTGCAGGCATTAAATGAAAGAAGTCAGTGTTCCAGCAGAAGGAGACAACGTTTCAGAAAAGGCATTGTAGCAAACCAAAAAAGAAATTTTAAGCGCAGCAGAGTAACCAGCGCACATACCTGTTAGCTCAGGTGAGTTTAAAAGGCTGCTGTTGATAACAAGGGCATTTGCTAAATAGATGGTGTGTGTGCAACAATATACTGAAAGGTCAATTATATTGTGCAGCTTATCTCACCACCTGTAGTTATTTAGGTGAAAGCTCCAAAATGCTTGCCTAATATGTCTGTTTATCCAAAAGGAAGTAAAAAGGGAGAGCTAGAAAGATAGCATTGCATCACATTACATGGCAATGCAATGCACAGTTGCTGAAGTTGAACCAAAATGAGCTTGTAATCTGGCTTCTGCAACTTTGAACATGAAAAATCCAATGAGGAGAAGAAAAGCAAAGCCAAAGAGTCCATCCCAAAATCCGACAAACAAGCAAAATGAACAAAAAACATTGAATTCAATTCTTTCTGATTTTAGAAACTGCATTAAAGAAGGGGTGCACCGGTCCTGGAGATACTGCAATACCAGGTCAATGCGTGGAGTGGACAGAGCAAGCTCTTTTTCCGTCTCCCTGTTCTAAAAATCCATTTAATATATGGTCCCCAGATAGGGGACGTATCAGATATTAAACTGATAAGAACAGATACTACACTTGATCTTAGCCAAAAGGCCGAGAAGCGATAACCAGAATTGGTTTCAAACTACGGAGCCACCCAAGGATCCTGAAAAGTCCATTTGTGGAGATGAGCTCCTGGACTCCCGTTAAGAAGACATGTTGTCAACCTCTAGATCCCTTACATGCCTGCACTTTTCGGCTTGCTGCTGCTGCAATCCACGCGTTTTAGATCTGCATAACTCCACCTCTTTAAACACAGCACCTTCACCCCCTGCTGTTCCCACCCGCCTCAACACCGTTGGAAGGGAGGAGAACCAATTAAGGCGGGGGGTGGGGTGGAACGAGCAGCTGTCTACCCTTAGCAGGAGGGCTCCTGATTACATACCTCTCCTGCTGCTGCTGCTGCTGCTGGCTGTCCAGCAGCAGACTGAAGGTGGCTGCTGCTGTGCACAGGTATATAAAGGCTCAGAGCCTATTATGACACGCGCAGCCATCGTTCCATTGCCACATTCCATCTACTGCAGGCAGGATACCTGGCTGGCTGAATGTCGCTGAGAAGCTCACAGAGACCGCCATAAGCAAGAGTTTAACAGAATGCCACAGACTAATCAACCAAACTTTTTGGGTTGGGTTCTCTTTTATAGTCTGCAGGCATTAAATGAAAGAAGTCAGTGTTCCAGCAGAAGGAGACAACGTTTCAGAAAAGGCATTGTAGCAAACCAAAAAAGAAATTTTAAGCGCAGCAGAGTAACCAGCGCACATACCTGTTAGCTCAGGTGAGTTTAAAAGGCTGCTGTTGATAACAAGGGCATTTGCTAAATAGATGGTGTGTGTGCAACAATATACTGAAAGGTCAATTATATTGTGCAGCTTATCTCACCACCTGTAGTTATTTAGGTGAAAGCTCCAAAATGCTTGCCTAATATGTCTGTTTATCCAAAAGGAAGTAAAAAGGGAGAGCTAGAAAGATAGCATTGCATCACATTACATGGCAATGCAATGCACAGTTGCTGAAGTTGAACCAAAATGAGCTTGTAATCTGGCTTCTGCAACTTTGAACATGAAAAATCCAATGAGGAGAAGAAAAGCAAAGCCAAAGAGTCCATCCCAAAATCCGACAAACAAGCAAAATGAACAAAAAACATTGAATTCAATTCTTTCTGATTTTAGAAACTGCATTAAAGAAGGGGTGCACCGGTCCTGGAGATACTGCAATACCAGGTCAATGCGTGGAGTGGACAGAACAAGCTCTTTTTTCATCTCCCTGTTCTAAAAATCCATTTAATATATGGTCCCCAGATAGGGGACGTATCAGATATTAAACTGATAAGAACAGATACTACACTTGATCTTAGCCAAAAGGCCGAGAAGCGATAACCAGAATTGGTTTCAAACTACGGAGCCACCCAAGGATCCTGAAAAGTCCATTTGTGGAGATGAGCTCCTGGACTCCCGTTAAGAAGACATGTTGTCAACCTCTAGATCCCTTACATGCCTGCACTTTTCGGCTTGCTGCTGCTGCAATCCACGCGTTTTAGATCTGCATAACTCCACCTCTTTAAACACAGCACCTTCACCCCCTGCTGTTCCCACCCGCCTCAACACCGTTGGAAGGGAGGAGAACCAATTAAGGCGGGGGGTGGGGTGGAACGAGCAGCTGTCTACCCTTAGCAGGAGGGCTCCTGATTACATACCTCTCCTGCTGCTGCTGGCTGTCCAGCAGCAGACTGAAGGTGGCTGCTGCTGTGCACAGGTATATAAAGGCTCAGAGCCTATTATGACACGCGCAGCCAGCGTTCCATTGCCACATTCCATCTACTGCAGGCAGGATACCTGGCTGGCTGAATGTCGCTGAGAAGCTCACAGAGACCGCCATAAGCAACAGTTTAACAGAATGCCACAGACTAATCAACCAAACTTTTTGGGTTGGGTTCTCTTTTATAGTCTGCAGGCATTAAATGAAAGAAGTCAGTGTTCCAGCAGAAGGAGACAACGTTTCAGAAAAGGCATTGTAGCAAACCAAAAAAGAAATTTTAAGCGCAGCAGAGTAACCAGCACACATACCTGTTAGCTCAGGTGAGTTTAAAAGGCTGCTGTTGATAACAAGGGCATTTGCTAAATAGATGGTGTGTGTGCAACAATATACTGAAAGGTCAATTATATTGTGCAGCTTATCTCACCACCTGTAGTTATTTAGGTGAAAGCTCCAAAATGCTTGCCTAATATGTCTGTTTATCCAAAAGGAAGTAAAAAGGGAGAGCTAGAAAGATAGCATTGCATCACATTACATGGCAATGCAATGCACAGTTGCTGAAGTTGAACCAAAATGAGCTTGTAATCTGGCTTCTGCAACTTTGAACATGAAAAATCCAATGAGGAGAAGAAAAGCAAAGCCAAAGAGTCCATCCCAAAATCCGACAAACAAGCAAAATGAACAAAAAACATTGAATTCAATTCTTTCTGATTTTAGAAACTGCATTAAAGAAGGGGTGCACCGGTCCTGGAGATACTGCAATACCAGGTCAATGCGTGGAGTGGACAGAGCAAGCTCTTTTTCCATCTCCCTGTTCTAAAAATCCATTTAATATATGGTCCCCAGATAGGGGACGTATCAGATATTAAACTGATAAGAACAGATACTACACTTGATCTTAGCCAAAAGGCCGAGAAGCGATAACCAGAATTGGTTTCAAACTACGGAGCCACCCAAGGATCCTGAAAAGTCCATTTGTGGAGATGAGCTCCTGGACTCCCGTTAAGAAGACATGTTGTCAACCTCTAGATCCCTTACATGCCTGCACTTTTCGGCTTGCTGCTGCTGCAATCCACGCGTTTTAGATCTGCATAACTCCACCTCTTTAAACACAGCACCTTCACCCCCTGCTGTTCCCACCCGCCTCAACACCGTTGGAAGGGAGGAGAACCAATTAAGGCGGGGGGTGGGGTGGAACGAGCAGCTGTCTACCCTTAGCAGGAGGGCTCCTGATTACATACCTCTCCTGCTGCTGCTGCTGCTGCTGGCTGTCCAGCAGCAGACTGAAGGTGGCTGCTGCTGTGCACAGGTATATAAAGGCTCAGAGCCTATTATGACACGCGCAGCCAGCAATCCATTACCACATTCCATCTACTGCAGGCAGGATACCTGGCTGGCTGAATGTCGCTGAGAAGCTCACAGAGACCGCCATAAGCAACAGTTTAACAGAATGCCACAGACTAATCAACCAAACTTTTTGGGTTGGGTTCTCTTTTATAGTCTGCAGGCATTAAATGAAAGAAGTCAGTGTTCCAGCAGAAGGAGACAACGTTTCAGAAAAGGCATTGTAGCAAACCAAAAAAGAAATTTTAAGCGCAGCAGAGTAACCAGCGCACATACCTGTTAGCTCAGGTGAGTTTAAAAGGCTGCTGTTGATAACAAGGGCATTTGCTAAATAGATGGTGTGTGTGCAACAATATACTGAAAGGTCAATTATATTGTGCAGCTTATCTCACCACCTGTAGTTATTTAGGTGAAAGCTCCAAAATGCTTGCCTAATATGTCTGTTTATCCAAAAGGAAGTAAAAAGGGAGAGCTAGAAAGATAGCATTGCATCACATTACATGGCAATGCAATGCACAGTTGCTGAAGTTGAACCAAAATGAGCTTGTAATCTGGCTTCTGCAACTTTGAACATGAAAAATCCAATGAGGAGAAGAAAAGCAAAGCCAAAGAGTCCATCCCAAAATCCGACAAACAAGCAAAATGAACAAAAAACATTGAATTCAATTCTTTCTGATTTTAGAAACTGCATTAAAGAAGGGGTGCACCGGTCCTGGAGATACTGCAATACCAGGTCAATGCGTGGAGTGGACAGAGCAAGCTCTTTTTTCATCTCCCTGTTCTAAAAATCCATTTAATATATGGTCCCCAGATAGGGGACGTATCAGATATTAAACTGATAAGAACAGATACTACACTTGATCTTAGCCAAAAGGCCGAGAAGCGATAACCAGAATTGGTTTCAAACTACGGAGCCACCCAAGGATCCTGAAAAGTCCATTTGTGGAGATGAGCTCCTGGACTCCCGTTAAGAAGACATGTTGTCAACCTCTAGATCCCTTACATGCCTGCACTTTTCGGCTTGCTGCTGCTGCAATCCACGCGTTTTAGATCTGCATAACTCCACCTCTTTAAACACAGCACCTTCACCCCCTGCTGTTCCCACCCGCCTCAACACCGTTGGAAGGGAGGAGAACCAATTAAGGCGGGGGGTGGGGTGGAACGAGCAGCTGTCTACCCTTAGCAGGAGGGCTCCTGATTACATACCTCTCCTGCTGCTGCTGGCTGTCCAGCAGCAGACTGAAGGTGGCTGCTGCTGTGCACAGGTATATAAAGGCTCAGAGCCTATTATGACACGCGCAGCCAGCGTTCCATTGCCACATTCCATCTACTGCAGGCAGGATACCTGGCTGGCTGAATGTCGCTGAGAAGCTCACAGAGACCGCCATAAGCAACAGTTTAACAGAATGCCACAGACTAATCAACCAAACTTTTTGGGTTGGGTTCTCTTTTATAGTCTGCAGGCATTAAATGAAAGAAGTCAGTGTTCCAGCAGAAGGAGACAACGTTTCAGAAAAGGCATTGTAGCAAACCAAAAAAGAAATTTTAAGCGCAGCAGAGTAACCAGCGCACATACCTGTTAGCTCAGGTGAGTTTAAAAGGCTGCTGTTGATAACAAGGGCATTTGCTAAATAGATGGTGTGTGTGCAACAATATACTGAAAGGTCAATTATATTGTGCAGCTTATCTCACCACCTGTAGTTATTTAGGTGAAAGCTCCAAAATGCTTGCCTAATATGTCTGTTTATCCAAAAGGAAGTAAAAAGGGAGAGCTAGAAAGATAGCATTGCATCACATTACATGGCAATGCAATGCACAGTTGCTGAAGTTGAACCAAAATGAGCTTGTAATCTGGCTTCTGCAACTTTGAACATGAAAAATCCAATGAGGAGAAGAAAAGCAAAGCCAAAGAGTCCATCCCAAAATCCGACAAACAAGCAAAATGAACAAAAAACATTGAATTCAATTCTTTCTGATTTTAGAAACTGCATTAAAGAAGGGGTGCACCGGTCCTGGAGATACTGCAATACCAGGTCAATGCGTGGAGTGGACAGAGCAAGCTCTTTTTCCATCTCCCTGTTCTAAAAATCCATTTAATATATGGTCCCCAGATAGGGGACGTATCAGATATTAAACTGATAAGAACAGATTTTTTTTTTTATCGAAAGCCCGAATTCGTGTACAAAACCCGAGTGCGCTTAAAAAAGTGACAAGTGCCACAAAAAAAAGTGCACTAGGATGCTGGTCTTCTTGAAACCCTCTCCAAAAGGAGAAGGGTCCCCCAAACCATTCCCCGTCCCTCCGAGCCAGAAGGCCACAGCGAGGCACAGGGACAAATAGCCACCTCCAGCCGGAGCCAGAGGCGACCCAATCTTACCCTCAATACCTGCCCGAGTTCTCACCCGAGCAAGGCACTGGGAGCCAAAGACTGTGCTCCCCTCCCGGAAGAGGGGAGCCAACAACGCTCTCCTCCCGAAAGAGGAGAGCCAGGGGGGTTCAGGGGGGAGCGGAACCTGATGGCCACACACTCCCCCCCTAGACCTGCCAAGAGTTGAACCCGTAAGGGAACCGCATCCCGACAAAATCCTAGTAAGGACGTGGACACACGTGAAAAAGTGGACACACAGTGACAAAAAAAATTAAATAAATAGTGAAGGTTTCACAGTATAATACTGCCCGGACCTTCGACCGGGAATTGAAAAATTCCCCATCCTAAGGCCAGAAGGCCCGGAATAAGGGTGTGTGTGAAGAAAGAAATATTGAAGTGCTAGTGCAAATGTGCCATAAACTCAAGTGGGGTTCCCAATCCCAGTGAGTTAAGGCACCCCAGGGTCACCACTCCTGGGGCACTTCATACTTCGGGCTTTCGATCTTCCCCGGCCCAATGGCGTCGAACCTGGGGGGCCATGCTTTCCACCAGATGACTATATTAGCCACCTGGCGTACTAACAAGCGCCTAAACCCCAGTGTGCATAATATATCAATCTACTAGGGCGGCAAACATCCAAAACCGCCTTTTCGAAAGATACTACACTTGATCTTAGCCAAAAGGCCGAGAAGCGATAACCAGAATTGGTTTCAAACTACGGAGCCACCCAAGGATCCTGAAAAGTCCATTTGTGGAGATGAGCTCCTGGACTCCCGTTAAGAAGACATGTTGTCAACCTCTAGATCCCTTACATGCCTGAACTTTTCGGCTTGCTGCTGCTGCAATCCACGCGTTTTAGATCTGCATAACTCCACCTCTTTAAACACAGCACCTTCAACCCCTGCTGTTCCCACCCGCCTCAACACCGTTGGAAGGGAGGAGAACCAATTAAGGCGGGGGGTGGGGTGGAACGAGCAGCTGTCTACCCTTAGCAGGAGGGCTCCTGATTACATACCTCTCCTGCTGCTGCTGCTGGGGGCTGTCCAGCAGCAGACTGAAGGTGGCTGCTGCTGTGCACAGGTATATAAAGGCTCAGAGCCTATTATGACACGCGCAGCCAGCAATCCATTACCACATTCCATCTACTGCAGGCAGGATACCTGGCTGGCTGAATGTCGCTGAGAAGCTCACAGAGACCGCCATAAGCAACAGTTTAACAGAATGCCACAGACTAATCAACCAAACTTTTTGGGTTGGGTTCTCTTTTATAGTCTGCAGGCATTAAATGAAAGAAGTCAGTGTTCCAGCAGAAGGAGACAACGTTTCAGAAAAGGCATTGTAGCAAACCAAAAAAGAAATTTTAAGCGCAGCAGAGTAACCAGCGCACATACCTGTTAGCTCAGGTGAGTTTAAAAGGCTGCTGTTGATAACAAGGGCATTTGCTAAATAGATGGTGTGTGTGCAACAATATACTGAAAGGTCAATTATATTGTGCAGCTTATCTCACCACCTGTAGTTATTTAGGTGAAAGCTCCAAAATGCTTGCCTAATATGTCTGTTTATCCAAAAGGAAGTAAAAAGGGAGAGCTAGAAAGATAGCATTGCATCACATTACATGGCAATGCAATGCACAGTTGCTGAAGTTGAACCAAAATGAGCTTGTAATCTGGCTTCTGCAACTTTGAACATGAAAAATCCAATGAGGAGAAGAAAAGCAAAGCCAAAGAGTCCATCCCAAAATCCGACAAACAAGCAAAATGAACAAAAAACATTGAATTCAATTCTTTCTGATTTTAGAAACTGCATTAAAGAAGGGGTGCACCGGTCCTGGAGATACTGCAATACCAGGTCAATGCGTGGAGTGGACAGAGCAAGCTCTTTTTCCATCTCACTGTTCTAAAAATCCATTTAATATATGGTCCCCAGATAGGGGACGTATCAGATATTAAACTGATAAGAACAGATACTACACTTGATCTTAGCCAAAAGGCCGAGAAGCGATAACCAGAATTGGTTTCAAACTACGGAGCCACCCAAGGATCCTGAAAAGTCCATTTGTGGAGATGAGCTCCTGGACTCCCGTTAAGAAGACATGTTGTCAACCTCTAGATCCCTTACATGCCTGCACTTTTCGGCTTGCTGCTGCTGCAATCCACGCGTTTTAGATCTGCATAACTCCACCTCTTTAAACACAGCACCTTCACCCCCTGCTGTTCCCACCCGCCTCAACACCGTTGGAAGGGAGGAGAACCAATTAAGGCGGGGGGTGGGGTGGAACGAGCAGCTGTCTACCCTTAGCAGGAGGGCTCCTGATTACATACCTCTCCTGCTGCTGCTGCTGCTGGCTGTCCAGCAGCAGACTGAAGGTGGCTGCTGCTGTGCACAGGTATATAAAGGCTCAGAGCCTATTATGACACGCGCAGCCAGCGTTCCATTGCCACATTCCATCTACTGCAGGCAGGATACCTGGCTGGCTGAATGTCGCTGAGAAGCTCACAGAGACCGCCATAAGCAACAGTTTAACAGAATGCCACAGACTAATCAACCAAACTTTTGGGGTTGGGTTCTCTTTTATAGTCTGCAGGCATTAAATGAAAGAAGTCAGTGTTCCAGCAGAAGGAGACAACGTTTCAGAAAAGGCATTGTAGCAAACCAAAAAAGAAATTTTAAGCGCAGCAGAGTAACCAGCGCACATACCTGTTAGCTCAGGTGAGTTTAAAAGGCTGCTGTTGATAACAAGGGCATTTGCTAAATAGATGGTGTGTGTGCAACAATATACTGAAAGGTCAATTATATTGTGCAGCTTATCTCACCACCTGTAGTTATTTAGGTGAAAGCTCCAAAATGCTTGCCTAATATGTCTGTTTATCCAAAAGGAAGTAAAAAGGGAGAGCTAGAAAGATAGCATTGCATCACATTACATGGCAATGCAATGCACAGTTGCTGAAGTTGAACCAAAATGAGCTTGTAATCTGGCTTCTGCAACTTTGAACATGAAAAATCCAATGAGGAGAAGAAAAGCAAAGCCAAAGAGTCCATCCCAAAATCCGACAAACAAGCAAAATGAACAAAAAACATTGAATTCAATTCTTTCTGATTTTAGAAACTGCATTAAAGAAGGGGTGCACCGGTCCTGGAGATACTGCAATACCAGGTCAATGCGTGGAGTGGACAGAGCAAGCTCTTTTTCCATCTCCCTGTTCTAAAAATCCATTTAATATATGGTCCCCAGATAGGGGACGTATCAGATATTAAACTGATAAGAACAGATACTACACTTGATCTTAGCCAAAAGGCCGAGAAGCGATAACCAGAATTGGTTTCAAACTACGGAGCCACCCAAGGATCCTGAAAAGTCCATTTGTGGAGATGAGCTCCTGGACTCCCGTTAAGAAGACATGTTGTCAACCTCTAGATCCCTTACATGCCTGCACTTTTCGGCTTGCTGCTGCTGCAATCCACGCGTTTTAGATCTGCATAACTCCACCTCTTTAAACACAGCACCTTCACCCCCTGCTGTTCCCACCCGCCTCAACACCGTTGGAAGGGAGGAGAACCAATTAAGGCGGGGGGTGGGGTGGAACGAGCAGCTGTCTACCCTTAGCAGGAGGGCTCCTGATTACATACCTCTCCTGCTGCTGCTGCTGCTGCTGGCTGTCCAGCAGCAGACTGAAGGTGGCTGCTGCTGTGCACAGGTATATAAAGGCTCAGAGCCTATTATGACACGCGCAGCCATCGTTCCATTGCCACATTCCATCTACTGCAGGCAGGATACCTGGCTGGCTGAATGTCGCTGAGAAGCTCACAGAGACCGCCATAAGCAACAGTTTAACAGAATGCCACAGACTAATCAACCAAACTTTTTGGGTTGGGTTCTCTTTTATAGTCTGCAGGCATTAAATGAAAGAAGTCAGTGTTCCAGCAGAAGGAGACAACGTTTCAGAAAAGGCATTGTAGCAAACCAAAAAAGAAATTTTAAGCGCAGCAGAGTAACCAGCGCACATACCTGTTAGCTCAGGTGAGTTTAAAAGGCTGCTGTTGATAACAAGGGCATTTGCTAAATAGATGGTGTGTGTGCAACAATATACTGAAAGGTCAATTATATTGTGCAGCTTATCTCACCACCTGTAGTTATTTAGGTGAAAGCTCCAAAATGCTTGCCTAATATGTCTGTTTATCCAAAAGGAAGTAAAAAGGGAGAGCTAGAAAGATAGCATTGCATCACATTACATGGCAATGCAATGCACAGTTGCTGAAGTTGAACCAAAATGAGCTTGTAATCTGGCTTCTGCAACTTTGAACATGAAAAATCCAATGAGGAGAAGAAAAGCAAAGCCAAAGAGTCCATCCCAAAATCCGACAAACAAGCAAAATGAACAAAAAACATTGAATTCAATTCTTTCTGATTTTAGAAACTGCATTAAAGAAGGGGTGCACCGGTCCTGGAGATACTGCAATACCAGGTCAATGCGTGGAGTGGACAGAGCAAGCTCTTTTTTCATCTCCCTGTTCTAAAAATCCATTTAATATATGGTCCCCAGATAGGGGACGTATCAGATATTAAACTGATAAGAACAGATACTACACTTGATCTTAGCCAAAAGGCCGAGAAGCGATAACCAGAATTGGTTTCAAACTACGGAGCCACCCAAGGATCCTGAAAAGTCCATTTGTGGAGATGAGCTCCTGGACTCCCGTTAAGAAGACATGTTGTCAACCTCTAGATCCCTTACATGCCTGCACTTTTCGGCTTGCTGCTGCTGCAATCCACGCGTTTTAGATCTGCATAACTCCACCTCTTTAAACACAGCACCTTCACCCCCTGCTGTTCCCACCCGCCTCAACACCGTTGGAAGGGAGGAGAACCAATTAAGGCGGGGGGTGGGGTGGAACGAGCAGCTGTCTACCCTTAGCAGGAGGGCTCCTGATTACATACCTCTCCTGCTGCTGCTGCTGCTGGCTGTCCAGCAGCAGACTGAAGGTGGCTGCTGCTGTGCACAGGTATATAAAGGCTCAGAGCCTATTATGACACGCGCAGCCAGCGTTCCATTGCCACATTCCATCTACTGCAGGCAGGATACCTGGCTGGCTGAATGTCGCTGAGAAGCTCACAGAGACCGCCATAAGCAACAGTTTAACAGAATGCCACAGACTAATCAACCAAACTTTTTGGGTTGGGTTCTCTTTTATAGTCTGCAGGCATTAAATGAAAGAAGTCAGTGTTCCAGCAGAAGGAGACAACGTTTCAGAAAAGGCATTGTAGCAAACCAAAAAAGAAATTTTAAGCGCAGCAGAGTAACCAGCGCACATACCTGTTAGCTCAGGTGAGTTTAAAAGGCTGCTGTTGATAACAAGGGCATTTGCTAAATAGATGGTGTGTGTGCAACAATATACTGAAAGGTCAATTATATTGTGCAGCTTATCTCACCACCTGTAGTTATTTAGGTGAAAGCTCCAAAATGCTTGCCTAATATGTCTGTTTATCCAAAAGGAAGTAAAAAGGGAGAGCTAGAAAGATAGCATTGCATCACATTACATGGCAATGCAATGCACAGTTGCTGAAGTTGAACCAAAATGAGCTTGTAATCTGGCTTCTGCAACTTTGAACATGAAAAATCCAATGAGGAGAAGAAAAGCAAAGCCAAAGAGTCCATCCCAAAATCCGACAAACAAGCAAAATGAACAAAAAACATTGAATTCAATTCTTTCTGATTTTAGAAACTGCATTAAAGAAGGGGTGCACCGGTCCTGGAGATACTGCAATACCAGGTCAATGCGTGGAGTGGACAGAGCAAGCTCTTTTTCCATCTCCCTGTTCTAAAAATCCATTTAATATATGGTCCCTAGATAGGGGACGTATCAGATATTAAACTGATAAGAACAGATTTTTTTTTTTATCGAAAGCCCGAATTCGTGTACAAAACCCGAGTGCGCTTAAAAAAGTGACAAGTGCCACAAAAAAAAGTGCACTAGGATGCTGGTCTTCTTGAAACCCTCTCCAAAAGGAGAAGGGTCCCCCAAACCATTCCCCGTCCCTCCGAGCCAGAAGGCCACAGCGAGGCACAGGGACAAATAGCCACCTCCAGCCGGAGCCAGAGGCGACCCAATCTTACCCTCAATACCTGCCTGAGTTCTCACCCGAGCAAGGCACTGGGAGCCAAAGACTGTGCTCCCCTCCCGGAAGAGGGGAGCCAACAACGCTCTCCTCCCGAAAGAGGAGAGCCAGGGGGGTTCAGGGGGGAGCGGAACCTGATGGCCACACACTCCCCCCCTAGACCTGCCAAGAGTTGAACCCGTAAGGGAACCGCATCCCGACAAAATCCTAGTAAGGACGTGGACACACGTGAAAAAGTGGACACACAGTGACAAAAAAAATTAAATAAATAGTGAAGGTTTCACAGTATAATACTGCCCGGACCTTCGACCGGGAATTGAAAAATTCCCCATCCTAAGACCAGAAGGCCCGGAATAAGGGTGTGTGTGAAGAAAGAAATATTGAAGTGCTAGTGCAAATGTGCCATAAACTCAAGTGGGGTTCCCAATCCCAGTGAGTTAAGGCACCCCAGGGTCACCACTCCTGGGGCACTTCATACTTCGGGCTTTCGATCTTCCCCGGCCCAATGGCGTCGATCCTGGGGGGCCATGCTTTCCACCAGATGACTATATTAGCCACCTGGCGTACTAACAAGCGCCTAAACCCCAGTGTGCATAATGTATCAATCTACTAGGGCGGCAAACATCCAAAACCGCCTTTTCGAAAGATACTACACTTGATCTTAGCCAAAAGGCCGAGAAGCGATAACCAGAATTGGTTTCAAACTACGGAGCCACCCAAGGATCCTGAAAAGTCCATTTGTGGAGATGAGCTCCTGGACTCCCGTTAAGAAGACATGTTGTCAACCTCTAAATCCCTTACATGCCTGCACTTTTCGGCTTGCTGCTGCTGCAATCCACGCGTTTTAGATCTGCATAACTCCACCTCTTTAAACACAGCACCTTCACCCCCTGCTGTTCCCACCCGCCTCAACACCGTTGGAAGGGAGGAGAACCAATTAAGGCGGGGGGTGGGGTGGAACGAGCAGCTGTCTACCCTTAGCAGGAGGGCTCCTGATTACATACCTCTCCTGCTGCTGCTGCTGGGGGCTGTCCAGCAGCAGACTGAAGGTGGCTGCTGCTGTGCACAGGTATATAAAGGCTCAGAGCCTATTATGACACGCGCAGCCAGCAATCCATTACCACATTCCATCTACTGCAGGCAGGATACCTGGCTGGCTGAATGTCGCTGAGAAGCTCACAGAGACCGCCATAAGCAACAGTTTAACAGAATGCCACAGACTAATCAACCAAACTTTTTGGGTTGGGTTCTCTTTTATAGTCTGCAGGCATTAAATGAAAGAAGTCAGTGTTCCAGCAGAAGGAGACAACGTTTCAGAAAAGGCATTGTAGCAAACCAAAAAAGAAATTTTAAGCGCAGCAGAGTAACCAGCGCACATACCTGTTAGCTCAGGTGAGTTTAAAAGGCTGCTGTTGATAACAAGGGCATTTGCTAAATAGATGGTGTGTGTGCAACAATATACTGAAAGGTCAATTATATTGTGCAGCTTATCTCACCACCTGTAGTTATTTAGGTGAAAGCTCCAAAATGCTTGCCTAATATGTCTGTTTATCCAAAAGGAAGTAAAAAGGGAGAGCTAGAAAGATAGCATTGCATCACATTACATGGCAATGCAATGCACAGTTGCTGAAGTTGAACCAAAATGAGCTTGTAATCTGGCTTCTGCAACTTTGAACATGAAAAATCCAATGAGGAGAAGAAAAGCAAAGCCAAAGAGTCCATCCCAAAATCCGACAAACAAGCAAAATGAACAAAAAACATTGAATTCAATTCTTTCTGATTTTAGAAACTGCATTAACCCCTTAAGCCCCGCGGGTGGTTTTGCACGTTAATGACCGGGCCAATTTTTACAATTCTGACCACTGTCACTTTATGAGGTAATTACTCTCGAACGCTTCAACGGATCCCCCTGATTCTGAGATTGTTTTTTCGTGACATATTGTACTTCATGATTGTGGAAAAATTTCTTCGATATCACTTGCGTTTATTTGTGAAAAAAAACGGAAATTTGGCGAAAATTTTGAAAATTTTGCAATTTTCAAAATTTGAATTTTTAAGCCCTGAAATCAGAGCGATATGTCACACAAAAGAGTTAATAAATAACATTTCCCACATGTCTACTTTACATCAGCACAATTTTGGAACCAAAATTTTTTTTTGTTAGGGAGCTATAAGGGTTAAAAGTTGACCAGCGATTTCTCATTTTTCCAACAAAATTTACAAAACCATTTTTTTAGGGACCACATCACATTTGAAGTCACTTTGAGAGGTCTTTATGACAGAAAATACCCAAAAGTGACACCATTCTAAAAACTGCACCCCTCAAGGTGCTCAAAACCACATTCAAGAACTTTATTAACCCTTCAGGTGCTTCACAGGAATTTTTTGAATGTGGAAGAAAAAAATGAACATTTAACTTTTTTCACAAAAATGTTAATTTAGACCCAATTTTTTTTATTTTCACAGGGGTAACAAGAAAAAATGGACCCCAAAATTTGTTGTGCAATTTCCCCTGGGCACGCAGATACCCAATATTTGGGGAAAAAATACTGTTTGGGCGCACGGCAGGGCTCGGGAGGGAAGGAGCGCTATTTGACTTTTTGATTGTAAAATTTGCTTGAATAATTAGCGGACGCCATGTTGTGTTTGGAGAGCCCCTCTGTGCCCAAACTTTGGAGCTCCCCCACAAGTGACCCCATTTTGGAAACTAAACCCCCCAAGGCACCTTTCTAGATGCATAGTGAGCACTTGGAACCACCAGGTGCTTCACAAATTGATTCGTAATAATGAAAAAGTGAAAAAAAAAACACTTTTTCATTTTTACGAATTAATTTGTGAAGCACCTAGGGGTTCCAAGTGCTCACTATGCATCTAGATAGGTGCCTTGGGGGGTCTAGTTTCCAAAATGGGGTCACTTGTGGAGGAGCTCCAATGTTTGGGCACACAGGGACTCTCCAAATGCAACATGATATCCGCTAACAATTTGAGCCGACAATTTGTTAGCGGATATCATGTTGCATTTGGAGAGTCCCTGTGTGCCCAAACATTGGAGCTCCCCCACAAGTGACCCCATTTTGGAAACTAGACCCCCCAAGGCACCTATCTAGATTCATAGTGAGCACTTGGAACCCCAGGTGCTTCACAAATTGATTCATAAAAATGAAAAAGTGTTTTTTTTTTCACTTTTTCATTTTTACGAATTAATTTGCGAAGCACCTGGGGGTTCCAAGTGCTCACTATGCATCTAGAAAGGTGCCTTGGGGGGTCTAGTTTCCAAAATGGTGTCACTTGTGGGGGAGCTCCAAAGTTTGGGCACAGAGGGGCTTTCCAAACGCAATGTGGTGTCCGCTAACAATTTGAGCCGATTTTCCATTCAATTTGTTAGCGGATACCATGTTGCATTTAGAGAGTCCCTGTGTGCCCAAACATTGGAGCTCCCCCACAAGTGACCCCCTATTTTAAACTAGACCCCCCAAGGCACCTATCTAGATTCATAGTGAGCACTTGGAACCCCAGGTGCTTCACAAATTGATTCATAAAAATGAAAAAGTGTTTTTTTTTTCACTTTTTCATTTTTACGAATCAATTTGTGAAGCACCTGGGGGTTCCAAGTGCTCACTATGCATCTAGAAAGGTGCCTTGGGGGGTCTAGTTTCCAAAATGGGGTCACTTGTGGGGGAGCTCCAAAGTTTGGGCACAGAGGGGCTCTCCAAACGCAATGTGGTGTCCGCTAACAATTTGAGCCGATTTTCCATTCAATTTGTTAGCGGATACCATGTTGCATTTAGAGAGTCCCTGTGTGCCCAAACATTGGAGCTCCCCCACAAGTGACCCCATTTTGGAAACTAGACCCCCCAAGGCACCTTTCTAGATTCATAGTGAGCACTTGGAACCCCAGGTGCTTCACAAATTGATTCATAAAAATGAAAAAGTGTTTTTTTTTTCACTTTTTCATTTTTATGAATCAATTTGTGAAGCACCTGGGGGTTCCAAGTGCTCACTATGCATCTAGAAAGGTGCCTTGGGGGGTCTAGTTTCCAAAATGGGGTCACTTGTGGGGGAGCTCCAAAGTTTGGGCACAGAGGGGCTCTCCAAACGCAATGTGGTGTCCGCTAACAATTTGAGCCGATTTTCCATTCAATTTGTTAGCGGATACCATGTTGCATTTAGAGAGTCCCTGTGTGCCCAAACATTGGAGCTCCCCCACAAGTGACCCCATTTTGGAAACTAGACCCCCCAAGGCACCTATCTAGATTCATAGTGAGCACTTGGAACCCCAGGTGCTTCACAAATTGATTCATAAAAATGAAAAAGTGTTTTATTTTCACTTTTTCATTTTTACGAATCAATTTGTGAAGCACCTGGGGGTTCTAAGTGCTCACTATGCATCTAGATAGGTGCCTTGGGGGGTCTAGTTTCCAAAATGGGGTCACTTGTGGGGGAGCTCCAAAGTTTGGGCACAGAGGGGCTCTCCAAACGCAATGTGGTGTCCGCTAACAATTTGAGCCGATTTTCCATTCAATTTGTTAGCGGATACCATGTTGCATTTAGAGAGTCCCTGTGTGCCCAAACATTGGAGCTCCCCCACAAGTGACCCCATTTTGGAAACTAGACCCCCCAAGGCACCTATCTAGATTCATAGTGAGCACTTGGAACCCCAGGTGCTTCACAAATTGATTCATAAAAATGAAAAAGTGTTTTATTTTCACTTTTTCATTTTTACGAATCAATTTGTGAAGCACCTGGGGGTTCTAAGTGCTCACTATGCATCTAGATAGGTGCCTTGGGGGGTCTAGTTTCCAAAATGGGGTCACTTGTGGGGGAGCTCCAATGTTTGGACACACAGGGGCTCTCCAAACGCAACATGGCGTCCGCTAACAATTTGAGCCGATTTTCCATTCAATTTGTTAGCGGACACCATGTCGCGTTTGGAGAGCCCGTGATGTGCCTAAACAGTGGAGCTCCCCCACAAGTGTCCCCATTTTGGAAACTATACCCCTCAAAGATTTTATTAAGGTGTATAGTGAACATTTTGAACCCAGAGGTACGGCACATTATTTGTTTACATTAGGTCATCATATTGAATAAGTTTTCATTATTCTTGAGCGCAAGTGCTCGCTACTTGAGTTTGCATCGGGTACTCAGGTATGCACCATGTACAGCGTGTGCTCGAGTGACATGCTCGAGTCCCTGCTCCGCATGTTTCACGGTTATTAGACACCCAAAAAAAAACATGCGGGGATCGCTCGTGCATGGCAGGCAATCCCCGTAAAGTTTTTTGGCCGCGAAGCATATGGGGCAGAGACTCGAGCATGTCACTCAAATACCCACGATACTAAATGCATACCAGAGCACCCGATGCAAACTCAAGTAGCGAGCACTTGCTCTCAACACTAGTCGCCATATCGTCATCTTTTTTTCTTACTTTTGAAAAAAATCCCAACCCCAGCCCTAACCCTAGCACAACCCTAGCCCCAGCACAACCCTAGCCCCAGCACAACCCTAGCCCCAGCACAACCCTAGCCCCAAACCCAGCCCTAACCCTAGCCCAATCCTAACTCAAGAGTTTATTTTTGACGCCGTTCCTTGTGCGGTATAAGTGATTAGACGACTTTATTCTTCGGGTCGGTGTGATTACAGCAATGCCAGAATCATATGGGGTTTTTATGACTGACAGCTGTCACACACTAAAAGACGCATTTTTTGTAAAATCTAGTTTTTGCATCGCCATATTTTGAGAGCTATAATTTTTCCAGATTTTGGCAGACAGTCATGTGACGGCTCGTTTTTTGCGGGATGACTTGACGTTGTTATTGGTGCCATTTTCAGGCACGTGACATTTTTTGATCGCTTTCTATTCCGATTTTTGGGAGGCAGAATAAACAAAAACCAACAATTCAGGAATTGTTTTTTTTTTTTTTTTTTATTCTGTTCCGCGTGTGGTAAAATTGATAAGGCAGCTTTACTCTTCGGGTCAGTACGTTTACAGCGGTACCACATTTGTATCATTTTTCTATGTTTTGGCGCTTATACACAATAAAAGCTATTTTATAGAAATAAATATTTTTTAGTATCGCTTTATTATGAGAGCTACAACTTTTTTATTTTTCGGCTGATGGAGCTATATGGTGGCTTGTTTTTTGCGGGACGAGATGCCGTTTTCAGCGGTATCATTTCTATTTATATACGTCTTTTTGATCGCGTGTTATTCCACTTTTTGTTTGGCGGTATGGTGATAAAGCATTGTTTTTTGCTTGTTTTTTTTTTTTTTTTTTTTACCGTGTTCACTGAAGGGGTTAACTAGTGGGACAGTTTTATAGGTCAGGTTGTTCCGGACGCGGCGATACCAAATATGTGTACTTTTATTGTTTTTTTTTTATTTTTTTTATAATAATATTTATTGATGGGTACATTATATTTTTATTTTTGGTGTATTATTTTTTTTATTTTTTTATAATATTTTTGCACATTTTTTTTTTTTTTTTTTCCACTTTCACACAGTTTATACACTTTATTACTTTGTCCCACTCTGGGACTTTCACTTTTTTTTTTCTGATCGCCTGCATGGCACAGGAATGGAGCACCATCCCTATGCCATGAAGGCTGTCAGAAGTGCACAGTGTGAAGATTGCTTGGAGATGCACTGCGCATGTCCAAGCAATCTTCCTGCTCTCTGGTGACCCGGATGTTGTCATGACGACATCGGGTCATCATGGCAACACCCGGGAAGCCTTTGCAGACTGCGCTGGAAGCCGGAAGAGGAGGTGAGTATCGCCGATCACCTCCCCTTGCCCCCGCAATGCCGCGATCGACTTCGATCGCAGCATCGCGGGGGTTAATGTGCTGGGAGCGGTGCGTGACCGCTCCCTGCACATAGTACCGGGTGTCAGCTGTGACAATCAGCTGACACCCGGCGGCGATCGCGCCCGCACAGCCTGTGTGCGGGCGCGATCGCGATGACGTACTAATACGGGTCTGGCTCTTAAGTCCCAGGGCACAGACGCGTATTAGTACGTCAGATGTTATTAAGGGGTTAAAGAAGGGGTGCACCGGTCCTGGAGATACTGCAATACCAGGTCAATGCGTGGAGTGGACAGAGCAAGCTCTTTTTCCATCTCCCTGTTCTAAAAATCCATTTAATATATGGTCCCCAGATAGGGGACGTATCAGATATTAAACTGATAAGAACAGATTTTGCGTTTATATTTAAAATATCGTAGTCTTTATCTTTTCTTCAGAGCTTTAAAATAACATCTTCCATAGGTGATAGTTCCATATACTCAGGGCTCTTTTCTTTCCAAGCTTCTTCATATCCATTAGGTAGTACATATAAATTTCACTTAATGCCAGTCTTATACAATCCTTGACTTCTATATAGTCTCTTTTAAACAACAATATGTTTCTGGTCTTCCATAGAGCACTTTTAACACAACTCAAAGTGCACCATAAAACTCTCTCTTTTTCTTTCGTCATGTTTGGTAAAATCCCATATAAAACCACTTCATGGCTTAAAAAATTAAGACCAGATAAAAATTTTAAAAGCTCACCACAGTCTTTCCACACTTGCTGTGCAAAATCACAATTCCAAATAAGGTGCATAGTAGTCTCATCATTATTGCACTGATGCCTCGGGCAGGTTTGTATAGTGCTAAGTCTTCTTTTATACTGGAAATCACGAGTCGGTAAACATTCCTGCACAATCATCCAAGCTAAGTCTTTATGTTGATTCATCAGGTAAGGTGCATTTGTTAAATTCCATATTTTAGTGACTCTGCTATATGAATAATGGCTTATGGGCGTCAAAGTTTCTTTCTTTTTTAATTGCTGCAGCAGCTTCCTTGCATTCTTCAATGTCTCCATCTCAAAAGAATCTAGGCCATATAATCTGATAACTTTCTCCAGGATGGCATATTGTTGTGGAGGGGATAACAACACTGGGCTTGTTAAAGAAATGGATATCCACTTTCGCCTCCTAAAAATGTGGCCAGCTGCATATCTTAAAAAATGTGCCCAAGGGCTTGAAGCAAACATATATTTAAAACAGAGGCTAAAAAACTTTGAGCATAAAAACAGTTTGACGTTGGGAACATCCTTACCACCAAGGTGGTGCATCTTGTACATTGTTTCTCTCTTCACCTTTTCGAACTTAGAGTTCCACACAAATTCAAACAGCATTCTCTGTAATCTTCTCGCTGTAAGGTCACTTGGGGGATAAACATAACTGAGATATAACATGACAGGAAGCAGAAGGGCCTTAATAATTAAAACTTTACCTTCGATTGTTAATTTTCTTAATTTCCAAAAGTCAATCTTCTTTTGTATTTTGTCCCTTACTCCATCCCAGCTCTTCATTCCATCATTCTGTCGATCAAAAATCACGCCCAGAATTTTAATCTTCTCTGACTGCATCGGGAGATCAGGGATGGACACATCCGCCCAATTGCCACGGACAAAACAATCACATTTCTCAATGTTTAACTTAAAACCTGAGGCTTCACAAAAAAAATTGGTCGTTCTTATAGCTCTCCTGAGAGCGGCAGGTGATGAACAAAAAATAGTAATATCATCCATGTAGCCCATTACCTTCACATCTCTTCCATGTCCTCCAGGGATAGGGACACCTTTAATCACTTTATCCTCTCGTAGCATAGATAAAAGAGGCTCTATTGCACATATAAATAGCACTGGGGACAAAGGGCAGCCTTGCTTCACACCTGAATGCAAAAACACTTCATTAGACAAAAATCCATTGATTAAAATTTTACTAAAAGAGTTCTTATATAAAAGTGCCACTTGCTTGATAAAAATTTCAGGGAAGCCCATTTTTCTTAAAACCAACCATAAAAAACAATGAGAGACACGATCAAAAGCCTTTTGAAAATCCAACGATAAAATTGCTAAGTCTTGCTTCCTGGATTGCTGGTACCATATGACATCGCGGATGGTATTGAGATGCTCCGCAACTCCTCTTCCTGGCACCCCACATACCTGGTCTTCATAAATAACTTTGGATAAAACTTTTTTAAAACGGTTCACTAAAATTTTGGACATCAACTTGTAATCAACATTCAACAGTGTGATTGGTCTCCAGTTTGCCAGATGGGATTTGGCTCCTTTTTTAAAAATCAGGGAGACCAGACCACTTCTCCAAGATATAGGCAGGATATCACACTTAAAAGCTTCTTTGATTACTAAAAACAAGTCGGGTTTTAAAAAATTCCAAAATTCACGATAAAATTCAACAGGCAAACCGTCAGAACCAGGGGTTTTCCCATAGGAAAAACTTTTGATAGCAGCATCTACTTCCGACAAGGTGACTTCAGTGCATAACAATTCTTGGTCTTCGCGGCTCAGACTATTTTTTAATGAATTAAGGGCATCTTCAGTAAAAGACTGGTCTATAGTTTTCTCATTAAAAAGCTGCTGATAAAACTGGTGAGCTTGGTTGAGCATACCTTCAGTTGTAGTTTCACCCTCTAATTCTGTTATCATTTCCTTAGCAGCAACTACTTTTTTAAAAAAAAATCTTGAGCACTTTTCATTTTTCTCCATCACTTCAATTTTTGAGTTATAAATTATTTCCTTACCCTTCGACTCTATACTCTTTTTAATTTCTTTTTTTGTTGCTTCAATTAAATCGTCCATTTCAAGTCCCACATCTCTTAGTTGATAACAGGTCTGCAATTTAGTAATAAGCCTTTTATGCCAAGCGGACTTTTCTCTTGCATTGGCTATGCTGACCTTGATAAAAAAACTTTTTATCTTCATCTTGCTGTATTCCCACCATTCTAGCAGAGTTAAAAATTTTTGTTGTTTTGTTCTTAAATAATTAAAAAACGCTTTAAAATCTGTTCTTACCTTAGGATCTTGTAACAATGTTGTATTTAGCCTCCAAACTCCTCTTGCCTTGACAAGCCCAGGTAATTCTAACTCTGATAGCAACATCTTATGATCTGAAAAAATGTTTGGGATTAAGACAACAGATTTGACATTCACATATTGGGACATGAAAATAAAATCAATACGAGATTTAGAAGAAGAGTTCTCCCAAGTATAACCGGGATCATTACTACGGATCTCTTTCCAGGAGTCTCTAAGAAAAAAATCAGTTAACAAATCCTTTAGTTGTTTCTCTGTTTTGTCTTTTTTAGGAACGGTGGAACTCCCGCTTCTCCCTTCACCAGGCAAGACACAATTGAAATCCCCACAGAACATCAGAGGCGATGAACCAGGTAGGTAATATTGCACATCTTCAAACAACTGATGTCTCTCTTCCTTCACCGGAGAAGCATAAATGTTCAAAAGTCTAAAGTCCACACCTTTAAAACTAATATTTAAGAAAAGAGCACGTCCAGAAGAAATGTCCACAAAAGAGTTGATTTTAAAGTCATGCGACCTAAACAGCACTCCAATGCCAGAGGAACGATTTTCATTATCTCCGGACCAGATAGAGGGCCCATGAGGCCAATCTTTTCTTAAATCTGCATAATTCATATCAAAGTCAATGTTACATTCTTGCAAACAAAAGACATCACAGTCCACTGTTGACAGGTAGGAAAACAAAGCAGCCCTTCTTGTAGAGCCCCTTATACTCCTCACATTGAGCGAGGCTACTTTAATTGATGAGGTCATGATAGGATAGTTCAGGTCACACTACTGTCAGAATCAGACATAAAGCCCACCGATGTTAACGGGCTCTGCACTTCTGAGTCCGAAAAAGAAATGTTTATAGGGTCTGAAGGCCTTGGCTCCTCAGGAGGGGCAGCGGGAGCCATTGGCTTGTATTGCAGAAGACTTGGTTTTAATGGACACTTCTTGGAAGTCTCCCTGGCCACATTCTCATCAGACCTATCATCTGTTTTCCTTTTCCTACGAGTTTCCAGCTCCATTGCTTCTTCCTCCGAGCTAAATGTCCCGATTTCAGCAGAGGGACTCCCCTCCACCACCATATCACCCGGATCAGAATCAGCAGCCCAGTCCTTAGATGAAGCTTCCCTCCTCTCAGGACGGACAGGTTTCTCAGCTGGAGGTTTCTGCATAGACGTGGGCTTATGCGCAGCAGGAATAGGAGAACTGGCAGGTTTTCCCTGCGCAGCAGGCACTGAAGTGCTTGTGGACCCGCCTACAGGGGGTTGTGTTCGCACAGTAGATACAGGAGCACCGGTGGGACCCCCCTTAGCAGCAGGAGCAGGAGGGTTGGTTGGCTTCCTCTGTGCAGCAGGTGCAGACGTACCACCTGATGTACTAGCAGGCTTGGTCTGTGGAGCAGGTACTGGAGAGCTAGAAGACTGCCCCCGCGCTGTAGACGCACCCGCAGGAGCAGGAACAGCAGAGGGTTGCCTCTGCCCCCCGGGAGCAGATGGAGGCACACGGGCAGGTTGCTTTGCCAGCGTTTCAGCATAGGTTTCCGCCTTTTTCTTCAAAGGACACTCCCGGAAGGAGTGACCTGGGACCCGGCAGATGTTGCACACCATCTCATTGGTACAGTCCATTGTGGCATGTCCATGCTTGTAGCACTTCTTACAGATTGCCACCTCCTCCTTGCAGTTCTCATAAGTGTGACCGAAACACATGCATTTCCGGCAGAAGAGGGGCATGTCCGGGTAGAAGAGGCGCCCCCGCTCCCTACCGATCAGGAAACTTGACGGAGGATGACGCTGACCACCAATGCCATTTGGATCTTCACAAAATTTAACAAAAAATTTATGCTTTCCCGTCCAGAGGTTTTCCTCATTCATGACCTTGTGGGAATACCGCAGTTCTGGGAAATAGTTTTGAAGAAAGCAAATAATATTAACTAAGGGAACATGAGGGTTGCTCATCTGAACCACGAGCGGCTTCTCTCCACCGGAGTAAAGGATGACAAAGGTGAGTCCTTTAAGATCCTCATCTGAAAGGTGCAGGTGAATCTGGCGGAAGAGGTTCTGGCACGCATACTCCGACTCCAGAGTCAAAGTGAAGGAACCGGGGCGATCTTGAAGGGCCAGGATGTCTTCCCTCTTTACTCCTAGGATCTCCAGCAGCACTCTCCTCACGAAAAACTTCAAGGTCATCTTCTCCTTGGATGCATCGTCCACTTCGATCTTGAAAGAGTTCTTGATGCGAAGGTCACCAGCTCTGGCATAGCGCACTGCGGCCGCTACTGCTGATGCCATCTTCAAAAGGTAGATAGGGTCGATCGCCTTCTTGGTTTCTTTGCGTATCTGCCCCCTAAAGCAGCATGAGGCTTAAGACGGCTTTTACACCGCCGATGCCTCAAGGCCAAGGGCACGATTGGCTTAGAATCCTTCTGGCAAGATGTGGTATCTTAGCCAAAAGGCCGAGAAGCGATAACCAGAATTGGTTTCAAACTACGGAGCCACCCAAGGATCCTGAAAAGTCCATTTGTGGAGATGAGCTCCTGGACTCCCGTTAAGAAGACATGTTGTCAACCTCTAGATCCCTTACATGCCTGCACTTTTCGGCTTGCTGCTGCTGCAATCCACGCGTTTTACATCTGCATAACTCCACCTCTTTAAACACAGCACCTTCACCCCCTGCTGTTCCCACCCGCCTCAACACCGTTGGAAGGGAGGAGAACCAATTAAGGCGGGGGGTGGGGTGGAACGAGCAGCTGTCTACCCTTAGCAGGAGGGCTCCTGATTACATACCTCTCCTGCTGCTGCTGCTGCTGGCTGTCCAGCAGCAGACTGAAGGTGGCTGCTGCTGTGCACAGGTATATAAAGGCTCAGAGCCTATTATGACACGCGCAGCCAGCGTTCCATTGCCACATTCCATCTACTGCAGGCAGGATACCTGGCTGGCTGAATGTCGCTGAGAAGCTCACAGAGACCGCCATAAGCAACAGTTTAACAGAATGCCACAGACTAATCAACCAAACTTTTTGGGTTGGGTTCTCTTTTATAGTCTGCAGGCATTAAATGAAAGAAGTCAGTGTTCCAGCAGAAGGAGACAACGTTTCAGAAAAGGCATTGTAGCAAACCAAAAAAGAAATTTTAAGCGCAGCAGAGTAACCAGCGCACATACCTGTTAGCTCAGGTGAGTTTAAAAGGCTGCTGTTGATAACAAGGGCATTTGCTAAATAGATGGTGTGTGTGCAACAATATACTGAAAGGTCAATTATATTGTGCAGCTTATCTCACCACCTGTAGTTATTTAGGTGAAAGCTCCAAAATGCTTGCCTAATATGTCTGTTTATCCAAAAGGAAGTATAAAGGGAGAGCTAGAAAGATAGCATTGCATCACATTACATGGCAATGCAATGCACAGTTGCTGAAGTTGAACCAAAATGAGCTTGTAATCTGGCTTCTGCAACTTTGAACATGAAAAATCCCATGAGGAGAAGAAAAGCAAAGCCAAAGAGTCCATCCCAAAATCCGACAAACAAGCAAAATGAACAAAAAACATTGAATTCAATTCTTTCTGATTTTAGAAACTGCATTAAAGAAGGGGTGCACCGGTCCTGGAGATACTGCAATACCAGGTCAATGCGTGGAGTGGACAGAGCAAGCTCTTTTTCCATCTCCCTGTTCTAAAAATCCATTTAATATATGGTCCCCAGATAGGGGACGTATCAGATATTAAACTGATAAGAACAGATACTACACTTGATCTTAGCCAAAAGGCCGAGAAGCGATAACCAGAATTGGTTTCAAACTACGGAGCCACCCAAGGATCCTGAAAAGTCCATTTGTGGAGATGAGCTCCTGGACTCCCGTTAAGAAGACATGTTGTCAACCTCTAGATCCCTTACATGCCTGCACTTTTCGGCTTGCTGCTGCTGCAATCCACGCGTTTTAGATCTGCATAACTCCACCTCTTTAAACACAGCACCTTCACCCCCTGCTGTTCCCACCCGCCTCAACACCGTTGGAAGGGAGGAGAACCAATTAAGGCGGGGGGTGGGGTGGAACGAGCAGCTGTCTACCCTTAGCAGGAGGGCTCCTGATTACATACCTCTCCTGCTGCTGCTGCTGCTGGCTGTCCAGCAGCAGACTGAAGGTGGCTGCTGCTGTGCACAGGTATATAAAGGCTCAGAGCCTATTATGACACGCGCAGCCAGCGTTCCATTGCCACATTCCATCTACTGCAGGCAGGATACCTGGCTGGCTGAATGTCGCTGAGAAGCTCACAGAGACCGCCATAAGCAACAGTTTAACAGAATGCCACAGACTAATCAACCAAACTTTTTGGGTTGGGTTCTCTTTTATAGTCTGCAGGCATTAAATGAAAGAAGTCAGTGTTCCAGCAGAAGGAGACAACGTTTCAGAAAAGGCATTGTAGCAAACCAAAAAAGAAATTTTAAGCGCAGCAGAGTAACCAGCGCACATACCTGTTAGCTCAGGTGAGTTTAAAAGGCTGCTGTTGATAACAAGGGCATTTGCTAAATAGATGGTGTGTGTGCAACAATATACTGAAAGGTCAATTATATTGTGCAGCTTATCTCACCACCTGTAGTTATTTAGGTGAAAGCTCCAAAATGCTTGCCTAATATGTCTGTTTATCCAAAAGGAAGTAAAAAGGGAGAGCTAGAAAGATAGCATTGCATCACATTACATGGCAATGCAATGCACAGTTGCTGAAGTTGAACCAAAATGAGCTTGTAATCTGGCTTCTGCAACTTTGAACATGAAAAATCCAATGAGGAGAAGAAAAGCAAAGCCAAAGAGTCCATCCCAAAATCCGACAAACAAGCAAAATGAACAAAAAACATTGAATTCAATTCTTTCTGATTTTAGAAACTGCATTAAAGAAGGGGTGCACCGGTCCTGGAGATACTGCAATACCAGGTCAATGCGTGGAGTGGACAGAGCAAGCTCTTTTTCCATCTCCCTGTTCTAAAAATCCATTTAATATATGGTCCCCAGATAGGGGACGTATCAGATATTAAACTGATAAGAACAGATCCGTTTTCAAACAAGCTTTATTTAAATCAGACATACATCATAAATTACAAACAAATCACAAAGACTTGAATAAAATATGACATAAAACAAATACAAGGTCAGATTTAAAAAGCGCATAAAAGCATAAAAATCATAAAACACAGTTTTGCATATAATTTGCATAAATAAATACATATGTCAAATGCAAACACCATAGCTTTTTAACTTTATCTTTTTACAATCAGGTAGTATGAAAACTTTTCACAAAGAACATATCCGATACAATATTTGAAACAAATCACAAATACTGGAATAAAATATGACATAAAACTAATACAGAGTCAGAATTAAAATGCACTTAAAAGCATAAAAAGCATAAAACACAGTTTTGCATATAATTTACATAAATAAATACATATTCCAAATTTGCAAACACCATAGCTTTTTTGCTTCATTGATTCCCATCTTTTTACAATCTCTCAGGTAGTATGTAAACATTTCACAAAGAGCAAGCCCAATACAATCTTTGACAGGAATAAATTCATGTTTAAACAATAATATATTGCGCACTTTCCATAAAGCTTCTTTTAAACAGTTTATTATAAGCCATGCGACTCGTGCTTGTTTCATGGTTGGGCAATTAATTATCCCATATATTATAATGTCACAATTAAGGGTTTGTATACCACATATCCATTTTAGGAGGGTGCCCACCGTCTGCCATAGCTCTTGTGCGTAGGGGCAATCCCACAGTAAATGAAACACTGACTCGTTTGGGGCGCATCTTTCTCTGGGACATCTAGCACTAGCCACCAGCCCCCTATGATGCTGAAAAGCTCTCGTAGGGAGACATTGGTGAACAACCTGCCAAGCTAAATCCTTTTGTGAGTTGCTAAGTGCAGGACAGGCCACGTTGTTCCACACTAGGCGGCACCTGGAGATGGAAAAATTAGACACATCCTCCATCTCCTCATGTCCCTTACAAATAACTGTTAACTTACGTTGATCAAATAAAAGCTGACGATCAACTTGGGTCAGATCATATTCTGAAATGACCTTCTCCAAGATCTTGTAATGCTTAGGGGGAGATAAGAGAAAAGGACAATTAACAGTCATACTGAAGTTCAACTTTCGGAAAAGAAACCCAGTTGTATATCTAAGAAAACAAGAGAAAGCCCCAACATTATTCAAGCTTTTGCAACAAAATACAAAAAACTTGATAAATAAAAACAATTTTAAATCAGGGAACCCTTTACCCCCATTTTTCTTGCTTTTACATACCACCTCCCTCCTCAATTTCTCCATTTTGGATCCCCACAGAAAATAAAACATGGGCTTCATAAGTCTTTTAAGATACAGAGAATTAGGGGGAAAAACCATAGCGGCATACAAAATGATAGGAAGCAAAACCATTTTAATTACAAGAATCTTGCCCTCCATTGTTAGTTTTCGAGTTTGCCATAAAGAGATCTTCTGATTTAATTTATTCAAAACCAAATCCCAGTTTTCAATACCATCATTAGCAGGATTAAACAAGACACCCAGGATCTTGATTCCTACTGTTTGTGTGGGAACCCTAGGCGGATCTGACTCCCATTGACCCATAATCATACAGTCACATTTATTTATATTCAACTTAAACCCAGACCCAGCACTAAAAATTTCAGTAATTAGAATTGCTCTGTTAATAGATGCTGAGCTAGTGCCATAGACAGATATGTCATCCATATATCCAATGGCTTTAACTTGTTGTCCACCCCCACCCGGAATAAAAATGCCCCTAACCACCTTGTCCCGACGCAGCAGGCACAACAGTGGCTCAATGGAGCAGACAAATAAAAGTGGGGACATGGGGCAACCTTGTTTAACACCGGAAAGAAGCTCCACCTCTCTAGTTAAAAAACCATTGACTAAAATCCGGGCAGATGACTGTTTGTATAAAAGCGCAATTTTCTGAATAAAAGAATCAGGGAACCCCATCTTTCCCATAACTTTAAAAAGATAAAAGTGGGAGACCCTATCAAACGCTTTCATAAAATCCAAAGATAAAATAGCTAGTGGCTGTTTTCTATCTTTTTGAAACCAGATAAGATCACGAATTAGGTTTAGATGCTCCCAGATTGATCTCCCGGGGACACCACACACCTGATCTGGATGAATTACATTTTTAATAACTGCTTTAAGACGACCAGCAACAACTTTAGCTAAAATCTTGTAGTCTGTATTTAATAGTGAAATAGGCCTCCAATTCTCCAACTTTGATTTATCACCTTTCTTAAAAATTAATGTAATCATACTTTTACGCCATGAATATGGTAATAAATCAGCCTTAGAGGCTTCACAAACTACTTGTATAAAATCCTCCTTAATTAGATCCCAAAAGCAAAGATAAAATTCAATAGGAAGGCCATCTGATCCAGGAGCCTTACCTTTATTAAAACTCTTAAGGGTCTCTTCAATTTCACTGGGTAAAAGTTCTTTAGCTAAAAAAATCTGGTCATCTTTATTTAAAAACTGGGATAAAACATTAAGATTCTCTGTAAAAGCAGGTTCATCAACATTTTTAATACTAAAAAGATCTCTATAAAAATTAGCAGTATGCTCTAAAATGCTCTCAGTGGAAGATTGTCCTTCTAGCTCAGTAATCACTTGTTTTTTGTCACTCATTTTTTTAAAGAAGAACCTTGAGCAGGTCTCACCCTCTTCCAAATATTTCACACGGGCATTAAATATAATTTCTTTACCCTTTTGTTCCAGGAATTTTTGGATTTCTGTCTGGATCTTGGCAATCTCACCATCCACACCAGGCACTCCCCACCCCTTAAGCTTATGGAGAGTTTGCATCCTGACATTAAAATCTTTAAAACATTTCCTTTTTTCACGTGCCTTCCTTTTACCAATTTTAATAAAAAATTCTTTAATACGGGTTTTAACACACTCCCACCACCCCAACATACTCTGATTTGGGTGTTTCCGTCTTCTCCAACTCTCATACTTTGCATAAAACTCCGCCCTTACCAGTTCGTCTTCTAATAAGAGCACATTCAATTTCCACATACCTTTTCCAACTTTTGCTTCCTGTGGAGTTTGCAATACATTGTATAGTAATACATGATCAGAAAAAATATTTTCTATTAGACCAGCATTCCTAGGTTTAAAAACATCAGAAGAGGAAAAAATAAAATCAATACGAGATGACATCCCTCTACCCCTCCATGTATGCCCAGTGTCAGTAGGGTAGGACTTTCTCCAAGCATCTAATAATTTGAGGTCCGTTGTCAAATGTTTTAACAGACTGGATGTTTTGTCTGTTCTTCCATTAGTATCACCTCCACTCCTCCCCTCCCCCAACATGACACAGTTAAAATCCCCTCCCACTATCACAGGGGACGGACCTGATAAAAACAAAGGGATGACATTAAAAAGGGAAGCACGCTCATTTTTCTCTGGGGATGCATAAACATTAATAAGACGACAGGTAAAACCATTTAAAATAACATGAGTTGATAAGGCACGACCTGGAACTATTTCAGTGATGGATAAAACATTAACATTTTGACATTTGAATAAAATCCCAACTCCGGCAGCTTTATTTTCATTGGACCCTGACCAAATAGAGGGTCCTGCTGACCAGTCCATTTTTAAGTTGGGGTATGACAAATCGTGATCAATACCGCATTCTTGCAGGAAAAAAATGTCAAAGTTCAGAGTCAGTAACCAAGCAAACAAAGCAGCCCGTCTAACAGGGCTCTTTAGGCTTCTCACATTTAGTGAGGCAGCACGGATTTCTGCCATGTTAGGTGTTTTTTATTGATTCATTATACTCTGAGTCCGTGAAATCCTCAATTAAGTTAGTCCCCTCTGGGCTGAGAATTTTTGCAGCACTAGATAGAAAGACTTTACGGGACATCTGAGGCAGGTTATGCTCCTCCTGTGCCTCTTCACGACTTCTCTTACCACTGGCGCTGAGATCCATCCGATCCTCCGAATCCACCCGATCCTCACCAGGCACTGCAGCAGGTGGAATACCCGCAGACCCTCCAGGAGCACCAAGGGACATCATCTCCGGAGCAGGATGACCATCAGGACCAGCAACAGGTTCACCAACCACTGCACGACCTCTATCATCCAGGCAGGCAACAGGACATCCATCAGGAATGGTTCCAGGACATCCATCTGGACTGGCATCAGGACATCCATCTGGACTGGCATCAGGACATCCATCTGGACTGGCATCAAGGCATCCATCTGGGTTGGCATCAGGACATCCATCTGGATTGGCATCAGGGCATCCGTCTGGATTGGCATCAGGGCATCCATCTGGATTGGCATCAGGGCATCCGTCTGGACTGGCATCAGGGCAGACATCTGGTCCAACATCTGTGCTGGCATCAGCAGGGGTATCTGGATGGACATCTGGATTGGTACCAACAGCTCCAGATTTTCGCCTCTTTTTTGGTTCCCTCTCATTTCCGCTCTGAGAAGGTGCCATCTCCCCACCAGGTGAAACCTGGACCCCTGCAGGAGTAGGCAAAGGCGTGACCTCGGCTACAGAGGCCGGGTTTTTCCGCAAAGGTACCGACTGAGCATCGACTGAGTCAGACTGTTTTTGACCTTTAGTAATGTCCACAAAGCTTTTTCTGGGGTCACCCGGGCTGACCCTGCTGGCATCAGCAGGAACTCCTGCGGAACTAGCCGCAGGCGCCCGAGAGCCACCACGAGACCTTGTCCGCATCGGACAATTACTGAACAGGTGAGTAGACATTCCGCACCCACTGCAGGTCTTACTGTTCTTACAGTCCTTTGAGGCATGACCCCATTGTCCACAATTGTGGCACTGACTCATCCGCTCGTTCTTACAATCGCTCTGTATGTGACCAAGGTCACCACACCTACGACACCTGAATGGTTGTCCATCATAGAAGAGGTAGCCATGGTCTCTTCCCAGCACCACTGTGGAGGGGGGGTGCATAAGGCCTTCTACACCCCCAGGGTCAAGTCTGAAGCGTACCATAAAGCGTCGTTTCCCATTCCAGAAACCGCTCCGACCTTTGACGTTCCCCGTAAATCTGACAGATGTACAATATCTGCTCAGAAAAAGCTCAATATCATCTGTGGACACATGGGGGTTAAACATGTATACCACAAGGGGAACGTCAACTCCGCCATATAGACCCGTAAAAATCACTCCGTCCAACAGCTTGCTGTTGCGGTGGCCCTTAACGCATTCGTAAAAGTGCTGGCAGGCAACCTTGGTCGAGAACGTGAGAATATATGTACTCTGCCCCTTCTCCTGCAGGCAGTAAACATCATGATCTTTCACGTTCAACAGATCTCTCAAAATCTGTACATAGAACTCACGGGGGTTGTCATATCCGACATGGTTTGCTGGAACCTCGATACGCACCGAGTTCCTTATCTGGCCGGAGCCAGTGGAAAATTGAAATGAACAAGGCATCTCACCAAAGTGGCAAAGGCTTACCGTCACTACGGGCTCGGCCTTTCGCCTTGGGATCGCAACTTGTTGCCCGGGGACTAAGCCAGCTCCCTAATAGCAGCAGGGGGGTGAAGTCCCACCAAAAGGTGAGACGATCCCCCCAGGCCAAGGAGCCGGGTACCCCGGGCACCTCTCAGCCAAGACCAAGGCAGGAACCGTTAGATCACTGCACCTGATCTCAGCCAAAAGGCCGAGAAGCGATAACCAGAATTGGTTTCAAACTACGGAGCCACCCAAGGATCCTGAAAAGTCCATTTGTGGAGATGAGCTCCTGGACTCCCGTTAAGAAGACATGTTGTCAACCTCTAGATCCCTTACATGCCTGCACTTTTCGGCTTGCTGCTGCTGCAATCCAGGCGTTTTAGATCTGCATAACTCCACCTCTTTAAACACAGCACCTTCACCCCCTGCTGTTCCCACCCGCCTCAACACCGTTGGAAGGGAGGAGAACCAATTAAGGCGGGGGGTGGGGTGGAACGAGCAGCTGTCTACCCTTAGCAGGAGGGCTCCTGATTACATACCTCTCCTGCTGCTGCTGCTGCTGGCTGTCCAGCAGCAGACTGAAGGTGGCTGCTGCTGTGCACAGGTATATAAAGGCTCAGAGCCTATTATGACACGCGCAGCCAGCGTTCCATTGCCACATTCCATCTACTGCAGGCAGGATACCTGGCTGGCTGAATGTCGCTGAGAAGCTCACAGAGACCGCCATAAGCAACAGTTTAACAGAATGCCACAGACTAATCAACCAAACTTTTTGGGTTGGGTTCTCTTTTATAGTCTGCAGGCATTAAATGAAAGAAGTCAGTGTTCCAGCAGAAGGAGACAACGTTTCAGAAAAGGCATTGTAGCAAACCAAAAAAGAAATTTTAAGCGCAGCAGAGTAACCAGCGCACATACCTGTTAGCTCAGGTGAGTTTAAAAGGCTGCTGTTTATAACAAGGGCATTTGCTAAATAGATGGTGTGTGTGCAACAATATACTGAAAGGTCAATTATATTGTGCAGCTTATCTCACCACCTGTAGTTATTTAGGTGAAAGCTCCAAAATGCTTGCCTAATATGTCTGTTTATCCAAAAGGAAGTAAAAAGGGAGAGCTAGAAAGATAGCATTGCATCACATTACATGGCAATGCAATGCA